>NW_027555625.1:17848538-18448538 GCF_003287225.1 Phascolarctos cinereus | reverse complement strand
TCCACCCTGGACCCTGAGCTGCGTCTATTGCAGACTGTGCCCATAGACCTACTGTTCTTGTGCTCTTCAGCCTCCCACCTTGACGGAGAGGAAGCAGAGCAGGACGGGGTCGGTGGTGCTGCCGTACATCATGTCTTCCACCCTACGGCGATTGTCCGTCACCTCGGTGGCATCCTCGGTGGTCTCCACTTCTTCCACCTCCTCAGATAGCACCCCCTCCAGGCCAGGATCCGATGGGTGAGTAGAAACCGGGCCTTTGGTCACAAAGGCTGGGAATGGATCAGTCCCAGCCACTCACCACTGATGAGAAAACAACAAAGTGTGTCCTACTTGGGCTATACTATCATCCTATTATTATAAAGAATCTTCCTGACCACGTTACTCCCTCCCCGAGAAGTTTCAATGGCTCCCTATTGCTCCTAGGACAAAATATAGTCTCCCCAACTTGAGACATGAAGCCTTTTGCAGTCTGGCTTCCACCTACCTTTCCATGCCTATTTCTGTTCTTTAATTTTTTAAATTACCAAAAAGCTATTTTCTCTCCCTCCCACTTAAAAGGACAACAACAAATGTTCACAACGTTCTTATTTCACATTATATCCCTCCCAGGACTCTACTTTCCAGCCAACAGTTCTCTTTGTTGTTCTCTATGTGGAGAACTCTCGTCTGCCTTCATGCCTCTATCCCCCCGCCCGGAACACTCTCACTCTTTATCCTGCCTCTCATCCCTAGTCTCCTTCTCAAGCACTGTCCCCTGCATCGGGGATTCTTAACATGTCTGTGGCATGGACCCTTCAGCAGCCTGGGGAAACATCTGGACCTGTTCTCAGGTTCCTGGCTTTACATGCATAAAATAAAACATGTGAGATTACAGAGGACACTACTAGACTGAAATATAATTATCAAAATATTTTCTTAAAAGAAGTTCCAGGCCCCTGGTTGCATTCCCCTGCTCTATAAGAAGCCAGCAGTCTCCTTCCTGAAATTACCTTCCATTTCCTTGTGTCCGTGTTACAGCCTCCTAGAAAAATATAAGGTCCTTAAGGGCAGGACTCCTTTTGGGTTTGGGTCCCCTTTGGCACAGGGCCTAGCACAAAGCATTGTTGTCATTCGGATGTTTCACTTGTGTCCAACTCTTTGTGACCCCATTTGGAGTTTTCTTAAAGACTCAACTTCCTAAGTTCAAATCCATCGCGGATATCTAAGTAGAAAGAGACCTCGAGGGGCAGTGGGGCCCACCTCCTTCCTGCCTGGAGAGGGGAGAAGCTGGCCTTGGTATTAAGTACCAAGCTATGGGTCCTGTGTTGGAGTTTGTTTTCTTTTCTCTCAAGTGAGAATGAGCCTGGGTAGGATTAAGAGAAGTGACAAGCAACAGCTGTAATTTTCTGATTGTTTTTCTGAATCATTCACCCCGTCTGGGCCTTACCACAATCCTGCCAGGTAAGGGAAGGCAAGGCCGATGACTGTTGTTTTATAGATGAGCAAAGATCCCACAGTGACTCATTAGCAGAGTCAGCATCAAAACCAAGGCCTTTTGGGGTATTTTTAAATCAGGGTTAAGTGACTTGCCCAGGGTAACACAGCTAGTAAGTATCTGAGGATTTGATTTGAACTCAGGTCCTCCTGACTGTAGGACTGATGTTCTATCTACGACACCACCTAGCTGACCCCCTTTTTGAGTATTTTTCTACTACATGAATGAAATACAGAAAGTTTAAGACAACCTGGGGTTGAATTAAATCAATTCTATTAATTTAGTTAATTAGCTAATGGTAATTTTTAATTAACAAACATTTATTAAGCACCTGCTATATTTAAGACACCATCATTCCTCCTATGAAAGACCCATCCAAGATCCCACCTTCAGGTCGATGGTCATTAGGGAGAGCGACCTGGGATTTGGGGAAAGGAACAAATAATGAGATTGTGTCCTTTTTCCTGGGCACCAGGTCCATTCTGGAGCCCCTGCTAGAACGGCGAGCTTCGTCAGGGGCCAAAGTGGAAGATGTGTCCCTCAGAGAAGACAGTGATAATCGGATCAGCAAGTTCAAGAGGAAAGACTGGAACATTAGCAAATCTCAGGTCATCGCGGAGAGAGAGCCGGAAGCTGACCTGCTGGTAAGTCACAGTGGGCATGGGCCCCAGCTTCTCTGCAGGAGCCAAATTCTCAGAGTCAGGGAGGGAGCCTTGTTGGCCATGACTTCCAGTTAGAGCCCAGACCACAGCTTGCTTCCAAATGTGCTTACTGGCAGCTTAGGAGAGACTGAGGAATCTACATACAGGGAAATACATTCTGCTCCCTGAGAGCTGGAAGCTCTTGGTAGACACCAACTCAAGGCTCTCACGCCGTGGTGTCAGCAAGTGGGCCCATACCTTAGCCTGTGGTCCTTTGCATTCCTGCTCCATGACTCAGTCCCCAAACTCCATCTGTCCTCCTCTCGTAACTGGGGCCAGGGGAGGAGGGGGGAAGTGAAGAATTTTTGTGGTTATTTTTCATGAGCCACTTTGGGCTATGTCTGGCAAAGGCAACCCTTCCTGGGAGGAAAGGGGAATCTGAATGATGCAGGCTAGAAAGAACACTGGATCATAGAGTCATAATGAGATCCTAAATTTAGAGCTAGAAGCCATTTTAGAGGTCCCCAAACCTGCCCCCTTATTTTATGAGGAAACTCAGGCTCTGAAAGGTTAAGTAGTGGAGTCACAGAGCTAATAAGTATCCAAAGGGGAAAGACTTAAACTCTGGTATTCCTAAAACTGAGTCCAGTTCACTATACACTACACCATAGTCAGGAAGACCTGAATTCAAATCCTGCCTTAGACACTCTCTAGCTGTGTGACCCTGGGCAAATTACTTAACTTCTGTATGCCTCAGTTTCCTTATCTGTAAAATGGGCCTGGGTGGATGAAATAGCCTCTGCCACCCCTTCTAGTTCTAAATCTATGCTCCTTTGGTCTATGAAGACTCCACTGACCAACCGTTGATGTTCACTGATCCCCTCAAAGACCTTAGCCGTTATCTGACTCCACTCCGTTGTATGCTTTGGTAAGGGGGATGAAAGCCTTTGATGTACCTGCCCCTCTCCATCAACTCTCTTGTCCAGAGGGAAGTGCTCAAGCGTGGAAACCCATTTGGCCTCCAAACTGAGGCATTACTGCTTCTTCTCTTCCTTGTCTTTTCTCTCCCTAGAGCCCTGCTAGCAAGGTACAAAGACCCAAGAGTCTCCAGCTAGTGGACAGTCGGCTGACCTTGTTGCAAGGCTCCCCCCTGCCTTCCTCTATGGCCCTGAGCCCACCGCCACTGACCCCGAAAACACCCAGGACCCAAAGTAAGTTCTCTTCATCTCGTTTTTTCAACTCTTGAGGACAGAAGAACACAGTCCTCCCTGCCCCCAGTGGTCTGTGCCACGTCTGGGTCTTCTAAACTTGCTTGCTGCATTGGCAGCAGGTACAGAAGGAAGAATAATAGTAACAGCCACAGTACCCTACATTTCTGTAGTGTATTCAAATTACAAAACTCTTTGATAGCAGTTAATTCATGTGATACTCAAGCCAAAGTTTCCTTTGACTTTTTGGAGAGGCATTATCCAAGAGAAAGAATCTAGCTTGGGAGTTTTAATAGAGATGAATGGAAAGGAATCCTCGGAAGGCCAGTACCAAGGCTTGAATCTCCATATTGCTTTTCTCCCTACTTGACTTTTTGATTCTCATCCTTTCCAGGCTCTCCAACATTGCAGGTAGATGGGCTGATGTCTTCTGGTGCAAAGACAGTCCCGCCCCCACCCCCTCCCAAGAGCAAGCCCTATGAGACCGGCAGCCAGAGGAACTCGGCAGAGGTAGGGGATCGGAGTGACGGTGCTCACTTCACTGGCCATGTAGTTTTCCAGGTTGCTTTAAGCAGAGAGTGTCTTACCTGAATGGCTCCTGTTTCACTTCTGGAATGAGCAAGCAGCCTTACCCTCTTGTTGAAAAAAAGTCCATGTCACCCATCTTCTCTTCAAGACAGGGTGGCCGGGATGGGACGAAGAATGGGTCAGGACCCATGACTTGATGGGTTTAGGGGAGCTTCTGGTGAGGAAAGCCCCTCTCCTAGTGCAGATCAGTAATTATGCTGAAGCTTACAATGTTGGAGAATTGCCTAGGGCTCTGAGTGGTTAATAGTGAATGAATGAATGAATGAATGAATGAGTGAATGAATAAATGATGAATGAATGAATGAATGAATGAATGACATTTATTAAGCATTTACTATGTGCTCAAAACTAGGGATACAAATACAGGCAACTAGGATAGCATCTGCCCTCAGGGCACTTGCTCTATCCCAGGAAAAGAAAAGGGAGATATAAAGGAGAGAGGCAGGAACCTCATACAGGGGCTTGGTTTGATAATGATTGAAGACTTGTGTGGGACCTTGGTTCTGCTCAAGATAAGACAGAAGCTCATCAGTCAGAACAAAGCTAATAACAGTAATCATGATGGCTAACATTTATGGAGTGCCTTAGAATTTGCAAAGCCATATATGTGCATGTTCATGTCTTAGCTCTTGGTATAATCACGTGTGCACACACACATTCAAATCCAGCCTCAGCCTCTTGCCATCTGTGTGACCCTGAACCTCTGTCTGCCTCAGTTTTCTCATCTATAAAATGGAGTAATAATAGCACCTACCTCACAGGGTTGTGTGAGAATCAAGTGAGACAAAAGTTATAAAGCACAGTGCCTGGCACATAGAACGCACTCAATAAAAGCTTGTGTTCCCCCCACCCCACCTGATCCTCAAAAGAACCAGGTGTTTTAGGTGGTTTTATTATCCCCATTATACAGATGAGGAAACTGAGCTTAAGAGAGGATGAATGACTTGCCTGGGGTCACCCAGCTAGTATGTATCCAGGACAAGACTTGAATTGAAGCCTTCCTTCCTTGCTGCCTCCCCAGGACGAGGAATAATGTCTTAAATTTCAATACATCAGAGTGACAGGTGTTCTGAGTTATCCCCCCAGTTCAGGTCTATGCGGACTCAGTTTACCAATCTGTAAAAGGAGCTTGCATGCACTGCCTCCTGTGCCAGGTTGTTGTGAGGAAAGTGCTTTGTAAATCTGAAGGTGCTACCTAAATGTGAGTGATCGTTTTTGTGTGTGTGTGTGTGTTCGAGTTGCCCAGGGGTGGAGAAGGCAGTATTAAGAAGGAGAAGGAATCCTTCTTGCTCTTTTTGTGCCTTTTGCAAACCCTTGCAGAGGGATACTGTGTTCCATCAACCAAAATCTGAAAGATGCACGGTAGGAAAAAAAAAAGGATGGGAATGAATGAGTGAGTGAGAGAAGGAATGAATGAATGAAAAAGATTTATTAGGCAATTATTAGGTTCCAAACTGAGGGTAAAACAACAAAATCAGGACAATCCCTAGGGGAGGGATCAGGGAAGGGAGTTTTGCTCTGGGGAATCACAAAGGTAATAAACAGAGGTCTAGAGAAGACGTGATTAATTTTTTATTAACTTTGATTAATTTTTGTTAATGTTCCCAGAACAAGAAGTGAAAAATGGGTAGCAGGGAGCAGGGTATGCACATGACAGCCAGGCCAGGCCTGTGGCAAGAAGATGGCTAACATGGATAGTGTATGGCTATATGGGATTTAAAGCATGGCCTAGTTGGCCTGGGACCGTAAAAATATAATGAAGAAATAACTAACCTTGGGTTAGGAATAAGGAAATAAAATCCTTTTCTCTTACTCCTACCCCATTATGCATCTGCTCTCTCAGGTTGCACCCCCGCTTCCTGTCCGTCGAGAAGCCAAGGGCCCACCACCTCCACCTCCCAAGGCCCGCAAGTCCGGAGTGCTCTCATCGGAGCCAGGATCACAATGAAGACCCTGCTCTTCCTCAGTCCTTGTCTAGTATTTTGGGAGCTGCCAACATGGACAGCCTGTCTCAAGACCAGCCTCCAAAAGGCAATGGCGCCATTGCCCTAGTTTTCCATCCCCTCTCATCTGAGATGACCTTGAACCCGGATCGATTCTTTTGAAAGCTTCCCGCACAGTCATCTCACACCTTCTTCACTCACTTGTGATCATCAAGCATCTACCTTCAGCCCACAGCCATCTGGGCCTCCAAAGAGTCTCCTGCCAACTGGTTATCCAGAGTGACCCTTGACTCCTTTTCCTGGCCATGACAGGCATTTCTCGCTTTGCTTCCGAAAAGCAACGCTGGAGTTTGGGTTCCCTTCCTTATGGACGTACCCCCTTCCATGTACCTAAACAATAACAGAGCCACACAACGGGGCCATTTTGGGTAGCTGAAGTAACAATAATTCATTAATATGTATGATGTGCCCTTTGAGAAAAGGGAATGTGTCTAAGGTAAGGGCGGGTGCACCACCTTTTAGCAATGATGTAAAAGGGACACCCGTTCAGGAAGGATTGCACTAGAGGGCTGCTGAGGTACCTCTAAAATCCTATAATTCCATGAGTTCATGGGCAGTTTACAAGGAGCCATGTTGATCGTGGCTGTGAATTGGAATGAAAAGATAGGTGGGGTTCTGCCACTCCAATGGCCAGAAGAACTCAAAGACTTTTAAATAGTTGAGATGATATTAAATTCTGATTATACCAAGAGCTAAAAGCAAAGAATTTCTCCTACGTGGAAAACCTTCCAGATGATCTGGTTACATCAAGGGTCTTATCTGTTCTCCTGAGAGCCTGCATCCCTTGCCTAACTGGTGGCCTTCAGTTCTGGGGATTCTGTCAAGTTAACAAACACCTATTAAACACTTCCTGTGTGCCAGACATGGTGCCAAGTACTGGGAATACAAACACAATTAGAAAGACTGTCCCCTCCTGCAAGGAGCTTATGTTCTCATGAAGAAGACAGCACTTAAAAGTATAGATGCTGAGGAGAGAGGGCTTCCCAGAATGGATCTTGGAGAGGCAAGTTCCCTCCCTAGGGTCTTCATTTTATTATAACTGCCTCTACTTTCTCACCTGTCACACAACCAGTCACACACAGCCCCACTGCATTACCTCCTCTGAGCTGGTGTGAAGTAAACTGTGGAGTCTAGGTGTGAATGTCACTGCCCCAGTCAGGCTGACTTCAGTCTCCTCCATCCCACTTTCCATGGGCTCCAACCTTCAGTCTCCTCCATCCCACTTTCCATGGACTCCAAGCTTCAGTCTCCTCCATCCCACTTTCCATGGACTCCAAGCTTCAGTCTCCTCCATGCCACTTTCCATGGAGTCCAAGCTTCAGTCTCCTCCATCCCACTTTCCATGGACTCCAACTTTCAGTCTCCTCCATCCCACTTTCCATGGACTCCAAGCTTCAGTCTCCTCCATCCCACTTTCCATGGACTCCAAGCTTCAGTCTCCTCCATCCCACTTTCCATGGACTCCAACCTTCAATCTCCTCCATGCCACTTTCCATGGAGTCTGACCTTCAGTCTCCTCCATCCCCTTTCTATGACTCAGTGGCCCAATCGTGCTTCTATGTTTGACAGGACTTTCCTTTTCCACACATTTGATTTTGCCTTATAAGATCTATAACAATTCCCCAAAGTAAGCCCCTTGCTTTCTCCATAGAATTGAGAAATTTGTAAGAACCTCCAGAACCTACACGATGCCCTAAAAATGTCTGTCTATTTTGGTCTGAGCCTGTGAAGTGGGGATCTCCTGTCCACACAGATCCACGACTGCCCTTTGGGATCACAGTTGTAGAGGTGCCTGGGGGTACTGAAGGGTTAAGTGATTTGGCCCTGCTCAGTGTGGGTCAGAAGCAGGGCTTGAACCCCAGTCTTCCTGGCTTTTAGGCCAGGTCTTCATCCAGTCAGCCACATTTCCTCTCTCCCTGCACGTAGCAGGTGGTTCATAAATATTTGGAAGCTCTGACACTTTCTTAGCTGTGTGGCCCTGGGCAAGTCACTTTGTACCAAAAACGATCAGCCAGCAAGACCATTTCCAATAGGGGTGAGGAAGGGGATCAGAAGAGGCTTCATGAAGGAAGTGTACTTAAGTTGGACTTTGAAGGATGAGTGGGATTTCAACAGGTGAAGACTGGGTGTGTGCACAGTGTCTAGATGGGGAGGTGTCCTGCCCATTCCAGGTTTTAGCAGAAAAAAAGGGCATGACTTTGAGCCCCCTGGAATTATCACACCTACAAGGGACCCTACCTGAAATCATTCCCTTCCCATGTAATTGAGTCTTTCTTAGACACAAGGGTTTTTAACCTGAAGTCTATGAACTTAGATGGGAAAAAAATTATGATAAATTATGAATATGAGTGGCCAATATTATCCTGAGAAGGTGTCCCTAGGCTTCACCACACCGAGAAAGGGGTCCAGGACATGAAAAAGGGTAAGAAGCCCTGCTTTAAAGGCAGAAAAAGTCAAAAAAGGACCTCAAGAATTGGTGATTTGGGTTTTCCCCCTGCCTTCTTTTAGTATCATCATCCTTCATCCCCTCTCTCCTACACCTGGAGGGAGATGAGCCTAGATGAGAAAACCAGAAAAGCAAGAAACTGACCCAGTCTCAAGCCCCCACCCCAGGAAACTGGTATTCAGAGGTGACAGATGTCATGGAAAGACCCCTGCACTTGGAGGCCTGTCTTCGCCATTGTCTTTGTGTCCTACCAGAGTCACTAGCCTTCCCAAACCTCAGTTTCCTCGTCTGTAAAACAAGGGGGTTGGATGAGATGCAGACTTTCAGGAGGGCAGATGGACAACAGTTGGCATGAGGGGGTCTGGAGCTCTTCGTGTTCCTTCCGGCCCCCAAAGTCCCTACACTTCAGTCTCTTACTGAAAGGTAGAGAACTGGTCCGTGAAAGAGGCAAAAGAGAAACTTGGACCACAGCCTTGGGAAGCATTAAGGATAGAGGATGCCCCCAGCTGTCTGGTGGGCTAACTGTGGTGCTCTGAGGACTGATGGATCTTTCCCTTCACAGTCTTTCTGCCTGTGTTTTATCTGGAGATCAAGTGTTTTCCATATTAATGGAAATTGTTCTCTAACCTCCCCCCCCCCACTACCACACACACACTCACACCACAACCCTTTAAATGCATAGAATTCAGTGAGGATTGTGGAAAGCAGAAGAGGATTATAAAGGAAGAGAACTGGCTATGGGACCATGTATTCTAATCGTTAGCATGGAATAGAATTTCTGACATCAAGTGTCTGCGACATTGGCAAAAAAAGGGGCAACCCCCAACAATCTCCCCACTTCACAAGCTACCAACATGGTCTACCATGTCTAGAACATTTCAATAACCAGGCCCTCCCACACTGTACCATTTGAGAACTTACAAGGCTTGGCAGTCCATTCCTAAGCTGTCTGGTCATACTGTTCTAATTGGCATTGGCCATGACAGATGTAATTTCCACTTTGTGAAAGCTGGGTGAAGCACGTGTGAGCTCCAGCCAGCAGAAGAACGAAGAGTGCTTTTCCTTTGCTATGGTGTGATAAGCATGGAGTTCTAATGCCCAGACCGTTCTATCAGGCAACCCTAATTTTCAAGGTCCTGCCCTGTGAGGGTTGATTGAAGGAACTAGGAAAGCTTGGGGAAGAGGTTTGGTGGGGGGAGGGGAGGCATGGTAGGTGTGTGAAAGATGCCTTTCTTCAAGAGTTTAAATGGCTGTCATAGACAAGAACAAGTAGATTTTTGCTCCTTCATTCCAGAGGGAAGAAACAGAACCATGGATGCAAGTTGTAAAAAGGGTTTTGGGCTTGATTGAAGAAGACTTTCTGAAAATTAAAGTAATCACCAAATGAAGTCTTTGGGTGGTTGTGGGATCTCCCTCATTGGGTATCATCAAGCCTTGCTTGGGTGACCATTTATCACACACACACACTTGTGTTGTAGTGGGGAATCTTTTGGGGATAGGGGTTGAATTAGAGAACTGGGGACATCCCTCCCAGGTCTGAGATTCTGTGTGACCATTGGGCTGCTTCCGTAAACCCATACTTAGGAAAGATGCTTTGAGAAGGCTGGAAATTTTTTGCTGAGATTTGCCGTTATTTATTTATTTTTAAATTAAACCTGGAATTGATTTTCTGAAGCATTCTATGTCTTTGGTTGACTGGTAGCTTTCCTTTAGAGAAATGACACTTTCCTGAGCTTTGTTACTCCCCCTTTCCCAGGGTCTCTTCACTGGAAGGCATCTACTCACCGTGGATATCCCTGTGAAGCTCTCTGTCTCTGTCTCTTTCTCTGTGTATCTTTGTCTCTCTCTGTCTCTCTCTTTCTCTCTTTTTTTTCTTTTTCTTTTTTTTTTTAAAGGCAATTGGGGTTAAGTGACTTGCCCAGGGCCACACAGCTAGTAAGTATCTGAGGCCGGATTTGAACTCAGGTCTTCCTGACCCCAAGCTCAAACTAGCCTGAGAACAAAGTCCATGGATGACTTTGTGTGGCTCCCTAGGAGTCTCAGAGGAGGGGATAGTCTAAGAGATGAGCTCTTGTCACTCAGCTCTCCTGGGCCTCAGTTTCCTAATCTCTAAAGTGAGGGATTCAGACAAGATGGAGTCTAAAATCTCCTCCAGCTCAAAGTCTGTGTTTTTGAGAGCAATCCTTTCCATTGTCATAACCTGCAGCACTGGCACCTGGGAGCAGTGGAAGGCTTACCTGGGCCACAGCCCAGGAAGAAGGAGGTGCATCCCAGGATGTGGTCAGCACCTCAAAATGTCCTGCCCCGGTGGCAAAGTCCTGACAACCCTACACTAGTTACACACAAATCTGGCTCTCACTACATCTTAGATCTCAGAGAGTGTATAGGATTTCATATAAAATCTGACCAAATACCTTCAGTAATGATTACTATGATTTTTCAAGCTACTCTGACTCCTTTGTGTTATCTGATCTCTCTAAATTTGTATTGAATTCTTTTTTCCATTGCTTGAATTTTCTCTTGTATTTTTCTCTTTCTTCCCCCCAAGGGAGCTATCCTTTTTCACAAAAATGCCTGATCTTTTCAGCAAAATCTTTCTGTAAAATCTTCACAAATCAGGCAGTATGACGCAGCATTGCCCTGGTTGTTGGCAGGCCTGGCTTCTTGGCCAGAACTGCCACAAATGTG
Source organism: Phascolarctos cinereus (assembly GCF_003287225.1). NCBI lineage: Eukaryota > Metazoa > Chordata > Mammalia > Diprotodontia > Phascolarctidae > Phascolarctos > Phascolarctos cinereus. The sequence continues at coordinate 18,437,490 of NW_027555625.1, read as the reverse complement.
CTGTCTCACTTTGCCTAAAATGTCTCTATTTGTAAAATGAAAGGGGCTGGCATCACATGATCTCTAAAGCCCCTTTTGATTTTAATATTCTATTGTTCTAAATGGATTCCTGATCCATTGGTAACTATTTCATCCATAGGTACGTACATATGTAAAGATATATATGTGCATACATGTATGCATGTATTCACATGTGTACACATATGTGTGTATACATGTGTGAATCTGTATGTACATCTATATACCTATATGTATATGTGTTTATATATAAAATCCTTTTAGGTTGCAGATGTTTAGATTCATAAAGATCTAAAGACGTATCATCAAAGCAGCCTGATACAAAGGGAAAGAGCTGGCAGAAAGACCTCGGGAGCGTCCCCTCTGGGTGATATTGGGTTAGTCCTGTAACCTCCTTGAGACCCCTGGACAACTCTAGTACTGTGGACAGGGAAGTAGATGCCAATCTGCTTTGGGAGGGAATGTCTCATCATGGCAGAACTCCCAATGGTTATGAAGTCACAAGGCCATTGCCTGGGGCTAAGTATCTGAAATGGTTTCCACGTTGTCAGGGGGGAAAAAAATGTTGCTCCAATAATAATAATTCACATTTCTCCAGCATTATAAAGTAGTTTTCTCACAATAGTCCAGGTAGGGCCAATGTTATCCCCTTATTATCCCTAAACTGAGATTCAGGAAGGTGAAGAAATGGATTTGCTCAGGGTCTTGAGGCAGAGGAAACATTGGGCTTCTCATTTTTAAAGGGGCATGGGGGGTTGAGCGGGGTGAGACTAGATGATGCCTGAGGCTCCTCCCATCTCTAAACCCTCCAATTCTAGATGTCGGTCCAACCTGCCCTCCAGCACCTCCTACAGCTTCTCAAGGGAAGGAACATCTTTCTCTTGGACTGGACCATTCATTTCAAATGAAACCACTGGAAGCCAGCCCTCCCCTCTGAGGCCCAGGGTTATGGTGAGAGGCACTTTCCAGGGCTAGAGCTGGAGGCCTGGGATGTTTCTCCACTGGCATTGCCAGCCTCCACTTGGGCGAAGGGAGCCCGCATCTTTGGGAATCCAGAATGTGACTTCCTGGGATGGTAAATAAGGTATATAAACTAAGCGGGTGGCATTTTCTTTTTCTTTTCTGAGAACTGTATTAACAATTGTACAATTTGTAAATAATGCAGGGTTTTTTTTAAAGTAAATGATTGAATAAATGTAGTTTTTGAGTGAATGACCAATGGAAATTGTGTTCCTCTCTATTCTGCTGGGCACATCATATCTACTCATTCATTTTTGCCCTTTATCTGTTTTCATTACAAGTGAAATCAACAAGCATAGATTAAGCACCTACTATGTGCCTGGCACTGTCCTAAGGGCTGTGGATGTCTTTGTGCTCAATGAGCTCATAGTCTAATGGGGAAAACGACAGGCAAACGACTGTACAAAGAAGCTACATAAAAGGTTAACTGTGGGTAGTCTCAGAGGGAAGGAGCTGTGAAAGATCAGTTACACAAGGGGGAATTTTAGATGGCAGCTGGAAGAAGCCAGGAGGCAGAGTTGAGGAAGAGACAATTCAATGGCCAGTGGAGAGATGGAGGGTCTTGGGTTAAGAACAGTCCATGACTATATTCCTGCAGGGTCCAAGGTCCCTGGACTGCAGAGGGCATGGCGGTGAGGAGGGTGTAAGAAGGCGGAAAAGGTATGGGAACCGGATGTGAAGGGCTTGGAAAGGCAAGCAGGATTTTGTTCTTGATCCCGGGAGTGATAGGAAGGCTCAGAAGTTGAGTGAACTGGGGACTGGGGAGGGACTTGGTCGGACCAGAGCTTTCAGTAGATGCAGCTGAGTGGGGGGTGGGCTGGAGGGGTGACTGGAGGTAGGGAGACCAACCTGCAGGTTGTGGCAATAGGAAAATCAGCTGGCCCAACACGAGTCACTCATTCTCCCTTCTCCATAGAATGAGAGGTTTGGGCTAGAGGGCCCCCGAGGCTGTTCCAGCGGGGCCAGGAGCACTGGGAAAGATGATGTCATGAGAGGGAACTGTAATATTTTACCCGATTTTTACCTGTAAACAGAAGCGGGTGTGGACGTCATAGGGTTGGGGGAAGCAGTGGGAAATAAACAGTCCATCTTAGAATCTATGATCCAGCTTTCTTTATCACAGGGAGGTTGTATGTGGTCTGACACTCAACTCAGATTTTGTGAGATTTTTCAAAAGATTCAAAGATTAGGTAGGATTTCACAAAAAAACAAAAGAGGGGTTTTTTTAGTTGTTTAGTCATTTTTCAGTCACTTCCAACTCTTTGTGAGCTCTTTTGCGGTCTTCTTGGCTGAAATACTGGAATGGTTTGCCATTTCCTTCTCCAGCTCCTTTTACAGATGAGGAAATTGAGGCAAACAGGGTTAAGTGACTTACCCAGGGTCACACAGCTAGTAAGTGTCTGAGGCCAGATTTGAACTCAAGTGTTCCAGACTCCAGGCCCAGCCTTACATCCACTGCACCTTCTACCTGCCCCCAAGGGAGTTATTTAAAGGAACCAAGATGGATGCTAAGATAACGCATCAACCAATTTATATTTTAGAAATTTTTTTTTTGGGCAATTGGGGTTAAGTCCTTTGCCCAGGGCCACATCAAGTGTTTGGTCTGAGGCTGGATTTGAACTCGTGTTTCAGAAATTTTGAACAGAACCAACATTTCCCGTGACTTCTAAAATGGCCACCTGGAGAGCAGTACCTGTGCATGACACCAGAGGGCATTCCTCAACAACCCCATAGGTTCTTAGTGTTGAGCAGACTAACCAGGGGGCCCTCTCAGCCCCCAGTCCCCTGTGGTAACGCCTCCTGGGTTTCTGTCTAGCTTTTTCAATTTAAATGTGTATGATTTAATCTCATCATAATTAATAACTAAATTAGCTGATGCTCCCAGCCCACAGAGAGTCCAATTTCCCCACTCCTGCACATGTAAATTAAATGCTTTGTCAAAGGGGGAAAAGAAATGAAAGCTATTGGGTTCAAGACTCCCAAGCCCCTGCTAAGCATGTCTGGGCCTTGCTGTTCTCACAGCTGCCCTGGAGCTGCAGGCTCCCCTAGGACTTCTGGGTCTTTCCATGGACTCTGCAGCTGGACTGTTACATACATTGTCTATTCCAATTAGAAGGCCGCTAGGTGGCGCCACAGTATAGAGCGCTTGGAAGCAAGAAGACTCATCTTCCTGAGTTCAAGTCCGGCCTCAGACACTTACTAGCTGTGTGACCCTGGGCAAGGCACTTCACCCTGCTTGCCTCAGTTTCCTCATCTGTAAAATAAACTGGAGAAGGAAATGGCAAACCACTCTAATGTCTTTGCCAAGAAGATCCCAAATGGTGTCACAAAGAGTCAGACGCTCCTGAAAAGACTGAACATTAATAGCAACAAATTGGACTATGAGTTCCTTGAGAGTAAACACTGTCCTGACTATACTGGTAGAGGATCACACCCTCCCCACCCCACCTCACCCCATCTCAAACACTTTAGTCTTAAAAAGTGAAGGGTTCATGGTAGCCTCTGTCTCAGCTCATCACAAGGACTGGCTGATAGGACCATGGATTGTCTACACCACATGGTCCTAAAGGATATATTATAGGTTAGAATTAGTCTCAGTGGCTCTGGCCTCAAGGACCTCAGGGATGTTTCCTGGATGTCCCCTAGTATCCCTCCAGACCCAAGGGTAAGGTGGGGAGTGGGATGGACCAGTTAAATCAAGAATGGAACCACCCTCCAAATGCATTCTGCAGGTGGGACTCCCCAGAAGAATAAGAGACGAGTCTATGGAGAGATGCTTCTAGCTGTTAGAGAGAAACATAAAATTCTTTCATTCTGTTGAGTCCTTCGGTAACTTACCACATATGACTCCTGTTACTCTGTTCACTAAAGGAGCTCATCGCCACACTCCCTCCCACTCTGGGACCTAAAGATGTAGGCTATGTGTAGAATAACAAAAGGTTACCTATGGCTCACCGGGGCTGAGCCAAGGGTGCCATATGCAGAAGATAGAAGCAAGAGTTGGCAGTGAAAAATGGATACAGGAGGATATTTTCGTCTTTTATATCCTGAGCACCAAGCACTGTGCCTGACACATAGTAGGTGCTTCATAAATGTTTGTTGATTGATTGACCTGTGATGTTCAAGTAAATTATGAGACGTTACAGATATTGGGAAGTAAAGATATGAGTGTGAAAAGGAGTGTAACTTTTGACAGGATGGTGAATGATATGGAAGGATTATTGCTAATCACAGCTTTCACCCCAAGTCTCTCAGTCCCAGGTCAAAAGAGCTAAACAAGCAGAATCAGATGAAACATTGATAACTACTTTATTCAGAAAGGGGCCCTCAATTCCAAGATATTTTCAATGCAGAAACATGCCTTGGATTGGAGAAGCTTCCAAATGTATCACAACATACGTTGACAGTCGTCATCAAATGGGTCACTATTTCAACTACAAAGCTATGTTGGGAAATTCTTTTGGTCCAGTGGAGTTAAGCCTTCTTCCTCCCGGCTTCTCCTTCGATCAGGCTGGCCTGAAAGATGATATACATGTGTGCATTAAACATAATTGACTTTACCGGCTTCCCAACACAATCAAAAGGCATGACCAGTTTCTTCTTGTGTCTGTGGAATGAGGCCAATATGGCAGACTCCCTTCGCGAAGTTTCATAATTTAGTGGATTTAGCTGAATTTTGTAAACTAAAGGGAAGGGGGCAGCTAAATGGCCCAATGGATAGAGCACCCGCCCTGAAGTCAGGAGGACCTGAGTTCAAATCCGGTCTCAGACACATAAACTCATTAGCTGTGTGACCCTGGGCAAGTCACTTAACCCCAATTGCCTAAAAACAAACAAACAAACAAAAACAATACACTAAGGGGAAGCAGAATACCGTGATGTAGTAAGAAGAAGACTGGATTTGGATCCAGAGAACCCAAGTTTGAATCATAGCTCTTCCAGTAACTACATGGCATCAGACTTCTCTGGGCCTCAATTAGCCAGAAGCAAAGAAGACTTGGGCATAGGTATAAATAGGGCACCAGACCTGGAGTCAGGGAGATTCGAGTTTAAATCCCACCCTGGACATCTAACTAGCTTTGTGATCCAAAGCAAGTCACTTAACCTTCTTCAGCCCTGATGTCTCTATCTGTAAAATGGGAATAATAATAACAACTTCTTCCCAGGGTTATTGTGAGGATCAAATGGGATAATTTCTGTTAAGTACTTTGCCAACTTTGAAGCACTACAAAAATGCTATCATTATTAAATGTTACAGCTCTTTTCAAACAATAGGTAGCATTTTTGGTTTGCAAAGCATTTTATAAATATCTTTCTGATCTGGGAGGTAGCTGCTATGGTGATGTCCATTTTTACAGATAAGGAAACTGAGGCAGCAGAGGTTAAGTGACTTGCCCAGGGTAGGAAAGCTAGCAAGCAGGATTTGAACTCAAGTCTTCCTGACTCCAGGTCCATTGTTCGATCCACTGTGCTATATAACTGCTTCTAATAATCCCAAATATATCTATTAATGCCAAATTATTGTCTTTTCCATCCATTTAATAATGCTAAATATATCTGAAGGAGCGTCAGGCAGAGGAGAGAGCAGGCTTGTTCTGTATGGCTCTGGATGTCCGATCTAGGGCCACTGGAGAGAGATTAGGGGAGGTAGATTTTGGCTTGCAAGAAAGAGTTTATCAATTAATTCATTCACCAAATATTTTAAAATACCTTCTGCATGCAGGGTCTTCTCCTAGATGTTAAGAGTTATAAGAAAAAGGGAGAAAAAATTAAAAAAAAAAACCTTCTTTCTAGCAACAAGAATGTTCAACAAGGATAAGAACTACCCTGGGAGAAGGTGGGTGCCCTGTCCAAAGCAAGTGGGGGATCACTTGTTAGGGCTGCTAGAGAAGAGAGTTCTTCACCTTTCAGAGGATCCAGGACCCTTGTGGCATACCACCTGGTTCAGCCTATGGGCCCTGCTCAGAATAATGATCTAATATAACTGAAGGAAACACTGAATTTCAGTTAGAGGTTAGTAAAAATAAGGAAGCCATTTTTTCCCTACAAATTCACAAACTCTAGGAAATCTATCTGTGGACTCCAAGTTAAGAATGCCTGATTTAAGAGGACCTCCTGCCTCAAAAAGGAACTAGAGGTTATACCTGGGCCCTTTCAACTCCGGAATTTGGGAATTCTGTGCTTTACTCACCAAAACCCCCTTTAGATCCCGGAGTGGGGAACGCGGCTGGTGAATGGTGCATTCAAAGCGCTGAGGCTCTGCCAGCTGGTTCCCTTCATCGGCCATCTGAACACAAACAGAATTCTTAGACAAGTAGGAAAAGAACTTGGGAAGCAAATTGTATGAAGGGGATGGCTTCAGAAAAGCCTAGGAAGACTTATATGAACTGATGCCAACTACAGGGAGCAGAACCAGGAGAACCATGTACATAGTAATAGCGATGTTATAATGATAACCAACTGGGAAAGACTCAGCTACTCTGATCAATACAAGGATCCAAGGCAATTCCAAAGGAGCCACAGTGAAACATGCTGTCCATCCCCAGAGAGAGCTCTGATGTATTCTGAGTGGAGACTGAAGCAGATGTTTTAAAGCTTTTTTTGTTTTCATTGGTGGTGCAACATGGCTAATACAGAAATATGTTTTACATGGCTTCACACGCATGAAGGGTATTAAAGCTCTTGCCTTCTCAATGCATGGAGAAAGGGAGAGACTTTGGAACTGAAAATAAAATAATAATAATAAAGCACATAGGAAAGAGATTGAAAGTATCTTTCCATGGCTAAGAAATGGCATGCTTACAGGGCAGTTGAATCTCAAGGGCACCTAAGGAGGATGGCAAATATGTCAGAAAGGTAAGTGGCTTGTTGTAATTTTGTGAAAACTCCCCACTCTGCAAAGGGACTTAAATCAAGGCTGATATAATGAGACCTGCCCTTGGAAATTTCATCAGATACCTTGGGTACAATTATCTCTATGCAAATGGCCCCCAAATTCTGCTCCTGCTTCAACATGCTACCTTGGAATCTCTGTCTATGTCTCTGTCTCTCTGTGTCTCTATGTCTCTGCCTGACTCTCTGTCTCTGTCTCTTTTGGTTTCTTTCCATGTATGTCCCCAGAATCACAGAATTTCAGAATCTGGTTATGATTTCAGAGGCCATCTAATCTCTGAGAGTTTCCCATTCTACAACCCACAGCTGCCAAGTTGCCATCCAGGCTTCTCTTCAACAGTCTACAAGTGAGGAGGAGCCCATGACGTCTTGAGGCAGCCCATGTGGTTGTTAAGAAGGCATTTTCTCCCTTTATATCTATCTGCAATTTTCCTCTTTACCTCTTCCCCTCGTCGCTCTGGGTTCTGCCCTCTGTGGCAAACAGAACAAGGCCAATCCCTCTTCTAGACTTCAAATACTTGAATTTAGCTATTATGTCTCTGCTGAGTCTTCTCTGCTTTGGAATTAAACTCCCCAGGCCTTTCAACCAATCCCCATATAGCCTGGGCTCAATGTGGCAATAATGTGGTGTTGTTGTTCAGTCATGTCCAACTCTCCATGACCCCATTTGAAGGTCTTCTTGGCAAGGGTACTGGAGTGGTTTGCCATTTCCTTATACAGCTCATTTTACAGATGAAGAAACTGAGGTAAACAAGGTTAAGTGACTTGCTCAGGGTCACATAGCTAGGAAGTGTCTGAGGCTGGATTTGAACTCAGGAAGATGGGTCTTCCTGATTCCAAGCCCTGTGCTCTATCCACTATGGCACCACCTAACTGCTCAAAATATGGCAACCAAAAGTGAACTGAATACTCCAGGTGGAATCTGACCATCTGGACTGCCTAGCTACAATTGAAGAATCTCTAGAATAGGACAGTCTGACAGAGCTGAACCCACATTCCTGAGCTACCCCCCAAACTGCTTGTGCCCACCCTCTCTTCCAAAAATGGCTCCTCTACTTCTGGATGTACATTTTTCTCCCCCAATAGAATGTGGGCTCCTTGAGGGCCCTGGAACCTAGCAGAGTTGCTGGCAGACAGTGGGTGTTTAATAAATGTTTGTTGATTGATAGGCACCTGGTGAGTGCTTAACACATTTTGGATGAATTGAATTAAATAACATAAGTGCCATTTTTGAACAGGGGGAACATAGCTCTTCATTCTCACCAGCAATTTTTTCACCCAACTAAAATCTATTTCCTGTCTCTCCCACTTTCCCCTACCCTTCTCCTTTGGGGAGAGGAGAGAAAAATAAAGCTTTTGTAACAAATATGCATAGGGCAGCTAGGGGGCACAGTGGATAGAGCTCCAGGCCTGAAGTCAAGAGGATATACTTTGAAATCTGACCTCAGACACCCACTAGCTGTGCAGCCTTGGGCAAGTCGCTTAGCTCTGTTTGCCTCAGTTTCCTCATCTGTAAAATGAACTGGAAAAGGAAATGGCAAGCCAATCCATTATCTCTACCAAGAAAACCCCAAATGGGGACACAGAGAGTCACAACAACAACAACAAAACATGGATATTCAAGCCATACCGAGTCCTGCACTGGCCACATCCCATGTGCCTCCTACTGCACCCTGAGTCCATCACCTCTTTTTTTTTTTTTGCTTTTTGGTGAAGTGATCAGGGTTAGGTGACTCGCCCAGGGTCACACAGTTAGGACGTGTTAAGTGTCTGAGGCTGGATTTGAACTCAGGTCCTCCTCACTCCAAGGACAAAGCTCTATTCACTGCGCCACCTAGCTGCCCCTCACCACCTCTTCTTTAAAAGACAAACACACCTCTTGGAATGAATCAATCAAGTTATCAGCATCCCTCTTCCCCCCTGGGCGAAGGCCATAGGACCAGTGTTGGCCAGAGCTGATCGTCACACACACAGTCAGGAGAAGGCATCCAGCTACGAGCTTCTGGGTCAGTTCCATTCTGTGGGACATCAAAAAAAATGGAGGAAAATCCAAACCTGAAGAAGTAGCATTGAATGAGAAGGAAAACTATTTGGGGTTGGCAAAAAGCCCAGAAATGAGTTAAGCTAACCTTGCAAGACAGGACAAGGTCTCCCGCACAATTGTTGAGAAAAGCAGCCAAACACTGAGACACGCAGTAATTAGGCGGGGTACAGCAAGTGGGTGGCAAAGTCTAGAGTGGAACTCAGAAGCCTGGTATTTCTCAGCAACCTCCTCCCCACATTCACCAAATCATTTGTTCTTTTCTTCTCGTTGGATCTCCAAACCCTGGTCCTCTTTCCTCTTCAAGCCCATCCTATTCTCTTACAGCAACATTCCCCAAATCAGTTTAGCCATTGCTCCTTTGGGATTGGAACTATATTGCTAGAATCTATAAACTTATAGATAGGTCTGTATATGTATACATTTGGAGATTCTAGTAATAGGTGAATGAAGTAAGTTGAAAACTTACTTTTTCATGTCCCTGAAAATGACCAAAGAGGTCAGTATTTTTGATATACACATATTTTATTCTTTGAAATGTTAGCATTGAAAAGCATTGCCAATATTAAAAATGTCCTCCAAGCCCCCAGATTTGCACAGTGGGGACCACATCCTCCTTCTGTTGTCTAGGAAATGCTGCTTTCCATTGGAGGAAGTGTATACACTGGAAAGGAGGCTACAGCGAGGGGGAGGATCTTTGAATCATGGGACTTGAGATAGGAGAGGGCAACTTTGGGTAGGTGACTTCCACCTCCCTATGCACAATGGCCTCCAAGGCCCCTCCCAGCTCTGATATTCCATGATTTTCTGTTTAAAAGAGATAGAAAGGACTGAACCCCTGTAAGCCTTGGTGATCTCATTTCTAAAATGGGGGGAAGAGCTGTCCCTACCTGAAAGGGCTATTATGGAAATCATAGAGGCCATCCAGCCTACCTCCCAAGTCCCATTTAATAGATCAAATGAGATCCTGCAGGTAAAGTGCATGGCCAACCTCAAGGCACTCTTGGGTCTCAGACCCCAGAACCCCACCATCTAGTCTAACATTATACAGATAAGGACATGGAGACCTAGAGGTCAATGCATTTGCTCCCAGGACGGGGCTTTTGTCCGGCTCCATTACAAAAAAGACTTAAAATTATAATTCAAAAAAGCCTGACAATTTAATAACATTTCTTAAGATAATTACTTAGCCTTTGACTTGTCTGTCTCTGTGTGTGTGTGTGTGTGTGTGTGTCTCTGTCTCTCTCTCTGTCTCTCTCTGTCTCTCTCTCTGTCTCTGTCTCTCTGTGTCTCTCTCTGTTTCTGTCTCTCTGTCTCTGTCTCTCTGTCTCTCTCTGTCTCTGTCTCTGTCTCTCTCTCTGTCTCTGTCTGTCACACAGATAATAGGCAGTGAGAGATGAGATTTGAACCCAGGTCCTCTGGCCTGAGCCAGGGCTTTCTCCCCTCCCCTCCAGGTCACAGAGGCCATCATCTCTATCCTGAAAAGCTTCTCATAGAATAAGATCACATATTGCTTAACATTTTTACAAATGCAGTTGAGAATTAATCATATATAATTACATTTAGTCATATTTGGAGGGTATTTTAATGTTTGCAAAGCACTTTTCTTCCTCACAACTCTGTGAGGTGGTATGATATGATTACCTCCATTTTACAGAAAAGGACACTGAGGCTCAGAACATGTCCATGATCATACAGCTGAGTCGGCAAGGGAGGATTCAGACCCAGGTCTCCTGACTGTAAAAACAGCATTCTTTTCACTAACATTGTCTTATATGGTATCCCTTCCTCTTATCAAAAGATGCACAAATGTAGAGATGTCTCCACCCCAAATGTTCATACGGCTATTTGTGCCCGACCTACAGTAGAGCCTTCCAAGCTCATACTGGTCTGGTCAGCCACAGTTGGACACACTGTACCTTGACCCCGACGGAGTGCTGTCATTTTGGTCCTCTGAGAATGAAGGACAACAATTAAACCATCCCCCAACTCAGCAGCAAGCATTTCAAATAGCCAAGTTCCACTTTGCCACCAGAGGGAGAGAGAGAGAGAGAGACAGAGAGAGAGACACACACACACACAGACAGAGAGAGAGACACACACAGAGAGACAGAGATAGAGACAGAGAGAGGAGACAGAGAGAGACAGAGAGACAGAGACAGAGAGAGATAGAGACAGAGAGAGGAGAGAGACAGAGAGACAGAGATAGAGAGACAGAGACAGAGAGAGATAGAGACAGAGAGAGGAGAGAGACAGAGAGAGAGAGAGACAGACAGAGAGAGATAGAGACAGAGAGAGGAGAGAGACAGAGAGAGACAGAGAGAGACAGAGAGACAGAGAGACACAGACAGACAGAGACAGACACAGACACAGAGAGACACAGGCACAGAGAGACAGAGAGAGACAGAGAGACAGAGACAGAGACAGAGAGACAGAGAGAGGAGAGAGACAGAGAGACACAGAGAGACAGAGACAGAGAGACAGAGAGAGGAGAGAGACAGAGAGACACAGAGACAGAGACAGAGAGAGACAGAGACAGAGACAGAGAGAGACAGAGAGACAGAGAGACAGAAACAGAGAGAGACACAGAGAGACAGAGAGAGAGACAGAGAGAGACAGAGAGAGAGACAGAGAGAGACACACACACACACAGAGACAGACAAGTCAAAGGAAGGCTAAGTAATTATCTTAAGAAATGTTATTAAATTGTCAGGCTTTTTTGAATTATAATTTTAAGTCTTTTTTGTAATGGAGCTGGACAAAAGCCCCGTCCTGGGAGCAAATGCGTTTGGCGAGCGACTGTGGAAGGTCATGGAGACGTGGAAGGCTCTTCAGAGAGCAGGCAGCTGGTCAGGAAGTCAGGTAGAAGTCAGAGACTTCTGTCAGCCTGGGAGGTGTGGGGCGGGGGGGGGCAGAGGGTGTCCCCTCCCCTTCTTGGTCACCACCTCCACCTGCTTTTATCCCTGTTGTGTCTATTCTTTCCTGCTCTTGGCTGAAGGAGCATGGCAGAGGGTTATGACCTTGTCAGTTTTGAGGTCAAGAAGAGCTGCCATAGGTCTAGGACCTGGAGTCTATTCAAGAGTTTGTCAATAACCATGCCCAATGCACCCTTGAAGCTTGACCTAGGCCAGCGGCTGATAAGCCAGTAGCTAAGACACTGTGTTGTAAAACAAGGGAGTGACTTACGCAGTGGTTATGCCATGACGCAGAGGTCATAGCCCTCTCTGACGCTCCTTCTGCCAAGAGCAGGAAAGAATAGATCTATGAAGACCTGTGTTCAAATCCCACCTCTGACCCTTACTGCTTTGTGTAAGCTCAAGCAATTCACTTAACCTCCCTAAGCCTCAACTTCTTCCTTTGTTACATGAGGAGTTGGATCTAGGTTGTTATCATGGAGCTGGTGAATGGTAAAGTTTCTCTTAAGATCCTTACGCCCCTAGAAACACCAAACACCCTCCCCACCCCCACGCTTACCTTCTAGCATTGCCTTGTTAAGCCGGCACTCTGGAATCAGTGACATCAGTGACATTTCCCATAGTACCCCATGTACCTTTAGTACCTATAGTACCCCAGGTCCCCATGGACCAGTTGCCTTAAGTAAGGATTCTGGCTAAAGCACATTACCTGCTTCTGGAAAGCAAAGATTGGGAAGAATTCTGCACGTCCTCCTTCCTTTGAGATTTACTCTAGTTATATTGTTCCTGTCCTCTGCCTCATCCCCTTTTTATAGGAGCATCTTCCATGGCACAAAAGTCATTCCTTTTGGCAAATTAATTTAATCTTCATACACAATGACAGTGCAGGCTTTTTTTTTCCCCCTTAAATTTCTCATCCAGCTTTTTGATGCCACACTTAGCAGTAGAACCCCTGGTGAGACAGCTGTGGGCAGTCAAATCCTAATACTAAAATCCCACCTAAGCCTTTTCTAGTCAACATCACAAATCACAGAGATTAAAACCACACTGAGTGGGTTCAGGAACTCCTGCCCGTTTCTTCCCCCAGGTGAAGTATCTATTTTAAATTAGGCAAAGTGAATACATAATTTTTTTTAAAAAAGATCACAGAAACATAATGTTGTTTGGGAGTACATTAAAGTTAGCATCTTAAAATACAACATATTTGTCACAAAGAGGAAAATTGAGGCTTGATGTCAGGAGAACTGTCCAAAAGACAGACAAGGATTCAAAGGAACTGTCTAATGTTGAATCAACTGAAGTGAAAATCTGAACCAGGAAGACCCGGGTTCAAGTCTTGCCTCAGATACACACTGGCTGTGTGACTTTGGGAGAGTCACCTAACCTCAGTGTTCCAGGTAACTCTCTAGCTCCAAGCTGCAGAGGGGTGCTGGCCTGAATTGGTAGAAGGAGCTTCCTTATTCCTGTGAAGTAACAGGCCTATTCCCCATCTCTTCTTCCATCCCGTGAAATGGGTTTTAGCATTGGCAGAAGTGAATCCCTCAGGGCCCAAGCACACTCTAAGGGGTTTTCTTACTTTCTAGATTCATAGCCGCCACTCAGGAAATGGATTTTCATCTCTCTAGTGGCAAGTACCCACTTCAAAGAGTTTATTGTATAGAAAACGTTGATGAAAAGGAGGAGGAAAACAGAACAGAGAGCGTTGAATGAGTGGCTGTGCATTCTAAGGATGGATGCCAACCCCAGAGACGCAATCAGCATGATGAGGGCCCTCTGGTCACTCCATGGGGATAACTGGGTGGGATTCTTCAAATTACCTAGGGCTTTATCTTGCCCTACCTAGAGTAGGGAGAATGAGAGTGGAAGTGTGAGGGAAGCCAGTAACATTATTCTCTATGGGGAGTGGAAAAGAGACAGTCCCTATTACATCAGTAATTCCTTAAATTTGCACATTCCCTGGATGGTTTAAAAAAAAAATATATATATATATATATATATATATATATATATATATATATATATTACAATAGCTTATATTTCTAGATGGAATTATGCTTATACTTCTATTTTTAAAAAAGATGGTAATATAGTTAGACTCATTTTACAAATGAAGGAGACAAGGGTTATGTGACCTTCAGGACCACGAAGCCAGACACAGTGAAAGTTTTTTAGTTGACTTGAACATTGACGGCCTAAATTTGGTGGCAAATTTAGGTAGGTGAATTGGGAGATATTTAGGCTGAAGGGGGAAGGCTGGACACAAGACAGTTCAGTGGTTAGAGCAATGGACTTGGAGTGCTGGGGAGTCAGGAAGACCTAAGCTTGCATCCTGCCTCAGATACTGTAAAATTAGGGGGCTGGATGCAATGCCCCTCCTATGATCCTAGGTCTGGGTTGCAGGATGGGGTCCTGTTTGGCCTACTACTTTCAGCATCCAGAAGGGGAGGGGGAGAGCTGTATTTCTCTTCCTCTTTACCACTATTTTTTTTTTTTGTGGTGTGGAGATGGAAGATGGTGTGTCCTGTGTGAAGAACAGAGGCCAGCAGATGACATGATGGCATACTTAGAGACTGTGAGAAAGGAATATATCTCTCTTATATTTAATAACGAATTATTGTATTAGGACTAAGCTTTTTCCCCCTTTTCTACTTTCTCAACCAGAAACCAACCAGTGTGGAAAATCTCTCTTAGAGATTTCCCCAGGCCAAGATCTAATTAAACAGTAAAAAGAAATTCTAAGTTTTGGGTAATGGGTGTATTCCTGCTCATTGTGTTGGCTGTGACAGGTCCAGGGAAAATGTTGATTCTCCCTGTTATCAAGACAGGTGATATGGAAATTGATGTCTCCTAAATCACATACCCCAAGATAGCCCACCTCCCATTTGATTACCAATCAGAGGTGATTAGGCAACCCTCCAGAACACCTCCTCTCTGAAGGGCACATAAACTGACCTCAACACCATTAGGGATCTAATGGCCATCCTTTATTAATAAGCTGCTGGCCTTATTAATAAAATGATTAAAGTACCCAGAAACTATATCTCTCAAAACTTCTTAATTGTCACAAAATCAACTAAAAAACAAATTGAGAGGCAGCTAGGTGGCGCAGTGGATAGAGCACTGGCCCTGAAGTCAGGAGGACCTGAGTTCAAATCCGGCCTCAGACCAAACACTTAACACTTACTAGCTGTGTGACCCTGGGCAAGTCACTTAATTCCAATTGCCTAAAAGCAAAAAACAAAAAACAAAACAAAACAAAAAAACCAAATTGAAATAATTAGCAACTTTAGCAAAGTTGAAGGATATAAAATAAAGCCACACAAAATCATCAGCATTTCTATATATTACCAACAAAGTTCAGGAGTAAAAGATAAAAACAGAAATTCCTTTTAAAATAACTGCAGAGAATATAAAATACTTGGGAGTCTACCTGCCAAGACAAACCCAGGAACTATATGAACACAATTACAAAATACTTTTTATACCAATAAAGTCCGATCTAAACAACTGGAGAAATATTAATTGCTCATGGGGTAGCCTGAGGCAACATGATAAAACTGATAATTCTACCTAATTTACTTATTCAGTGCCATACCAACCAAATTACCAAATAATTTTTATTTTATAGACCTAGAAAAAAGTCATAACAAAATTCATCTGGAAAAATAAACGGTCAAGAATATCAAAGGAATCAACGGAAAAAAAAAGTGAAGGAAGGGGGTCTAGCCGTACCACGATGAAAAATGCTATCCACTCCAGAGGAAGAACTGGTGGAGTCTGAATGCAGATTGAAACGAACTTTTAAAAACTGTTATTATTCTTGGGTTGGTTTGTTTGTGTTTTGTTTGGTTTGGTTTGGTCTGCATTTTCTTTCGCAACATGGCTAATATGGAAATGTTTTACATGAATACACATGCATAATTTATGTCAAATTGCTTGCCTTCTCAAGGAGGGGGGAAGGGAAGGAATGAGGAGAAAATTTGGAACTTGACATTTTAAAAAAAACAAATGTTAAAAATTGTGTTACATGTCATTGAGAAAAATTAAAATAAAAATTAAATGTGAAAAAAGGTACTCATTTATCCATTTTGACCTTTAAAAAAAGGACAAAGGTCAATTTGGCCAGATCAGAGTGCAGGGAGGGGAATGATGTACAGTGAGGTTGGGGAGATAGGTTAGGGCCAGGCGATATGAAAGCTTTAAACGCTAAACAGAATTCACATAGTGAGAATTCTGGGAGAGGAGAGCTGGCTTTGCGTGTCACACATCACCTAGCTAGCATGGTGCCTTATTTCCAAGACTTGTTTCATGAATGAATGGATGGAAATTGCAATTTACTTGGCACACGACTCCTGAGATTGATGTTCTTTGTTTAAACAAAGGAAAACATAGCTTCTATTTCTTCTGGAACAAATATTTTTTTCATAGAAACCCAGATTGTGAAGGGATTTCAGAGGCCTGGTCCAACAAACGTGAACAAGAAACCATTCTACAATATCCCTGACAAATGAGTATCCAACCTAGACCCAAAGACCTCTAGTAAGGGTGGGGAAAAAATAATAATGATAGCATTTATATGGAATTTTAAGGTTGGCAAAGTGCCTTAAAAATATAACCTCATCTGATCCTTGGGAGGTAGGTGCTATTATCACCCTCATTTTACAGATGAGGAAACTGAGGCAGATAGAGATGAAGTGACTTACCCAGGGTCACACAATTAGTGTCTGACACAGGAAATGAACTCGGGTTTTCCTGACTCCAGGCTCAGTGCCCTATTGACTTTACCACCTAGCTGCCAAGAGTTGGACAACATCCATATTGTAAGCCAGTCCATTCCACTTTGGGATAACTCTAATTATTAGAAAGTTGATTTCCCACCCCCACTAAAAAAAGGCATAAGTCTGTTGCTTTGCAATTTCCATGTAATCCCATGGGGCCAAGCAATTGGTCTAACCCTTCTTCTTCATGGTAGTTTTTCAGTTACTTGATGGTGCTAGCATTCAAGGACCTCCTGGTCCAGCTTCTTTTGACCAGCCTAAACATGCCCAGGTTCTGGGGGTGAGGAAGATAGCCAGAGACAGACCATGTGATTTGGAGATGGCCAGGAAGGGAAGCAGAGGCCTGGATAAGGGCAAAAGCTCATCGAACAGAGGCCGGGAGGTGCCAGGTAGAATCCCAAGTTCACCGCGGAGAGGAAACGGAGATGACCCCTAGAGAGCACTACCATGGTTTAGAGATGGCTGATGGAACATGGGTGTATGACTGGCACCAGTTCCTAACACTTCTGCTGGAAGGGGCCTCGGGGCCCCCACCAATCCCACAACCTTCTTGTCGAGTAATTGCCCTCCCTTTGGTATTTCAGGGGTTCACCAGCACAGGCTGCAAATTGTCTATGGCTTGGGAGACGGTCGTTGAAAGATGTGGTTGAAAGACCCATCTCCCTGTGTGATTGTTGTTCAGGGGCTGCTAGGTGGTGCCAGAGTGCATAGAGAGCCAGGCCTCAGTCTTCCTGAGTTCAAATCTGGCCTCAGACACTTACTAGCTGTGTGACCCTGGACAAGTTGCTTAACCCTGTTTCCTCAGTTTCTTCCTCTGTAAAATGAGCTACAGAAGGAAATGGCAAACCACTCCAGTATCTCTGCCGAGAAAACCCCAAATGGATCACAAAGAGTCAAACACAACTGAAAACCAACGGAAAACTATTCACCCTGTGAGGCTGCTTCAGAGCAGTGAATCTTCTGTAAATACGCCCCTAAGTTACTTTAAAACTCTACACCGGTAGCTGCTCTAGGTGCATAGAGCACTGGGCTGGAGTCAGGGGGATCTGAGTCCAAATTCAGCTCTATACACCAGCTGCATAACCCTGGGCAAGTCACTTAACCTCGGCCTATTTCCTCATAAAGTACCTGACACTGAATAGGCAATATTTAAATTCTAGCTGCTGTTATTATGAAACATGATCAAGGACCATATTCTTTAAAGTAACCCTCTCCAAGAGAAGTCTGAGAAGACGTATGTGAACTGATGCAAAAGGACGGCAGAATGATCACAAGCAATAAAACGATCAAGATTGAATGCTCTAAAATTATAATGTCCAAGCTAGGCCCCAGAGATAAATGAGAAGACAGCTCCCGATCTTCTTTGTAGAGGTGGGGACCATGTAGGTGGAACGCTGTATAGACTATAAGGTTTTTGATAGAGTGTTTAGTTTTTGTGGACTTCCCTCTACCCCCACCCCCCGCACTTTCATATTCTCTGCTATAAGGATTGTATCTCTGGGAGGCGAAGGGGAAGGAGAGGGAGATATTGAGAAATTTAAGTCATGTAAAAACAAAAGACATCAATGAAAATATATTCCTTAAAAAAGTAAACTGTGTCTCCTAAAAAGCATATGCCCAGGTTCTTTAATAAATCATTGTATGGTATGTGTCTCACATACAGCAGGCACTCAATGAATGCATGTTGATTGTGCAATGCTCTCTACAATCCTCAACATCTTAGCCACCTTCTCTGGCACATGTCCTTCTTAATATGTGGTTCTCCCAAATGAGCACAACATAGCTGTGGTCTGACCAGGGTAAGGAGGTGGGGGTGCGCGTCATTCCTCTCATTCAACTGTAAACGCTGTCTAGCATTAAATTGGCTTTTCGGGGCTGTCACATTCACATTTTGGACTAATAATAAGCATTCAGCTTTCTAAAAATATGATCATAGATGCAGAGCTGGAAGCGACATCAGAAGCCATCTTGTCTAACCCCCTCATTTTACAGATGAGGAAACTGAGGCCCAGGAAGATTAAGTAACTTGCCCAAGGTCATAGTTAGGATCAGAGGTAGCATTTGAACCTATAGCCCCTGACTCTTGGGGTAGATCTCATTCCACCACACAACGTTGACTCCTACAGCCTTCAGCTGTCTCGTGCCTCCCTCCATCTCATACTTGTATGGTGGACATAGCAGAAAGAGCAGTATAACTCTGGAGTCAGAAGACCTCAGCTCCTCCCCCATTTCTGATCCTCCTTTGTGTGACTTTGAGCCTCCACTAATTTTTAAAATGAGAGGGACTTCTAAGGGTCCCTTCCGGTGGGTCAGCAAGATATGGGTTTCAAATCCTCCCTCTGCTAGGCAAGTCACTGAACCCAAGCTCAGTCTCTTCATCTATAAAATGGGAAGAATCCCTTAAGTATCTAGCAGGGATGTTATGAGGTTCAAATGAAGTCATGTACATGAAACTATTTTATAGACATTGAAGTATTACATACATATCAATTATTTTTTATTAAAATGCTTTTCAAACCCTTAGATGAAGGCCATTATACAATATTGTCTGTGCATTCATTCATGGGATGCTCTCTGTATCAGTGTTTTCAGTCCCTTCACATCCAGAAGGCAAAAACTAGCTAGGTCTGCATTCTCTCGCTTTGCACAGCACCTAACAACAGGTAACAGGGTTTAATGCTTTGATGATACTCATGGATAAATTCTCACTCTTGTCATATGACATTCAGGCACTGAAGTATATTATCAGCTAAGATACTTACAATGAACCCGCAAAATTGTGTTTGGGATAGGCACGGGACCTGTGAATTCACTGGAACATGGAAACTCCTTCTACCAGTGAAGGTAGATGCATTCTCTGCAACTTAAGGAGTCTCAGACAGTTCCCTGGGGGCACTGACAGGTAAGTGACTTGCCCAGCCACTAGGTATTAGAGGTCGGACTTGAACCCAGGTCTTCTTAGCTATGAGACCAAGTCTCCATCTACTGTGCCACGCTGACTCTCAGCTCCAAGGCACAAGGAAGAAAACAAAGAGTCAAGAAGGAGGCACACATGAGGGAATTTTGTTACTCTGCCATGTTCATTTTTAGTGGTTTCTGACTCTTCATGACCCCCTTTAGGGGTTTTCTTGGCAGAGAACTAGAGTGGTTTGCCATTTCCTTCTGCAACTCATTTTACAGATGAGCAAACAGACAAAAAGAGTTCAGTGACTTGCCCAGGGTCACACAGCTAGTAATTGTCTGAGGCTAGTTTTGAACTCAGGAAAATGAGACTTCCTGTAGGCAGGCCCTGTGTTCTATCCACTGTGTCACACTATGGCATGACCTAGCTGCCCATTTTGTGATGTTGTTACTAGCTTGTCAAATTTAATATAGTCCCCCCCGCCCCAGATAAACAATTTTCCATCAACATCCTAGCCTTAGCATAGTTTCAGAATAGCTGACAGAGTGCCTACACTGGTAGGTAAGAACAAAATAGACACACTGAGGAAAGGTAGATTCAGGGCTCTACAAGGAGCTATGCTGCTCCTAAGGGGAATTTATTAAGGACTCCAGCAAAAGTGCGACCAGGAGCTGAGTTAGCTCTTTGCCATGTGCTCTCTGGCCTTGAGCCCACATTTCCCGGGACTCTATGTCTATTCATGGGGAGTATGTCACAGGGTTTGGGGGAGATGTTTTATACTAACAGATATTACTCTGGTTTATGAATACTTCTTTCTAAAAGCCATTTGAGTCTGGCTGACTAATTAATTTCAATGATAATCACAGTGGGAAGCACACAGGTTGGGGCTTATGGGACATCCCATGAGAAGAAAACAAGCCCATACCCCTTCAAGTATGTAGTAGCTACATTCATGAGTGGGAGTAGGGACAGTCACCCCACAGTAAGTGCAACCAGACAAACAAGAAACATTTTAAAAGTGAATTTAATGTTTCCTAAGAAATGATGAGCAGGTGGATGTCAGAAAAACCTGGAAAGACTTACATGAACTGATGCTGAGTGAACAGAACTGGGAGAACATTGAACACAGTAACAGCCACATTATGTGATGACTGACTTTGATGGACTTAGGTCTTCTCAGCAATTCATGGATCTAAGACAACTCCAAAAGACTCATGATGGAAAATGCTAGCCACATCCACAGAAAGAACTATGGAGTCAGAATGCAGATCGAAGCATACTATTAGCTCGTTTTTTCCCCCCCTTTCTCGTGGTTTTTCCCTTTGGTTCTGATTCTTCTTTCACAACGTGACTAATGTGGAAATACGTTTAATATGATTGTACCTGTCTAGCCTGTATCAGATTACATGCCATCTTAGGGAGGGGGAAACATTTAAAACTCAAAATCTTATAAA
Organism: Phascolarctos cinereus; assembly: GCF_003287225.1. NCBI lineage: Eukaryota > Metazoa > Chordata > Mammalia > Diprotodontia > Phascolarctidae > Phascolarctos > Phascolarctos cinereus. Next base: position 18,416,470 of record NW_027555625.1, on the reverse strand, counting down.
AGTGAATGTTGAAAACTAAAAGTAAATAAATAAATAAATTTAATTAAAAATTTTTTAAGATAAAAAAAGTGATTTTGAGAACTTTTGGCTTTTATCAGTGGATCATTTCTAGGAAGTTGAAGTAACAGAGGAAAAATTATTTCACTTTAAACATGTCCACTTCACTCAGATTAGAAACGGATTTAAAGAAACTCAAAAGCAATTAAAACACTGTCATGACTTAGTGATTTCTAAATGACAGATGAAAAGTTCTTTTTGCCCTAATGCAAAATCTCAGCAGGAGGAACATGTCTCGCTCCTTCTAAGTCTAATTAAATTGCTAAGGGTTTTCAACAAGAAATAATCTTTGGGAGAGGATGCTTTATGTAGAAACAAAAATTACATAACCAACTTACTCTGCAATTAATTGTTACCCTAGGAGATCTAAGGAAAGGTTTAGAAGTTTGCCATGTTTTAAGGAAGGTAGGAAGCATATCAGAAGGTAAATTTAAAGTGTAAATACAGATATCTGTAAGTTGGTAACCAGGAGAAATATTCCAAATCTTGATTTATGATGGTGATACTAGTGAAATTTTCAAATGAAGTTTACCGCTATTGTTTCCTTGATGTTGAAATGGAAAAAGGTGAGATGAGGAAGAAAATAATTATTTTACTCTGGAGGAACTGGAGAATAATTTCTGATACACAGCTTATTTCAATTTTATCCATGTAGAGAATTGTCTAATGGTGGTAACATGGGTACTTCAGGAAGACTTTGAATACGTGTGCGTGTGTGTGTGTTTCGGAGAGAAGATGCTTCTTTCTATGTAGACAACATCTGATGGGCAGGAACGGTAGAACCGGCCCACTTGGTTGGACCTTTCTGTTGGACAATGCTAGAGGCTGATGCACTGCTGTAGAAACAAACCACAGACCCAAGATCCCACGTTCACATCAGCTCTAAACATCCTCGTGAAGGAGCTTGAAACAACTAATCTTGGTGGGAAGGGGGGATTGGGCAGTGCAGAGGAGGAGTGGAGAGCAGCAGAGGAATGAGTGAATAAATGAATGAAAAACTCTGTTTAAGCACTTCCTCTGTGGCCAGGCCTTAACCTAGGCCCTTGGGATACAGACAAAAAAAAAAAAAGAAGCTTTGCTGCTGTTCTTGAAGACTTTACCCTCCAAGCCGGAGCTGCAGGAGAGGTGAGGATTCAGGAGCAGCAGGGCAAATGGCAAGGCCCCAGACACAGCAAAGGTGGGGCTGTCCCACAGGGCAGGGAGCATGCAGAGGAGCAGCCCATCGCTAATGAGCAGGCAGGAAACAGGCTGGGGGGGGCGCTCCCAGGGACGGAGCCAGTGAGAGGGAAAGGGAAGGGGTGCACTGAGAGGAAGGCCGAAGCTGGTATCTAGGATCCAACAGGTATCAAGTCCATCTGGGTCTTCAGCGTGGTTCAGCCAGAGCAAAAAGAACATAGGATTGAGAATGAGAAGGGACTGTAGACTTGATGGTTGGAACTGCTCATTTTATGTCTGAGGAAACTACGACCCTGAGAGGGCAATTGCTGGAGAGAGAAGAGGAATGTCACAGGGCTCCACAGAACTCTGGGTGGGGAGGGGAACAGGTCAGAAGCACTTTGGTCGTCTAAAATTCACTGCTCCTTAGGAAGCTACAGTACTACAGCCAATGGGAAACTTGTAAAACTTTTTTTGTAGAACGGGGAAAATTTTCTCCTGTAACAATTAAAGACAGGAGACACACACACACACACACACACACACACACACACACACACACACACGTCCGGCCCTGGTCACCACTACAAATGTCACTAGGCTGATTATGATTATGGTGGAAGCTTTAAGGAGAAGGCAGCACCCTAACAGAAGGGGGATGGATTCTGCGGGCAGAGACAGATGTGTTTTCTTGGACATGGCCAATTTGGGAATTTGGTTTGCTTGACTATACGTGCTTGCAACAGTTTTTTTTTGTTTTTCTTTCTTTCCTTCTCAGTGGGCGGTGGTGTGGGAGGGAAAGAAGGAAGATTTTCATTGATTAAAAAAAATAGAGGGCAGGGGAGCCTCAGGGCTGCTCACTCCTCTCTCTGCAAGAATTAATGAGACGTGGGACTGAACTTGCAGCAATAAATTTCACTTTTCCTAAACCCTACTGTGTTCCAGGCACACCAGCTTACCTAGGTAGGGGGCACGGTGGTTAAAGCAGTTTCAACCATCAAGTGTCTACAGTCCCTTCAAGCTCTCAATCCTATGTTCTTCTGGCTCCAGCCGAACCACACTCGAGACCCAGATGGACTCGATCACTGTTACTCCCCCCAGATCCCAGTTAAAGTGGCGTCAGGAAGACTTGAGTTCAAATCCAACCTCAGACACTGTGTTACTCTAAGGAAGTCACTTCCCCTCCCGCCAACTGTAAAATGCTGACAACAGCACCTCCCTCCCAAGACTGCTGGGAATTGCAAATGTGATGTTTGTTAAGAACTTAGCAGACTGCCTGGCACAGAGCAGGCACGTAACGAATGCTTGCTGTCCTTCCTGGGGACGTCTCTAGGTAACAGTGGAAAAGGAGATATTTAGGGGAAGGGTTTTCTATTACCCTCAGCAGAAGAAAGGATTCTTCGTTTATTTTATGGATGAGAAGGTGAGGAAATGCTACCATAGCTTAGCCAGGAAATATGCACTATACCCATTGTGGCAAGATGGGTATCATAGCGAGCATGCTCTGATGCTAAAACCATTCCGACCTTTAACATTCCCTTTCGGACTCACTACTCTCTTGGTAAGCAAAAGTAACAATTCTGCGTAACTGTATGTCACCATCTTAGCACACAGTCAAGGGTGGGCAAGCGACAGTCTGAGGCCACTGCCTGTTTCTGCCTGGCCATGAGCTTAGGATGTTCTTTACATTTTACAATAAAGTGTTATTGTATCTAAAACTGTAAACCACCACGTGGCAGGCGCAATCTGGCCCAGGGCCCTGGTGTGCAGACCCCTCACGTAACAGACTGAGGCGCACAGCAGCCAAGGGCCACGAGCTGATAAGGGACCTTTTTGACAGGTGTGTTAACAAGCCGTTCTTAGAGAATCATTGTTCTTGCAACGTCTAGGCCACCTCAGTTTGGTGACTCTTAAAGCTGACGGCCATCAGGTCATTCTTTCTGGTGAACAAGGCGTATCTGGTGGTGTCTTTGGCCAAACTGAATAAATACCTCTCATCCTAGATCTTCAGGGCCAGCCGCTATCTGATGTTGGAAAAGTAAAGGTCCCCCATTAATGCACAGCTCCCTTCAGCTTTGCCAAATCGGTGGTCTGACAGAGACCCTCCAACGCCCCCCACAGACGAGGACCCCCTTCACCCTTTCTCATCCTCTCAGTGCTCTTCCCCGTCCTTCCACAGAATCTCCATCAGGATCCACCAAACAACCCGCAGGGCAGGTCTCGGCTCTCGACGGCCGTTCTTCTTCCTGTTCTGCGACCAGCCCATCTCCTCCCCTGCTCACACTCATTCGTGAGGACACCTTTTACAGAGCTCTTCCGCGCCCTCCCCCACCATCACAACACCCCTCAACATACACAAACCATCACGAGTTTTTAAAAAACATCAAGATGAGCAGAACCTCCTTGGCAATGTTTCAGATTGCTTTTTTTTTTTATTAATACACTTTACATTAGACTTGAAATCTGCAGTTCCTGAACATACCAGGTTTACAGTCTTCTGCAGTTTTAAGTCACGTCTAAAGAGGTACCTTTAAGTGAATGAATGATGCATTCTATACTTACTGAAAATATAATACAACAGTGAAATGGATTATTTAAATATAATTTATACACATACGGATTATGAAAATAGATCTCTTTCAATACAATATTCTACTTCTCTGTCTTAATAAAAAATGATAAAGCAAAGAAAATAATTCATTTTTGAAGTTGCTTTCCCTCAACCACAGAGGTCCGGATCTCCTCTCCTTATGCACACACTCTTTATCGTTAAGGAAAGCTTTGCATATGTAGAAAAGACTAGACAACATAAACATTGAACCCAAGCCCTTCCTCCCACAGGAGGCAAACGTGTCAAACAGCTTACTGCCCAGGGCTGAGGGAGTCTTTCCTCCCGCGCCTTGACCATGGGCCCTCTACTCGGTCCTGGGAGAGCTAAGATCGGGACATGAAGTCATCTGCAAACAGGATGGGCCAGCTCTTTGTGAAGGAGAGCCACAGGTGCAGACCAGCTGGCATCACATCTGGGATCAGCCAGCTGCCAGTTTGGGGACAGGCGATCAGAGTGTCAGTTTCAATCTCTGAGGCCCTGTTATAAGGTCTGAACTGCAATCACGCTGTGTTGACTCCCAAGAACATAACTCTCGCCTATTCAGTGCTATTTCCCAACACTCACTGCAGCGGGTTTGGACCTGATTCACCACACTCCTAAGTGCAGACTGTTCCGATTGCTCAGCACCTGAAGTTCATGACCATTACTGATGCACCTGGATTTTTTTTTGGTTATACAAGCATCTTCGTGTGCTTGACGGTGTGAGATAACTGGGCCTGTGCAAATTAATTAACTGTCTGCTTTGGGGATGAGGGGGACCTGCTTGGAGCAAAAATCCTTTTCAACCAGGAGTACATGGTTAAGTCGGAGCTACAGCTAATCCCCTGCTCTGAGAGTGAAGACATCCTTCTGCACGTTGAGCTAGTTTACTAGAAGCTCAGTTCTGGCACATTTTAAAAGCTGTCTACTCCATCCCATCACCTGAATTCAAAGATACATAATGAAGTTCCTCCCCACCACTCCCTCCCTCCCCGCCTCAGTTAGAACTGAGCATTTCTTTAGTTTAGCTGCTGTGTCGCTCAAAAAAAAAATAAACATTATGAAAATGTACCTGAAAAGAGAGGCTTAGGGAGCTCTGCTCCACCACATTCATATATTCTGATAATTTAGACAGGCAATTAAAGTAACAGTAGCAACCCTAAAGCCAGCTGTAACCTCAATAACTTTTCCCCCCTAATTGCACAAACTTTTAACAGTTTAAATATCCATATTGCATCTAGAGATTCAATAAATAACTGCATACGTTGTGCTTTTCATAAATTAAAACCCTCAATGAATTTCAAACCAAGATGGTGTTTCCTTAACATGCCTATTTAAAAGCAAATATACTATTATATACTATTCCTGACTATAAGGCCAGGCAAAGTCTCCCAGCCCATTGGAAAGGCAGCAATACAATCTAATTTTCATTCAGCTATTAAGTCAATGCTTCCTCTTTACAACTTGAGGAAAAAAAAGTCAGATTTTTTTTTTCCTTAGGCACTACTGAGAATATACATTATTGTCTAACTGCTTTGTAATTCTTTTACAGTGTTATTTCTTCTAGACTACTGAGTAGGTGGAGAAAAATGTGTCACAAGGAAAACATTTCACATCTCCTCTTGTTCGGGATAAGTCACCTAGCCTCTGGCCCCTTGAAGGGGCATCTTATCTGACGCTCTGGGACATGTGCAATGGGGTCAGCATCTCTTCAAAGATGGCACCCTTGACATTGGAGCCTCTCAAGTTGGCTTCTTGGAGATCACAGCCCGAAAGGTCACAATTCTACAAAGTAACAACAAAACCCAATTAAAATCTGAAGAAAACAGATGAAGCTTTAGTTGCTGTTATTCTATTACCAAACTTTGGTTGTTGTTATTACTATTACCACAAAAGAGAGCAGCCTCTATATCCCAGCTTACAGCTTACAGAGCCCCACGATATAGGTCAAACCAGTATCGTTATTCTCATCTCATAAATAAACACACTGAGGCAGGTGACCCAGGGGATTAATGACTTGCCCAAGGTAACAAAGTGAATGGCCAAAGCAGGACTTTCGGACTACTTTCCTTCTCACTCCATTATCCTCTCCATGTTCTGAGACGCAAATGCCAACTCTAATGGAAGATGCCCACCCCGCCAGAGCCAAGTTATTCTGTCGCCTTGAGTCCTGCCTGAGGAATTTACACTTCAGACTGTGGGTCCTGGTCAGCACTCTGCCTGAGGCTTTGGCTGCTCATCACAGGAACCCCCAATAGCGAAAGAGGAAGGGTTTGGCAGTGGCGATGGTTGCTTTAAAACCAAATGGTAACAAACCTTCTCATTCAATTGCAAACCCCTAAACGATTTTTTTTGGCCATGATTAGTCTTAAACAATTAGGGAAAGGCAATGCTTTTATATGTATAAACTAACATGAGATTACAAAGGAAACTCATTCTACTGAAATGAAGCTGTTGTTTCTTACCCCATCCAAGTTCACGGACACCAGGTTAAGAACCCCTGACACTGTGAATGAAGGCACGCCAGTGGCTGTCACCCTACGACCAACCAGGTCAGTTTTCAAGACCAAATGACTGTGGGATTTACACGGCAAGGGGCCTAAGATGCCTAATGAGCTCGGGGCGCTAGGAGACGGGATCCTACACTCCTGGCAAACACAAATTTAAAAGAAAAATCGGAAGCCTATGTCACAGCCAGAAGCTATCACTGAGTCCAGGCCTCTTCTTAAACTTTGAATGATCTACTGCCCACCAAAATTAACAAACTAAAATCTTCCATCCGGTAAACTTTTAGATACCAGGGACTCTCACAAAGGTCAGACTAAGCTTAGTAGGCAGCACCTCTCTGTGTCTGTCCAAGGCAGACCTGGCAACACTGTTGGTATCCATAGTCACTGAGTCTTGGTGGTTGCACTCCTCACTGAGAGCCTAACATATAAATGAAGAAGCCATATACTAGATGTTGGGGTTTTTTTTGGTCTTGCTTTTTTTTGTTTGTTTGTTTTTGTTAGGCAATGGGGTTAAGTGACTTGCCCAGGGTCACACAGCTAGTAAGTGTTACATGTCTGAGGTCAGATTTGAACGCAGGTCCTCCTGACTCCAGGGCCGGTGCCCTATCCACCCCGCCATCGAGCTGCCCCATACTAGATGTTTTAAGATGGCTGATTAAAGGTGAGAGTGCCAGTTTGGCATTGGAGTCAAGTCTGGATATGAAAATGAATTAGCAGAGATTTATCCTGAATCTGATGCTAAGCACAGATGTCACCGAAATGTCTTCAGTTAGCTCATAGAATCTGGTCCTGTGGTAGAAATAATTTTAAGAAAACCAAAAAATTTAGGAACACTATAGCTCCTATTTGGGTTACAAGTATGAAGGCCTCAGGGAAAAGAGGAAAAAGAATGAAGCATTTTCAAATTAGTAATACTATATGTATATTATATGTATATTTGTATATACACACACACATGTAAATATACACACACATGCATATATGCTTCGTAAAACATGTTTTTAAAAAATAAAGAATTGTTCCTCCTATTTCTCTGCAGGTGTAGGACCAAAGATGTACAATAATGAATATAATGTTAGAATTCTTCAAAGAATGGGTCAATTTTATTGACTTTTTTCCCTTTTTCCTCTCTGGGAGGGGCAAAGGGAAAGGACATGACGGGAAATGTAGGTGATATAAAACAAAAAATTTTTTTTTGTTAAAAACAAAAATCCCCAACTCAAATGAAAATTTTCTTCCTAGTTGTGCCGGCAAATTACTCGACGCTACATACCACCCAACTCTCTTGTTCAATAACTGGATAGCAAAACATTGATGGCCAACTCACCTCTAAATCTGTCCCTGCTAGAGTTGCTCCTCGAAGGTTACAGTTCTTCAATTTTGCATTTTTTAATGTAGCAACTCGAAGGTTGATCCCTGTCATCTGACTTCCTTCCATATCCACGCCTTTCAAATTAGCACCTAGAGACAAGGATGATGTTTGAGAATGGTTTCTATCAAAACTGGACCCACCTCCCAAAACCACACAGGGATTTGCCAATTTGTAAATGGGAGTGGGCAAGAAGACAGAAACCTTTCTACAAATTAAAGTGGAACTTTAGTAAATGCAAATAATTATCTAAGTATGAAAGGCCAAACTTAATACTCAAGCAATCAGGTAAAATCAATATTTTTATATGCATAAAATAAAATAAAATACATGAGATTACAAAGGATGCTATTTTATTAACATTCAAGATTAAAATTATGAATAAGGTCCAGTTTTTCAAACTCTTTCTGAAGGTTTATGAGCTTGGAACATAAAATAAGCAGTACACTTGTCAATTAGGCCTAAATGAGACTTCTGCAATATAACTGTGATACATTTCCTCTTATTCATGACTTTCAGGGGGTGAAAGTGTGGAGACATACAGAAACAAAAGGTGACTTGTTCATCAACAACGAAGATGCTTCTCTTATGGAGAAGGATTCAGTTTTGTTCTTAAAATGGAAGCTACCCCAAATGAAAACCTTGTTGAATAGAGTTCCTTTTGGCTGATAAGCATCAGAGGGAAGGAGGCAGGAAATTACGTACTTGGTTGCTAAGCACCTACTGTGTACAAGCAAGTGCTAAGCACTTTATAATAATTATCTCATCAGATCCTCATAGCAACCCTGGGAGGTAAGTGCTATTATTATCCCCATTTTACAGATGAGGAAACTGAGCCAAACAGAAGTGACGTGACTTTCCCAGGCTCACACAGGTAGGAAGTGTCTTGAGATTGGAAATGGACTGAGATCTTCCTGACTCCAGGCCCAGGGCTCCATCCACTGAGCTACCTAGCCGCCTCTAGTCTAATGCACATATCTGTATGTATGCCAGGTGTGAATATGAGCAACCATTTTTATTGCCTTGATTTCACTGTAAGCAGTGGCCTCCCCAGGAATGGCCCTGTCTCCTCCACTGTGGTAAGTGTATTTTGAAATGAAATCTTACCTTCCAAGTTGGCTTTAAGGCCTGAAGGATCCTCAAAGTTACATGACTTCAGAGATGCCCCTTCTGCATTAGAACAAAGCATTTTCACTCCCTGCAGGTTTGCACACTGTCAAAAGAAAGGAAAACGCCCATACTCTAAGGAGATTGGAGTTTAAATTGGAAGAGAACACTGCGGCTCAAATAGAAGAAAACCAATTCATGCTACAAATCAACTGAACACATCTGGCTGATACAGCCCTTTCCAGTTTGCAAATGCTTTTCTTATAATCCCCTCTGTGCTGCTTGGGGAGAACAAGCATCATCAGAACGGGCCCTTTCCAGGCTTGGAGCCCAAGGAACCGGGACGTTCAGGGACCTGCCCAAAGGCCCACCCAGAAGGGGCCGAACCAGCACTTGAACTCGAGAAGCAAGTCTTCTTTCCATTCAGCCCACAAAGCCTTGGATGCAATGAGAAGAGAGGACATTATTTCTGTTCTCCCAGTAATAAACACTTATGCTCAAACTAGTAAGCATTAAGGAGGTTAGTAAACTAGCAACAGAACACACACTATTGACATCAAAAATAGGGTCTCAGATGAAACAGATCAGAAGTGTCAAAGCCAAGGAACATGGTCAAGTTTTCTCCCTAGCAGTGGGCCAGATACAACTTGTGAGTGTGAAGGGGAAATGCCCAGATTTACTGATACTGATCACTACAGGCAGCACCAATAAAATGGGCATGGACCTCCAAAATGCTGTGATCACCCCTAATTTTAGAAAGTCCATTAATTAACCCAACAGCAGCAGAGTCCTCTCCTGCCCTCCACTGCTGACCAGATGCTAGTACAAATCCTTCTGCAACAGTGACTACTATAGAATGTTTTCAAAATGTGAATTCACAGATCATAGCACGATTTTAGCAAATATAACCTTTGTCATACAGAGACAGAGAAGAAAGCTAAGAACACTTAAATACTAGAAGGCCTGGAATTTAAGAATGAAACACATTTTTGCCTCAATGCCAGCAGCAGTTTTGAGCCTGGCAGCCTAGTGTCATTCACTGTATAACCACAGCCAGCTCAGAGTTTTGTAAGATAGGGATATGTTGGACCTGGGGTATCAGCATCTCCAGCTGGATATTCCAGTAGCACCTCAAACTCAACCCCTTCAAAACCGAACCCATCAGAACTCAATCTGGGTTGGGCTTCCAATCCAAACCTTTTCTTCTTTTTTTCTTTTCTTTCCCACCCCACACCATTTCAATATCTCAATTCACTGAAAATGGGTGAACTTCCTACTTCACCGAAAAAACTGACAGCATCTACCACGAGCTACCTCAGCCCTACCTCGGACACTCCTCAGAACTTCTCAGTGTTATAATAATACAAGCTCTCCTCCCACCCTCTTGCTGTAGAAGACATCTTCCAACTCTTCCCTAAGGCTAATCTGTACAGCTGCACCAATGATCCCATCCTCTCCAAATTCCTCCAAAGCAGGCCCCCATCATGCATGCTTAATTTCTTCCTCTCCAACTGGCACCTTCCCAGCCACCTGCAAACATACTAAAGGCTCCCTGATCTTCCCCTAAATTCTTCCCTTGACTCTATCATACCCCCTAGCTAGTCATGCATTTCTTTCCTACCCTCCATGGCTGAAATCTTAGAAAGCATCTTAGGTCCGATGACTGCAATGCCTCATATGCCATTCTGCCCTCAACCCTTTGCAATCTGCTTTCCTCTCTTATAACACTAATTCAATTCTGTAAAAGGCCCAATGACCTCATAACTAGGCCCAACGGTCTTTCTTTAGTCCTCACCTTTAGTCCTCACCCTCGCAAACCTCTCCAGATGCCAACACTGCTGCCCTCTCCCTCCTGCTGTTTACTGCCTCTTCATTTGCCTACAGAGATACCATACTCTCCCAGTTCTCCTACTTCCCTAACTCAGTCTTCTTGTGCTGAGATCTGATTTCGGTGTTGCTCAAAGGTGCATCCTTGGTCTTTTTATCTTCTCTGAGCTATACTGTTTCTCTTGGCCAGATCATGGCTTTACCTGCCATCCCTATCTGGGGGATCTCCATTGCATTTCTCAGTTCTAGTCCCACACTCCTCCCAGAGCACAGCACCTCAAATGTAACATGTCCAAAATGGAGGTTCTGAGCTTCTTCCCTTAACCTGCTCCTCCTCCTGACTTGATTTGCTCCATCTGGGCACCACCATTCACTCTGTCTCCCATATTTAATCCCTTACTGTGACTTGCTGATGTCTCTTGTGTCCACTCCCCCTATTTTACCTTGCTGCCACTGCTCTAAAATAGGCCATCCTTGAGAACCTCAGGGAGGTTAAAGAAACGGGCCTCTAACAGGTCTTCCCACATCCACTTCTCATACCATCTTCCCCTCCCCCCACCCCCACATAATCCATCTTTAATACCACAGCCAGAATATTTTCTTCTTAGTCTTTGATCTGGTCATGTCACCCCTGTGCTCAAAAATCAAGAAGTCTTATTTACAGCTTCAAACTCCTTGGCTTGTCATTCAAAGCTCTTTACAATCTGGTACCATTTGACCTTGCCAGTTATTTACATATGCACACTCTTTCCCAAGATGCCCCTATTCTGGCCATCATTCTCATTGCCCCCTCACACCTTACATAATCTCCAAGTCAATCTCTGGGTCCTCCAGTTCTGATGAGTGACCTTTTGCCTTAGTCTGCTGTGAACCCAGCCTCTGAGCCCTCTCTGAACGTCTCTGGCCCCTTTCCCCCTTTTAGCCCTTCCCCCATTAGATGCTAAGCTTGAAGGGGCAGGGAACATCTCGTTTGCTTTTATTTATGTTCATACATATATATATACACACACACACACACACACACACACACACACACACACACACACACACACATCTCTCTACCCTCAAAATGCTGACAACGTACTATTTCTACAGTTTTTTCCAACTCAGTTCTTCTATTGATCATAAAAATAGATAATATGATAAATAAAGGACATGATAATGTGGCACGCATGCCCAATTTCTACCATCATGAGAGTTACTACATTTGTGAGGTGCATGTTTAGCACAGGTACCAATCACGGTAAGAAATCAGCAGATTTCACTAGAGCAGGCACCATTTTTATAAGTCAAACATGACGGACGTGATCGCCTCCTGGAGGTCACCTCTAGGGCCTGACACATAGCGGACGCTCACTGGATGCTTACTGACTGATGGATCCCTACTCACCGGTCTTCAGATCTGACACAGTGACAAGTTAACAAGGATTTATAAAGTACCTACTATGTGTCAGGCACTGTGCAAAGTACCGAAGATACAACAAAAGACACAAAACAGATCTTGCTCTCAAAGAGTGCACAGGCTAATGGGAGAGACAACGTGTAAACGGCTATGGACCCAAAAGCCATATCCTGGAGATCCTGGAGATAATTTCAGAGGGAGGGCGCTATGACCGAGGCCTAGGAAAGGCCTCCTGTAGAGCCTTGAAGGAAGCCAGGGAATCCGGGAGGGAGAGATGAGGAGAAAGAGTTCCACTCCTGGGGGACTGACAGTGAAAATGCCCCAAATCCCAGTTTTAATGAGTGAGATTGTCCTTACATCAAGCACTGATCCGGAGAGATCAGCTCGTTCAAGATTTGCACAGCAGAGATTAGCATGTGCAAGGTTGCAGCGACTTAAATTGGCCATTTTGAAGTTTATGTATCGAAGGTCCAAACGAGAAAGATCAGCACCACTGAAGTTTAGACCCTAAAAGAAACACAAATAAACTCTCACGAGTCAGAGTGAACATTCCATTTAACTTGCATTTAACTTTCCATTTGGAAGCCGCAAATACACCCTACAGACACTGTGCCATGCTGATTCTGAGGACGAACAAAGGGAGCTGTTTAGCAACTACTACAGAAAGTAGTTACTCTAGTAAAATGGCAACATATTCAATAACAACTGCCTCTCTGCTGCTCTTAAATAAGAATAAGGGCTTTTAAATTACAATGGAAATTGGTGTTAAGTATTTTGTCAATTCAGTGAATGGCAAAGAAGGTTTGTAACAAAAAAGAACTTTATATGTCTGTTCCAACCAATGTTATGACAAAAAAGGAACAGCCGTACAATATGGCGGTCCAAGCAACCTTAACCAACAGCTGGGGGGCCTGCTCTTCATTGGTGTGTTTGGCACTGATGAAGAAACTGCATTATTTAGTAATTCAGGCACTTTTGTAAAAAGTAAAAAAAAGGGAACCACTGTTTAGGATGAAAATGCTGACATGTTTTAAGATTTTTAACCTGTGTTCCAAAGGAAATTAAACAAAATGAAAGGAAAAATAACACACAAGGCTCAATACAACTGTTCTCTAAAAATATTCTGTTGAATGACTGATAGCTTTGCTATTTGGAGCAAATGGCTGATGGAAAAGGCTGCCTCGAATACCTGGCAACGCAATTCTGACTTGGTTGGCGTGGCTAGTAGAAACCGAACAAACTCCTTTCGAGAGATTGGAGAATGGTCTTCTGGTGGTTGAGAATTCTTTAGAAAGAAAACAGGAATATGTCAGTCTTTTTTGAGCTAGCTATGATACTGTAATGGTGCTCTAAATTCTAATATAAGTAAATATTAAAAAGTACCTTTATTGCCACTTCAAGATGTTCAATCAATGAGTCAATACCAAAAAATCTGGCTTCTTCTAACACTCCTACCAAAGCAACAACAAAAAATTGGTGTTGACGGGAAAAAAAAAAGTAGCAGTCTCCATTTATCTTTGATCCTTCATTTAATGCAGGATTTGTTAAAGGACATAACGTCCAGCAAGCAGATTACTACTCAGCACGGAAGATAAATTAGTCATGTTCCACATATCCCTAAAAATGAAATACTCAAAAAGAGAGAATGAATCTTTGAAATGGTTTTTACTTTGTACATGGAAAAAATGAAGCCAAATGATTACCAGACTGGATTTAAATATATACTTCAAACATATTTCTGATCATTTCTGTAATTATTAAGCCAGAGGAAAGAAATCCTCATTAACAAACATGGGTAGAATTATGTTAACTGCTTGCCTGGGATTCTAAGAAAAACATTCGATTCACATAAAATCCTAAAACTCCATTCACCTTCAGACCAGAACAGAGATTAATAAGGTTTATAAAAAAGTTTCTCCCCTACTTCTTACACATTTTTGAGATAACTATAACATGGGTTTGAATTGTGCCACCTCTCAGAATGGTCAAATGCTTTATCATCTACTTTTCTTAAATTGATACAAATTATCTGAATCTCTTTGAAATGATTTAGGAAGCTTATTTCCTTATTTAACAACCTCTTGTCATAGCACAGAAATGAAGTGCAGCACTGTGACCTTCCAGTCAGTCAGTACTATATGAATCTCCTCCCTCAATCTCTTCCATTATCCATCTCACATCAACAGGTGGCCTTTCTCCCAGCCAAGTGAACTGCCTCGATGGGCAGCCGTGATCCCATGGCTTTCTGTCTTCTCCAGCAGATTTCCCCCTCTGCCATCTCTTCTCACTAATCTTCCGTCTCTATCACCTGGCTGCTTTCTTGCTGCCTAGAATGATGCCCATATCTCCATCCTCACTAGTTATTATCCTCAATTTCTCCTCTCTTTTAAAGCAAAGCAATCTATAATCTCTGCATTCACTTTCTTTTAAACCCTCTGCAGTCTGGCAGCTGACCACCTCATTCACTGGACTGCTCCTCCCAAAGTTACCAGTGATCTGTTAATCGCCAAATCTAATGGCCTTTTTTCAGTCCTCATCCTTCTTGATCTCTGCTGCCTTTGACACTGTTAATCACCCTCTTCTCCTGGACACTATCTTCTCTCTAAGTTTTCAAGACATCACTCCCCCGTGTTCTCCTTTCAGCCTGCCTGATGGCTGCTCCTCAATCTCCACTGCTAGATCTTCATCCAGATGACATTCACCAACTCTGGAAGTTCCTCAGGGCTCTGGCCTGAGTCCTCTTCTTTTCTCCCTCTTTACTATTTCACTTAGTGATCTCATCAGCTCCATGGATTCAATGATCACTCTCAGCAGACGAGATTCTTAGAGCTATTTATCTAGCCCTTTCTTATTTCCTCCTGTCTCACATCATTAACTGCCTCTTGTATACCTACACTGTATGTCTTAAAGATATCTTAAATTCAACAAGTCCAAAACTAAATTCATTATCTTTCCTTTCAAACCCTCCTCTCTTCTTGATTTCTGCCCTTTCAAGGGCACCACCACCCTTTCAGGCTTGCAACCTTGGGGTCGCTCGACTCCTCCCTTTCTCTCACTCCTCCTGTCCAAACCATAACAAAGTCCTCCATTTTCACATTTGTCCCATCTCTTGTACAGCCCCCCTTCTCTCCTCGGACACTTCCAGCCCCTTGCTGCAGGCCCTCACCACCTCACACCTGGACCGCTGAAACAGTCTTCTGCTTCAAGTCTGTCCCCACACCAGGTTATCTTCCACTCAGCCACCAAAGAGATCTTCCTAAAACAGAGCTCTGACCATGTTCTCTTCCTTTCTGAAGAGTCAGTAAGTAAATAAACACTTAGCAAACGCCAGCTCTGTGCTAGCCACTGTGCTAAGTGCTGAGAATACAAAGAAAGGCTCAAGACCGTTTGTGCTCTTGAGAGGCTCACAATCTAAGGGGGGGAGACAACATGCAAATAGCTATGTATGAGTAAGTTATATGCAGGGTAGAGAGCATCGTCTGAGGAATAGGAAAGCCCATGTTAGCGTATCAGGGAGTACTTGGGAAGGGTAGCATTTATCAAAGGCTTTATATTTGATCTTGGAGAAAACAGGAAGTGACTGGAGTTTACTGGAGAGAAGGGGTGTGGCATGTGACATCTTCCTATGCTTTAAAGAGACCACTCTGACAGCTGAGTGAAGTGGGGAGTGGGGAGTAGGGAGAGACTTGTGGCATGCAGAGCCGGCAGCAGCCACTGCAGCAGTCCAAGCATGACGGGATGAGGGTGTGCTCTAGGGCAGGATCAGAGGTGAGAAGGGAGTGTGAGAGAAATGTTAAGAAGGTAAAACCAAAAGGCGTAGGTCACAGACTGGATGTGAGTGATAGGACACTGAAGAGTCAAGGCTGACACTTAGGCCTTGAGGCTGGGTGACTGGGAAGACACTGGTGCCCTCCATGGTAATAAAGAAGTGAGGAAGAGCATAGGGTTTAGGGATATGGATAATGAGTTCAGTGTGGGATGTCCAACAGGCAGCTGGAGATGTGAGAGTGGAGGTCAGCAGAAAGGTCACAGATGGATACAGAGATTTATTGAATTCTTGGGAACTAATGAGACCACCAAGTGAAAAGGTATATATCAAGAAGAAAAAGGGGCCCAGGAGACAGCCCTGTAAGAAACAGGGTTGGCAGGCATGACCTAGATGTAGAACCAGTAAAGCAGAAGCAGTCAGACAGGCAGGAGAACCAGCAGAAGTTAACCACCATGAAAACCTAAAGAGTGTAGAGTATTATGCAGAAGAGGGCAACTGACAATGTCAAAGGTCCAAAGAGGTCAAGAAGGATGAGGACTGAGAAAAGGCCATTAGATTTAAGATTTCTATTGTATTTTCAGGAGCAAATATAAAATCCTCTTTTTGGCCTTTAAAACCCTTCCAAACAGGGTCCCTTCCTACCTTCCCAGGCTTCTTAAACTTTCCTCCCCTCCATAAACATCTAGTAACAGCAAATGTCTGATGATTCCCTGTAGACAACAGCAGGGCTGGCCCCCATGCCTGGAACGGCCTCCCTCACTTCAGCCAGCTGGCTTCCTTCAAGATGCAGCTCGAATCCCTCCCTCCCTCCCTCTGAGAATGTATCTCTAGTCATCCTGATGGCTATCTGGCCACTGGACCCAGACGGCTCCGGAGGGGACAGTGAGGCTGGTGACTTTGGCCGGCCCTCCCTCACTGAAATGCAATTCTCTTGCATGTCATGGCATCACCTCCCCGATGTCATGGTCCTGTTGGAGAACACAGGACAAACAACAACCACCATCTTCCACGTACGCTGGTTATAGCTAGTAGAGTTGTTTGTGTGTTTCCTCCCCTATGAGAATATGACCTCCCTGAGGGCAAGGACAGGGCTTTTTTGCCTCTTGGTGTCCAGAGTGCTTTGCAAAGGGCCTTACAACAGTCAGGGCCAAATTAATGCTTGCTGACTTGACCGGCCAGTGATACTTGTTTCTGAAGGATTGTCAGACCACAGACTACTTTCCTGTTTATACTAACCAGACCTATCATGAGGGGAGAATACGGCAAATAAATATGTCTGCACCTTGTTTCATACAACAGAGATGTTCATGAAAAGCCTTATTTGGAAATTGATTCACATGTGACCATTTGTTCATTTATCCTTTGTTCAAATGGGAGAGAATAATCATTGGACTGGTAGCAAGGTGATGAGAATTAGGTGGGCTCCCGTGACTGCTGGGTCATAGCAGGACTGGAATGAAGGCTGCCTATAAAAGAGCTCACCTGTTTGATCTTGTATGCTTTAAAGTTGCAGATTATCCAGGCTAACTCCCTTCTTTTCTTTCTTTTTTTTTTTTTTGGTGAGGCAATCAAGATTAAGTGACTTGCCCAGGGTCACAGAGCTAGTGGGATTTGAACTCAGGTCCCCTTGACTCCAAGGCTGAAGCTCTATCCACTGCACCATCTAGTTGCCCTGCTCACTTTCGAAGATGAGGAAGCTAGGGCACAGCAGGGTTCAGGGCTTGTCAAAAGTCAGATGGGCACTTTTGTTTGTGATTATTAATATCTTATTAAAATCTTATGACTATATTTTTGGGGAGAGGTAGATATCTGTTAAAAAAAAAAGCAAACCACTTGTAACCTTTTCTTCCCCTCAAATGAATACCTGATTTGCTGTTTTTGAACTGTGTGTCTCTATGTCATGCAGGCTGGAAATGTAGTAGACACTCCTGGGCCCCACTGAGCTGCAGGGGAGTGGCCTGGGCCAGCCTGCCTTAGGATGCCCGCACCACCAGCCTCAACCTCAGCCCCCACAGGAGCAGGGACCACAGGCCCAACTGGTCCAACAAAATAACTGACACTGCCATGGATACTTGAAAAGTCTAGAAAGCACTTTACATGTACTATCTCATTTGAATAACCCTGTGATGCAGGTATTTTATTATCCCTATTTTACAGATGGGGAAAAGGGCCCAAACAGTTAAGTTAAGCAGGAGGCAAGTGTGATACAGAGGAAAGAGCCCTGACTTTGGAACCTGAGGATTTGGGTCTGAATCCCACTTCTGCCATCCATTATCTCTGAGACTGTGCGAAAGCCTCGGTTTCCTCACATGATGGAGGAGGGATTAAACCGGATGACTTCTAAGGTTCCTCCTGCTCTGAATCAATTATCCTATAAGTTACTCATGTCCACACGGTGACTGTCAGAGGCAGGATCAAACTCAACTTCTGACTCTGAATCCGACTCTCTAGGCACTCTACCTCCATCCTCCAAGTATTTCTTATGGAGGCAAGAGCAATCAATGGGGTGCAATTGGGTAGCGACAGCACCTTCCAGGGACAGGAGGGCGCTTCATGTTGGGGCGGAAGACAATGTTTTCTTTTTCCTACAACTGTTGATTTTGATTTGGAGAATTAAATAGTAAGATGTGCCATATGCTGAAATAGCTTTGTGCTTTTAACTCAAGGGGGTTTTTTTGTTTGTTTGTTTTTTAGGCAATTGGGGTTAAGTGACTTGCCCAGGGTCAGACCACCAGTAAGTATCAAGTGTTTGGTCTGAGTCAAGCCCTCCTGACTTCAGGGCTGGTGTTCTATCCACTGCGCCACCTAGCTGCCCCTTAACGCAAGTTTTGCTAGTAAAAACCAAAAAGCTCCCCAACTGTGTTGGCACAAGACTAAACAGAAGCCCTTGGCTTCCCCAGATGGAGCTGATCCCCGATGGGAAACTTCGCCATGGTTTGCAGCTCTGGGATCGGCTGGCTTCCCACACCTTTCTCTAGTGAGTTGTCTGTTTACCAAAGAATGACACATTTTGACTACAGAATGCTATTTGCATGGGGGAGGGAGGCACCCCCTGCGTGTTTTACATGACTCATCTGGGTTCTTTTTGGCCACAGGGCAGAATCAGGTGCCATGGGTGAGTTCACAGAGACAAATTTAGGCTTGATTTCAGAGGAAACTTCCTAACAATCTGAGTTGCTCCAATGTGGACTAGGCTGACACAGGCAGTAGAGAGCTCCTCCCCGACTGGAAGCTTTCAAGCAAAGGCAAGGTGACCACTTTGGAGTATTTTATTTGAGAGATGGGAGCATTCTACTTCACTGGTCTAAAAGCCCCTTCTAGACCTACAGGAAGGTGAGGAGTAGGCTGAAGACAAAAGGTCTTTCTTAGGGAAATGGATTAAGGATGGAAACCAAACTGAACAAAGAACCTTCTATGGATGACTTCCGCCCTGGAGGTTCCAGGGCACTTGCTAGTGCTACCACCACTAGTCCGGCCGGCTTCCAACCGGGCTCAGCCCTGGACTTCTGAGACTACTCTTCCACCTTCCTTGAGGGTACGGACTGTCCTTTTCTGTAGACTTTGCATTCCCAGTACTCTGCACAGTACCTAGAGCACAGGAACATCCATCCATCTCGCTCTTGTACAGTTATCTCTCCCATCCCCAGAAGGGACAGGCCTCCCAAAGGGAAAAATGCCTTTGGAAAAGGTCTTTCCAATCCTCGAGGGGAGTGGTCAAAGGAAGAACTGTCACTGTAGTTCTGCAATGTTATCCCCAAACTGTATCATAACATAGTAGGACATTTTCCTGGTTCAATGTTCCTCCAGGTATCACTTCAGTTTGCCTTGGCGTTGAGAGATGTCTCAGGGCATGGGGAGACTACAGCCACTTGACATTTCTCTCTCTGGGCCGGAAATGCTAGCTTTAGAATAACATTAAATGAATAAACATTGCTTCTGGCAGACATGCCTAAAACATAGAGAACTGTATTAATGAGTTTTGTTCTATATAAGCAGTATTGGGAAAGAATGCACTAGCAGTTGGGAGATCAGGAAAAGCTTCATATAGAAGGTGGTGAAAAGTTCTCAAAAGTTAAATTCTTAAGACACACAGAAAAATCATTCTCATAAGAAAGAAAAGGGTGGGGGGTTGGAATTTGTCTTAAGAGACCAGTATATTTGTACAGGAAATTCAATCAGTTTAGATTTTTCAAATCCATGGCCTGTAGTACTCTACTACCACTGCTTCCCCCCCCCCCCCCCGCCAATGCTGTCTTCACCTATTAGACTGTAAACTCCTTGAAAGCAGGGACTGTCTTTTTGCTTGTATATGTATCCTGGGGCTTAGCCGAGTGCCTGGCACAAAGTAATTACTTAATAAACGCTCATAGTCTGGAAAAGATAAGGGGCAGGGGAGGGGAGAGAAGTGGTATTTAAAAAAAAAAAAAAGGAACCCTTTATTCCAGAGGCTAGCTTATGGAAGAAGGAGAAGACATATTTGTTCTTCTTTTCCAGGAGTGGGCTGGGGCTGAGGGGACAGGAAAAGGGAGTCATAAACTATTAGATTTCCGAGTAACATACATAAGGACTTTCTTGGAGCAAATGTAATATAACGGATTGGCCTCTGGGAGGTAGCAGATCTTTAAAGAGAGGATGGCTAACTTGTCATCAGGGGGGGCTGGAGAAGAGATTTCCTATTTAGTTTAGATTGGATTAGATAGCACCTGAGGTTCCTTTCATGAAATTCTCGGATCTCTTGCTACCTGCAGGCCCCACTGACATCTCCCAGCTAACAGGATCTTCCCTCCAGGCATCCTCTCTTCTTTTTGTTGGCTGTACCACCATTTCCTCAGCCTAGGACAGCAATAACTTGAGATTTACCACAGGATCCCAAATCTGACGAGCACTGATTAGAAGGGACAATGGGGATGGTCTAGTCCAACCTTTCCATTTTACAGATAATGAAACTGAGGCCCCCAAAGAGTAAATGCCTCGTGCAAGATCACAGAGCCAAGAGGAAAAGAGATGGAGGCCAGGGAATCCAAGTCCTTCAACTCCCAATCCGCGACTCTTTCCACTCCTTCAGATCATTCCCAAGTTCTTCTGCCCCCACCCCTGACACCTCCTACCCGGCTTCCTCCTCTCTATTCCTCTCCATGGACTACTGCAAAGTTTAAACTCTTGTGCCTGATATCCAAAGGCCTCTAGGCTCTCTGGGGACCCTCCTTTGTCTCACAATGCCACCCACCCCCCTCTCAAGGCGTGGACCAAACCATAAGAGGAGGACGGTCAGCAGCAGCAGCAACAGCAGCTTATGTTGTTCAGCCTCCTCTGACTCTCCATGACCCCACTTGGGATTTTCTTGGCAAAGACACTGCAGCGGTTTGCCATTTCCTACTCCAGCTCATCTTACAGACAAGGCAACTGAGGCAAACAGGGTAAGTATCTGAGGCCACATTTGAACTCAGGTCTTCCTGACTGCAGGGCTGGTGTGCTATCCGCTGTGCCACCGAGCTGCCCCAGTAATAGCAGCAGCAGCTAGCACTTCAATAGCCCTTTAAAGTTTGCCAAGTGCTAGACAAACACTATTTCATTAGATCCTCACAACAACCCTGGGAGGTAGGTGCTATTATTATCACCTCCCGTTTACAGAAGAGGAAACTGAGGCAGGAGGCGGTGAAGTGACTTGCCCAGGGTCACACAGCTTGTACGTGAATGAGGCCAGATCTGACCTCACATCTTGACTTCAGGCTCAGGGCTCTATCCACTGTGCACACAGCCACTATACAATTCTGTTTGCTGAAAGTGTTTCACCCCGTGCCTGCTGATTTCTCCACCCCCTTTCAGAGCCCAACGGATGAAGTGCCACGTTCTCTACGAAGCCTGCCTGATCACCTCAGGTGGTGACAACCCTCTCTACTCAGACCTCATAAGGCACACTCTTTATAACTCTCCTTTTCAAGGCACTTAGAGAATACTGGGCATTTCAATGTGTTTGAGGAATTACACAGGAAAAAAGTACACAGGAAGTCATGAGAGAAATGTGTGCCCAGAAAAAACAAGGAGCCAGGAGCCCACACACTCCAGTGCTATTCAGCTGAAGGGAGGCTCCCAGCATCGGGGATGTGCCCTCTGGAACAGAGGGTTCATGGGTAAACATGGCCAACAGCTCCCCAGCACAGGCAGGCAGGGATGAGCTGCAATCTGCATTAGTGGAGGAATACTCATCCGTGTGGATGAAATCATAGGTACCCCAGAGTACTGAAATGCTGTTTTCTGGATCAGAACCAAACAGATACCCTGGTCTCACCTGCTCTGCTCCACAGGCAGAATGTAGGCTATCTAGTGGAAGGATGCACTATGAGACAACAAAAAATCACTGCAACGTTCCAGGGCTCTGTGCCTGGCATCAGTCTGAGCACTGCCCATCTCGGCAGAAGGGGCCCACACCCCTTCCCTGCTGCCATCCTGGTGTAGCGGACCAATCAGAGCCTCACAGAGCTCTGCCTGGCCAGCCAGGCCTCAGCAAACAGCCCCGTGGGCCATCTCCGAGCCCTTCCAGATTTCTGGGCCAGGCCACAGAGTGCATTTTGTGGGAAGAGCCCAGGCAAATACTACCCTCTTTTCAAATAAAAAGAAATCTTACCACTGTGGGAAAGAAACAGCACAAAGCACAAAAAAGCTCCTAAACTATGAGGCTTTTAAAGGAAATTAAACCCTTGAAAGACTTACCTAATAAATTAATGCCATCATTCACAATAAGCTGTCCATGACGTAGGTAGTTCAGAATGGGTTCAAAATACTCAGGACTTCGGTCAATCAGGAAAGCTCCCCGGTGATCTTGCTTATTTCCCCAGGCACCTGTGGTCCCATTTAGACCAAAAAAAAAAAAGAAAGAAAGATTTTAGAAAATAAAATGTATAGGTAGTATGGTGACTTTTTAATTCTTACAAGAACTGCTCCCATCATGAAATGGCAAAGAATAGCAGTGTTACAAGCCATCTCCCCAAGAGATCCCACAAAGTCTGGGGAAGCTGTGTCCTACTCACCTTTGTCCTTAAACATGTGGGCCAGCATACTGTCAGGTTCTTTATTCACTAAAGTGCTCCTAAGAATTCAGAGGAAAACAAGATGATTTCTCCTTTGTCTTTATAAAGAAACCTATTTAGTCAAAAATCTAGTGGATCCCAGCTTTTCCCTGACCTGGTAGGAATAAAGCTGAGATGCAAATACTGAGTGAGCTGCTGTTTCTGCAGGTGCTAACTGGCATTTCCTAGGACTAATCCTCCTAGGAGGTGATCACAGGCCAATGTGGGAGAGCAATGAGCCCACAACTTTCCCATACACTTCAGAGAAGCAAGTGACAAAGCCACTACCACTTCAACCTGTACTAAGTGGGGCTGTGCATTTTGGAAGCATAAATCACGTCCACCAAAGCCTCTTCTGTCACACTTCTTACATTCTCTCTGACAAAGGCCACAGAGGAATCCTCCCCAGACAGCAAGAAGTCTTTGATCATTTTTGCTTTGTGAGACCTTAGACAAGTTGTTTCACCTGCACAGCCTTGGTTTCCTCTCTGTAAATGAGTGGGACAGAACCAAGGCTCCTGAAGAATGGCCCTTTGCAGCCCAACTATTCCCATAGTCAGTCAATTGGTTTATGGCTCCTGTTTATTCAAAGGGCATTTGAAGAATTTGGAAGGCAGTGAATAATGTGGATTCAAAGAACCCTAGGAAGTGTACTGTCTTCAGAACGAATTAGGAAGGTGTATTCCTACCGTGTGGTTGTAAAGTACCGTCCTCCCACGTTCAGAGTCAGCCAGTCTGTGTGAGCTCCCGTTGGCCCTTCAGAAAGCTTGAGATCTGTCTGAGGATCTGCCGACGGAAGAGAGAAGACAAGATGACCTTGGACTTGTCTGGTGCTCCCTAAGGAATTCATTGGTTTCTTATGGATGGGACCAAATTATCCTCAGCTCTGGACAACTGAGAGGACGCCATCATTATCTCTAATTTGAAGATAAGAGAAGTGGAGCATTGTGGAGCCACTGAGAAAGTGGAGCAGAGTGGAGGCACAAGGAGTTCCTAATTTGCAAGCAGGTTGGCTTTCCAAAAGCTGTAGTTACTGTGATTGGAATTAGGACTGGACTTTTTCTAGAAACAATGTTAGAAATATGGCAAAGTCTCCAGGCTACCCCACAAAAGTTTTTATAATCTACTAAGGTTTTCAAAACTATGATAAGAATAAGAGAAGCTGAGGAGAATTTGGTTCTTCTTTCCCAAAGGCAGAGCCAGCTCAAGGAAAAATTTTGAAATCAACCAAACCTACTTTCACCTCCCTACCTGCTGGCTGGGGCCCTTCACACTTTATTCCTAGCTTCTCCCTGACTCTGGAGGGCCCACCCCAGCTCACGCCAAAAGCACCCTACTCCAAGGCCAGCTCTGCTCCAAAATGCTCCCTGCTTTCAATCGGCCCATTCAATTGCTTTCTCAGCCATAACCACTTACAATGAAACAAACATAAGTTTTACTGAAATAACGTGTTATTGAAGCCTTAAAATGTTTTGTTCAACAGATAAAATTCTATTTCTCTTGAACTTTACAGACATTTTTTTCCAACAAATGATTTTTGCTATTGACTATACTGTCAGAAGGAAAACTCACATTAAGTAGAAATATCTAAACTGTCTAGTGTTTTTAAAATGACTTAATATTTTATTTTTCTACATGTGAAAACCATTTTTTAACATTTAAATTTCATAATTTTGAGTTTCAAATCCTCTCCCTTCTTCCTTCTCCTCCTTCCTCACTGAGAAGGCAAGCAATTTGATATCAGTTATACATGCACAGTCGTACAAAACATAAAACATGTAAAGAGACATCCATACCATCACTGCCAAAGAAAATATGAAGATTAGGTTAAACTTTCTAAAAACAGAATAACTTTATTTCTGATTTCTACGCCTATTCCCATCATTTTTAAACACATAAAAGAGTCATTCCCAACAAAGAATGACCAACTCAGTATGAAATATGCTGCTGAGTCAGAATGCTGACACAAGCATGAAAAGCCTACCACAAGATCCTTTTCAATGTTCAGTTTAGCCCAATATCAACATTTCATCTTTCACTTCATTTCATCAACATTTCATCAAGAGAGTTTAACTTATAGGTCACTTACCAACAAATGGTTCTCCTTCACATACAAAGAGAACATCGTCATCTCTGGGGGGAAAAAGATCCGTCAGTACAGTTTGGTTCGGCTGGGTTCTCAAATCCCAGCAGCTAGTTGGTTTTGGTGTGAGAGCAGGGGCCCCTTTTGGCAATTTGATGAAGCCTACGGATCTCTTCTCAGAAGAATATTTTAAATGCATAAAATAGATAGCATTACAAGGAAAACCAATTATGTTGAAAAACAGTTTAAAAAATGTTTTTTTAAAGTTCACAGGCCCAAGGTAAGAACCATGTGTTAGATAATTCTCAGCTTCACATATACTAATGCCGAGAGGTCAAATAAATTGTCCAAAATTTTAATACTTTGAATTCTGCCACCTGTTGGGCTTGAAATATAACCATCCATTTGAATGTAAATTTCATCAACTTCAAAAAATACCAATGTATTCCAAAGACATGGTTAAAATCATGGTCACTTCTTAACTTGTTTCCATATCTCATTTTTAATCCATGGATATTTTCCCCCTTATTAAACACATTTCTCTCTCTTTCTCTGTGTGTGTGTGTGTGTGTGTGTGTATATATATATGTGTGTATATATATGTATATGTATATATACATATACATACATATATGCGTATACTCCTGAATTATCCAAGCCATCAGTTAATGAAAAGCTCACTAAGAAAAAAAGCACTAATAAGACAAATCTACTGGCCCTCTGCCCACTGCCAATTTCCTAAAGTCCATTTGCCTCAAAGGTGGGTGATATGGGTATCACCAATGCTTGAGATGACCTTTGTCTAAGCTCTCCTCCACTAGTGACTAATGTTGAGAGGATACCACGCTACCCATGAAGCCTGGAGTTAGCAATTTTACCGTGCAGAAGGGCTCTGCTGAGACTTTCTCTTCTGGAAGAGTTTATATATATTTCCATTAAGAAGTCTGGTTTTTGGAATAATACTAAATTCACTGGTCATGCCCTAGGACACACAGCCTACAAATGAGAGAGAGTCACTCCAAGGAGTCTGGCCAGCACATGAGCCAAGGGTTCAGCTCCTTAGAATTTAAAGGGATACAGTAACTTAGAGACCAGCTAGTGCAAGCCCTCTCCTCCTCGGATGTTAAATACTGGGTTCTTCCCACTTCACCAGAGTATATGCAAATAGTAGAGTGATTACATTTTCACTCCAATGCTGATTTTTGTATAACTGAATTGCAAATCAGTCAATAAGCATTCATTCGGTGTCCCCTAAGTGACCATACTAGGTGATGTGGATACAAATACCAAAAAAAAAAAAAATCCCTACTTGCAAAGAGCTTACATTTTAACAGGAGAGACAAGTTATTTGCTGAATGGTGGTAAAGAAAACAACTGCTACCTAAACTACTAGGGAAATTCAAATGATTTGATTCATCTGTTACTATGTTCACTGAATTGCCAAAAGGGCATCTTCACTTGCATTGTTTTAGGGGAACATACAAAAAAAAGTAGCCTCAAGGGTCACAAAGGTCCTTCTATGGCAGGGTCCACCCCCCTACAGCACTCTTTAAGAGAATGGTCCAGCAGCAATCAGCTAATTAGAAGAAACAAATGAATTGTCAGCACAATAAAAGTTGAATTTTATTGACCAAAATTACCTGATCAAAGCAATATCATCAATCAATCCACCTTTTCCATTATACACACTTGTTGCTTTGATTCCAAGTTTATTACTAGCCACAGAAAGCAAGTCTGATAAGGTTCCATACACGGCAACCACCTGTAAAGAAATCATTTTGTTAGCTAACCACTGTGATCATCCATGAATAAATCCATCTCCACCAGAATAAGGATTAGTTAACCAAACCGCAAGAGCCATAATGGAAGGTCTATGAAGAGAGCCTGGTGTCAAGAAACACCTATGTGGATGACTTTTCAGTCATTTCTGACTCTGTGATCCCATTTGGGGTTTTCTTGGCAGAGATACTGGAGTGGGTTGGCATTTCCTTCTCCAGCTCATTTGACAGATGAGGAAACTGAGGCAAACACGGTGAAGTGACTTGCCCAGGGCCACACAGCTAGTAAGGCCAGATTTGAACTCAGGAAGATGAGTCTTTTTGACTCCACAATGGGCACCCTATCCACTGTGCCACTTAGCTGGCCCAAATGAATGACGAGGTCTTTCTTAAGTGCTTACTATATGTCAACCATGCCCTGGGCTAAGTGCTGGAGACAGACACAGAAAAGTTCCAGCAGCTCCTACTCTAATTCAGGCAGATGACACAAGTTCAGCGGCAAGGCTGATGGAAAAGCTTGGCTGTCCTTAAGGTCTAGCAGCAGGGCAGCTGGCAAGGCCCAAGGATCCAGAGAGCACAGCACAAGGGCACGTGGGCCCTCATGTTACCAAAGCAGACTGTCGTCATTAACTCCACGCTCATCTGATCAGGACCTGGGAAGTACTGTGGAGAGGGAAGGGGAGAAGGAGTGAGGAAGTGTTCGGGGGAAGAAGGTGTTCCAACCCATGACTGTTAGAAAGAGGGAAATGGGCCTGAGGGTCACAGGAGGAGTGGGTGTGCTTTGGGCTCTATTCTCTGCAAGTGAGGATGGTGGGGATGTTTTGCCTTCCAGCTGGGAAGGGGAATGGAAAAAAAGGAGTGAGTAGGAAGGTTGGGGAAAACAGGAGATGTATAATAGAGCCCTATAGCATCAATCAACCAAGAGGTATCGAGATGATTGAAAGCATCTACAAATACCAAATAAGGGGCAGAGAATCTCCCTCTGGACCGGATTTTACCCCAAAGGCTAGACTATTCAATTCAATAAGCACTTATTAAGTGCCTATTACATGCAAGGTACTGTGCCAGATATAAGAGATCGAAAAACCAAACTGCCTCTGCCCCAAAAGTTTACCATTTGTCTTTGTGGGAAAAAGTAAAGGGTGTGAGTGTGGCATTGTATGTACAAGAGGAATTGTAAGATGGCGGAACCTTGGCGGGAATGACTGATAGCAGCTTATACACACAGTATAATTTAAAGAAAATAAAACTTGGGTTAGAGCGAGCACCCTGTTTAAAAACAAGCAGACAGGGGACAACTGGAGGACAGTAGATATTAGCTGGTCAGAAAAGGGTGAGAAAGGGAAATGGGAGGGGCCAGCATGCCAAACTTCTGAATTCTATGGATGGTTGAACCTTCAGAAGATTATAGTAAGACTAGACCAATGTCTATTCAGAGGTGGTCACGCTAAATCTTGGGAGAAGCAGGGGTGGGTAGAATCAGATGATAGGAGGGCAAAGCTCTAGAGCACGGGGAGGAAAGGCAACACAACAGAGGGACCCTGATTCCCCTGGGGCAAAGTCAGCATGATGGTCTGCTTCAGAACCTCCTGACCACCAATCTGTCTTCCTTCCTTTCTTTCTCTCTCTTTCCATTTTTATATGTGTCTTTTGGCCTCTCCACAGTTGTTGTCCCCCCCCCCTTAATTTCTCTCCCCTTTTAGGCTGTCTCTTTATTTATCCCTTCCATTCCTTCACTGACTAACATATGACATTACAATCTGTCCTTTATAATTTTGTCAAATCAAAACGGATGCTCCTCTTCAATAAAAAAGGTAGTTTTTCACTTTCTGTACTCTAAGTTCACCACTCAAAAGAGAGAATAAAAAATACCCAAATGAAATTAAGTTGCTTATTCTTTCCACGTAGCCTTCACTTAAGAGACAGTGATTCTCAAAACAAAGAGTTCTACATCACTCCTCTAAAGAAGAGAATGAAATAACGAACAGTATGCAGAAATAACCACATTAATTCTAGGTTAAAACCAGATGTCTTAGCAACTTGCATTATACAACTGTTTAGCACAGACTGAGACCCATATTAACAATCTGCTGAAGTCTACACAACCTCTTTCAAAACCAATTTGCTGGTTTGAGGTTAAGAGTTGGGCTGTTTCCATCTTCCTCCCATGTTCAAGTGCGATTAGCGCATGCAACAGAAAAATCTATCATAAACCAAAAAAACCACCCAACACAGTAAAAGCTGATTTGTTCATAGGGCGACCAGAGCCCAAGAGGGGCCTTCCTCTAGGGAGCAAAATAGTTCAAAAACTAAGCCCCAAGTGAGAGCTGGGTCAGAATATCTCATTTAAGACACACACACACACACACACACAGAGCTATATTTATTAATCCACAAAATATTTTCCAATCTGATTTCCATTGTAACTAAGCTGGGTCAACATTCTCTGGCTTTAGATTGCCATAAATTATTAGCTCTAAAGTACACAGGCAAACAGCTAAGGGCAAGGCTGATGTGCATGAATGAACAAGCATGTTCCTCAGCATTATATTTAATGTAGCTTTATGTTCTCTTTCAGCCCGAGATCTAGAAAATATCTGTGGAGTCATTGGAAATGGGAGGTTCAACTTGGCTAAACGTTGGTTTTAAAGTTTTATGAGCCAGTTTTAATGCTTGGGAAGCAACCAGCTTTTTCAGCAGGGTCAGATATTTTTGATTAGTCTAAAATTCATCAGTTTCCTTAGGGCTTCTCATTTTGACAAATACATTAATTAGATTAAGTCTAGCAGTTGAGAATCTCCCATAAAATAAAATATACAGTGGACCACCAGCTCGAGAAAAGACACCAATCATAGCAGAGGCCTGCACGTTTACAAATTTCCCCACAGCTAGGCTAATGGAGCCTTAACCCATACTGTTTTTTTTGTAGTTTTTCATTCCTAGTTTGATTTTATGGATCAATTTAATTAATATCATGAGCCACATTTCTGGCGGGCAATCTATTTTAACAGACATGCTCAAATTCTCTCCCTGACACTGAACACAAACTAAACTGAACATCAGAACTTTAAAAAAAAAAAGCTCCTTCAGGTCAAGGCCAGTTTTGTTTTGTTTTTTAAACTTTCTTTGAATCCCCAGCATTCTGGCCCACTGCTGGTAATAGCATACAGTAGGCACTTCACACACGTGTGCTGACTTCAAACTCTAGGACCTGGGACTATGATACATGGAGAAAGTACTTCAACAGAGCAAGAAGCTGTTTCGAAGAAAAGGCTGTCCTTCTGATCCTAAAAGTATGTATCTGAAAAGGAACCAGTGGCATTTTATATTGATCTCAAACACCTGGGAGCAAAGGCAAGCAATGGAATGAGAACAGTGGTATTTCATTTCAAACTTTCACTAGACAAAGCAGTTTTTGCAAGCGAGCCCTCCACAGCTGGGCGGACGAGCTTCCTGAAAGGTAGTGGCCAAAACAATTATTGCCTGGGAATAACAGCTAGCATTTCAGGTTAGGGCAGGTAGGTGGTGCAACGGATAACACGCAGAGCCTGGGGTCAGGAAGACTCTAGCGCCTGAATTCAAATCTGACCTCAGACACTTACTAGCTATGTGACCTTGGACAAGTCACTTAACCCCGCTTGCCTCAGTTTGCTCATCTGTCAAATGAGCTGGAGAAGGAAATGACAAACCACTTCAGTATCTTTGCCAAGAAAACCCCAAATGGGGTCATGAAGAGTCAGACATGACTGAACAACAACAATTTCAGATACACTTTAAGGTTTGCAAAGCACTCTACAAATATTATTTTATTTTAGCCTCACAATAAGCTGGGGAGGTTTTATCACACCCATTTTAAAGATAAGGAAACTGAGGTAAACAGAGGTGAGTAATTTGCTTCTGAGGCCACATTTGAACTCAGGTCTTTCTGACTCCAGGTCCAGTGTTCTAGCCACTGTGCCACCTGGCTGTCTTGGGGGCTAATCATTTGGTGACATGACTATCCCTAGCTATGTGGATCCCATGAAGCCAATCTATTGCAGGGCTCCCACTTGAATTTTTTTCAAAGTGAGTCAGAGATCTCACTGAACACTGACCCAGCCTTCAAGAGCCCCGAGTGACTTCCATATCACACTGAAGCACCAAAGGCCTGGAGTGACGCTTTCATTCACTCATACTTTGCCAGAGGTCTGTGACATTAATGATACATCTGTGTGGAATGGAGGACACCAGAGGTTCATGCTGAGCAACTGCAAAAAGCAGGATGGTAACAACATGAATAGCTTAATGCTCACTCAATGACAGCATTTATACAGTGCTGTAAGGTTTGCAAACCGCTTTAGAAATATGACCTCTTTCGACCTTCACAACGTCCCTAGCGGGTAGGTGCTATTACTAGTCCCATTTTACAGATGAGAATCATCTTAGAGTCTTAGAAAGACTCAGTGATTTGCCCAGGATCACACAGCTAGTAGGAGGCCAGATCTGAACTCCAGTCTTCCTGACTGGAGAGAGTCCAAGTTCAGGACTCTCTCTGTTGTGCTATCTAGTGAATGAACCTGTAAACATTTTGGGGGCGGGGCCACAGATAGTCTTAGGGTATTCATAATGTCCCTTTCCTGGGCAAGTCTGGTAAGATTAATTCCAACAACATTGAAGAGATACCTGGTAATGGAAAGGACATAAGAGTGGTATATGATAGCTGCTTGAGTTTTAACTTTTAAACTTCAATAATTTAAGTTTTAAGAAAGAATTTTTTTAAAAGGAAAGAAAAACGCTGAGCTTGGGACTGAGGGAGATGAGGGAGGACTGTGTTCTGTCCTTTCATCTGTTGCCCCCATGCCCTGCCTTACATTCTGCTTCTCTCTATATACATGGGGTAGCCTTCCCCAGAAGAGGGGAAGCTGGGGAGCAGAGATCTGGCCATTTGAAAACCTGGATCTATCTCTAGCACTTAGCAAAGTGAATTATGTATGCAGAGTAAGCACTTCATCTTTGGAGAGGAATCTGTAGATTGCCTTTCAAAGCTGATCTATTACAGTTTATGAGGCTTCATTCATTATGTAACTGACCAGAATACAGCCTTCTTTGGCTGAGCCAGCAGCCACGTCAATAAGGACAACTGTCTATCTGCTTTAAATGCATTTACAGATTGTATGTATCACACTTGAATCCTAAATTACTGAAGCTGAAAAGCTGAAAAATGCACACGGATATTATGAAGACTTTATTCTTCTCTCTCTTGCCAATTAGGATCCATTAGCTCCTAGGTCCCATGCTGGAAGGGTCCTCAGAGGCCATGTTCCATAAACAGTCGTTGAAATAATGCTGACAGACTTACCCAACCCCAGGTTTCATTTAATAGCTACATTAAATCAATTTAACTTGACTTCTGCGTAATAAGCAAAATAAAGAAGTCTCAAGACCATGTTTACTTATAAAAAGGTGAACAGCACAAATGGGTATTAATGCTACGGCACCCTTTTCGTTGTTTTGCCCAGTATTCAATTGGAAATGGTTCAATAACGCAAACCTCCAGGTTCCTCCATTTTATGAAAACAAGAGTTCATAACTTCGTGCTTATTAACACCAGCAATGAAATATGACCTGAACAGGAAACACTCCTTACTTGCCAGAAAGTATTTAAAAACCATCAAAGCAGTAGAGAATGAAGGGGGTGCCTTCACTAACATAGAGTACTATGAAGTTAAAGCACACTGAAATCTCCCAGAAATAGGAGTCATGCTCATGATGCATGTACTTCTGCTCTGCAGAAGGGCCCCAGGCCTGGGGAGCAGCTCTGTGCATGCAGCTCTTTGGGGCCACTGTTACCAAAGCTAGTGGAAAACAGGGGCACAGCTGCCCCAACTGAGATTTGTCAGACCTGGGAATAATCTTAAGCCAGTTTCTAAAATACCAACCGTCACAGGGCCTTCAGGGGAACCAACACAACTGATTTTTAACGCTGTGGACATGAAGCAAAAGACAACCTCTGAAAAGGTGAGGATGGGGGGGTTTGAAAGAAAAGGATGAAAATAACCTAGCTACTATATCTGGGGTAGAGTAGACCACTTTTGTTCTCCTATTCTCTCAGTGAATAATTTACATCATGTTAGGAACACTAGTTACATTTTATCCCTTCCTTAGAGAACCAAGGCAGCATGGACTGAAGAGAAGCCCTTAAGGCAGGGGAGATGGAGGCTGGAGTGCCCCCTGACATTCAGGACTGTGTGACTGACTAATACAGGGCACGTGGTCTAGTTAACCTCTGGTTTTCAGTCTCCTCTCAAGTCAAATGGGGATAAAACATATCCTATCAAACCTCACAGGGCCATGCTGAGGATAATAAGCTACCGTAAGTAACGTGATTATAGAGCAATATTTACATATCTAGAGGCAACATAGAGTAGCAGACAGAGCAGCAGCCTTGGAGCCAAGGAGTCAGTTCAAATCCAATTCTGATGTACATAGGAGGGATGGCCATGGGCAAATCTTTCAGTGCCCCAGGTAACATTCTATGGGTTACCTAGAAGTGGTCAATCTGCACCAGTGGAGGGAGTTTCCAAAAAGGGAGTTCCACATACAAATAAAATCATGAGTCAGTCAATAAACATTTATAAAGCGTCTACTGTGTGCCTCGAATTGTGCTAAAAGCTGGGGATACAAAGAAAGGCAAAAGTCATTCCTGCCCTAGAGAAGCTCGCAATCTTATAAAGGAAAGAACATGCAAATCACTGCACAAACAAATCCAGGATAAACTGGAGATAAGCAACAGAGGGAAGGCACTGGCATTAAGGCGAGTCTTGCTGAGGGAGGGATTTTAGCTGGAAGGGAGCCAGGAGGTGGAGATGAGGGAGGAGGGCATTCCAGGCCCTCCCATGCCATGCAAATGCCCAGAGCCAAGAGATGGAGTGTCTTGTTCATGGAACTGCCATGAGGCCAATGCCACTGGATTGAAGGGTCCACGTCAAGGAGTAAGGTATAAGAAGACTGGAAAGGTCAGAAATGATCAGGTCATTAATGGCTCTGAACACCAACCAGGCAAAATGGAAAAGAGATTTGAGTGGGGAGAGATTTGAAAGAGTGGGACTAACCAGCAGGCCATCGGAACAGACCAAGTAGGAGGTGATGAAGGCCTGTACCAGGGTGGAGACAGCAGTAGAGGAGACAAGGAGGAGTATACGAGATGCTACGAAGGTAAAATTGACAGGATTTGGCAACAGACTGGATATAGGAAACTAAAGTAAGGATGACACCTAGGTTTTGAGCCAGGATGACTGAAAAGACGGTAGTACCCTTGAGTTCAGATGAGGGAAAAGTGTGGGGGATGGGAAAGGATGACTTCTATTTTGTACATAGTGAGTTTAAGACCTGGACCAAAAACATACTCACACAAACGTCAGCTGTATCTATGAAATAAGGCTAAGCAGCTTTTGGTCTCAATTTAAAAAAACCCCAAAAAACCTATAACTCCAATTTGCCAATCGGGTCTCTTTTTTCCATTTCATTTTTATTTTTCTTCTTAGTTACATGTAAACAAAAATTTTTTACATTCGTTTTTTAAGATTTTGAGTTCCAACTTCTCTCCTTTTCCCTTCCTTAAGAAGGCAAGCAATTTGATATAGATTATATATGTGCAGTCATGCAAAACATTTCCATATTGCTAATCATTTTTTGAAAATGACAGATAACATTTTTCAAAACAAAATTCTGACAGAAGAAATCTTAAGATAATTCTACACAAAAGGGTTAACTAAGGTTGTAGTGTGATTGATTTCTGAGGCTCCGTTGCAGTATCAATTGTCTCCACCTTTTACTAGAGTAATCCCTCTGGAATAAATTTAGCCACATCTGGAAATATTCTACTACAAAACTTAAGAAATGCTGATTGCTATCCTGAAATTCTCTGAAGATAAAAGGTGAAAAGAAAATTCAGTAAGTTTTCATTCTTAATCCAAAATCTCAAAAGCTTCATAACCTTTTAAAAGAAAAACAATATCCTTGAACAAATATGTGTAGAAAACACCTCAATTTTGGCATTAAAAAAAATTAAAAACAAACAGAAAACCCAACCCCCTGTGATTCCATGGAGATGAAGAATATAGCTAAGTCTCCATAGTCAGGCCTTGGATTTTGGCTAGCCAGCCGGCACTTCACCAGCAGTAACATACCAGAGACATTAGATAAGCAAAAGGTTGATCTGAGGCCTGTTTCTAGGGACAAAAATGTTTTGTGGTTCTGGATGTTCTAAGCCATTTTTTCCAGTGACAGTACAATAGTTTCATATTTTGAATACTAGAAAAAGGCATCTGTAAAAAGCAGTTTGAAGAAGATGAAAACTTTAGACCAAATTAAAGTGGCACTGAATTGTCTTCTTCAATTAAATATTTCATTCTCACACTCTGGAAGCTGATGAACAATAACATTTAAAAAAAAATCCACCTCATTATTAGTTTGGTTTTATATTTGTATTTGGAAATAGCAATGTAAAGGTAAACTTGAATGTTGAAGAAGATTGACTTATGCAGACGAAAGAAAAAAGTCAGGTTTGAAGAGAGTTAACTCTGTGTGGGTTTAGTATTTATGAAAATCAAAGAACTTTTATTAACACTTACAGACCTGTCTTTGAATTACACTCGATAGTAATGTCAGTTTTAGAAGCAAAACACAGTTTTCTAGTCAATTGCCCCCTACAAAGACTGGTTCTAAATCAAGTCTGCTAACCAGGGGTAAAGCACCCCTGGTTTTAGAAATGTTTCTTGGTCTTACAAAGACAAGACAACTTCCACAAATCCAATTTCTCCTTTCTGCCATTCAGGGACCTAACAAATATATTCCTAAACAAACACTCCTCTCAAACACCAGCAGTTTCTATTGAGGCATAGGACCACTGCTGAATAGTAGAGGTTTGGAGGTGTCGGGGGTGGGGGGGAAGGTTAGGTGTCACACCTTTACAAGGGACACAGTTAGTTAACGGGGGGGGGGGGGGGGGGGAGAATGGCAACTCCACAAGCCATGTTCACTCCCCCTCTCCCCAGCAGGATCTAAGCTTCACAGTTATATTTACATACTGTGTCTGACTCAAATGTTCAGTTTTAATAATGTGCCAAGTCTTGTCGTTTTTACCTTTACAACATCTCTCCTGTGTCTCTTCATTACATAATCCTAGGTTAAGGCCCTCATCACCTGAAGCCAGGTCCAAAGCAATAAAGTTCTAACTAGTCTCTGTGCCTTAAGTCTTTCCCTACTACAATCCATCCTTCAATCAAGCATAGGTCTGACCTGGTCGCCTTCTCTACCACTTCCCTCTCCTACCCACCTTGAGTTCCCTGTGACCTCAAGGACCCAAGCTCCTCAATCCCCTCCAAGCACTCTATAATCCACTTACAATGGCCTTGTTGCAGTTCTTCCAATGCTCCACCTCCCATCTCAGAGCCTTTGCACTGGCTGCACCTTAAGTCTGGAATGCTCATCCCTCTTCCTTCTGCTGCTTAAACTTCCTGGGCTTCCTTCAAGACTGGCTCAAAACCCACCTTAGTCAGGAGGCCTTTCCTGGTCTTTTATATTAACTTTATCTCTCTGTATAAGTCTTTGATAAACCTAGATATTTATATATTTTCTCCAGAATTAGAAAGTGAACACCTTGAAGGTGGGACTGTCCTTAACCTGTGTTGGCATCTCCTAGGCTCAGCACAGTGGCAGAACCTATAAAGACTTTAATAAATGCCAGTGGCCCCGACTTGATTTTAGGTTTGATTGAACTTATGCATACTCCAAGTTTTTCAAAAATCTAATGACAAAAAACTATAAATGAATCACATTAACTTTGTTTGTTAGGGGAAAGAGCTAAAGAAACATCTTAAGAAAACCCTACAACAACAGTACTGATTCAGATCTAGCATCCCAACCACTTTCTTGCCATCTGCCCTCCCTGTTGCTGCACCCTCTGGAACCCCAGGCCAGACCTGCAGAGATCTCTATCTCATCAATAAGGATACTCCTCTCATCTACTAAGATTTCAAACCAAACCAAACTATGGCCACTGTACTGCTAAAAGCTAAGAGGTTCAGTGACAGATAAATGCTGGAAACTCTAACCCTAGCTGATCAATAAGCTGATCTACATCCCACGGCCCTGAGACTTTCATCCACTAGGCGCTTCACAGCCAGCCTTCCCTCTTCTTGAGAATCCCTTGTGCCTCCATTGCCTTATCCAACCCCCTCTCCCAATA
The DNA here is from genome assembly GCF_003287225.1 of Phascolarctos cinereus. Lineage (NCBI taxonomy): Eukaryota > Metazoa > Chordata > Mammalia > Diprotodontia > Phascolarctidae > Phascolarctos > Phascolarctos cinereus. Next base: position 18,379,528 of record NW_027555625.1, on the reverse strand, counting down.
ATCTGGAAAGAACACTGGATTGGGGCTCAGAATTCTGGCTCTGCAACCAGAACTGCCTGTGTGATGCTCAGCCAGTCCCTTCACCTCTCTGAGACTCAGTTCTTCCAGCTGTAAAAGCAAAGTTTGAACTAGAGAATACCTAATGTCCTTCGAAGGCAGCTGGTGACACAGTGCATGGAGCTCTGGACTTGGAGTCAGGAAGACCTAAATTCAAATCCAGCTCAGTCATTTACTAGCCGTGTGATCCTGGGCAAGTAACTTCACCTCTCTCTACTTCAGTTTTCCCATCTATAAAATGGGGACATAACAGCACATATCTCCCAAGGTGTTTGTGAGGATCCAGCGCCTGGCACACAATAGGTGATAACAGACATGCTTCTTCCCTCCCCTCTCCTGGCCTTCCAGCTAGAAGGCTATACTCCCAATTGTAACCTTAGGCACAGGACAATAGCCATCCCAGTTCACAGTTTGCACAGTGACTAATTTGCAAGGTTTCCAGAGCTGTTATAAAAGGCAGGTGGATTTCCTTGGTCCAGACTTGTGATTTTGTTGCAGTAGGGAATACAGTAACAATAAGAGAAAACTCCATCCCCCCAGTGCAGATTAGCTACTGCAGACTGAGAGTTCCCAGAGGGCACTGAGATGTTTAGTGATTTGCCCAGAGCTTACAGACTGATTTGTGGAAGAAACTGAAATGCAGCTCTAACACTGAGGGCACTAGCCTCTACTTAAAATTCTCAACATAAGTAATACCAATGTTTTACAGATCAGGAACATGAAAGGTGAAATAATTAAAATTAGGCTCATGAATCTAGGGGCCTTAGAAGGTCATTTAAGTCCAAAGCCATAATTTTTCAGGAAGTGATTTGCCAAAGACCAGTTCAGTAGTGCAGTGGATAAAGCACTGGGCCTCAGGTCAACAGGACCTGAGCTCAAATCCAGCCCCAGACACTTACTACTGGGCACTGTTTGCCTCAGTCTCCTCATCTGTAAAATGAGCTGGAGAAAGAAATGGCCAACCACTCCAGTATCTTGGCCAAGAAAACCCCAAATGGGGTCATGAAGAGTCAGACACGACTAAAGAACAACAGAAGTAGTGACAGAGGCAGGATTTAACCCATATGACTCCAAATCCAGAAATCTTTCCAGTGATCTACAACTAAGCAGTGTCTCAGTCTGGATTTAAGATCCTGTCTTACTTCATTCAAGTACAAACTCAGGCCACTAATTAGCTTTGAACACGGGAATTAAGAAAAGCCAGGTGGTTGCTCCATACAGCGGAAAGAGTGGACTACCTGGGTCCAAGGATGCTGGTTCAGCGCTATTCCCTTAATGACCCTGGCCAAGCTACAGTACTTATTATTTCTCTGGGGCTCTCAACCTCTTCAGGGAATTCAAGCACAGTTATAGGCTTCCCTTTCCTCTGAGCCATGCCCTCCCCTTCCCTCCCCCAAGACTTTTCCTTTACTTTGTAAATGCTTAAAAGTGGACTCCTTGTTTCCACAGAAGAGAAGCTCCTCAAGGGTAGAGATGTTTCTATTTTTTGTCTTAGTATCATCAGTCAGGCACAAAGTATCAACCATCCCAAGGGAAGTCTTTTAATCTCCCAAGGCCCCAGACAATTCTCTAAATTACAGAAGAGGAAAGATAATATGTGTATAGGTATGTATGTGTATGTAAATATCTAATATATAGTAACATATAAAACAGACAGAAGGTGACTTTGGAGGAAGAAGTGGGAGGCATAAGGAAAAACCGAGACAGAACTGGTGGCTCCTGGAGCCAAGTCTTAAAGAAAGTGAGTTTCTAAGAAGTGAGGTGAGGGCATTTTGGAGGTGGAGGATGGTCAATGCAAAGGCACAGAGATAAGAAGCAGGGTAAGGAGAAGGGAAGAAATCGCTTAACCTGCCTGGATCTCAGTGTCCTTACCAACCAAATGGGGAATGGGGGAGGAGCAGATTAGACTAGAAGGCACTGGACTCTACCCTTTGACGAGATGAGTCCCTTGGAGTTCAACATCTACCACCCTATGAGGGACAGAGTAGGAACCATGGAACAGGTGAAAAGAACTTATATGTGATATGCCTGGAAAAGCAGGTTTGAGACATGTTGGGAAGGGTTTTTAAATGCCAGAAGAGTTTATATTTGTTGGGTAAGCTATTTCGCCTCCCTGAGCCTCAGTTTCCTCATCTGTAAAATGAGGGAGGTGGGCTACATTGGTCTCTGAGACCCCTTCCAGTCTTACATCTAGAACCCTAGGGTCCTATTTACACTACCTTGACCTTGCGGAGTCACTTCCCCTCCCCTCCCCCTCCCGGGCCTCAGTTTCCTCATCGGTAAAAAGAAGGGATAATTAGGCTAGGTGACCGTAAGGCCCCTTCCAGCGCTACCCTATGATCCTGTGTAAGCCTCAGTCTCCCGATCTGTACAATGCAGGGGTTACGCGGTGATAAGGGGGTTAGCTACATGAGTGGAGGGAGCAGCCACGATGGGTGTTCCTGACCACCAGGAAATCCCCAGGAGGGGATAAATGCAGATGGAGGACTTTGCGGGGCGCTCCAGGGCGGGGCGCCCCACACCTGCCAAACACCTGAACTCGGGGGTCCGCTGCCTACTCCGGCCCCCCGGGCCCCTCCCCCTCCCCTCCCCGTAGCCCCTCCCTCTCCCTCCCGTCGCCCCTCCCCCCTCACCTTGCCGTTCTTGGGGCTGCCGTTCAGGAACAGGGTGACCCGCCTCATTGCGCTGCCCGCGCCGGGTCCCGAGGGAGCCGCCACCCCCCCGCCTTCCCCCTCCCCCCGCCACCCACCCGGGACCCAGAGGCAGCCCTCAGCCTGACCCGCCTCCCTGGGGGGGGTCCTTCCGCCCCAGACCCCAACACACACACACCCCCCCGAGAGCCGTCCCCTCCCACTCTCCACACCCCACTACTCCGCCCGTTCCTGGCCTTTCCCCCTCACCCCGCCCCCAGAGAGACTGGCGGCGACCCAGACCAATCACGGAGCAGGGCCGGAGGCCGCTCAACCAATCGCGAGGAGGAGAGGGTGGGCCCGAATTTAACGTGACAGAGGGAGGGGCTTAAGTGGGACGAAGAAAAGGTCCAATCGGAAGCCGAGGCAAGCTCGGGGCTGGAACCCGAAGCGTGACGGCTCCAGCGTCCGACCAATCGCGAAGCAGTGCGAGGGAAGCCAGGGCGCCCGAGGAGGAGGAACAGCAGCCCACTCCACGGACAGCCCCACTGTCCCGCCCCCTCTCTCCCTTAATCCCACCAATCACGGAAGCGCCGCCCGTCCGGAATTGCCTATTGGCTACTATCGAACCCCGGCATCCGGTCGTGATTGGTCCGAAGGCTACTTTTCGAAATCGCGGGAGCCAACCGAAAGGAGTGTCTGCAGCCGGCGGGAATAGTCTTCTCTCAGGTGAACTCGCCAAAGGATCACTCCGCCGAGAAGGCAAAGAAGTCCTCGCGGCCGCGGGGCAGAGTCCGCGGACTGCGCAGGCGCGCGGGAGGCTGGCGGAAGGATACGCGGGGGTCGGGTGGTTGGTCGCGAGAGACGACGCGCTGACGGAGGCGCTCGTGATGGGGCGGGGCACGCTGCCGGCCGTTTGAACCTGGCGGCGGGACATGGCAGCGGCGGCGACCAGGAGGTGAGGGAGCCCGGGCCGGCCGGGGGGGCCGGGGGACCGGCGGGGAGCGGGGGGAGGAATAGGGACCGGGGCGGCCGCCCGGCTCGTTGTCTTGGCTTTCCCGAAGCTTCGCATGTAGTAGGCGCCTAATTAATGCCTGCCCCTTGGTGCTCTCGGAGCCTCAGCAGTGCAGGTGTTCGGCTAAGTGGTCTCTAGGCTCAGCCGAGGTCCCGCCCCCTGCGGGAAGCCTTTCCTGACCCCCCCCCCAATTAATCCTGCCCTGTCTATCCCTATCTCTCTGCATCTCACTCTCTCAGTGCAAGTCTCTCTCTGTGTACCTTCCTGTCTCTGTGTTCATCTCTGGGCATCCTTCTGTTTCTCTGCGTCTCTCTCCCCATGCATCTTCATCTCTGTCTCTGCATCCTTCTGTCCTTGCATCTCTGTTTCTCTCTTCCCCCATGCTCTCTGTTCATCTCTGGGCATCCTTCTCTTTTTCTGCGTCTCTTTCCCCGTGCATCTTCATCTCTGTGTCTCTTCATCTTTCTGTCCCTGCATCTCTGTTTCTCTCTTTCCCTGTGCATCTCTGTGTTCATCTCTGGGCATCCTTCTGTTTTTCTGCTTCTCTCTCCCCATGCATCTTCATCTCTGTCTCTGCATCCTTCTGTCCGTGCTTCTGTGTTTCTGTGTATCTCACTTTCACCCGGTATCTTGATCTCTGCGTGTCCCGGTCTCTTTGTTTCTCTGTCTCTGTGTCCTCCCTGTATCTCTCTGGGTCTCCATGGGTTTCTGTCTCTTGTATCTCTGTCTCATACTCTCTGGCTCTGTCTGGGTCTCCATCTATCTCCTCACTCCTCTCTTCTATTTATCTTGTTGTTGTGTTTGTCCTTCTTTCTTGAAGAGGACCTGGACATCAGGAAGGTGATGGTGTGATGTGCAGGTGAATTGGATTTAAGTGAGGCAGGGCTGTGCGAAGTCCCCAGCCTCATTTTCTCCTCCCACTTTATCCTATATTTTCTCAGTGGGTAGAGAGCTGGCCTCTCATCCACCTTGGACACATCCGGGCTGTGTGACCCTCAGAGAGTCACGTTACTCTTAAGACTGTAGTAAGTGGCAGTGCTTTGGTAGAGGGAATTTCCTCGTACCAGTAAAATCGCGGGTCCACTTCCTGCCCCTGACCTTATCCTCATTTCTGTGTTTATCTCTTCACTGGCTGCTGGGGAGTGAAGGTAGCCTTTAAATGGGAGTCAGAAAGCAAAGTCCCTTTTGAGATTACCTTTGATTTGCAATGTATATGTCTTCTGGTATGTAGCATTTTCATCTTGTCTCCCCCATTAGAATCAAAGCTCCTTTTAGGGCAGAGACTATGTGTTCTGTTTTTGTTGTTGTTAGGCCATGGGGTTAAGTGACTTGCCCAGGGTCACACAGCTAGTAAGTATCAAGTGTCTTGAGGCTGCATTTGAACTCAGGTCCTCCGGACTCCAGGGCCAGTACTCTAGCCACTGCTCCACCTAGCTGTATTGTTTTTGTTTTGGTTTGCCATTTCTGTGTATCCTCAGCATTTAGCAGAACGCCCAGAGCACCGTCAGCTCTTAATAAATTCCCCTTGTTTGCTTGGGTTCAGATCCAGCCTCAGGGACTTGCTAAGTGTATGGCCCTTGGCAAAGCGCTTGACCTCCCTGGTGCTGTATCCTCATTTGTAAAATTGGGAGAAAAGCACCTTTGCATGGCCATCACTAACCTCGAATGTGCTAACCTGTAATGCTCTTTGCACGCTTGGCAGTGCTAAACTTCTGTTATTATTTTTATGATAGCTGTATTTGCAGTGGCATCCTAATTGGGGTCTCTTCTGAAGCACGTCCTCCACAGTTGCCCCTCCCCTGCCCAGCCTGCTGCCGTGGTACCCTCAGAGTGAGCACGGGATCCGGTGCAGACCTGGTCATTTAGAGTGGCCACAGCGAGACCTGACCTGGTCTCTCCAGCCTTGTCATACACACCCAGCCTGGCTGCCCTTCTTAGCTACCATTGCTCACACAGAACATTCCATGGCTCATCTTCAGCTGTTCCTCCATCCGCGACTGTATTCCCTCTCTTCTTGGAATCCCTGATTTCCTTCAGAGCTCAGTTGCTAGTGCCTCCCTCTGCTCTGCCTGTCGCCTTGTAGGTAGTTTGTATATATTTATGTCCAGCCCATGGAAACCATTGGGACCTCACCCAGAGCATTTACCCTTCTGTGCTGGGGGGAGATTGAAAGAGAAGCTTTCATGAACTCTCCTGGAGGTGCATGAAGTGCTCCTTATGTTGAGGGAAGTACACAAGGCCGTGGGGAGAAAAGGCGGAAATCTCACCAGTTGGTCCCTGCTCTGAAGGAGCGTTTGACATGTTGGGGAGCTATGACTATGTGTGCAGAATAGATCTGGGGGAACTAGAAGAGACTTCATGTGGAAGTCGCTGCTGCTTCCTCAAGTGAGGGATTCTTGGAGGTGCCACATGATGGGCTTGGGGGTCCTCACAGTAAAGGCGTGGAGTGCCCTGTGTGAGGACAGAGAAAGCCAGAGGGTGGGAAGGGGGTGATGGGCAAGGAGGCTGGGCCCAGGCCAAGAAGGCTTTCTTTTCAAAGCCCAGCTGGAGTTGATGTTTCTCTTAGTGACTGTCAACCACAGGCATTTATGAATTTGGGGAGAGCCTGGGGTCAAATCCCTCTCCTGCTACTTATGACCTTGGCAGAGCACTTCCATGTTCCTTCAGTGTCACTCTTCTCATCGTTAAAATGAGGGAGCAGAGGACATGACAAGAGCAGGTCGCTTATACTCACTCTCCTTCTGGATTGGAGGTGTCTTGTCTGTATGACCATGGGGTTGTTTGTAGTGGAAAACATGCAGAAAGTCAGAAGGACCTGAGGTCGTATCTCAACTCAGAACTCAGTGACTGCTCATGGACAAGTTCCTGAACCTCTCTGAGCATCAGTTTCCTCATCTGGATAACAGGATGTCTGCCCTCCTTGTCATGCTTAGCTCACTAGGTTGTGATGCTGAAATGAGATCTGTAAAACTCTCATTGATGTCCAAGGTTGCTTCTAGCTCTGATTCTGGGGACATTCCATCCCATTCTGTTCAGCATCCTTCCAGAGCTTGTGGTAATGGTGCACAGCGTAGTAAAGTCACGAAAACACCCTCAGCCCAAGTACTGCCTGGGTCCCTTGAAGTATCAAAAGACTTGGGTGCAATTTGCTGTAGAAAATTTATGAAAGTACAGGGACAGGGTACCCGGTGAGAAAGCAGACAAGTTCTGATTCGTAGTATGGCAGAATGTTCCTAGGAATTGAGATTGTTGAGCAATTAATGATTATCTATTGGTATTTTATATCTCTTTCACAGCTTCATGAGGATGAGATCTTCATGTTAATTTCCATCTCCTCAAAAAGCACTTTAGACATATCTTGTCTTTGTTGTGAGAAGGTGTAAGAGAGCTGCATTTGGAACCAGAGGACTTGGGTTAAATCCTAGCTTTGAGACCTCCTACTTTTGGGACCTTGGGTAAATCACTTTACCTTTCACAGATAGGATTCTCAAAGGATTTAGTGGTAAAAAGGACCTTAGCAATCATTAGTCCAACACTGTCATCTTACTATCATTTTATTGGGAGAGTTAGGGGGCACAGTGTCAGACCTGGAGTCTGGAAGATTGATCTGAGTTCAAATGTGACCTCAGACACTTACTAGCTGTGTGACCCTGGGCAAGTCACTTAACCTTGTTTGTCTCAGTTTCCTCATCTGTAAAATGAACTGGAGAAGAAAATGGCAAACCAGTCCAGTATCTTTGCCAAGAAAACTCTAGATGGGGTCATGAAGAGTCAGACAGGACTGAAAACTAACTGAAATAATTCTCCTGATTGAGCTAACTGAGGCATAGACAGAAGTGTCTTGATCAAAGTCATCAAAGCATTCAGTAACACAGCTAAAATTTGAACCTACCTCCAAATTCAATGGCTATTTTTTTCTTTCTTATTCTAATTAGTTAAATTTTTTTTAAATTAAAAAAAATTGCTTCCGCTCCCTTTGTCATGCCTTCCCCTTCACTCCCCACAGCATTGAGAAGGAAGAAAAACAAAACTCCTGGTACAAACATGTATAGTTAAGCAGAATAAATTCTCCCCTTCGCCATGTCAAAAAATATGCCTCAATCTGATCACTTTGTCATATCACCTCTGTCAGAAAGTGGGTAGCACGTTTCATGATGAATCCTAGACAGTTTAATTGATCTTTTCATGGATTAGAGATCTAAGTCTTTACAGTAATGTTGTTATTCTATAAATTGATCTTTCGGCTCTGCTCAGTTCTGCATCGAGCGTGCAGGTTTTTCCAGTTTTCTCCCCTTGGTCATTTCTTATCCCACGATAGCATTCCGTCGTATGCATACATAATACCAGAACTTGTTCGGCTCTTCCTCAGTCAATGGGTACTCCCTCAGTTCTCAGCTCTCTGCAACCTCAAAAACAGTTAGTAGAAATAATTCCGTGTTCTTTCTATTATACCAGTGACATCTCTCATCAATATTGTGAATTCCTTCTTGACCTATGGCATTTGTTTGATCTCTTATCTTTTTCATCCTTGCCTTTCTATTTTATATTCAAAACTTTCCTCAGGACTAAGGGCATGTATTTGTTGTTGTGTTCATGTAATTGTGCTAAAAATTTAGCTAAGTTTCCTAAATTAAGCAGAGCCATTTTGAACTTTTTTCCAATAGCCATCATATTCCTTATTTTTTAGATGGATGTCATTTCAGAAGTTGCGGATGGCCTTGAAATCAAGGAACCTGTTATTAATGGTATTGGTATGTGGAGACCAGTTTCCTTATTTTGGAATTTAGAGTTTGGGAATCTTTAAATTTTTGTGCCATAATTCATACTGTACAATGTCTTTTTTTGGGTTTCAGAAAATAGGTCTTTAGTTGATGAGAAACTTTTACTGCACCAAGAACAAGAAGCAGCAGTAGACCTAGCTTTCAGGACACCGGATAAACTCAAGACCCCAGTGAACTTTTCTATGGTAACAGTGGAGCAGCTTGCAATTACACCAGAGAGTTTTGTGAAGAATTCACCAGGTAAGAGCAGAAGATGACTTTCTAGTCCACTTTTTAGGAGTGGACCTTGAAATACTGGGCAGCCTTTTTTTTCTTTTCTTTTTTTTTTTTTAATCCATCTTGCCTATACAGGTATCTGGTTGGAATAACTTGTTTTGCTTTTCAGACTACATTTCACAAGAGGACTTCTTCAGTCTTGTCAGCAGAGTTTATCATTTTGGAATTTGTTATAGTTGTTGCAATACAAATTAACTCTTCACTGAACCAGATTTCTTTCCTATATAGGAGGGGAAAAACTCTTTTTCTTGCTTCAGTGTTTCAGACAATCTGTGGTTTCATCATTTTGTATCCTCTGTCTTCTAATGTAGATCCTAGTACCTTGACAGTTGAATCTGTGGCACTCTGCACCATTTTTAACAATAGAAATAAGATGGGTGTCTGCAAAACAGAACAGTGAGTGAGCCAAAATGACTTCATTGCCTTCTTAAGTATGATTACTGAAGTGGCAAATGAGGGCAATACTGGATTTTTACCAAACCTTTGGATAAATTCTCTCGTGGATGCAGACAAGGTGATTATTATATACATGTTTACTCATACCAGTCGTGTCCCAACTCTTCATGACCCCATTTGGGGTTTTCTTGGCAAAGATGTGGGAGTGATCTGCCATTTCCTTCATCAGCTCATTTTACAGATGAGAAAACTGAGACAAACAGAATGGAGTGACTTGTCCAGGTCACACAGCTAGTAAATGTCTGAAGGCAGATTTGAACTCAGGTCTTCATGACTCCGGGCCCAGTGCTCTATCCACTGAGCCACCTAGCCGCTGATTATACAGGTAGACAGATTCAGAACTTCTCAAAGAGAAGTTGTTAATGGTTCGATGTCAGCATGGTAGGAGGTCTCCAGTGGATTTGCCCAGCTACCTATGCTTGATCTGTGCTTTTTAACATTTTTATCAGTGACTGGGAAAAATAGCCACGTGGTCACCAAGTTTGCAGATAACATAGAACTGGGACCGAAAGCTAGGGTCCAAAAATATCTTGACACCAAGTGAGCATTAGGTTGAATCAAATACAGTTAGATAGCTGTTGTTCTGGAAAACGTCTGGGCTTTTTAGTGGCCTTGAAGCTCAGGGTGCTAGTCTGAAAGGTGGTTTGAGACTGCACTGAGAAGCACAGCCTCCCGGAAAAGGGAGCTGATAGCGCCTCTGTGTTCTGCTCTCTTCAGCCCTCTTCCAGAGTGCTGTGGTCATTTCTGTGCACTTTGCGGATGTCAGTTGGGATGGCAGAGGGCCTTGTGCTCATGTCACCAGTGGATTGGCTGAAGGAGCTAGACATGTTTGGCCTGGAAAAGAAGATTGGGAAGGGGATATGTGAGCAGTTGGTATGTATTTGAAGGGAAATCAGGTAGAGGATGAAAATGGGATCTTTCTGTATGACCTCAGGGTGCAGCATGAGGAGCAGGGAGGGGAGATTGCAGAGAAGCTGGTTTCTTTGATGTCAGGAAAGCCTTCCTAACAAAGAGCTGTCCCCCAGGGGAACAGGCTGCCTGAGTGGAGCGCGGGTTCGGGGCACGGTTAGTGGTGATGTTGTTTTGTGGGTGGGTTGGACTGGATGGCCCCTGCAGCTCTTTCCAACTCTCAAATTCTTTTGTGATTTCGTGACCATTTTTCATCGTTGTGGCTGCAAGAACTTACAGCTTATTGGTCAACTTCCTGATGATGGTTGGTCTCCAAACTTGGCCTATGAGTTCATCCTCAGATGACAGTTTCATAAGGCCTACACGAATTGGATAGAATCTTCCCTCACTTGCGGTCTGCCGGCATAGTTTTCAAGAATCCAGGGTAACCTCCACATTTCACTGAAGCAGAAGGGTAGGATTTTAGTGGATGTTAAATATTCTTATATGTGTCCAATTCCAGGTCTGGTCAATTTAGATATGAGAGCAGTCGTAGGATGTTACAAGTCAAAATGTATTTTGTCTCCAGGTGATGATATTTTGCAGAACAAAAATTAGAAGAGCAAGCAAGACCAGACTTAGAATCATATACACTTATGCATACATGTATGTACGCATGTGTGTATACATGCACACACACATATATCTATGTCTTTGGGTACAAGTGATCTAAACATATTAACTGCTTAATTTGATTCTATTTTTGAAAAGCAAAATTCTCAAAAGAGACGAAATAGAAATACTTAGGACAAAGGTATCCAATCTCTCTCTCTCTCTCTCTCTCTCTCTCTCTCTCTCTCTCTCTCTCTCTCTCTCTCTCTCTCTCTCTCTCTCTCTTCTCCCTCCCTCCCTCCCTCTCTCTCTCTCTCTCTGTCTCTCTCTCTCCCTCCCTCTCTCTCCCTTTCCCTCTCTCTCTCTCTCTCTCTCTCCCCCTCCTTCCCTCCCTCCCTCTCTCTCTCTCTCTGTCTCTCTCTCTCCCTTTCCCTCTCTCTCTCTCTCTCTCTCTCTCTCTCTCTCTCTCTCTCACTCACTCTCTCACTCTCACTCTCTCATATCTCTTGATGTTCCTTGATTTGCATTAAGCCTTTTCACGTTTTGTATTCAGTATGAAAGGGAATTTTAGAGTTTACCACCCTCTTGCACATAAATGGAACCTGGTTATCACTTCTTCCCCATAGCCTCTTTCCAAGCTTCTTGTACCTCCAGTGGTCGCTAGCCTGCAGGTGGGAAACCCCTGCCATCTGACCCAGTTCATCAGCCATTTTGAAACCCTTGTTTTTCCCCCTAGATCTTTTTTTTCCCATATGTTGTGAAAGGCTAGCTGGCCAGGACATTGAAGCTCTGTTGGGTTAGATGGTCCCCAGCTCTAATTCTAATGCCCAGGCCTATTTTGTCAGGTCTTATTTTGCATCTTAGCTAAGGGGACAATCTGAAGGTCTTTTGAGCATTTATGTTCTGATCGGGAAGGGAAGATTATTCCCAAAATATCCTAAAGGAGAGAAATCTCATTATCGTTTCTTACCCCATTTATCTAGTTACAATAGGATTATGCTACACTTGAATAACAAAGTGGAAAGACTGACCTCACGGCTTCACAGGATAATTAATGCAGTCTTGTGATCCACACACACACACAGAAGGGATTTTAGAAGACACCCAGTCCCCAACCCACCTCTGAAAAAAAATCCTTTACTAGGTAATCATGAGGCTGTCATAAAGCAGTGAGGAGGAAGGAGGGCACCTTGAAGGACGAGTCTTGAGACAGCCCACTCTGTCTTGGGACGGCTCTGCACCTTAGGAAGCTTTGCCTGACATCAAGCCTCAGTTTGTCTCTGCCCCTGACCTCTGGCCGAGCACAAGAAGACTAATTCTCCAGAAGCTGGATGTGACCTGGCATGCTGCCTGGGAGCGGCCTCTTGTGCAGGCTAACCCTGCCCAGGCCTTCCCTGATTTTCCTATGGCCCCTCACCATCCTTGTTTCACTCTGAATGTGGTATCCAGGAGCCCAGCCAGGGCCTGCTTGGGGCAGAGCACCACAGGACTGACTGCCGTCCCGGATCTCTTGAGCTCTGCCTAAGCTTCCATTCTCTTCTTTCCTGTTGGCTCTCTGGGCTTTCAGGCCACTGTCAAGAGAAAAATAAGCCAACAGAGTAGGTATCTCTTCTCTGATAGACTGATTGTCAGTTTGGCATTTCTTGTGAATTTGTTCAGTTTGTAGATGAATGTTCATGTTGGAGGTTGAGGATGAGGAAAGACAGTTGTGGGCAGGAAGAAGCCTGATGATAGTCTCTGGAGTGGAACTGAGCGGAGTCAGCTTAGTCTGATGGAGACACACTGCCATCAGAAGGCCTGCTGTGGGATTGCGGCTCAGCTCTCACTCTGGGAGTGATGCTTGGGCCAGCTGCTGCAGCCCTTGGGCCTTCAGTAAATGAAGAAGATTGGACTAGATGATAATGTCTGCATCCAGATTCAGTTCAAATGGCTAGTACTGTGCTGGGCATACGAAAACTCCTATTGTCATGTGAAAAAACAAGCAAGTACACGAATAAGTAAATGGAAAATGTATACAAAATGGGGGTTGGTGATGGACGGAGAGAGAATTTGTAGCTTGTGGGTCAGGAAAGGTCTTGTGTAGGAGGGGCACTTGATCTCCTAAAGGAGAGTTTTCATTCTGGGCTCCTTTGGGACCAGCTGGAAGTGTCTGTAGGCCAGTCTGTATGGGAACCCTGGCCATTGTAGGGTTGTTTGATGTTTTCCCTGGAGAGAAGCCTGGGGTGGGGAGAAGGTGGGGTGGATATGATTGCTGTCTTTCCCTTCCTTTGCACCTTGCTGTCTGCCCTGCCTCTGAGCTCTCCTCTTTGCCTTATCTCCCCTAATTAGAAAGTTGCCTGGAGGGTAGGAATCCTCTAGCTTATCTCTGTGTCTGTCCCTGGTGCTTCTCTCTATGCTTGGCACCTTGTAAGCACTTAGTAAGTCCTTTTCCATTCATTCATTCACCCCCTGTTCAAGGAAAAACTTAACTAATTTTTACAGTTCTCCCAAAACGGAATGGATTGCCTTGGAGTGTGGTGGTTTCACTTATACCAATAAGGATGTCTTTGTCACAGGTGATAGGTTTGACTAGACAAATTCAAGGAAGTTTTTCCAAGTAAAGATGTTGTATGAATTGATTGCATTTGTATTTTTTTTATGTATAAATACAAGGTATCCCAAAAGTCTTACACAGTTTTAAAGATTAGAGCTTTGGTTTTAAAGTGCACTAAGACTTTTGGGACATCCTGTGTAATAATGGAGTAGATAGGCATGCCTCACCAGCAAATCCAGGTAGACGTGTTTAAAAATTTATTCTTTGACCAGAAATTTACATGTGCCAAAGAATTTTTTTCTAGCCAGTGTACACATTTTCAAGTGAATAAGACCTGACTGACCAATAAACAGACTGTGAAGGAGAAAGTAACTTTTTTTTTACTTTAAAAAAATTACTAGCAAACACTAAAATAAGCATCTCTCTCTCTCTCTCCACATATTAGTACAGGAAAAGGGTTCTTGAAACTAGGAACCTCTCCTTTTTATGGCTTTTCAATATATAATAAATTCACTATATAACTTTCAAAGTTGTCCTGCTTATCTGTGATTCTTTCTGGCCTTCTGTCTTCTGTGCATTTAAAAAGAAATGCTTCACTGACCCTTTTTTCTTTCAGGAACTTATTTTACTTTCTTCTGTATCCCCAGCACCAGATGTGGTAGATACTTAATAAATTATTGAGTTGGGCAAGCCCAGTATTCTTCATGTGTAGAAAATAGGGGCAGAAATGTCCATTAAAACTCCATAGATTATTTACTACTAGAACTTTAAACATAATAAGCTTCATTAAAACATGCTAACTATTGAGTACTTTTTCCACGACATTTCCTAAACTGTAAGAAAATTTTCATTCCAGGAAAATCCTTGCTAAAAAAATCCAGGCGCCGATCCACAATTGGAGTCAGAGGTTCTCCTGAAACAAATCTTCTCATTAGATACATTGCTCAGCAAAGGAATTTAAAAAATGCAAATGATTCTCCTTTGGTGGAGGCTTCTCCTTCAATACAGGTATGTGTTTTTTTATAAGTTCTTGAAATGATGTATTTGTGAGAAAAGAACGTAAATGGTCTCCGTTCTGTTCTGTCCTCTTTCACGCATTCTGGTTATGGGCAGAGACCACTTTTTTCATGTCCTGCAAATTCCCTAATGTACATTATGTACTTAGTTGGCCTACAGTAAGTCTTTAGCTTGTTGATGTTTGTGTAAATGTGGGATCCTTCATTCAGTGATTCTCTGCTGATAGCCAAAAAGGCACATGATGATGGCCACGTAGAGGTAAGATAGGGGAGTATGTCCTACACAGATTCCCAGTGGAAGAAGTAGGGACCCACTGGTGCTTCCTGTTTCACAGTCTAGATCGTAAGCTCATCAATGGCAAGGACTGTTTGTTGGCCTTCGTTCTTCCTGTCCCCAGAGTCTAGCACTGTGCCCGGCACATTTCAACACTTAATAAATGCTTGCTGGTTTTTAGAACTGTTCTCCTCTCCTGAATGCTTCTAAGTCTCAATGGCCCGTGAGTACACCTGCAGTAAGAAACACCATTGCATCCCTACTGCCCACTGAGAATCCCCTCTTCCATTGGGAATCTATGTAGGGCATACTCCATGATCCTGTTTATATGTGACAATCATTACATGCCTTTCTGTTTATCAGCAGAGAATTGTTGAATGAGAGATACCACGTGTGTGTGCGTGTGTGTGTGTGTGCGCGCATATCATGTATGGATGTGAGTTAAGTACGAAATAGATCCCAAGTAAATACAAGATAATGAGGGGAGGGCGTACTGGGGGAGCACTAGCAGCTGGGGGCATCAGGCCTCACATCCTACCAAGTAGCAGGGATTAAAGGCATGAAGCTAGGAGGGAAAATGGATAAGGACAAGCAGCAGATCAGGAGACGCAGAATGAAGAGCATGGGGAAGGGAGTACCGCGTAGGTGGGCTGGGCCCGGGAAGTCCTTGAATTTTTCTGCTTATTCTCTGTGTTTTGTACCTGTAAGAACATTGTGAGAAAGGGGATCTGACTTTGCCACACAGCCAGAGGGAATCATGGCAGAGAAGGGTTAGGGAGCATCGTGAGCAGGGGATGGCGTGCTCAGAACTAGACTGGCGATGACTCTCTCTGGTGCCGTATGATGGTGGGGGTGGGGGGCTGGGGCAGGGCAAAGACCAGGTACGAAGCTGCTGCAGCAGTTCAGATGAGAGGTGACGATGACCCGAAACAGTGGAGAGAACAGAAGAGAAATGGAAGCGATACAAAGGAATCTGATTGGAGAGAGGAGGAGTGAGAGCGAGAAAATCCACTATTGGGGTTACATTCATCTGGTGGGTGGCCCACTGAGCTCGTGATGCTGTCATTCCCTGGATCTTGGATACACCCCGCAGATGGCCCAGAGGTCAACCAGAAACATGTATGAAATGGGAAAGAACACCTTAGTTGGCCCTTGGGAAACTTCACATTCCTTCCTGGGATCGCTGTCCTCTGACGTCTCTTTAGTTTCACGCTTTTATTGGTAGCATTTTTCAAATTCTGTTCTTCCTACCTGTTGGGTCATCCTTGGTAATCAAACAGAAAAAGCAAATTAGGCAGAACTAACTAAACATGTCAGTCTCATCTGCTAGCAGATACTGTGTTCCGTACTCGTATGCCCCCTCCTCTGCCAAGAAGGGAGAAAGGCGGATTTTCTCCTCTCTGTGGAGATAAGCTTCGTCTTTATAAGTACAGTGTTCAGCTTCATGATTTTTATTTTTGATTATTTTCATTTCTATTATATATATTTTCTGAATTCTGCTTAGTTTCACTCTGCATTATTAATTCGTAGAAAACATCCTGTTCTCACATTTTGCTTATTATTTCTCATGATGCTGTAGTATTCTTACATTCTTGTATCACAATTTGTTTAGCCATTACCTGACCGATCGACATCTACTCCGTTTCTAGAAGGGCCCACAAAAAGTGCTGCTTGAATATTGGGGAGGTGGTAGTGAGCACCGTAGGGCCTCTGGGTCAAAGGGAATGGACATTTTAGTCACAGCATAATTCTAAATTGCTTTCCAGAATGTTTGGACCAATTAATAGCTCCACCAGAAGCTATGTTAGTATTCCTATTTACCTACAACATACATAAACTTGTCTCCCCCATCTTCTAAAAAAAAAAAATCATCGCTGGATCTGTCCATCCCTGCTAGCTGTTGTCCTGTGTCTCCCTTTCCTTTTATTAGTAAACTTCCTGAAAAGGCTGTCTATAATAGGTGACTCCATTACCTTTCATCTTACTCTTTTTCTTTGCATTCTGGCTTCTGATGTCATTCAGCCAGAACTGCTCTCTCCTTAGTTACTAATGATCTCTTAATTGCCAAATCTAATAGCCTTTTCTCAGTCCTCTTCCTGATTCTCTCTTCTTGCTTTTCATGACTGTTCTTTCTCCTAGTTCTCTTTTTACAGGTCTAATGAGCACATTGCTTGGCACATAATAGATATAATAATAAATCATTCTTAGATCTACTTGTTGAGGCCTAACTCTTTTTTCCTCATCTCCAGTCTCATATCATCTTTTGCCTTTTAGACACCTCAAACTGAATGTCACATAAACAGACATCTTAAACTTACCGTGTCAAAAACTAAACTCATTGCTTTTGCCTCCTAAACTCTCCCCTCTTCCTAACTTCCCTGTTACTGAAGCTACCACCATTTTCCCAGCCACCTGGGCTGCCAATCTAGAAGTCATCCTTGACTCCTCATTCTCACCACCATCATCCTCATCCAGTCTTTTGCCAAGGCCCATCAATTTGACCTTCGTAACATTTTTCATATAGACGCCCTTCTCTAATGCTTCCACCATCCTGGTGTAGGCCCTCATCACCTCACACCCAGACTGTTGTTACAGTAGCCTGCTAGTTGGTCTTCCAGCCTCGAGTCTTTCCCCACTCTAGTCCAGTGTCCATTCATCTTCCAAAACCATAGGTCTGACCCCCAGCCCTCATTCTACAAAATCTTGTGGCTTCCCGTTGATTCTAGGATCAGATATAAAGTCCTTTGTTTGGCTTTCAAAAGCCCTTCATAAAATGGCCCCTTCCTTTCATTTCATTCTTCTTAACTCTTTAATCCCCTGCAATCTGGTAACACCAGCCTCCTTGCTGTCCTTCACACAAGGTGCTCCCATCTGCTCTCCTCAGGAACTTTCATTGCTTGTGTCCACTGTCTGGAGCGCTTTCCCTCCTTGTCTCTGCCTTTTGGCCTCGTTCAAAGTCTCAGCTACAATCCAGCTTTCTGCAAAAAGCCTTTCCCGCTGATATCGCCCCCAAGTTATCCTGTTATGTGTCTTATTTATACCCTTGTTTGCATGTTGTTTCTCCCATTAAAAGACTGAGCTCCTTGACAGCAAGGACTGTTTTTTGCCTTTCCTTGTATCCCAGGCTATAATACAGTGGCTGGCACACAGTAGGTATTTAATGCTAGTTAGTCAGTGGCTGATGGACTATTTCTATAACTATTTGGCAATTTGTGAGGTAGAAGGTTGAAGCCTTAGAATCGAAAAGTCTATCATTTTAGCATCAGTATTTTTAATGATTTCATGTGGCTGTGAAACACTAAGTTTTGGAGTATCAAATTACCCAATTAATAAATGTTTATTAAGACCCAAGCAATGTGCTAGGCTCTTGCCAATGAATCAGAGAGCAATGGAAAGACATGTAGACATAAGTAGGCTTCAAGATATTGATAATGGTAATTTACCTGCAAGAAGTGGTTTAAAACACTACCCCTTCCCCAAAACTTGAAGTCAAGGATGACCCCAAGGGCCGTGAAGAGGCATTTATGATGGGTTTGTTAAAGTTGTAACATATTGTGAGGAATAACTTAGTTGCAATGATGTTAAAGGTTATGATCAGAAAAATCTATGATTGAGCCACTAACATGGACTTGTCCTGTGGGACAAGTGCTCCATTGTTATCCTTGCTATGTGGAGAATGTGAGGAATGTTACCCCTACCCCCATCCTGCAATTCTAGTACCTCAGTTAAATTCCTTATGATCAATTTGAAAGAAAACCTGGATGATAATGGCGTTGGTATACCGCTGAGGTTAGGTTGTAGCCTGCATTTCTAAGGGATGTCCAAGCCAGGGAACATCCAAAAACCAATCAGTCACAAATGAGAGTAAGGAACCCCTCACATGCTACCCCTGTACCCATGGAGTGTTAAAAGTCTAAAGGAAAGAAAGCTTCTAGCCTCTTGGCTATGGATTTTCTCCTATCCCTCCTTTAAAGGGAATGGGTAAAAATGCTACAAGAAAAGAAATGATGAGCAGGTAGACTTCAGAAAAACCTGGAAAGACTTATGTGAACTGGTGCTGAGTGAAATGAGCAGAGTATTGTATGCAGTAACAGCCGCGTTGTACAGTGATTGACTTTGATAGACTTAGCTCTTCTCGGCGATGCCAGGATCTAAGACAACTCCAAAAGACTCAGGATGGAAAATGCTGTTCATGCCCAGAGAAAGAACTATGGAGTCTGAATGCAGATGGAAGTGTGCTGTTTGCTCTCCTTTCCTCTTATTGTTTTGTTCTGTTTCTTCTTTCTCGTGGTTCCTCCCATTAGTTCTAATTCTTTACATCATGACTAATGTGAAAATATGTATAATATGAATGCAAAAGCAGAGCTTATGTCAGATTTCACGCCATCTTGGAAAGGGAGAAGTCGGAGGGGAAGAAAATTTAAAATTCAAAATCTTACAGAAGTGAATGTTGAAAACTAAAAATAAATTAAGTAGAAAAAAACTCAGAGGGAAGAGAGTATCAAGAAGAGGGTGATTGACATTGTCAGAGGCCTAAGACAGTATAAGAAGTTTAAAGATATAAAATAACATACTGATTTTTTTTTCTATTAAGTACTGAATTTTTGTAAAATCCATCTGATACTTTAATAATAAACTTTAGGGGCAGCTAGGTGGTGCAGTGGGTGGAGCATGAGCCCTGAAGTCAGGAGGACCTGAGTTCAAATCCAGCCTCAGACCAAACACTTGACACATACTAGCTGTGTGACTTTTTGGGCAAGTCACTTAACCCCAAACGCCTCACTTAAAAAAAAATTTAAAAAATAAACTTTAAATACACTAATATTACCAATTACTTTAACCAAATAAACAGCTTTTTTTTTCCAAATAAAAAAATGCCACAAGAAGTTGTGACTGGGTTGCAATCTTCCAATAGACAGGAATCCCCACACTGAGAGGATTGCTGACCTAGGAAGGTGTAGGGGGTACAGAATTCTAGAATAGAATCTTGGAGGTAGAAAGGACCTTAGCAACCCTCTGTATGTCTGAAGAGGCTTCTTTGTCCCAAGCACCTTCAGTGCTGGGGAGGTAGGAACAGTTATTTGGAAAGAAAATGTGAAGAGCTCAGGCTTCTTAGTAGGTCCTTCAGAAGAGAAATCACCACCATGTTATAGCTCCTTTTTCAGTCTCTAGTTTCATTGTTTTGCTTCAAATGCTGTCAATTTCTCGAGAATACAGACTTAGTCATAGTCAAATCTATATAGAAAAGCGCATTCTAGATCAACAATAAGAATTCTGAAGTATGTGTTTGTTCCCCTCCATTAGTAAAAATTACTTAAGCCTTGAGAATACTGGCTTGCCTGTTTTTGGTATTTAATATGTGTGTCATAAAGGTATAGTTTACATCATAAATGTGTACGACCTTATTTGAATTTAAAATGTCCTACTGATTTGGTAGTAGCAACCTTGCTTTATGAGCACATTTGACTAAAAGTAAATTCAGTGTGTGAACAGATCACCAACAAAAATGGCACCCAGATTTTAACTGCTCTTCTTCCACTCTAGAACCTAATGGGAGGTAATTTGAAAGCTTAATAGAACTTTGTGTTTAGTATTTGCTGTCATTGGAAAAATACTGTTTGTGTATTGTAACTTAAAATAGAAATGGAAAATTAGAGTAATTACATTTTTTTGAAAAGAATAGAAATCAAGAAAATAAGGTTGAGGGAGAATGTTAGGGAAGTATTTTAATGCATTATAGAAGCTCATTTGTCCAGATGAGAAAGAAGATGTGAAGAAATTGTATAGGGTTTTTTGTCCATTACTCTATATAAATATTCTTTTATTTGTTTATTTTTTATTTACCATTGCAGGCAGAAACCTTGGAAAAAGAATTGAGCTTCAGATCTATAAATAATTCTATGCATTCTTTTTTCTTTCATGTAAATCCTTTAGCTAAAATCAAAAGTCACATCACATGGAGTTGGTGTCCATTTTTCCTTGCTTTTCCCACCTTTCTATTGCACTGGGAGACAGTAAATCTGGTTGAGGGGTCCCAGCCATGTGTGTCACTTCCCCTGGCTGGGCCTTAGGAGGGGTCTCGACTAAATGGTTTCTTCCAATTCCTCTTGGTTTCAGTGTTCTGTGATTCTTAACAAATCATTATCCATACAATGCAGAGCATGGAACACTTCTGAAATCGCTAAGATTATCAAAAGCAGCTGTTGGGAAAAAGGCTTAACAAAAACAGAAAATGGTCTGGCTAACGCCAAATTTGGGTGTCTCCTTATAGTCTTCAAAGAAGAGATATATTTTGCATGTATCATTTTCATTTGTGAGCTTTGAAAACATTTGCTAACTCAGCTCCAGGCACTTGACCAAATTACTTATTGATATTGCCTTATCTTATGTTTACTGTCTTGAACTTGGAGGAGGTATGGCTCAGTGGCTAGAGAGCTAGCCTCCTGTGCCAGGAAGACCTGGGTTCAAAGATCACTGGCTTTGTGACTCTGGGCAAGTCACTTAACCCCTCAGTTGTAGAATGGGGAGTTTCATATAGAAGTGAACATCACACATCCAATCCTAATCCCTGTTCGCCATCCCCTATCACATCCCCAGATTGTTGCCGAAGCTTTGAGCACCTGGGCACTTGGATTTAGGATGTAGAATAGACATTTCGCTTTAAGTGGGGGAATTCTTACATTGTGATAAAGACACATACAGATGAAAACGTGGGGCTATGAGACTGGGAAAATCACAAGAAGGGGATGGTGTTCCTATCTCCTCTCCCCTTCTCCTTTTGGGATTTGTAGCCTAATATTCAGTCACTCTTAGGCCAAGCCTCATTTCATGTTGTCAGCTGGTTCCACATTGAACCACTGATTATCAAATTTTGCCAGTGGTAGAACCTTTATAAAATCATTTGTAATAAGTTTTTTTTTTGCATGCCTACAATTAATGATACTAAATATCATAGTGCAACTTTTAAGAGATTTTAGACCAAATTTTTTCTAAAACGAACAATACTGTGGGCATTCCACATCTTGAAAAAAAGTTTTTGTTTTTCATTGAAGTGCTTTTTAAAAGCTTATGGTTTTTTTGGAGGGAGGTAAATAGATGCCTTAGTCATTTTGGTAGAATCACGAAACGTTTTAGAAATGTATTATCCTTAAATGTGTTATCCTTAAAACATACAGATAATAAGAACTCAGTCTCTAGCTCATTGTATAGAGCCTTTGTAAATGATTTCTTGTTTAAAATAGATAGGGCTGATCTTCAGTGATCGGCTTGTCAATGTGTTGTTACCTTGACATAATAAACTCCTTTTAATTCTCAAAAAGATAGAAAAAATATACAGAATGAGGCATGGAAAGATTTTGTTTTAATTTTAAAAAATTTTTTTTATTCATTTTAAACTAAAATACAAAATAAGAAAAGAAAAAAAAAACATTTCCATGTATACAGCCAGACCATAGAGAGGATTCAATATAAAACAATACATTTCCACTTATGTAAAACCATACTATCCATATTTCTGTTGGTCAGTTCTTTCTCTAGAGGTGGATAGCATCTTCCTTCATAGATCCAAGTCTTTCCATGTTTTTCTAAAATCAACCAGCTCATCCTTTCTCATAGTGCAGTAGTATTCCATCACAATCATATATCACAACCCATTTAGCCATTCCCCCCTTGAAATGCAGCTATCATATTAGCCAATCTGATAGGTATAAGATGATATCTCAAAGTTGTTTTAATTTTCATTTCTCTAATTTGATTTATAACATTTTTTTCATGTGACTATATTTTGATTTCATCATATCCTTTGACCATTTATCAATTGGGGAATGACTTATATTCTTATATATTTGATCAAGTTCATTATATATTCGAGAAATGAAACCTTTATCTGAGAGAGTGTCTGAAAAATTTCCCCCAGTTTTTTGCTTTCCCTCTAATCTTGGCTACATTGGTTTCATTTGTGTAATAACTTTTTAATTTAATATAACCAAAATTATACTTTACAGTGCTCTCTATCTTGTTTCTTCATATAGTATTCTCTTATCCATGAGTCTGATAGATAAGTTCCATGTTCTGATTTTCTTGTGGTGTCTCCCGTTATATCTAGATCACGTATCACTTTTGATTTTATCTTTGGTACGTGGTGTAAGATATTGGCCCAATTTCTGCCGTACTGCTTTCTAGCTTTCCCAACAATTTTTACCCAAATAATGCATTCTTATCCTAAAACTTAAATTTTTACATTTTTCAAACACAACGTTACTATAGTCCTTTGCTCTGTCATAGTCTGCTATAGTCATATGTCTGTTCTGTTCCACTGATATACCTTTATATTTCTTAACCAGTACCAGAAATTTTGGTATTTACTGCCTTATAATATAGTTTAAGGTCTGGTACCTCCTTCCATTACATTTTTTATTAGTTTCTTTGAAATTTTTGACCTTTTATTCTAACAAAGACTTTTGTTATTTTTTTCTAACTCAGTAAATTTTTTTTTAGTAATTGGGATGGCATTGAATAAATAGATTAGTTAGGTAAAATTGTTGTTTTTATTATGTTGGCTTTGCCCTATCTATAAACAACATTTCTCTAGTTATTTAAATTTAACTTTATTAGTAAGAAATGTTTTATAATTTATGTTCATATAGTTCCTGGATCTGTTTTGGCAGGCATACTGTCAGGTATTTTATACTGTCTGTGGCTATTTTAAGTGCTCTAAAACAATATTGAATGATATTGTTGACATGTAGTGTAGTTTCCCTGTTTATCTCTTTTAATTAAATGTATTTTAGCTTTAACTTTGAGATCTTGATTGCTGTTTCTGCTTTTTTTTTTAAACATCAGCTGAACCTAGAAATTTTTTTGGATTGTGTCAAATATGTCAAGTGAGTTATGTCCTAACCTAGATGAAATTTTGAGTTGTTTAAAATACTCTGGTTTAATTAGGTAGTGTGTTACCAACAACTTTTGTGTTCATCTTTGCAAATAGCCCTTTGGCTCATATGGAGGGAGGTTTTTGTGTCTGGGGAAGAAGGCTGCACGTAGGATATTTTCAAACAAATACATTTTCCAGGAAGGAAAGCATTCATTTACTTGTTCAATGAACTTATATTAATAGAGTCTTCTGAATTTAATACAATTATTTATCATTATATATATCTAAGTATTTAGTGTTTAAATGGTACAGTTTTTTAGGTATAGAATATAGGATTTGTATTTTGGATTGACCTATTCTATTCTTCATATACTTTAGCAGGCCAGCCCATTTCGATACAGAAATGGTGATTCGTTAAGAGAGCGAATTTCTGCCTTCCAATCTGCTTTTCACCCAGTAAAGGAAAACGAAGGAGAGTCTGGACATTCAGGGCCAGAGGGAGAATTTCAAGCAGCAGACTGCAGTAAGTAAACAAAATCAATTTTGCTCAAAATTTTTATTCAAAATAAATTATAAACTATGGTGCCTGGCATAAAAATGTGTTTGATGAATACTTGCTCTGAGTACTTTGAGTTGCCCATCAGCTTCCTGTTCTGAAGCAATCCTGTTTGTCCATTAAACTCAGAAAATATTGAGGCCTGAGCTGCTTGCCCCATTGTATTAAAAAAAATTTTTTATGATCATATATCATCCCTCACCTCAGCTTTTAAACTCTGCTAATAAACCAGTGGTCATTTTTAATTGTGGAATCACAAAAGCTGTGGAAAAGGAAAATTAACTTGACATTACTGTGCCTGTTGTCATGGTGATATAGCCTTAGTGGGTTAGATTCCAACAATTGCTTGGAACCATCCTCAAATACAAATATATAGCATTATGATGATACATTTTAATAGAAGTCAATAAAAATTGAGGCCTTTTCTTCCAGAGCATACATTCTGAGACGAACATTACCCATTCACATTTATGATTTTTTTTATTAGTTTTTACCTCTTTCTCAACTGTGTTTCAGTGCTTTTGACCTAATAGGTCATTTATATGATTATAGAAGATTTGCTGATGACAGAATTCCTTTAAGATAAGAATAACTGGATTATAATATAGCCTATCAAGGTTAATTAAATTAAGCAAAAAAAACCCTTTTTAAATGCCTGCTGTTTTAGGAGGTGCTATAAATACAAAGCTTAGCTAATATGTCTATTATTACCCAATTTATTGTGAAGTAGAGGGACTTATAAAAATGCAGAGAATTTTAATTTTTGCATACATAGTAAAACATAAGAGAATTGTCATATGAAACTTTTAAGTGTCATATACAGCTTGCTTTTCTTTTTAAGTGTAAAGTAAATTTAACAGGTAACTTTCAAAGCTGTCCCCCTTGTCTCTGATAATTTCTGGCCTGTCATCTGTTCTGTGCATTTTTAAAAAATGCTTCTATGACCCTATTTTAGGCTGCTCTGTCTTTTTCTTCTTTCTGTCCCTGTCACCAGTCCCCTTCTGCCCAATACCCGTGTGACAAATAAGCAGTCGGGATAAATGAGGCTGTTTTGACAGGAAATCAGGGGTGGCTTTTGTTAAATTTCATTTGATTTGGGCAGTAGAATATGTGCCAGAATTTCAAATGTACAGCAGGGGAAGAAAGTGGGCCTAGGTACTAGTGTGTGTGATGAATGTGGCAGAGGCCATTACTGGATACCATCATACTGAGGGAGCTATTCGGGCTGAGTCGTGATGGTCTGTCTTGAAAGACTGCACAGGGCATGATGGTTGCAGTTTGTGGAGACTGACCCTGAGTGTGAACTGTTTGCTTCAAGAAACCGCTGAGGTTTTCTGAATTGAGAAGTTACCTCACCAGATAAATCTGCTGAAGAGCCCTTCAGTAAAAGGCAGGACTAGTATTAGAATCTGTTTGAAGTGTATATATAGCCCTGAGTTACCGGATTTCATTACATTTGCCTTTCATCTTTTTTTTTTTTACAGTATTTTGAAATGATTTAATTTTTAAGATAACTTTTTAATAATTTTGTTAACTTTACAAAATATTCAGAATTATATGTAGAATATTTTAAAAATTTCAAGGGTAAATTGTATGATTTTAAAACTGTCTTTTTTACCCCCCCATCTGGAATTCAGCTAAGAACAAAAGCCTCAAACGTCGTGACCAGCCCAAGCTGTGTGGAGAGTTACCATCCAAGCGCAGGCGAGCGTCTCACCAGAGAGACTTAAAAGAAAATATAGCTAATGGTGAAAAAAAGTTGACTGACATCCAGATATGCCATATTACTACTTTTCCTGACACAAGCCAAACTTATACCTGTGAAACTTCTGTGACAGCTCATTCTAAGGTAAAATTACCTGAAAAAGGACACATCGGGCCTTGATGGTTGTTGATTTAAGTAGAGCTTCCCTTTCTGCTTAGCTTGTTAGGGCAGTCGTATATGATGCGGCTGGTGCTGGTGGTGGGGAGGGGTGGTATTGCTGGGTGTGGCTGCTGAGTGGGTACCCTTGGGTTTTCACATGGTTCCATTGTTTTAATTACAGCAGATGGACCATCTGAAAGGAGGCCTTCTTTAATGAAATAGAGCTTTTCATATTTTTAAAAATCATTGCATTTGGTGAAAATAAGATTTCTATCCTAGGATCTTGATGAATTTTGAAGAATAAGGCCACAGTTTAAGAATTCATTTCTGACAGTGTAGCCATGTTTTATTATATAACATCTCTTAACATGGATCTTATCGTTGAGCAAAATTTGGCCAGTTCTAGAGGTTGCCAAAGACCCTGCTTTGGAGAAATGGGGTGACTAGAAAATGGATATTTGTCATCTAAATTTGACTCAGGAAACTGAAAAGCTCCCCTTTGGCTGTTTAGAGTACAGCAGAGAGCTTAGCTGTTACAGTGCCCGTGCCCAGGTACCACTTTAAGATCGAATTGAAAACATGGGTATTTTGGCCAGATTGGACAAGAAATCAGCATTTGCTTATTTGATATTTTCCAGGAAGTAGACCTTAATCAGCACTTTCCCCCCCCAGGAATCTTATTGTGATCCGTCCATTGTCGCACAGTCTGGATGCTCAGTTTTAGAGGATACTTCACTGAAAAGTCTCTCAGGGACTACAAGGGGTAATTATTCCATTTTTATTGTGGTGACCTCATGTCCTATTTAAAATGCAATATTAGTAATAGCTAGCATTTACATAGTGATTTAAGGTTGGCAAAATGCTTTTCATGTTATCTCATTGGATCCTCACAGCATTCCTGAGTGGTAAGTGCTGTTATTATCCCAATTCATAGATGAGGAAACTTAAGTCAAATGAGTAAATTGACTTGCCCAGAGTCACACAGCTGGTCAGTGTCTCAGGCCAGATTTGAACTCAGGTCTTCCTGACTCCAGGCCCATTGTTCTGTGCACTTTGTCATTATTTTAGAATTCCTGTTCTAGGAGGGCATTTTCTACTTTGTTTTCCAGTTTTGCTTTCAACCAAAGCCAATAAGATGTTTCTAAGTCCTGTGACATCTCTAACATGTGTAAGACCCATCAGTATGTTAATGAGCATAATCTCCCTGTTACAGACAAGATAACATGGTTTGAATAGTATTTGACTACATTTTTCATACCAGAGGACATAATCTGTTAAACCAGCCTTGGATAGTATTAGGCCTCACTGCTTTGCAGGAATCCTATTTATTCAATGCTCATTGAATCCTTGTCTTATGATCCAACTAACTACTTGGACTGTTTCATCTTTGCTTGGGCTTAAAAGCTTCATTACCTGACCTGTTGCTCCCAGCAGTGCATCCTGACCCCTATTTCCACAAAGACTGAAGCCCATGACTTCCCTCATTTCCCTTCTTAAACTCCCAGCATCTTCACTCATTCTCTCCTTTCCTTTGCCCTCTACTTTGTACTAGGGCTAATCCTTGGTATATCTGTCATCTTCCTGTTGCCCTGTACCACCTTTGTACTCTATGTTGTCTTCCTCTTCTGTGTAGCAGCATGTTTAGGTCTCCTCAGACCTAAAAAACTCTCTGAACCAAGTGGGTTTTTTCACTCTCAACTTTAATAACTACCATACTTCTTAATATGTTTGTGTACCTTGTATGCCTTCATTTCTCTTTTTTTTCTGTACCTTTTGCTATCTGCCTTCTGTTCCTACTCTTCTACAGAAATTATCAATTTTAACTGTTGATTATTCTAGATATGATCAACTCCCTTTGCCTGAAAGAGCGTATGTTGGTGGTTCTCAAAATCAGAATAAATCTTGAACATTTGTAAGGCAGGTCCACCGTGACAAAGTGCCTCTACCATACATAGGAACAGTGAGTAGCAGTTAAGTTTTAGATTTATGTAAGGAACCATTCCGGTTGTCCAGAAGTTCATTGAACTTCTTGGATTGGTAGCCAGTTACCAATCACTGCATGTGCTCAGGTAGAGACTAGTCTCTGTGGCTGCTTGTCAGGAAAGTGCCTGAGAAGCAGCTCATTGGGATTTGTGAATTGGGCAAGTTGTATCCTGAGAGCCCATTGATGGGAGATTCCATGAGACCTCATTCACCAGCCTCTCTGTGCCACAACTGATGGTTCTTCATTACGGTCCATTCAGGTTTGCTCAGGATCCAGCCTCAGCCAGCATCTTTTCTCTCAGTCGTCATTTCCTTAATTGTCACTTCTGTGCAGATTACATCCAAATATGTATTTTCATCTCTGCCTTCCCTTTAAGCTCTAGACTTGCATCCGGTTAGCCAAGAAAACATCTGTACCATCACTTTGAGTGCAATTCTTCCCAAACCAAGTTTATTTTCTTTACCCCAAAACAATTTTCTGTTTCTGACTTTTTTCTAATAGTGACATCTTTATTCAGCGGATTGGGTGCTCTCTTTTGATTTTTCCTTTTTCTTTACCTTTCATGATTTCCTTCATGTATAATCCCTGATGTCTATTCCCATAGCCAGTTTCCTAGTTCAGGACCTTATGAACTTCATATTAACTATTGCAGTTTCCTGATCAGTCATTCTCCGTATAATACATTTGTTGCTACCCTAGATGAATTCTGCTTGTGCATAGATCCAAGCATATTATTTTGCTCAAAATCCTTCTGCTGTTCTGAATTACATAGCCTACTGAATAAAGTTCAGACTACCTAGCTAAATGCAAGTTCCTATACCAATTTGGAGACACCCCTTTCCTGCCTTGTTTCATAGGATCCAGCTCCACGTGGTCTACACAATAGCCATATTAGGTCACTTACTCTTCCTGAGAGCCCATTGATGGGAGATTCCATGAGACCTCATTCACCAGCCTCTGTGCCACAACTGATGGTTCTTCATTACGGTCCATTCAGGTTTGCTCAGGATCCAGCCTCAGCCAGCATCTTTTCTTTAGGTCTTTAGGACCTTTTCTCTCTCTCTTTCTTTTTTTTAAATTTTATTAATTTATTTCGATTTATCAATAATCACTTCCATATGCTTTTGAGTTTAAAATTTCCCCCCCTTCCTCCCCACCACCCTCCCCAAGATGGTGCACTATCTGATATAGACTATACATTGACATTCCTAGTAAACATTTTCACATTAGTGGTGTTGTAAGTAAAAATTAAAACCAATAGGAGGAACCATCAGAAAGAGGAAACGAAACTCAACAGAAGAGAAAAAGAATAGCAATTCAACTTTCACAGTTCTTTTTTTGGATGTGGGTAGCATTTTCCATCACGAGGCCTCTGGAGATGTCTTAGATCCTTGTATTGCTGCGAAGGGTTAAGTTTATCAATATTAGTCATCGCACAACACGGCTGTTACTGTGTACAACGTTCTCTTGGTTCTGCTCACTTCACTCAGCATCAGACCATACAAGTCTTTCCAGGTTTTTCTGAAGTCCGCCTATTCATCATTTCTTATAGCACAATAGTATTCCATTACATTCATATACCACAACTTGCTCAGCCATTCCCCAGTGGATGGGCATCCTCTCAATTTCTAATTCTTTGCCACCACAAAAAGAGCTGCTATGAATATTTTTGTACACGTGGGTCCTTTTCCCATCTGTGTGAGCTCTCTGGGATACAGCCCTAGAAGTGCTATTGCTGGGTCAAAGGTTATGCGCATTTTTGTAGCCCTTTGGGCATAGTTCCAAATTGTTCTCCAGAATGGTTGGATCATTTTTAGGACCTTTTCTCAACATATTTCTTAGATCTAGAATACCAGGCACTCTCCACGTATTCAGTGTTTTCTAATTGCTTGAGGTCTAATTGAAATATTACCTTTTCCTAATCCTGATTCCAACCCACCTCCACGCACACATGCACACGCACGCACACGCGCACACACACACGCACACGCGCACGCACACGCACACACACGCGCGCGCACACACACATGCGCACACGCACACAGACACACGCACACGCACGCACACAGACACGCACACGCACACACACACACACACACACACACACACAGTCAGTAGAGGTTCTTCTCTGCCTGTTGTCAGACTGATTCCTTTAGAGCAGAGATCCTTTAGAGCAGAGACTGTGTCTGCCTTCCTTTGCACTCCCAGGACGTTGGTTGGTACATAGTTGCTGCTTAACAAGCAGATTGTCTTTTCTCCCCCTTAGTACTTGTTCTTGTTCATTTGTATCTCATTCTCTGTGATTCCGTGGGTGACAGTGTCCATGAGGTTTTCTTGGCGGAAATAGTGGGGCGGTTCGCCATTTCCTTCTCCATTGGATTTAGGCAAACAGCAGCTAAGTAACCAGGCTCACACAGCTAGTGAGTGTCTGAGGTCGAATTTGAACTCAGATCTTCTGGACTCCAGGCCAGCACTCTATCTTCTTGGCCACCTCATTGCCTCCTTGGTATTTATATCTCTCATATATTTTGTTATTACAGTTACATATTGATTTCTTGTATCCCTCTAAGTAGATTATATGTTCCATGAGGGCAGGAATCCAGTCTCAGTTAATCATTGTATCACTTCCAGCCCTAAGGAAGATAGTGTGTTGGTTGAAGCTGAAGTTTGAAGGTATTAAATTTCCACAATAGAGGCCAGATGTGTGAACCAAATCCCCTAATACTGAAAGTAGGAGATGTCCCCTTGAATCCAAGAGGAATTGAGGTGGGGTTTTTTTTGGTTTTGGGTTTTTGTTTTTTGGTGGAGAGAAGCATTCACATATGGAATCTATTATCCTAAGTGCTTGAGTAGAATGAAAACATTTAATAGGCTCAAGAAGGATTTACAGAAATTTGTGGAGGAATATGTTCATTACTAGCTATTAATGGAAAATCCAGGAGTTCTTTATAATTTCTATAATCTTTTGAGGCTGAGTTAAGGCTATTCTTTTCATGCCATTGCTAACAATTAATGGAGTGCAGGATGGGGGATCATTGATCTTTTTAATGCTTTTTCCAAAACTTTCTAAGTTGTACTAGAGATGTAATTTTCTTTGATCTTGAGATACCCTTGCTTTATCTTGTTGCCCAAATCCCACACTGTTAGGGGAAAGTAATTTGGCTCAACAGAGATTACATAAAGTGTACTGTTGAGAGAGCATTATTGCTTTGTGTCTGGACTGCAAACAATCGAGGAGCTGAAGTTAGGAGCTATTGTGATGCACTTTCATCTCTTCTCTGCTCAGCCCTCACAGCACTGAGGGAAACGGCTGTGGATGAGCCTGGGCTTCACATTAGAAGTGGCGAGTGGGAGTGAGCTTGGGTTACATGGGTTGCACAGGACTTGGATCTTACTGTCAAACCGTGAGCACATTCAGTCTAACACCCTTATTCATCAGGTGAAAAAAACTCAAGTGTCCCAGAGAGGGGAGTTACATGTCTGTCATCACCCAGGCTGATTCTTCTGTTGGCAGAACCCAGGTCCTCTGACTCCAAACCTAATGCTTCCCACTGATTTCCCTTTGGCAAGTCCTTATTTCATACGAGTGTTATGTAAAAGTTCACCTAGAGGCTGGAAAAGACAGAAACCTTTTTTTTTTTTAAAGCCTGTGTCTCCTCCCTGTCCCTGACCCAAGGCCAGAAGTGTATTTGCAGCAGCCTGGGCCCATTCCCATTGCTGACTGGTAGCTTCGACCCACATTTTCTGACCTGAGCCAGTCTTCCTCATTAGGCAGCTTGGTGGTCCTCTCAGGGGCTTGCTCACCATGCTGATGCAGACCTCACTGCTTTAAGTCACTGAAGCTCCAAACACCCAAATTCAGGGATTCTAGTAGCCTCAGCCTCTCCAGTAGCAGATCACAGGTGGTGTGGCACCATACTTGGCCATGGATTCTAAGTTAACTTTTTAAAGTTTTTTATGTTAGTACTTCTACCTGTAGTAGCATTTTAGAATATTTTTCTTTATGCCAAGGTCCATACTGATAATTAAAGTATCAATTTTCTGTGTTTACTGTGAACAGACTGCCCAACTATATATAGTTTCCTAATCCCTTTAGGCCATGGTGTCAGGCTCCAGAGCCCTTCCAGGGTCTATGGACAGGCAGGTCAGCACCAGGGACATTGGGGGTTAAAAGGCTATTTCAGCCCCAGCAGCTACACTGACATAGTAAGCGGTGAGTAGCAGCATCGTTTTGCTGTCTTATAATGCACTTTTGAGGTGAAAAGACTTAAAACTGAGAGCCAAGGGCTCTTCCCCCAGTGCGCTTTCTCACTAGAAGGCACTGTAAGATAAGATACTTAACTTAAAGATTAGGAAAAAATCCTCTCAAAAGCTTGCTTGCTTTGTAAACACATGGTTTTGAGGGTTATGTTGTTTTAAATTAATCTGAATGGGCTTGACCTGCCCCTAAAGTCTTAAGCTTTGTGTGTTTCTTTTGAAGGGAAGGACATAGCTGGATGTGCAGAGGAAGAAAAAGCAAGTAGTGCTGCTTCCAGACCTCGTGGAAGGAGAGGCAGAGCTGGGAAAGAACTGAGCACAGAGCCGTTCCATGAGATCATGCCACCAGTCGCACCTGTGTATGAGGGGGATTTTTCGTCTTGTAAGTCCTCTTTCCTTCGCTCTGTGCTGAAGAAGACCCCCGTGAAACTGCTCCTGGAAAGCTTACAGGTACCAGCCTTGCCAGTAGAGACACATGTGGCTAAGAGAAAGTTCTTCCAATGGGATTGAAAGACAAAACTCCAGAACCTTTAGCAGCATGAAAGATGTCTTAAGTTTTGTCTGGATTGTAATGTCTGTCAGAAATGTCTGCCTCCCATGTCATTATATACTCGATGAGGGGTCTTTTTTCTTTTTTTTTTCCTTTTTTTTTTTTTTTGCTTGTCTTGTGAATTTCATCAATACAGGAAGCCCGTGGTGTGGAAGCCTCTCTTCTCACATAGATCAGGAATTTCTGCAATTTCTAGTCTTGTAAAGTGACCTGCACCACTGGACATGTTGCCTCAGTTCACCCAGAAGCAAGACTTGAGCTGAGACGTTTCTGTCTGAGCTTGACCCTCAGTCCCATACTCTCTCCCAAGTTGATTTTTATAATTATGAAAATGATTTTATTCAGATGTTGGTGAGTAGTCATTGCATTTTAGAGCCACAAAGGATCTGAGACATTGCCTAGTACCACCTCCTCATTTAGTGTCAAGAGCTTGATACTGTTCAAGACCGTATAAAAAATTAATGGCAAAACTGATGAGATGATCAGTCCATTCTGTGGACTTTTGCTTCATTGTGCTTTTTAAATATACCCTTCTTCCCCCAAAGCTCACATTAGTCCCTCTGACCTCTCGCAGAATCGTGTACTAGGTAACCCTCTGGGGGCATGATAATGGTTGACACCTAGATAGCTAGCTGATGGTTGCCCACAGTCACACAGACAGTTGTCTTAGGAAGGATTCTAATATATCTTCCTGACTCCCAGGTCCAATATTCTTTGCACTAAACCATGCTGCTCTCTTGTGGAAGAAAGGATAAAATTTTTACCAAGCTGAGCAAAGTTTGAAGTATGCCTGTTTATTTGTAGACATTCATTAATTAAAAAGTACCTTCAAGTATTTAATAAATATCTATTTCATAAATATAGATATTTGGGACAGCAGGGGGGATTTCAATGTTGTTATTTGTATATTATAGCTAGTGCTGAATGAATATTTGAACAGAATTTACATTTATAGGGGTGCCAGGAGGTGCCTATTCAGGGCCAGGCTGGTTTGGGAGGGGTTGTGTTGAAGGAGTTTGTTAGGGAAAGTTGGGTCTTTGAATGGGTGCTGTTTTCTGTGGAGCCCACTTAGGAAATTTAGAGTTGAAAGTAGAAGAAAACTAGTTGGTCAGAGAGTTGTATGTTGAAAAGAGCTCTGTAGGTTTCTTGTTGGCTCTTTGCCTTCTTCCCTAGTGAAATCCATGTGGTGCTGGCTCCTAGGCTTCCCATGGTTCTCATCTTTTGGGTTTGTATAGCCCTAGCTCTTCTGTCACATGTCCTCCGTATTTGGGAGGCAGAGATCAAGGGTCAGGGAAGAGTAGCACAGATACCCTGGCATCTTTTTCCAATAATGGGGGTTTGTAGATAAAGAGATGTGACCAGCAGGAAGAAATTTCTATAAGGAAACAAGTATAGTGGAAAGGACAATGGATTTATATTTGGAAATCCTAAGTTCAAATCCTGTTACCTGTCTTCTGGGTCCTAATATCCTTCTCTGTAAAAAAAGAAAAAAGAAAAGAGGGGTTTTTACAATATCCCTTCCAGTTAGAAATTATGTAATCATATAATTTTAGTTATCACTTGTCTGTTTAATTACTAAATTATGACTTTAGTGCAATTTCAAACTTAATTCGCCTGCAAGGTTTAGCAATAGTACATTTCTTAATGATTCTGTTAATTAGCTGTCAGAGATGCTTTTCCTAGATCCAAGATGAGAGGAAACCTTTCAGGTTGGTCCTGTGGATGACATCTGGGGACAGAAGCACATCAGGAAACATCCTTTTAGATTAGACTAAGACTGTTCACCATGTCCTGGTACCTTTTTCTTCCTCAGGTCCTTCATGGTTCCCATGATGAATTTGGACATTTTTCAAAGCCTAAGAGTCTTTATGAGAATAGAAAAAAGGAATAAGAATATTGTGGTGATAAAGGAAGGGTCAGGATAATGGGGATGAAGGAGGACGTAGTTATAATAGTTCCCATTTTAATTCTGCTCTGTCAGGCATCAAGCACTTTCCTTCAAATAAGACTGTGGATAAGGTTGTGTAAGTACTGACAGTAAGCAGTAACTGTTCACATCTAGTAAGAGGCAGAATCCAGCTTCCCCCGTGTACTTCCCAGCCACACCTACACTGAAGTCCAAGCAGATTTGAAACATTGATGATATTCTTGGTAGAAAAAGGTTTGAAACTCCTGTCCTAAGGAATGTTAGGGATCTAAACTATGTCTTTGGGCTTTGTTTTATTAGGAGCATTGTGACACCACTGGGTATGATGGAAAGCAATCACTCTCATTCTCAGATCTTTCGAAGGGTTGTGAAGAACTGAAAAAAGGTAAGGGAATTCATGTTCTTTTCTGAGTCTAAGGATTTTTATTTGTTGTTACCAGTAACTCTGGTTGGTGCTATTTTCACTCATCTCCTTATGCCTTTGCACTTCTGCTAAGTATTATTCCTGTCCTCATTCAATAGAGGGCTTTATGTTTGATCCTTGAAGTTCTAGAAAGGTAATGCAATTTATTGACTGGGGGAAAAGTGTGTTTGTGTGACCTGGGCTGACCTGGGCTGTAGGAAGATTGACTCCTGAGCAGAGGTTGGACTGGAGGGCAGAGAGACTTCAGGCAGGGAACCAGTCATCCAGCAGGCTATGGAAGTAGTCCAGGGGGAGGGGCAGAAGAGAGGTGACGATGTTACAAAGGTGGCCTTGACAGGACTTGACAACTTATTGGATATGGAGAATGAGAGTAGAGTTGAGGATAATACCTAGGGTGGAAGCCTGAGTGCCTGGGAGGACAATGGTGCCACCAGTATAATAAGGAAGTTAGGAAGAAGGGAAGGGTTTGGGGGGAAAGATAATGAATTCCGTTTTGGATACAGTGAGCTTGAGATATCTACAAGATGTTCAGTAGGCATTTGGTGACACCATACTAGAGGTCAAGAGAGAGGTTAGGGCTGGACATGTGAGAATCTTCTGCGCAGAAGTGATAATTTTATCCATGGGAGCTGATGAGATCAAGTAAAATAGTAGAGAGGAAGAAGAGGAGGGAAGGCCCAAGACAGAGCCTCTGGGGAGGGGACACTCATGAATTGTGAGTGTGAACTGGATGAAGATCCAGCAAAGGAGACTGAGAAGGCATTAGGTCATATGGGGAGGAAGAGAACCAGGAGAGAGAAGTGTCGTGAAATCCTAGAGAGAAGAGAGTAGCAAGGAGAAGGTGACCAGCAGTATCAAAGACTGCAAGAGAGGTCAAGAAGATTGAGGACTGAGAAGGCCACTCAATTTTGCAACTAGGAAATCATTAGTAACTTTAGCAAGAGCTTTTTCAGTTGAATGATAAATTAATGTGTAAGCAAGAGCATAGAGAAATTAAGTGAGCAAGAAGAAAGGAATTGGAGGCATCACATTGTAGACAGCCATCTACAAAAGGGAGGAGACCTCTGAGACACTAGCCAGTAGGGCTGGTCAGATCAAGAAGAGATTGAAGAGTGAGGATGGTAGAGGGGGCATCTTGTGGAGAAAACAGGGTGGAGTGGGATCACTTGTGCACTTAAAAGTGTTTGCCTAGGCAGGAAGAAGGATCTTAGGAGAGGGGTGAAGAAGATGGTGGCCGAACATGTCTGCGAGGTGATGAGGAGGGGGGGAGAAGAGGGAACTCAGAGAGGGGCCTCAGTCTTTTTAGTGAAATGTGAGGCAAGGTTCTCAGTTGTGAGTATAAGGGGAGGGAGGACCATGGGAGGTTGGAGGAGGGATGAAAAGATTTGGAAGAACAGCTGTGGAGAGTGGAATAATGAATGAATTTAGTCAGATGTAAGGATTGCCTTGCCTTGCCTTGCTTGGTGAGGGCCCAGTTAAGATTATGTAATATAAATTAGTAGTAAGCCTGGTAAGCACAATTTCAAGATTTCTTCTAGTTTTGTTTAAGAGCACATGAGTAGAAGTGAAGGCAGCAGGTGGGAGGAGTAATCCAAGTCTGAGGCTTTGCAGAGCAGAATCTTAGGGTAAGGGATGAGGGACAGGAGAAGTGACAGCGTGGTTCACCAAGGGGCCAGGATGGGAAAAGGAAAGGGAACAGCTGAGGAGTCCAGGGTTAGATGTCACACTTGAAGACAAAGAATGAGGTTTGGAGTAGCAAGGCTTCAGAAGAAGTGGAATGTAACAAGTGATTGTCAGATCAGTTCATGGACGTGGACCTGATACACTTGGGGAGGGCAAGATCTAGGAGACCTGACTATCTTTGCATGTCGTTGAGGTGGGGTAGCGAGTTCACGGAATTTGAGAGAGTGCTGGTGTGAATGCTCAAGTCTCCCAGGGTGGAGGCTGGAGCTGGACAGGAGAACAGGGCCATGAGGCAGGCTGCTGGACTTGTGAAGCTGTGTCAGCTGGAGGCAGCCAGGTCTCTGTGCGAGAAAAGATTTAGGCTGTACCTCAGCAAACTTTTGTCTGAGCACAGTAGAAGAGGGTAGGTAGCTTTAGAATGGGAACTTGGAGTGATTTGGTTATGAAGTTTGAGAATATGAGAATGCTGATCAGTAGGGGTTTGAATAAAGGCAGCCAGTTCAGAATCACTGGAGGGTTTGATGCTGTGGAGGTATGTTTATCACTGAGGAGTGAGTTTAGGTGGGGTGCTTATTGTCCCCTGGGGTGAGAGACTCCAGCTGGAGTTGTCTCAGGAAGTCAGGCACTTGTTTCAAGACTGAAGTGGAGCGATGGGAGCCTGGAGTTGGATGGACGCTCCCAGAGGTTGCTGGGAAGCTCCCTTTCTTCTCAGGCTGGTGCAGGCTTTCCTGTGTAACTGATGACTAAGTCTGAGTTTGCTGACTTCCAACTTCTCCATTCACTCTACGGCAAAATTTTAAATAGAATTTTGTATCTCATTTTTTGTAAATTTAAAAACATTGAAAAAATTCCAAATTCTCATCATTGCTGTTCATTTTATATTGCTGCTGTTTTTTCTGAAGCATTACATGGTTTTCAAATCTAAGGCTTCATAGTATAAGGTTGTTGACATTGTTTTATCTACTGCAGAAAAAAGCAGTTTAAAAGACCAAAAAACATGGCACAGAAAGAGAGTTACTTTTGGAGAAGAGCTAAGCCCTGAAGTATTTGACGAATCATTGCCAGCAAATACCCCGCTGCGTAAAGGCGGCACGCCTGCTCGACAACAAGATGTAAGAAGCATTCATCCTCCCTTTTTCCCAAGGCTGCCCATTTCGGAGGCAATATCTCAACCAAACTTTGAAGAGCCAGAACAGAATCTTGTAAGTGAGAAAAGGCCTGTGCCAGGCTTGCCCTTGCAGCAGCCCTCCACTTCCTTTGGCAAACAGGCTGATTTGGGTACTTGGGTCACATATTTGTGCTTAAACTAATATACTTATTATCTCCTTTAGAGGATTTGGGGCGGGGGACAGGAGGGAGGATTGTTTGATTTAAGTAGAATGGGTTCAGATTGTTCATTTGCTGTAAAAACCAACAGCCAAACATTGACTTAAAATAAGACAGTTTACCCAAATGTTGATGCCTTTGGTAGTTTGTGAAGCCTATGGAGCCCTCAGCAGAAAAATGTTTTTAAATGCGCACAATAAAATACACAGCAGGATTACAGAGGAAACCAATTATATTGAAATACTGTTATCAGTTAAAAAGTTAAGAAATGCCAAGTTAAGAATCCCTGGTTTAAAATATTAATGTTTAGTTATGTAATGTTTTTTATATTTGAGGTTCTAATGCTGTGCATGACTAACTTAGATTCACATATGCCTGAAATATTTGACTATTTCCAATGAAGTTATTCTCATGAGATCTTGTGGGAAAATTAAGAATGTTAAATATATAGGTTCCCATTGTAAGCTGTATCCCTAAAATGAGATATCTTTGGAACTTATGCATACACAACACGCGCACACACACACACACACACACACAGAGTGAGAGAAATCATCATTACCTCTTCTCATCAGACAGATTTTTGGGGGAGGAGGGAGAGGAAGTTCAGCCTATGATAGGACCAGTAAGATTTAGGATTATTGAATCTAAAGCCATTTTTCATACTGTATATCATATATATCAATATTTCATATTGTATTAGTAGTTTATTATGTTCAAGAAGGACTTTTCTAATGTTTCTTGGGGATGTAAGGAAAGTGATTTTTCACAAATAAAACATAGTAGACAAGACATATTGTCACTTATAATTGTAAATTTTTTATTTTGATGTATTGCATATATCAGTAAACTCAATTTACTGACAAAGTACCAGAAAATACATTTTTCTGTCATTATAATAGCGTAAATATAGTGCTTTACTGTTTACTAAGGAAAAGGAAGTACAAGCTTATTATGTTTTATTTAGTACTGGGTATTTATGTATTATTTAGATTTTATAGATTTAGGAAAGTGAAACTTCCAGAAGTGACATGCTTTCCCTAAGGTAGAAATGGCTGAGTTCCAGGATCCTTCCCACATCTGCCTCTCCTGCTTCTTTCTTCCTTTCTTAGCGAACGTTTGCAGCCTCTCTTTTCTGACTTGTTGTATTAGGGAGATTAAGTTAAGTAAATTTGGATCACTCCTCATCCAGGCCTCTTTATTTGTCATCAGTTTTTCACCTTATCATCTGCTAAATATGGGTCTTAATTTTCCTCCCATTCCTTTCAACTCCACTTTGTCCAGGTAAACATGGAGCCACTTGAAGTGTCTTTTGCAGTCCTAGGACCTGCTACTGATTCTTCATCCTCTGAAACTCTTGAAGGTATGGTTTGTGTTTTTTAATGCAATTTTTAGTGTCCTCTTAAACAAGTAGTGAAGGATAAAACAAATACAACTCCCCTACTGTCGCAGTGACTCTGAAGATGTTATCTTTGGAGACTTTTAAGAGCTGTAGTAAGAGTTCTCTTAAAGAGACCATCCTCAGTCCAACAGCAGGAAATCTTGTTAGCTAAGTATTTGCTGTAGTAGTTAAATTTTAAAGGCAGTGAAGTCCAAGTGAGGGAGATAGCCATCCTGCCAAAGGCTCTCAGATGCTCCCAGTCCTGAGTTGATACTCCTAGCAGCTAGCTCCAGCCCCACTGACCAGCTAACCCGGGAGAACGACGGGGGTCCTCCTCGGTCTTTCCTCATGGCTGCTTCCTGGTTCGGATAGGAACCTGTGACTCCCCTTTATGGGGCAGACCTCAGAGAATTCTAGTGAGGAGGAAGAGAGAGCTGTATAAAGAGACCACTGCGGAGGTGCCGGGAACCCACTAATCAGGACAGACTTTAACCAGACGTGCACAGAAAATGGAAGCCAGAGCAGGTCAGTCATGCCACGGAGGATGACGTCGGCAGTGCCTGGCCTCTAAGAACGACGGCAGGAGCCTGAGGAGGAAAGCTGAGGGTCACAGTTTTTACCTATGTTAGGGAAAGAAGGAGATCGATAGGCCTGCTTTTCTTGGTGAATGACGCAGTTGTGGGGCCAAAGAGAGAAGTGCTCCTCCATTCTTACTTGGCTTCTGTTTTCTCTGGCAAGGAGAAGAGGTTTTTGCATGGGAAAAGACAAAACCAAAATGGCTAAATGTGGAGAGTTACACAAGGAATATGCAAGGAGCATTTAGCCATCCATGAGTTTAAGGTCATCCAGGCTGCTGAAGGCATGGACAGGTGTCAGTGCTAGCCACTGGGAGGGCTCTTTCCAAGTGTGGAGAATAGGAGAATTAATGGAGTCTGCACAGACCCACCAGCCAGCACGAGGCATCGTTGGAGGCGCAGCTTCAGAAAGTGAACTGATCCTTCCTGTCCAGGAACTTGGATTCAGTTAGAGCGAGGCAGCGCATGAGCAGCGTCAATACCAGGAGGGAGGAGTAGCCGCTGGGATCTGGAAAGGCTTTCTTCTGGAGGACTAGTGCTTGATCTGCATTCGGGAAGGAGTGCGTCCAGGCCCCAGGGACGTGTGGTGCAGAGGCAGGGAGGCAGGACAGCGAAGTGTTGGCAGCCATGGAGTAGACTGTCCAGTGAGGCTGAGGCCAGTGGTGGGGAGGGCCTTCGATGCCAGGCAGCGAAGATTCTGCTTTATTCTAAAGGATGTGAGGAAGTCGCTACTTAACTTCAGTGACAGGAAAAAGAACAGTTAATGCCAGATTTGCCTTAGAAGGGCTGTTAGAAAGTATTTTGACAGGGTTAACTAAGTTGGTAGACCAGGAGGATGGTGCCACAGACCAAATTTACCTGTATGGAAAAGACAAAGAGGTGTGGGCTTCGGGAAACTCCAGCTAGATCATTCAGAAGGCCTTGAATGGCAAAGACACAAGAGAGGAGGAGGAGGAGTTAACGCTAGTGGTTCAGTGTGTGTTTGAAAGGACGATGGAGTTGTCCAGAGGAGTTCTGCAAGTTAGTGCCGTGTCCATGTTCCATATCTCTGGTTCCTGCCTGCAAAGACTACAGAGATGCATTCTCTCTTCTTATCTCTTGGGCACAAACTTGGTCATTCTAATTACACAGCACTGCTTCTTCTCTCTTTTTTAATTTTTTTTGGTTCCTTCCATTGACATTGTGGTGATCCATGTCTGTACTATTTTTCTGGGGCTTACTTTATACGATATCAGTTTTGTAAAAAAGTCTGCTCATTGAGCTGGGATTGTGAGACCCACCCCTCAGAGGTATTACACCCTGTAAGAATCTAGTTTAGGAACTGAGATTTCATCTGGAAAGAAAGACTGGAAAGGGCTCATGATAGCTCGCTTTAAGTATGAGAAAGCTTGCCAACAACAGAGAGATCAGACCTGTTCTGATTGTCCCTGGAGGGCAGTGCTGGGGACAGCGAATGAAAGTCACAGAGATCTCAGGCTTAATGTCAGAAGAAAATGTGTGACGGTTGGACCTGTCCACATGTGGATGAGCAGCCCCCTTGGTATGTTCCAGGTGATGGAGGACTGCCAAGAAAGACCAAATACATGCCCACTTGAACTTGGTCATCACTTAGGTTCCTTCCAAGTCCTAAGTTACTGTGATAGCAGCATCCTGAGCATAACTACAGTGCCCCTGGCAAGTAT
Organism: Phascolarctos cinereus; assembly: GCF_003287225.1. Lineage (NCBI taxonomy): Eukaryota > Metazoa > Chordata > Mammalia > Diprotodontia > Phascolarctidae > Phascolarctos > Phascolarctos cinereus. Next base: position 18,337,909 of record NW_027555625.1, on the reverse strand, counting down.
ATGGACCTGGAAAAGGCTAAGGATTATCTAGTCTCCTCCATTTTACTGATGAGAAAATTGACCTCAGGAAGACTTGATTTGATTAAGATGGCACATAAGTAGAGAACCCTAAATATAAGACATCTCTGGACCATCTAGAGTGGCCTCAATCTTCTTTATCTGGCCACTATTTAAGACATTTTAATATCAAAATGATGAACTGAATCAAAATTTTACAAAAAACTATGTAAATCAGTTACCAGTACTAAAAGTATAGTATCCAAATGCAGTTTAATTCAATAGATATTTATTAATTGCTCACTATGTACAGGGTGGGTGCTATATTACATGCAAAAGATGGAAAGACATGAAAAATGTCTGCCCAGAAAGAGCTTACATTCTATTCATTCATTATTAGCATGTCATTGTGTTGACTGCTGCTTGAAATCAGAACACAATACATTTTTACCTTAGCAAACACATTATGGTATCTGTAGCATGTTTTAATTTATGTGTTAACACATTGCTTTCTTTTTGGTAACGTATTAAATAGTTCTACTATTTCAATCTGTTAATACATGGAAGTGACCTTGGAATCTTTAAGGCTCTATCATCAGAGCACAGACTTTGGCAAAAGCCTGCCAGGCTGGAAGGGCTGTAAGTACAGGTCCAGTTACAGTCTTAGTTTGCCAAGACGCAGATAATTTTGACTCATCGCTGGAAGACTGGCTGACTGCGCAGTGGTGATTTCTTTTATTATGATTTGTACCTAAGGTGTAGAAGCATTATACTGTAAATTGGAAGTCAATGCTCCTGCAGTGATAAAACAGTATTGGGTGGTCTTCAGAAAGGTCAAGTTTCATTGTGCTCAGTAGATGTACCTGGTTTCTGTACCTGGTTTCTAAACTTATCTTGGGTATCTAGAAGGTGTCAGGATAGCAATACATTCATCACATCGAAAGTTATTATGAGTTCAGTGTGTCAGTGTGTGTGAGGGGACCTCTTTTTGTTATTAGGCAGCTTAATTAAAATCCTGATCTTGCCTTGTATTTTACTCATTCAGACACTGATGCTGTTAATTCTTCAAATAAGTGTGAAAAAATTTCCCCTTCCAAAGTTGATAGGATAACACGATCCTCTAGCAAAAGGAAGGTAAGATGTTTTTGGTTTTTTGTTCTGTTTGTATTTTTTTGTTTGGTTTGGTTTTTTGGTTAGGCAATGGGGTTAAGTGACTTGCCCAGGGTCACACAGCTAGTAAGTGTTATGTGTCTGAGGTCGGATTTGAACTCAGCTCTTCGTGACTCCAGGGCCAGAGCTCTATTCACTGTGCCACCTAGCTGCCCCCCATTTGTATTTTTTTTAGCGTAACACTTTTACTTGAAGCTTTGATTGTTAGTAGACTTTTGAGTGAAAAAAATTTCTTTATGAAATGAATGTTTTTTTTCTTTCCTTCCATTTTCTAATGGAAGGAATTCCAGTCCTTTTTGATTGGATTCCAATGAAGTCTCTTAAAAAAGAAATCCTTTCAAATGTGATATTTTCTCCAGTACTTGTTAATGTAGCAAGCAGGTGATCTAGTTTAAAGAAAACTTTGTTTCAATTTAGAGTTTTTTACCTTTTTTTTGGAGCTGTATTGTCCTGAAATTTTAGTGGGGTGCAGGCAACCTTGGGGTGGTGAGATCTAAACAAGAGTGCTAAGTACCTGCTTCATCAATAAAATCTATTAAACAATGTTCTTTCTGTTTTAATAATTCAAATTTAATTGCAGTTGAACTTTCTATAAAGTTGAATTAATGGAATTTTATTTGTAATTTCAAAAGATTAGCCCCTCCTCCTAATTTTTATTCTATGAGTATTCAGGGTAGCAAATACTGGATTTGTAAACCATACCTAATCCAATAGATTCTGATTCTTTTTTTTTTTAATTGACAAATCAATTATTAGTTTATTCCTTCTTTTCCTTAAATGTGTGATTGGTATAATAGATGATACAGCCCTGGCTTTGTGTGTCAGTTCAAGATCAGGTTGGAAACTTTGAGGTGATTGCAGTGGATCATTCCAGCCATTTTCTCCTTTTAAGTCTTAAAATCAGTTACCATCTTGTGGTGGTGTTTGAGGGGAAAGTAGCAGCTGGAAGGGTAAGAGGCAGTGTAGCAGAAAAAAAAGAAAAAAGAAAATTATGTGATTGACACAATGTGCTTTTTTCCCCCCAGTGTTTTAGTTAACAACGGACACGAGCGTTTTAAAGCTTAATATTGTCTTTCTAACTTCAGATTTTATATTTGCTACAGCAGTCAGGTCATGTTACTGAAGAGGCTGATTTTAGCAACCTAGTTAGCACAGATGTTAAGCGTGAGAGAGAAAGGAAATGCAGTAAGAAGAAAGCACCAAGAACAAAGAACAGTAACAGAACAGCATCAAAAAAGATGCAGGTAAGTGTGTGCCGCCCTGGCCCTTGCCCCAGGTCACAGCTGAGTGGAGTCTGCCAGGCAGCCTGTTCGTTACCTGCTCTTGCTGTGGTCATTCAGCAGCACGGCGCGTCTGCTCCTCTGTGACCACTCTCCCTAAGTAGTGGGAGGGAGCCAGAGTGGCCTTGGTTACTCAGTGCTGCACATTCCCATTTCCTCCGGCTCTCCTCCATCACATGCTTCCCAGGCTCTTTGTATTCCTGCTTTTCTTGCCTCTTCCTTGTCCTTGGGCTGGTCACTATTACTCTTTTAACAAGTATTTCCCACAGTACTCCAGGTTTGATACTTGTCGTCAAGAAGTCTAGCATAACACTGGACTTTTCCTAGTAAGACCTAAAAAATATTCTCTTTTTTAGCAGCCACATATTACTTTTGACTCATGTTAAACTTGTGTTTTGAATGTCCATTTTGTCCTTTCTTACACATTGGTTATTGAAACTAGCTTTCTGTCATAGACAGATTTCATGCCAGCCTAGACCTGTAGAAAAGCACCCCCTAAAGTGGAGATTTGAGCTGTGTTCATTACAGTAGCTCAGAATGTTGCAAAAAAGGAGCAGCCTTGGAATTGGAGGCCTAGTTCCGGCTTTAGGACCCTGGGCAAGTTCATTGAGCCTCCCCTAGCCTGCTTATCCCTCTGTAAAGTAGTCACAGTACCCCAACTACACTTTTAAATATCGTGGTGATGATCAAACAGTGTACTTTGTAACGTACAGCACTATGTCAATGTATTATTATTGTAGTTACTAATAATAATGTATAATAAATATCCAGCCCACTTCTCACTGTATGATCCCTAAGGCTATAAGGGAAAACTGTCAGGTACTTTGTAGAAATAAAAAACAACTTTTAAAAATTCTAGATGAAGTTGTGCTGTGTATTGTTTTGACATACCTCTCTTCCTTGAATTAGAATTGTGGCAGCTCACATCTCCACAGGTGGAGGCACATTCTTTCCAACTGCGTGTTATAACCCACCTCTGCCTTTTCCGTCTTGGCCTGCTGCCTCGCTCTGTTCTCCTGCCCACATTTCATGGGGGTCCGATGTGGCCTAACACATCAGGAGCCTTTGGAGCACTCAGGCCAGAGGACCTTGTTTGCTCACGTGTCTCTGGTGATAATCTTGATTACTACTCCTTCTGCAAAATTATTGTTTGGTAATTGTCCTTCGGGTGTCCTTCAACTTTAGGTTTCTGGAAACTATGCTGTTGCAAGACTTGTAACCATTCAACATTACCAAGACACTTAAGATCACTAGAGTCATTGTGTAGTTTCCTAAAAGCAATCCAGGCCTTTCTCTTGTTTCTGTTCAATTCTGAGTCTAGCTTTTTATCATTTCATAGTATCTCTCTGAGATGGATGTGCTGCTGCCAGCTAGATTCTATGGGTTGTCTATCCAGTTGTGCCTGTCCTTGTCTGAACAATAAGCATTCTTTTATCTATTTTTCGTTTTCATATGTAGAAAATGAAGCAAAATTCTTTTGAGTCTCTTTGGTTCTGATTTGGAAGACTCTGCAAGGTTCTGAGACTTGATAGAATTGGAGCAGCGATTTCAGCTGCAAACCAGGAACGGGCCCATCATTATCTAGAGTGGGGATGACTGGTTGAAAATTGTTCAGGCATATGAAGGCAACCTAATAAAGAATTTGAGTGATAGAGATAATGTAAAAATTATGAAGAATGATAACACTACTTCTGTTTTGGTTACAATGTTTTATACATTTTCTTAGGTGTTAAAAAATTGCAGAAGGAGGAAAGGAAAAGTAAAGAGGTTACAGAAATCTTTCTGTGGCCTAAGAGAGGTAGCCTCTAAGAAACCTCTTCTGAGTCCTATTCCTGAGATCCCCGAGACCCCTTCTACAACAACACCCAGTACACAGAGAATGCCGATTCTGTGGTACTCAGGTATATAGTACTTTTCCTTTTGTTTCTTGGTTAGTCATTTTAAAACATGAAATATGACAGTGTAGCTGCTTCTGTCAATGTGGGTGAGTAAGTTAAGATTTCAGTCCATTTCTACCCCATCCTGCATCATTCATGCCCATATTTATTCTCTTCTGAATGATCCACAGGCATAAAAATTGCTCAACAAACATCTGTTGACCACTTAACCGTGTGTTGGACATACTAATGTAACTGTGCCCTGAAGGACTTTGAATTTCTCCAAGAGGTTGTGCTGCAGCCTGAGGAGGAAGCAGTGGCTGGGGAATAGGGCTCCAGGCTCCCCAGCCTTTTCCTGACCCTCTGCCCAAGTGGCTTTCAGTTAACTTACCTCTATCCCGTTGATAGAAAAGACTCTGTGTACAGTTAGCCATGTATTTGGACATGAGAAATAAATTAGTTTTAGTTTGCCTTTCTAGGGGGTGAGGGGTTAGCAGTGGGGGTGACTGCTTATTCTTTTTTCCAGCTCAATATAAAAAGTTTTTCACATCTTCATTAAAAAAAATTGGTTTTGTTCAGTTGGAATCATTTCTTCAACTGATACTGACTGTTTTGAGATACACTAACCCTTTCCCACCCTGCCCCTGCTGCCCAATCTTTCTCTCTCCAATCCATAACATTTTTCGCTACTACTTTTAGAATATTTCAGTAGATTCATCCTAAATATTTACCATGTAATCCCCAGACCCACTTGACAAGCTTCTTATATCAGATTGGGAAACTGATCTAGGAAATCAGAGAGTTTGTGAGTGGGACATGGGGCTATGCATTCATAGTATCTGCAGTAGTAATCATAATAGTGAATTTGATTCTTATTCGCTGAACAAGAAGGGGAGGAGGTGGCCATACTAGATGTGGTGTCCTATTGGATGGCCTGGTGTGGGACTGCTGAGTATGGAGGAATGTAATAAGGATTGATTCGTGTTCCAATTCATTTGAATCTTCACTGATTTTTTTTTCATTTTACCTAAGACTGTTATTACACTAAGGGTAATCAGCTCCTCTAAAGCACATTGAAATCAAGCCATTACTACTTTCCTTATAACTGTCTGAAGACTGAAACTTTTATGATAATTTTCAAGGCGAATAACTTTTGATGTGTATTTTAAGGAAGCATTTGGCTCATTTATATTCAGTCCATTTTTTTTGGTGGGACTTAGAATTTCATCACTGTTAGGGAATCTCTGGTGATACGGATCAAATCCCTGGTAACTTAATTACTTAGAGTTACCTCCCACACTGAGAGGTTAAATGACTTCTCTGTCATCACAGAGTGAGTACAAAGCAAAACCAAGACTTGAACCCTGGTTTTCTAGCCTCTAAGACCAGCCATTAGGCCACACTGTCTCTAGTTATTCACAAAATTACTAGTTTGGATTCTGAGAATCCCATGTATTTAATATCAAGCATCTTCTAGGATTCAGAGTACCACTGTGCTCTGTAAAGACCATATTACAGTGAAAGTCTTCAATTTAAACGCTAAATTTTTAAAGATTGGCTCCCTGATTTAGAGAGGTCTGATCTGCAACCATGTTTCCAAATTAAAATGGTCTTCCTTAAGATGTAGGAGGTACTTCTTCCTTTACTGGATGTCGTCACATCAGACAAAAGCTAGTTGTCCGTTTGTTTTCTAGAGGGGAGAGTTCCTTGAACATTAAGCTTCACAGTACCTTATATATATATATATATATATATATATATGTTCAAAAATAACTTCCAGTTTTTTTACTGATTAAATCCCACCTATTTGTTATCAAAGCTTTATATAATTATTTTTTCAATAGTTGGTTCAGTTCCCCTCTCTCTTGCTTTCTTCTCCAAACTATGTATCTAAACATGATGCATTGGAAATAAATTATTGGATGGAATTTGATGAGAGACAGCACCATAGTGGATCTAGTACAGATAGTTTATTATTGGAAATACCAAAATATTTGGTCACTGTACAGTTTAATCCCTAATTGGATCCACTGATGTAATATGATAAAAGGATTTAGTAGAGGAATTCATTTTAAAATTTTACCTCTTCTCCAGTACATAAGTAGGACTTCATGAAAACTTGATAAATATGTATGTGTCTGTGAAATTGTATAAATAACCCCACTTACATAGACTCGGGCTACCCCATGCTAATACTGAATTATGTCTTACATTACTTTGTGCTGGGTTCTTTTATTAGCCAGGTAGAGAGGACTGATCTTTTCCATTTCATTTTTTGTGGTAACAATTTAGGATTACAGAGTTAGAACACTTAGACTGGACAATGTAGTAGCAATTCTCTGTAATTAAGTGTTATGTTGTGACTTATCTGTGATAGTTAAATGGATGAAGAAACCCTATGAAAGAATGCAGAAAATCTGATTTTAGTCCTGTCTTTATTACTGATCTGAGACACTTTAGCCATTTTTCTCTGTTTCAACTCCTTGGTCATGTCTCCATACGTGACAGACATGGGTTTTGCACAAGTTGGTGGAATCCATGAAGGAAGTATATCACTAGAAAAGCATTTATAGAATTGAAATGTTTTCATGAGCTAGACAATATTGATTGACTCGTTCAACACGTATTTTGGGTACCTCACCTCTTGTCATGAGGGAGAAATAGGAGGTAGCCAAGGAGAGTGTATCCTCTGTGACGGGTGGAAGATTTGGTAGGTTATCTTGCAAGACAGAATAGGGTGGTGCATCATGGTTTTACAAGGTACAGAACACAAGGTGTATACAAGCAACAGTTTTTAAAGTTTTAACTTTGTTTTTCATTGTTACTTTTTTGTCAGATTGTCTTGATTTGCCAAAAGAGGATTACAACACTTCCAAAGATAGAGATAAAGATGCCATGAACTCTGACCCAAATAAATCAGTTGGAAAACCCAGAAGTAGATATTTGCCCCAGAACCCGGAAACCTTGGCTCCATCTTACAAAGAAGAAGACACCTCTGAATGTTTCAGTTCTGATAGAGAAAATGACCCACCCTTTGGTCTTGTGACTTTTGAACAGGGTTCAAATGCAAGTACAATAGCAGCTTATGGAAGTGGCCGTGTTCAATGTGCCAACAAGCTGGAGCATCAAGACCACGCAGAGAAAAGGACTAAGAACCGAGACATCTGTCTTCTTTCTCCAGCGTTAACTCTTGCAGTAGAAGAAGAAATGACTCCAGGTGTCCCACAGTCCAGTTGTTTTCTGTTGCAGCCCCTGCAGTCTGCCGCTGTTATTCCAAATATGGAAAGTGTTTGTGAATCTGAAGGTGTTGATGACACACAGCACGTCGAAGAGCTGAGCACATCCTGTGAAGAGCAAAAAGATGCTTTAATAGCCTCTGAAGGAAGACCGAAGAGCAGTCATTCAGCAGATGCTCCAAAGGCAGAATTGAGTCATCGAGAAGATGCTGTCATAGATGAAGATGGGGAACAAATCCTGAGTCATGGCCAAGAGTTGAAACAAAGAAAACCAGAAGCAAACAGTGGCATCTTGACTTACAAAAATCTTATAAAGAGGCGGAGAAGAAGCTCTATTTATTGTCCAGCTGATGAGAACATCCATTTTGAAGAACCTGGGAATCAGTCTCCTACCTGCCGTCCGATGGAAGAATCTGACAGTTCTGAACTCTTTAACAATTTAACCGAGTCTATCAAACAAGCTTTTAGGAGATTAAACGCTAGTGGAACAAGAGTAAGACGCAGCACAAGACTGAGAAGAAATTCAGAAAGTCAGGGTCTCATTTGGGTTTCACTTCCAGGCCCCTCTACTTCCTCTGCTTCTCACAAAGCCAAAAGGAGGACAGTGTGTTTGTCTACTACCAGAGAATTTGAAGATCTGTCCTACACACAAGGGCCCTGTCTCTTGTCTTCTATCTCAGACAGAGAAAACTCTGAGAATGATTCTGTGTCTGATGCTTCTCATGGAGCCAGGAGGAAGAGCTTTTGTGTGTCTGCTTTTTCAGAGACCAGACGTGCCTCTCGACCCAAATACTACAGGAAAACAAGCTGTTCTCATAGGAATGAGGAAAACCACCCAAATGACTTAGAAAAAATGGAAGTATTGGAGAATCCAAACAATTTCTGACATTTCCAGCATTCGTTTTATGAGGGGGAAGGTAACTCTATATGTTTAAGAGATATCTACATCTGACTAATTAGGTAATTAGAAAAAATACTTGTAATTGATATTATTCAGAGATAGAAGGGGCTTTGAGTAAATTGGAATCAAATTAACCTTAGGTTATAAAAGACATAAGAAGGGTGAGTGTTGACTTTTAAAACACTGTAAGAAGACTAAGACAGTTTTTCTAAATATGAAAATGCATCCATTCATAAAATTTTATCTAGGAAGTAAAGAACAATTTTTTAGGCAGTTGATAAAAAAAAGTTTTGTCTATCTCCAATGAAAATTGTACATAAAATTATTAAAATCCAATATGAAATATATGCTTATTTAAAATAGTTTTTCCAGTGACTTGTTTTCAAAAAATAAATGCACCACTGAGGATTTTTTTTTTAAATGAGCTCAACAAGAAGGCATTGTTTGCTCTTAACCAAGCTGTCTGTATCTCTTCAGATATATATGTGGTTGGCTAAGATGTAGTGTTTTGTAATTCTTGGTGCTAAGATCACCCAGACAGTTACAGCTAACTCAGAAGCTTATTGAAAATTTTCTTCACAACATGAAGTGATGCTATCATGGTTTAATTTTCAGCAGCAGCTTTTAAATGATCTTAATTGGTTGGGCCCAAGAAAAATATTCTGCTGGTGTGTGGATGGTATTAGATCTCAGCTTGCTCTTAAAAAGCAGCGTCCTTTCCTTTATCCCTTGGCATTTCCACTCGGGAGTTTCGGCTAGCACTGGCTTGAGTTTAGCTTTTCTTTGTTGAGGTGTAGTCTCATCAGTCCCTAGGTGAATGGGCATGAGGACTTTGTAAGACTGAAAAAACTCTGGTATGTCTTGAACTTATAAAAATCCATGTAAATCATTGTGTCATTAAACAGTTTTCTTTGAAGTCCTATTAAACCTTTTTGCCTTAATAGCAGAAACTTGTTAACAAATAGAACTCTTTATAAATAACACAACAAGGAAAAAACTCCTGCCGTGATGGAGCATTTTTTCTCTTCTGTAAAGAGACTGCCGTTACCTTCTTGGCACCAGTAGGTCTGGGACCCCTGCTGTTAAGACTAATGTATTTTACATTAACACTCGGAGTGATCCCAACTCCTGCTAAAGGGTGGATTGTTTCCAAAGCTTGGTTTTTGGCAATATAAAACATTTATGGACTTTTTTTTTCTGTTTATGGTTGATATGGTTAGCAAATCATCTGTATCTAAAAAAAAGTACTCGATTTTCTGTTATTTTTTTTTCCAAACAAATTTACTCTGTAGCTCTCAATATTTTATCAATCTTTTGTTTCTTAATTGTTTAGCATGAAAGTAAAACCTCTTCTGATATAATCTATAATGTTTCAGTTTTCTCTAGTCTAATGCAGCATCAGATGACTTTTATGTTTATGAAATAAAATAGAATTTTCTCTCTTTTCAATTCCCAGCCTTTACTAACAGGGAGGGGAAAATATTCGGTATGTATATGTTTCCTTTATCTCTTCCTGATCTTTCGCTGTAAACTTGTTTGTCTTTTTATGACTAAAGATGAAAATGAAATGTATTGTATGCACTTTTGAATTACTATTGCTTTCAAAATGTTTCATTCTAAATATTTTACTTGGTTTCTACAGATAACAATAGGCAGTTTTCCCAAAAACAGAAGATCTGAAGAATAAAAGCAACTTAGAAGCAATTTCATCCAACAAACTCTGTGTTGTAAAGATTTTAAATGTTAAGATTTCTGTGTTTGATCATGCTTGTTTGCTTTTACTGTTTTTTCATGGGTGGTAAAAACGAAGATCATGATGTACTTATGTTGTGTTCATTTTTTCTGACTAACTTGCTTCCGAACATCTTTACTGTTAGTACATTTTCTTGAAATCTCCCTGTATCCTAAAAATTTTAAGTTAGACTCTTTGAATTGCTTTTTATGTTGATGTAAATTCTCATTTGTACCAGAAGATGGCAGCCTGACCTGAGACTTTTTGTGTATTTAATTATAAATCCAGGGCAACACCTGATTATTCTTGTGTGTTTGTTCCTTAAATTATTCCCCAATTATTTGGTGTGAAATAAGACTTCTAATAGTTAAGCTGGGCACCTTTCTGGCAAGTCAGCCTCTGACAGCTTCCCACACTGATGTCTTGGTTGGTTTTCTTATGCCTCCCGCCCTCACCCCTGCTCCTGCTTTTTGCTGCTCTGCTTTCCCCAGTCTTCTTCTGAGTCTTGCCCCCTACCTTTACTCCCCTTCTGCAGAGGGTGCCCTGGTTGCCAGGTTCAGGTTCCATGCTTAGCTCCAGTAATCTTCGTTTAGCTTGACACAGACACAAAATTGGGGAGGTTGTTTGTAATAGGTTTTAAAGATAGCCCTTGATCACAGCTGATTTATTTAAATTTGGGGGGGTCTGGGGAGGTACAGGGACAGCCACAGGTTACATGAATGGATCTCCAACTGGAACACTCAGCTAGAAATACTTGTTTTCTTACTCTCTACCTACATTGGAAAGAAGCAAGTCACATGGAAACAAGCTGATGTAGCTAATGCACGTTGGGTCCAAAACCCCAAATGGACTCCCCACAACCTGTATGTGGAGATCAGGGCATGTTCTTTATAACCTCCTTCCATTTCTGGGCCTGCTGGGGAGCCAGTTAATCCTGCCACTTGCTGTCCCTGTCTTGTTGGGGGTGGTTATACTACGTTAGAGTTCTCTACTTTAAAAACTGGTCTTTTCTCTATCTGGTAGTTTGGTTCAGTTTTCCTTTTTCCCTTGTTTGGAGTAATTCCTCCTCCTCTTCTCCCCTGCCCCCAGTAGGGGATAGGAAGGAGACAATCTTAGGTCACACTTAGACAGAAGAAAGGAGCTTTCAAGGCCTTAACATGCCAGAAGTCTGGTGGGGATAATTGACATCAGTAGAGAGCTACACTACTTACTATCCCCAAGAAATCTAGGGTCAATGGACCCATTAGAGAAATAGAGAAAAGAACCTGAGTGATCTGAGGTATACTTGGAGTGTTATTCCTGCTAACCTGGCATTGTTTCTTTTCATTAGTTTGGCAAATAATTGCTGGATTAAAAAAGAGGGAAAAATTATATTTCATCCATTTTACTGGACTTTAGTGAGCAGAAACTACTTTTTAAAAATAAAGTTTGAAAAACATCAGAAAAAAATCGACTAACTGGAAGATAGTTATTAACTTTCTAAGAATTTTAGTTGAATTTTGAAAATAAATTGCTTTTCACTCTTCTTGGGCTTTACTCAACATTTTTTTGTTGTTTTGTTATTAAATGTTTTACTGTGAGCTGGAATGCCAGCTTCGCACAGCAAACTTCTCTGGTTTTAGTCCAACCAGATAGATTATGCATAGTTTTACATTGTCTATACTCATACTTCATTCACACTAATCTTAAAAAGTTAGCTAATGTTTGTCAAGCCATAATCACAAACTTTGAAAAACTTTAATAGGAGGAGGGTAGGGATTCTGTAGGATTTTGTAATTGCTGTTTATCTTTCATAGCTCTTCAGGACATTTCTGCTCTAAATATGGCTTAATATAGATAAGACTGGTTCCTTTGCAGTTACAAAATTCAAACGTGTAGCGGGGCTTATAAATCAGGAAGGACAACTGGGATATAATCAGGTGACGTTTTCCCACTCAAATACTAGTTGCACATAGCTGAGGCATTTATTTGAGGTCTGGTCACTTTAATTTTGTGAAACAGTTGATCAGTTTCATGCTTTAGTTGTAATGATAGCTTGCTATGTATAAAACATTTCGTTCAATCCTCAGCTTTGCAAGGCAAAGGTAGTAGAACGTCTCGCATTTTACAGATGAGAAAAGAGATTAAATGGTTCAGTTATTTCGTGACTCAAGTGACAGACCTGTAATGCAAGTGCAGGATTTTTTGTATGAGACAGGAGGAAGTTACTCGGGACTTTTCAAACATGTGATAGAGGCAACGTGGTGTGTGCCGGCTCTGAATTCCTTCCCTGCTTGTTACTAACTGGGTGACCTCAGTCCAGGCACTAGACCTCTCTAAGCCTCAGTTTCCCCATCTGTCAGGAATTTGTTTTAGCTGGGGCCCTTTTTAGGAGCCCATTTTATCCTTGTGTTTTCAGCCAAAGAGGTTCTGTGAAGTCTCTGGTAATGTAACATTCATAATTTTAATCCAGTCCATAAGTAATATCCCATGGCAAGACATTCCGTTCAATTAACAAGCAATTTGTCAATGATCCCTGATGTATCTGTAATCTCCATGTACTGCTGGTCTTAGGACTCCTTTACATTCATAAAAATTATTGAGAACCTCAAAGAGCTTTTGATTGTGGGGGTTACATTTATCCATTTCTAGTGGAAATTAAAATGTTTTATGATGAGAATAGTTTTGACCTCAGACTGAAGGGTCCCTGGATTTCGAGAACTTCTGATCTAGGCGGTTGTAACTCCTCTACAACGCTGCATCCTGTGGTATTGTCAGGCAACTAGCACTCATTAAGCACCTACTATTTGCCAAGGGTTAGGAATACAAAGAAGGGCAAAACACTGCTTTCAAGTAACACAATCTAATGGGAGAGCACTTGTGAACAACTATGCAAACAAGATGTTCAGTCGTTTCCAACTGTGACCCCATTTGGGGTTTTCTTGGCAAAGAGACTGGAGTAGTTTTACCATTTTTTTCTCCGGTTCATGTTAAAGATAAGGAAACTGAGGCAAACATGGTTAAGTGACTTGCCCAGGGTCATACAACTAGTGTCTGAAGCCACATTTGAGCTCAGGTCTTATTGACTCCAAGTCTGGTGCTCTGTCCTCCGAACTACCTGGGGATTTTCTGAGAGGGAAGGAGCTATGAAGGACTGGGAAAAGCTTCTTGCGGAAGGTAGGAGTTTTAGCTGAGACCAAAGGAGGCCGGAAAGTGAAAATAAGAAAGGAAAACATGCCAGGACAGCCAGTGAGGATGCTCAGAGATGGAGTGCTTTGTGTGAGGAACAGCCAGCAATGAGGCCTAGGTCCCTGGATCAATGAGTAAGCAGACTAGAAAGGTAGGAAGAGGCCAGATGATGAAAGGCTTTGAAAGCCAAACAGGATTTTGTCTACCTCTTAATCTTTTCCCCAAGGATCCACTGTAGAGAAGAGGCCTTCCTTTGGGTTTTTGGTATATCCAAGATCTTGACACCTTTTCCCATCTTTTCCAGTTATGCATGTCCTCAATAATGCCCTCAGTGTCACTTCTGTGTGCAAGTCACCATTGAGAACATGCTAATTATATGCATCTCATATCTCCTTTGCCATTTATGAACCTTATAGAGTTTCCTCAATATCTAGGCAGGTTTCTTAGAGTTCCAGGTTCATCTAATCCAACTTCAAAATCTGTCCAAGATACACATGTTCACAGAAGGAATTAATGGGCCACCCATGTACTTACTTGTATGTAAGAGTTTGGACAATGTAATAATTGTTATCCACTTTGTTTTCCCAGGATAGATGGTTAGACAATCAAGCGTTTCTGAGAAGTTTTTGCTGATGAGGTTTTGATGTGCTCCCAGGCTTGATGCAGTTAGTATAGTATCTGAATTGGAGTAACTAGTGAATCTCATCATGAGTTTTTGCAGTCATATCCAACTCTTCTTTGCCGTATGGTCTATTACTGTCCATGAGCTTTTCTTGGTTAAAGATACTGGAATGCTTTGTCATTTCCTTCTTGAGTGGATTAAAGGAAACAAGTTAAGTGGCTTGCCTAGGGTCATATAGCTAGTAAAGCTCAGGTGAGATTAGAACCTAGGTCTTCCTGACTCCAGGCCCACTGCTTTATCCACTGAGCCATCTAGCTGTCCGTCATGGGTAGGATAGCTCTTTGCTTGAACTCTTCCTAGAACATTATGATGCTAGCCAATGCCTTCTGTCATGATACTACCTCTTGCCTGCACTATTTCAAATGGCCTCCTATTTGGTCTCCCTGTCTCCAGTCTCGACCTGCCAATTTATCCTCCACATAGCTCTCAAAGTGATTTTCTTGAAGCTTATATCTGTTATCCCTGCTCAGAAAATGCCAGCTAGACCCCTGTTACCTTTAGGATCCAAGGAAAACTGATATTTAAATCCCATCACAAACTGGTTCCCACCTACCTTTCCAGGCTCGTCATGTTTCATCTCCTTTTAAGCAATGCAGGTTCCAGCTAGACTCACCAATTTGTTCTTTTTGTACAGTATTCCACCTCCTTTTCATAGGCTGTCCCCCACAATAAAAATGCCTTTCTTCTTCAGCTCCATTTCCTAGAAGCCACGATCATTCCTTCCTCCAAGGTCCTGTACATCTAGTTCTGAATTTACAGTCTCATGAACAAAAGCCTTGCTTTGGAAGGAGTTTATGTTCTACTAGGGTGTTAGATCATGTGCATAAATAAATATGGGAGATAGAGACTGAACCTATGATTTCATGTGTATAGGCACCCTCAATTCAGGTGGACATCTCTTCAGCTTATATTCTTAGCTGCTCTAGGTTTAGTGACAACTAGTATGTGTTGGGGTGAGGCTTGAACGTAGGCCTTCCTGTCTTGGAATGGCTATCCGCTAAGCCACACTACCCACGATTTGAGATGCAGAGAACAAAAAAGTTCAGAAGAGCAAAGCAAGGCAGTTTTGTTACTAGCTTGTCAAGGAGGGTAATTAGTAAGAAAAAGGCATTGGATTTATCAATTGTTGGTAACCCTGAAGAGCAATCTCAGAGGTGGTAAGAAAATAGAGACGAGTCTTTCCAAAAGTTTGGCAATGGAGAAGGGCTAAAAGCTGAGAGCTTGGGATGGCACAGTCAAATGAGGATTCTTTAAGAAGGGGGTAGGCCTAAGCAAGTTTTTTAGGAAGTGAGTAAAGAACTCATAGGGAGGGAAAATGAGGTAGAGAATGATTGATGAGGCAAGCTCCTGAAGGAGAAATGGGAGGAAATGTGGTTGGCAAAGAAAAGAACAACCCCTTTCTCAGAGACAGAAAGAAAGAAAGGGAGAGGAAGAGAGATGTGATGTGTGAGGGATGGGTGAGTAAGTATGAAGTGAGGAAGGTTTACTGTGAATGACCTTGGTAAAGGAGGCAAGGGCATCTACTAAAGAGGGAGTGGAGGATGCATAAGGGTTAGAAAGAATCAACCAAGGAAGACTAGAAGCTTTCTCATGCAGGAGACAGCTTCCAGATGGGACAATAACCAGAATTTGTCATGGACCCACTTGACATCAGATTGTGAGCAAGGTAATAGGACTTTCTCCAGCAGCATATTGTAGCTCAGGCATAGATAGGAGCAAAACCGGTTTAGGGTGGGGGGTGATCCAGTGCCTAGCACATATTAGGCACTTTATAAATGCTTGTTGACTTAATTGACTGGGTGTGAGTAGTGGTTGACAGGACAAAGGTGAGGGGATAGACAGAAAGGCAAAAACAGATCATGATTTAATGAGAAAAACAGCATGCTTATGTAGCAACAAGCTATATATAAGATAAAAGAGATAATCAATAGAGGGAAGGCATTAGCATTAAAGGGGATCAGGAAGAAAGGCTTTTTGCAAGAGGTGGGATTTTGGCTGAGACTTGAAGGAAGCCAGGAAGTGGAGAGGAAAGACCATTCTATGCCATGCATACTTTGGTTATAATAATTTATGTATATGTCCCCACCTCCCAGTAGACTGCAAGCCTCTTGAGGGCAAGCAAGTTTCATTTGTGTACATGTAGTGTAGATAGATATTAAGATATGTATATATACATACAAAATGAAACGTGTGTGTGTGTGTGTGTGTGTGTGTGTGAGTAGAGAGAGGGAGAGAGAGTGAACCTGATATACAGTTGGTGCTTAATAAATGCTTGTTGATTTGCTCAGTGGAACAATGGAGGCTGTTCTCCATAAAATGAAAGTCATAGATTTAGAGCTGATCCTTACTACCTCTTTTATCATACAGGTCATCTATCCATCCCCTTTATTTTACAAATGAAAACTGAAGCCAAGAGTCCAAATGACTGGCCCAAGTTGATAAGACCAAAGCTGTTCTAATATAATAAGAGAAATAGAGGTGGAAGCCACCTCAGGAATCAAATCCCTCGTGTTACAGATAAAGAAACTGAGACCCAAGGCTGCTGAATGTCTTGTCCATGGTTATACAGTTTGTGGAGGTAGAATTAGAACCTGGGTTCTTTTGAGTCCAGAGCCAATGTTCTTTGTATCGTGGACCACACTTGCAAGGGGCAGAGCGGTATTTGAACCCAAAGGGTTCTGACTGCAAATCCATACGCACCAGGAGAGTCATGGAGAAGGTGATTTTTGTTTTTTGGGTTTTGGGGGTTTTTTTTAAGTCAGAAGTAGGATTGGCTCCCTTGTCAGCTAACCCCACTATGCAAAGCAGAGTTTGGGGTTGTTTTTTTATTTAATCTCTGTGGCTCCAACAAAATGGACATTTTCATTCTGTAATTAGGTCTTGTAAATCTCGTACAACATCGACTAGCAGCTCCAAGCAAGCTGGAAGAGAAAACTTCCAGCCTCTGTAGAGTATGCAGGCTCGGAACAGATTCCCAAGTCCCAACCTGAAAAACCTGGTGTTAGTTTTGGGACCTTTCCAGTGAACCTTTGACTCCCATCTTCCTGCCCCCTGTGCGGCTTTGGAACTGGTCAGCCATTTTTGTTTTTGGAAGGGAAAGGAGACAGATATAATGAATGACTTTTATTGTGTAATATTTCAAACCCTTTTGACTGCATTCGGATGGGATGGAAACTGTTCTGCCCCATGTCACAGCCAAAACAAACAAAACACATTCCCCCAAGCCTGGATCTGTGCTCCTCAGAAACTGGCAGTAGTATGAGCCCTGCTCTCAAACAAGAATTTAGTTTGACAATTTTTAGCTCTTGTTCAGCTGAATGTTAGAATAGGTCAGAGCCAAAGCAAATACTGAAAAGAAAAAAAAATTAAATACACATATTTACAGCTTGCAGGTGGCATTGATTTTTCTCTTTAAAAAAAAAGTTTAGCTTTTGCTTGTGAAGGAGCTTCAATTGTGGGGCTCCATTTCAGGGTATTTTATATACACTGCTATACACTTTGTTATTTGTTAAATTAACTTGTCTCAGAGAATGGCAACCCTGAATGAAAATAAATTCTGCATAGGCCCCCAAAGGGTGATAAATGCTGAAATTCCAGGATTTAAATGAACAAAGTCTACCAAGAACTGGAGGGTCCTGAGAGCATTAAGCCAGGCAAATTGTCAATAACACCCCCGTGGTAATAAGCCTCCTAACATTCTGTAGAGCCCCCAAAGTCAAGTTTCAAAGCTCTCTTTATGAAGCAGGCTTGAGCATTGTCTAGTGGGTTCCCTTTTCTCTACACCCAATCCTTCCTTTGGATGGGTGCAGAGAAAGCCTTCTTGCATATCCAAGATAATTCATCTTTGTAGCGGCCTGTTGTGTTTTATGGGCTTGACAAAATGCATTTATTATTAATCGCAATAATAACTTCTAATTTATAGTTACCTGTGCCCAGAGGTCTCTTGGTACCTTCACCAAGAAAACATAAATTCCCAAGCTAGGCATCCTGCCCAAATACCTCACAGAATGGGAGCAAAGGCTTAAATTCACCATGGAAATAATCTCTTTGAAAAAAATGAAATAAGGACTTTGATCGAAACTTTTAGCTGAACGTTACCAGACATCTGGATGAGTGGAAGTGATCAGGATGCAGCTGATTGGACCGATAGGTTCATGTTTCATATTGCAAATAACCGTACAGAGAAAAACCTTGCCTGAAACTCGCAATCCAGGGTGAGGAATGTTCCAGATTTTCTTGCAGATTTCCCTGTGCAACAATCATTGGAAAGTCAAAGGAGACTGCTATAAAGCACCCTGAGTGGCATGTATGGGGCATATAAATCATTTTAAAGAGCTTTCTTAAAAAGAGTTTTTGTAGGATCGCTGCATTGTGGGAAATGAGATGGACTTGACCTCGGTGAGTGGGTATTGCTGAGGTCCACGGCTCTCAGGCTGTCAAGTCTGCAGTGTGGGACCAGGATCCTCAATGAGGGACGGAAAGAAAACAATGTAAGATTCTTAAAAGAATGGTTTTTCAAATGTGAAGTTTTCATTGAGTTCTTAGGTCTGAAGCTACCGTTTTTAAAGGTTCATAGAGAGGGGTTTCCTGGACCCCAGTGGTAGTGAGGAAGGTGGGACCGATGAAGGTAGATGAAGATACTTTCAACTTTTTTCCATAGGCTTCATCTTGAATCCCAGGAGAGCTGAGCAATTGCTTTTGCACCCATAGTCAATTGGGGGGGGGGATAGAATTTGTGAAGGGAAGTTTACAATACAGTTTTCTTACTGCTAATACTGTTTGCAGTAAAGTTTTGTTATTGCCTATACTGAGTTTACAGTAAAGTTTTCTTACTACCTGTACTGAATTTGCAGTAAAGTTTTCTTACTGCCTACACCAAGATTACAGTAAAGTTTTCTTACTGTTGATGCTGAGGTTTTCTCACTCATCAAACTCCAGAGCCTCTCTCATATTCCCCACTGCTGCATTCTTTTGTTTTCTCTTCAAAAGGAACCAAAAAAATCGAACAAACAAAACCCTCACCCCATTCATCTCTTTAAGTTTTCCGTATTTTCTCCAGGCTCATTCCAACTCACTTCCCCACTACATGGCTTTTATCACCATATCAGAAATGGATGAAGACATACACTTACACACATACATACATACACATGTATATGTGTGTGCATATGTATGTATATATGTATGTATATGTGTGTATATATATATATATATATGTTAACCTTTAAAATTTTTGATACCTTTTGTTTTAGACCACCTTCATTTCACAAAATAGTCCTCCCTCCTGCTCCCAACCATAGACTCATTCCCAGTAACAAGGAATAAAACAAAGAGAAAGTTCAGCCAAAGTAAACAGCTAAGTCTAACCTTCTGGTGCTCCCTTCTACACCCTTAGCTGCCTAGCCAGCAATGAAGGGAGGGAGGTGTGTTCTCACCTCTCTTTGGGGTAGGACCCACCTTGCTTACAAGCAAAAGACTTTGCTCAGTTTCCACTTTTTATTGTGGCTCTCCATGTATAAGCCCCATTTTTCTACATTGTCGTCCAATCATTTGTCCTCCCAGCTTTGCAGAGATCAGGTGAGAGGCATTACTGCTCCCACTCTTATAGATGAGAGTTGAAACACGGAGAAGCCGAGATATTTGTTCAACGAACCAGCAGTCATCTGTGATCTGACATGAAACTCAGCACTCTATCTCCGATCTCCAACCTGTGCCTCCCATGCCTGAGATGCACTCCCTCCTCACCTTTACTGCCTAGAGTTCCTCCCTTTCTTCAAGGGTTCACTCATGGGCCACCTCCAATGGAAAGCCTTTCCTATTAGGGCTCTCTCTTTCCTCCTCATATTATACTGTGCATACTTAGCTATTTTCTTGCAGTAAATCCCCCTCGGTAGAATACAAGCTTGAGGGCAGGGGTTACTTTTCATTTTGTCTTTGTATTCCTGATTTCCTTAATAAATACCTGTTGGATCGTATTGGATGGATTTGGTCACTGGCAGAATCCGATGAGAATCAGACCAAACTGAACTCAAGGACCTCAGTGTCTAACAGCTATTTCTTTACAGATAGGGTCCTAAGAATGTCAAGCTATGACTTGGAGAAGATGCTGAAATTAATGCTTAAATAAGAATATCAGAATTACTCAGTCTTGTTCTAATTCCTACAGTCATCAGAATTTGATTTCCCCTCCCTGCATATGACCTTGGGAAAAGTGACTTAACATCTCTAGGCTTCAGTTTCTCCCTCTGATTTAATAATAGAGTCAGTAAGACTCATCTTCCCGTATTCAGATCTGGCCTCAGATGCTTAGTATCTGTGTGAGCCTGAGCAAGTCACTTCACCCTGTTTGCCTCAGCTTCCTCATCTGTAAAATGAGCTAGAGAAGAAAATGGCAAACCACCCCAATATCTTTGCCAAGAAAACCCCAAATGGGGCCACAAAGAGTCAGATGCAACTGAAAAGCATTTATATAACACTTTAAGGTTTATAAAACACTTTATTTATATTAATTCATTTAATCCTTACAACAAGTTAGTGAGTTAGGTGCTATTATTACCCCAATTTTATGGATTAGGAAACCAAGGCTGAGAGAGGTTGTGAGTTGCCCAGGGTCACACAGCTATTAAATATGTGAGGATAGATTTGAATGTAGGACTTCTCAGCTGCAGACCCAGCACTCTACCCACTATGGTGCCTGCTGTCTGTAAAGTGAGGGAGTTGTACCCGATAACCACTAAGCTTCTTTCTAGCTCTAAATATGAATATCTACTCCTCTGAATTTCCCTTAACATCGAGCAGATCAAGGGCTGACCACTCTTCCCACCAGGTATTAATTTCTTTTTGTGTAAATAACAGAAAACCAAGATGGTCATTTCTAGGGCCCTTCATTAAAGATACCAATCTTTCAGTAATTGCTTAGGTCAGTCCTGGAATTCACATTATTCTGAAACTCTCCTGGAAGCACAGGCCACTCACCAGAGGCATAACTAGAACTCTTGACCTTTGGGCAGGTGGCCCTGGAAGAGAATCTGACAATGGGTGCCCTCATGAGAGGAGAAGGGAAAATTGATCACCCGCTATCATTCCTCCTGGGCCAAGTACATTTTCCTTCCTACCTCCATGGGAGTACTCATGGGCTAGTGGAAGATTAATAGTCAGAACACACATGGGTGGTGTGATTTCTGGACCTCAGCAGGTAGGAAACCTCTCCCTCCAAGAAGTTAGCCCTTGGGACAAGAGCTCAGCTGCCTCAGCCTAGTTACAACTTTGCCATTCAGGCATAATAATAATTCACGTTTCTGAAGCATCAAATTTAAGCCTCACAGAGCATCTTTCTCACATGCGCCCTATGTGGTAGTACCAATCTTATCGTTCCCCTCTTGCAGATTTTAAAACAACGACTGAGGCAGAGGAAGGAGAAGTCACTTCCCTATGACTCTGTCTGGTGTGCACTCTTGACAGAGTCAGAAGACTTAGCTTCAGATCCCTGCTGAGTTACTGGCTGTGTGACCTTGGGCAAGTCCCTTCCCCCTCTGGTCACCCTGTCCAAGTGAAGTCATTGGACTAGATGATCTCTAGAACTCCCTCCAGCTCAGACAGCCTGTGTTTCTCAACATGTTTATATATGATTCCAAACGTCTTTCTCCACTGGTGGGAAACGGACTCACTGAGCAGACCCCAAACCCTCTAGAGATGTGTGGTCCTCCCTCCAGTCATTCTCCTGCCTCACTCAGGCTGTCCTAGACTCTCTGCCTGCAAAGCCCTCTTACTGCCAGGCCAAAAGCTGGCTAACGATATTAAGATGTTTTCCTCAACCTTGTCCCCAGAAAGATCCTCTCTTTTGAGAAGTATGCTCTCCCCAGGGCATTACATCATGAATTGATTCAGCTCTTGGAGGAAGATGTTGGACCCAATTGCAGTTCATCTGGATCTAAGCATACTTAGCTTCTTAAGTATTCCCAACAGAGAACTAAGAAACTGCTTGTGTATTAGTCTTCTGTCCACATTTAACCTCTCACCTTCTTGCAGCTGAGCAGGGTGATTTCCCCCCCTTCTTGCAGAAGTTTGTTTTGAGGATTTTTTTTAAAGAAAAGGAATATGATTGCTTTTTGTTTTTGCCATTACTTGGACTTCCTTAATTCTGTCAGCTGGGGGGTGCCATCAAATCCTGACCTCCGCTGAAATGCAGCAAGCACCAAGGTGTGTCCCTTCAATTTATGACCCTTGTCTACTACTCGGGGGGGAGGGGTTGGAAAGCAGAGGGTAGGAATGAGTTTAATTTTCCTTGAGGAGAAAGACGAGAGTTGTTGAGTCCTGGTTGAGGATCAGGGTGGTCGCGTGGGATGATGGCCATGAATCCTGGCAGAGGGATTGGGTTTCTTCTTCCTTGGGAACAGGGTCTCTGAGAAAGATGTTAATGATTGATGAAACAACGCCCATCCAATAAGCGGGGCCGCAAGAAATGTGGGAGTTGTTGGGGGGTTTTTATCCCCTTCAGCTCAGAAGTGGGAGCTGAGGAGAGAAGGGCAAGTTGGAAGGACCTTTGCGTGTCATCTTATGGCTTTATTTACTTTTCATGAAACAGTAATTTAGAGAGAGGCTGATGGACTAGAAACGTGGTCCTATGAGAGGACTGACTGGATGAACGGGCACGTTATGATCAGGGAAGACTTTCATCACCAAATGCCCATGCTGGGAAATGAAAATTCATTGTTACCTTGAGCCCAGTAAACATATCATATTAATAATATCCAGCTGATGACCTGGCTTATTTGGGCAAAAATCGCTGAACACTGGGCTGGTGGGACCATCAAAATGGTCCTGCTTAGGTCCTTGCTGGGGGCAGACAAGTATTCAAAGCTTGCCTTTAAATCCCTTTGAATTACTGTCAACTCAATCCAATCAATTTTCCATTCATGCCATTCCACCTTCTGCCTCTGCTTTTGCACAGGGCATCCCCCATGCCTAGGGGCTCTTCTACCTTTTGGAACTCCTAGGTCCCTCTGAGGCTCAGCTGCAGCACTACCTCCTTCGAGAGGCCTTTCTTTCCTCCTCACCGGCTCATTAGATGCCATCGCCTCGTCTCCCCTATACTTTGTATTCGTTTTGTATTACTCACATACCCTTTCCTCTCAAAAGAATATAAGATCCTTGAGGGCAAGGGCACTGTTTCATAGGTTGTCTTTATTTCTTGGAGAACATGACCTTAAAACTGGGTCTTGGAGAATAAAAAGGCTTTCAATAGACACAGCTAGGAAGCATAGTGTTGGGCCCTGGGGTCAGGAAGACCTGAGTTTGAATTCTGCCTCAGATACTAGCTGTGTGACCCTGGGCAAGTAAGTTGCTTTACTTCTAAACCTCAGTTTCCTCATCTGTAAAATGGAGATAATAATAGTGCCTACCTCACAGGGTTGTCATGAGGATCAAATAAGATAACAGATATAAAGCACTTTGGAAGCCTTGGAGCACTTTATACATGTAATTAATAATAATAAGGACCTCATCTATATAACTTCAGGCAGAGGAGTGGAGCATGGTGTCTGACACATAGTAGGTGCCCACTTATTGCCACTTCTAGTTTCATAAACCTCTTTAAAAATTAACCTCTTTCCAATTAACTGGCTTTTATTTAATCTCCCTAACTCTCATAACAAACATGGTCAGTCAAGTAGAACAGTTCCAACATTGGTAGTATTCAAACCCATGCGTCTCATTCTGCATCTTGAGTCCTTTGCCTCTGTCAGGACGTGGGTAGCATGATTCCCCATTGGTCCTCTGGAATCAATGGCTGACCAGTCAACGATCAGGGTCCTCACATATCGCCAATCAGAGGGACGGTATAGGCTGCCTAGTCTGGTCAGGGTGTGTTCCCTTCCCCCAAAGCTAGCCCATCATCTCTCCTGGCCTGAGGCCAGGCTTCTACTTATCACTGTCAACAAACTAGTATGTCAAAGAGAGTTGGGAGATTCAATTACCTCATTATCCCACAGGCTGAGTTTTCAGGACCAATGTTGACAGGACATTTTACTCATGGCATGCAGAAGCACGGCCAACTCCTTCTCCAAGATCTCTTCATGATGCAGAGATCTGAATGCATGGAGCTTTGAAGGCTCTGTCCGTGAAACAGGCTCTGGAATGCCCTGCCAGACTATGAAAGTCTCCAGCACAGGCCTATAGACAAACCGTCTACTGTCCCAGAGTCAGTCTAGATATGGCCAGAGAAACTCAACACCAGATTGACTTCAGGATGAATTTTTCACTCCCACATAGCAACTCCTCAAGACTGTCTACTGAGTGATGGAAACTGCCATCTGCATTAGTAGAGGGATTACACCCAAGAAAACTATAGCTCTAAAAAGGGCTAAACTATTAGAAGTCAGGTCTGGCTCTTGGCTCTGTCTTGGGCGGGGGGGGGCGGGGGGGGCTGGTATAGAGATTCTAGTGTCCCGGGGAGGTCAAGATTCCTGTCAGGCATGGCACATGGACATGAGCATGGACATGGTCATAGAAAAATTGAACTCCCTGATTACAAACAGTGGAAGATAGAAGGAACGCCACTACAGCAAGTCCAGGAGAAGTTGGCTAAGCAAGGTCTCAGGGATCCATGGGGCCGCAATGAAGCTTGGCGATACATGGGTCATTATGGAAAACCTGCTACTTTGTGGGCTGCTTCGACAAGAGGATTCAAATGGGGTTTTGGAGCATTTTTATTCGCTGTCGGAGTGGAATGTTTCCTAACTGCACCAAAGAATGAGGAGAAACATACTTCTAAACACTAAAGTTAAGACATAGAGGAATCATAGCTAGTTATTTAGAGTGAATGTTTGCTATTCTGTAGTTTGCTTCCTTGCCATGTTAAAGATTAATATTAAAATTTCACTTGGTAAAAGAAAAAAAAAGTCAGGTCTGACTATGTTTCTCTGCTCAGAAAACTTTAATGTCTCTCTTTCCTAAAGCCAAGTCAACAAGCATTTATTAGGTACTTACGGTATGCTAAGCCTAGCTAAGGCTTTTGTTGTTGGGTAGTTTCGTGTACAACATCTGCACAATGACTGGACACTCCCCCTGCCCCTCCCCCCACAGGCTTTCCTCCTCCAAAATGCTCTATTTCCATTCAAAGCATCAGCATCCTTCTTGTCCCCAGGCTTCCAGCTTGGAGTTATCCTAGATTGCTCAGTGGATAGAACTCAGAAAGACCTGAATTCAAATTTGGGCAAGTCACATAAGCTCAGTTTTCTCATCTGGAAAGTGGGGATACTAATAGCACCCACCTCATAGGGCTGTTGTGAGGATCACATGACATAATAATTATAACGTGCTTAGCACAGTGCCAGGCACATAGGACATAAACGTTCACTCGTATTGTTACCTCCACAGCCAATCTTGGCAGTACTACCCTTTTCATCCCACATCTCTTGCATCTTTCCCTCTCCACTCACATGACCACCAACCCTCAATCTACTCTCTCCTGGGCTATTTTAAAATGCTCCCACTTGATCTCCTGGGTTCCAGGCTTTTCTCCAATCCATCCTCCACATAGTTCCTAAAATTATCTTCTTAAAGCATATCTGACCGTGATGCTCCCCATTCCAAGAACCTTCTGGACTCTCTATAGTCTCTAGAATAAAATAGAAAAGCCACAGCATGGCATTGATAGCTGTTCCCAACCTGGCTCGAGCCCACCTCTCTAGGCTTAATTTCAGATTCCTTTCATTCCCACACAATACAATTGAGCCAACCTGGCCCACTTCCTTCTCCCTAAGCTTAGTAGTTTTCATTTCCTGCCTCTGGATCTTTGTATTGGCTGTCCCTCATGCCTTGAATGCCCTTCCTCGCTCCCTCACTGCTTCAATCTCCAGCTAGACTTAGGATCATTATTAGACCTTTGATAATTAAAATTCACATTTGAGGAAGCCTACCGTAGTAAATAGAGCACAAGACCTGAAGTCAGGAAGATCTGAGTTCACACCCTGCCCCAGACATTTACTAGTTATGTGAGCCTGAGCAGGTCACTTTTCTTCTGTTTCTTCATTTGTAAAATGGGGATAATAATAGCACCGATGTCTTTAGGGTGTGGCGTGTCAAATAAGATAATAAAGGTAATAAGATAATGAAAGTAAAATGTTTTGCAAATCTTGGGATGCTTTAGAAATGTGAACTAAATAGTACCAGTATTGTAATCCCCACTTGCATCAGAGGCAGTGGACAGAGTGTTGGACCTGAGGAAAGGGAGACTTGATTCAAATCCTGCCTCAGACACTTCTCATGTGTGTGACCTTGGGTAATTCATTTAACCTTTCTGTGCCTCAGTTTCTTCATCTGTAAAATGAAAAATTTGGACATGGTGGCCACTGTTACCCTTCCAGCTCTAAATTCTTGATCTTTGATGGATGCTGAAGCTCACAGATGAAGTGACTTGTCTGGCCTCACAAGAACAAGGGAGGAAGTGTCAAAGCTGAGCTTCAGGCCAAGGACTCTGGGTTCCAGATCAGGTTCTCTTTCCCTACCCCACACAGTCTCTTCCCTAAAGAGATGGTTCCTGTTTTCCAGTCTAGACCCCCATTCAGAAAGAACCTCATTTTCCCCACTCCCAACTGTGTTTCTCTCACATGATAGAGAACGGGACTGGACCTTGTATAGGGAACTCCCTGGTGAGTGGATTACCTTTACCAAAGCAAGTTGGCACCTTCTGGTCTTAGAGAGTTGTTTGGGGCACTGAGGGGTCAGATAACCTCCTGCAGGCAGTGTGGGTCCAAGGCAGGACTTGAACCCAGGTCTTCCTGACTTGAAGTCCAGCTCTTCATCCATTACACTATGCAGCCTCATTTAATAGAATATATTAGAGTTATGTTTGTATCTTATCCTGTGTCAATGCCATCCCCTCCATTAAACTACACACACCAAGAGAATTGGGCACACATGTTTATCTGGGCACCTGAATTCTGACTTTTCATTCATGCAGCTTGGCATTTCACATGATGCACTCTGCATATAAGTGAAATAAAGTGACAATACACAGTCACGTCATACTCCTTTTTCAATCTTATACCAATCAACTATTCCACATTTGGTTCTAACAGTTACTTCTTCTTTTTTAATTAAATTAAATTAATTTTTTTTTGGTAAGGCAATTGGGGTTAAGTGACTTGCCCAGAGTCACACAGCTAGTGAATGTTATGTGTCTGAGGCCAGATTTCAACGCAGGTCCTTCTGACTCCAGGGTCTGTGCTCTATCCGTTGCGCCACCTAGCTGCCCGTACTGGTTACTGGCTCACATACAGGATCCTCAGGAGATGAGTAAGGTGGTCTGGTACTTCTATTTCTTTGAGTACTTGCCACATTTTGTTGTGATCTGCACAAACAAAGGTTTTAGTGTAGTCAACAAAGCAGAAGTAGATTTTCTTTTTCTGGAACTTTCTTACTTTCTCCATAATCCAGCAAATGTTGGCAATTTGGTCTCTTTGAAAACCAGCCTGCACTTCTGATAAGTCTCGGTTCCCATAAAGCACTTTAAGGTTTGCAGAATACTTTTCACATATTATCTTGATTCTCAACAGCAATCCTGTGAGGGGTTATCCCCATTTTGCAGCTGAGTAAAGAAATATAGACAGACGAAATTCAATTCAATTCAATAAACGTTTATTAAGCGCGCCTTCCTAGGGTCACACAGCTGAGGAAATGCCTGAGTTGGGCTTCAAACTCAGAGTTTAATGACTGCAAATCCAGCGCTCACTGCTCTGCAGCACCTCGCTGCCCCATCCTCAAACATAGTTCTGCAGGGAATCCCATTAGTGCAAACTTTCCTATAACTAGCTATTTTAAAAGATCTGTAACAATGGAGGTAGCTAATGGTATTTCTACCAAGAAAGGTTCAGAATTTGAATGGGCTGTTGACAGGCTAAACAGAAACTGATAGAAAGAAACTGGCACTGATTTTGTGTTGAGGGTTTCAGGGCAGTAAGAGAAATGTCTAAGCAATAATTGTCAATCCATCAAATTACTAAATTGTCAGCAGCACAGAGTTGACATGCTTGTGTCTGAGGTTCACTCTGGTCCCAATCTCTCTAGGCCAGATGTCTCACATTCCTCCCTTGAAAAACCTCCTATTCCTTCTTTTATTATTTTATTTTTCCCCAGTTACATGTAAAAACAAATTTTAACATTCGTTTTTAAAACTTTGTGTTCCAAATTTTCTTCCTTCCTCCCTACCCACACCCCCTCATTGAGAAGGCAAGCAATTCGATATAGGTTATACATGTGTCATTGCTCAAAACACTTCCATAGTAGTCATGTTGTGAAAGAAAACACATATACACACAAAAAAACCCTCAAGAAAAATAAATAAAGTTTAAAAAAAGTATGCCTCAATCTGTATTCAGACACTATCAGTTGTTTCTCTGGGGGTGGATAGAATTTTCATCATAAGTCCTTCAGAGTTGTCTTGGATCATTGTATTGCTGAAATAGCTAAGTCATTCACAATATCTTCCGATATTGCTGTTACTTTGTACATAGTACAGTTCACTTCACATCAGCTCATGTAAGTCTTTCCAGGTTTTCCTGAGAGCATCCTGCTCATTATTTCTTATAGCACAATAGTATTCCATCATAATCACATACCATAATTTGTTCAGTCATTTCCCAATTGATGGGTATCCCTTCAATTTCCAATTCTTTGCCACCAGAAAAGAGGTGTTATAAATATTTTTATACATATGGGTCCTTTTCCTTTTCGTTTTTTTATCTCTTTTGGGATACAGACCTAGCAGAGATATTGCTAAGTCAAAGGGTGTGCATGGTTTTATAGCCATTTGGGAATAGTTCAAATTGCTCTACAGAATGATTGAATCAATTTACAACTCCACCAACAGTGCATTAATGCCCCACTTTTCCCACATCCCCTCCAACATTTGCCATTTTCCTTTTCTCTCCTATTAGCCAATTTAATAGGTATAAAGTAATACCTCAGAGTTGTCTTAATTTGATTTCATCAATCAGTAGTGAGTTAGAGCATTTTTTTCATATGGCCATAGATAGTTTTGATTACTTTGTCTGAAAACTGTTCATGTCTTTTGATCATGTATCAGTTAGGGAATGGCTCTCATTTTCATAAATCTGTGTGAGAAATAAGGCTTTAACAGAGAAACTTGCTTCAAAATTAGCAATAATAACTGTGGAAAAATTGTTTTCAAGCATTCTAGGAGTTTTATTTTGGGATCTCTTTCAGGAGGTGATTAATGGATTCTTTCAATTTCTATTTCACACTTTGGTTCTAGATGAGCATTTTTACTTGATAATTTCTTGAAAGATGATATCTAGGCCCTTTTTTTTTGATCATGGCTTTCAGGTGGTCCAATAATTTTAAAATGATCTCTTCTGGATCTATTTTTCAGGTCAGTTGTTTTTCCAATGAGATATTTCACATTGTCTTCATTTTTTTTTCATCCTTTTGGTTTTGTTTTATTGTTTCTTGATTTCTCATAAAGTCATTAGCATTCATTTGCTCAATTCTAATTTTTAAGAATTTATTTTCTTCAGTGAGCTTTTGGACTTCCTTTTCTATTTGGCCGATTCTGCTTTTTAAAGCATTCTTTTCCTCATTGGCTTTTTGTACCTCTTTTACCATTTGGCCTAGTCTGTTTTTAAAGTGTTATTTTCTTTGGTATTTTTTTGTGTCTCCTTTAACAAAACTGTTGGCTCATTTTTCATTATTTTCTTGCATCACTCTCATTTCTCTTCTTAATTTTTCCTTTACCTCTCTTACTTGATTTTCAAAATCCTTTTTGAGCTCTTCCATGACCTGACACCAATGAATATTTTTCTGAAAGGCTTTTGATGTAGGAGCTTTGACTTTGCTATCTTCTTCTGAGCGTGTTTTGATCTTCCTTGTCACCATAATAACTTTCTATAGTCAGAGGGTTTTTTTTCCCCATTGTTTGCTCATTTTCCGAGCCTGTTACTTAACTGTTAAAGTAGGGCTCTGCTTCCAGGGCAGAGGGTGCACTGTCCCAAGCTTCAGGGGTTTGGTCCAGCTGTTTTCAGAGATGCTTCTAGGGATCTGTAAGTTTTCAGTTCTTCCAAAGGTGTATGATCTCAGGAGAGATGTTTACTATTCTCCTGGCCTGTGCTCTGGTCTGTGAGTGACCACAAACACTCTTTTCTGCCCTGGAACTGTGAGGAGGGTTCCTGCTCCACTGTGGCCACAAACTCAGGTGTGCTAGTGTTCTTCCTTGCCTTGGGACTGCCACCCCGGACTGTGACTCATTTCTGAGTATGGGCAAAGCAACAGAGCCCTG
The DNA here is from genome assembly GCF_003287225.1 of Phascolarctos cinereus. Taxonomy (NCBI): domain Eukaryota; kingdom Metazoa; phylum Chordata; class Mammalia; order Diprotodontia; family Phascolarctidae; genus Phascolarctos; species Phascolarctos cinereus. The sequence continues at coordinate 18,307,572 of NW_027555625.1, read as the reverse complement.
CCTCAGTGCTAGCAAAAAGACCACTTTAATCTCCTTCTGACCAGTTGTTCCACCCACTTACTGACTGTGGGGCTGAGAGCTCCAAAAGCAGCTGCTGCCGCTCCTGATTCAGTGACTCCCAAGGCCTGCTCCTGGTTTGCTGGGGCCTTGTCTGCACTGGCACGGCCTGTGTTGGACTACACGTCATCCTCACTTGGTTGCAACAGATCTTTCCTACTGACCTTTTAAGCTGTCTTTGTGTCTGTGGGCTGAGAGGTCCGGAAACTGCCACTGCTGCCACTGATTTAGTTGTCCCAAAGCCTGCTCACAGTTTGCTGGATTCCTGGTCTGCACCTGCGCTGGTCTGTGCTCCTCTCTCACCCTGGTGCAACAGACCTTTCCTGATGACTTTCTAAGTTGTCTTGGGCTGGAAAATTGTTTCACTCTGTATTTGTGGGTTCTGGGGCTCAAGAATTTGTTTACAGTCATTATTTAAAGGTATCAGGAGGGGTCTGGGGGACAGCCCAGGCAAGTCCCTGCCTTTACTCTGCCATCTTGACTCAAAATCTATTCTTTTTCCCTCTCATAGACATGAATCCCTTAGTTTCTCTGTCATTGATTTGAGATGTGTTCCTCCAATTTTAGGAGCCCAGTGACTAGTATCCCAGTTCTATTTAACTTTGAGTAGCTTTTTTTTTTAAACAGAGGAATATATCAAAGATACACCAAGAACAAAGACGCAACCTCTTTTCCCAATACCTTGGAATGTACACAGTTAAGATCTCTGGTGGGGGGATTAAGCTTGAAGCTTAGCCTAGTTCCTACATAGAACTGGTCCCACAAAGTTTACACCCAAAGGTGGCAGCACTACAATTTAAAAATGTTTAAATATATTTTTGTTTATTTTAATATTTTATTTTTCTAATTGCATATAAAGACAAATTTTAACATTCATTTCTTTAAAATTCTGAGTTCCAAATTTTCTCCCTTCCCCCCTCCCTAAGATGGTAAGCAATTTGATATCGGTTATATATGTGTAATTATGTAAAATATATTTCCATATTAGTCATATTCTTGAAAGAAGAAACAGACCAAAAGAAACACACACACACACACACACACACACACACACACACAAAGTGAAAATAGTATTCTTCAATCTGCATTCAGACTCTATCAGTTTTTTCTCTGCATTTTCATCCTGAAAATTGGAGTTGGCTTGGATCATTGTATTGTTGAGAACAGCTAAGTCATTCACAGTTGATCAACATGGAATATTATTGTTACTTTGAGCAATGATCTCCCGGTTCTGCTCACTTCACTCCATATCACTTCATGTAAATCTTTCCAGGTTTTTCTGAAATCCACCTGCTCATCATTTCTTATAGCACAATAGCATTCCATTGCAACCATATACCACAACTTGTTCAGTTATTCTCTAAGGGATGGACATCCCTTCAATTTCTAATTCTTTGCCACCACAAAGAAAAGCAAATCTGCCATAAATATTTTTGTACAAATAGGTCTTTTACCCTTTTCTCTGAGCAGCAGCACTGTTGATGAGTTCTTCCGCTACTCTAGGGTTCTGAAGGTCACTCCCAAAAGTTTCTTCCTGCTTCCCAGGGCATCAATGCTGTGCTGGTTGCAAAAGCAGACTTGAATGGCAGCTCCCAGATTCTTGCAGCTTATTCTCTCAGCCTTTGAAACCCCCAAGGATGGAGAGTCCACTCTGTGAACCTAGAATGGAAAACAATGAATGAAAGGCCAGGATGATCTCATTTCTCTGGGGGCCATGTGGCCTTCGCCTTAAAGCATGACCAGACATTGTCACATTGGGGTAGCAAGGTGGTGCAATATATAAAGTTCTGAGCCTAACATCAGGAAGACCTAAGTTCAAATCCAGCCTCAGACACTTAAAAAGTATGTGACCCTGAGCAAATCACCTCACTGCTATCTGCCTCAGTTCCCCCCCTTTGCAAAATGGGGATAATAATAGCACCTACTTCCCAGGATTATTGTAAGGATTAAATAAGATAATATTGTAAATCCCTTAGCACGGTGCCTGGCACATAGTACATGTTATATAAATCCTTATTCTCTTTCTCCCCAACACCAAAGTGTTTCTTAAGACAATACGATAAGCGTCAAAAATGGCAGCCAAAGTTAACTTGGGCCCTTTGGAAAATGCCGACAGTTCTGGACCATGCAGCCTTTGGAAACAGGTTCCTCATGATAGGCCAACTTGTTAAAGGTCCAGAATGTTCCAGTCTCTCCAAACCACTTCCCCCCACATCATCAGGATTCTCCCAGAACCAGCTCCTTAGTGTCTTCCATGTAGAGACACCATCTGAGCAAGCTGATGGGAACTGGGCATGTGCCAGATCCCCATTACACTTATAGAATGATAAATCAAGGGGAGGTGAAGCAGGGGATAGAACCCTGGGCCTAGAGTTAGAAAGACCTGAGTTCCAATCCTGCCTCAGATATTTACTAGCTGTGTGAGTTTGGTGGAGTCACTTAAACTCCCTCAGCCTCAGTTTCCTTATCTGTAAAATAGTTACCATAATAATAGCACTTTCCTCCCAGCGTTGGTGTGAGGATCAAATAAGATAATATGTTATGTGCTTTAAAAATCTTAGATTATATATATATATACATACATATATATGCACATATATATATATATATATACATACATACATTTTTTGTATTAATTATTGGGGACAGCTAGGTGGCATAGTGGATAGAGCACTGGGCTTGGAATCAGGAAGACTCATCATCATGAGTTCAAATCTGGCCTTAGACACTTATTAGTTCTGGGACCCTGGGCAAGTCACTGAACCCTGTTTGCCTCAGTTTCCTCATCTGTAAAATGAGTTAGAGAAGGAAATGGCCAACCATTCCGATACCTTTGCCAAGAAAACCCCACATGGGGTCACAGAGAGTTGGACATGACTGAATAACCATATTAATCGTTAGAAAGCTCCAAGTCTAAATCTTTCTTTCTGAAACTATTCTCCATTCCCCCTAGTTCTTTCTCCCTGGGGCAAACAGAATAAGCCTTGTCTGTCTTTGGCATGACAGCTTCCACATCCTTGGAGACACTCGCAGGCCCCCTGATATCATGGCTCATATGTCTTTGCTTTCTCACAGTGCCTAGCATTGCATTGAGTAAATCAATCAATCAATTAACCAACAAACATTTATTATGCACCTACTATGTGTCAGGCACTATACATATAAATATGATAAAGCAATCCCTACATCCTGAGTGTCCACTGAATCAAACTGAATGCTATGAGGATAAAACCATCAGGGAGAGAAATTGTCGCAGAAACAAGTTTGATTTATTATTAAAAGGGAAGACAGTGCCATGTGTCAAACTTTTAAAGAACCAATAATACACATAAGTTTCAGAAACAGAAATTGAGGGGAGTGTGAGTGATATTCCCCAATTAATTTTGATGTTAATTCTCCCTGGGGGTAAGCAGATTGATCTGGTGGGAATTTATATTTGAATTAAACTTGAAATGAAATATTGAGTGGAATCGTTGGGCTTTACACAATGAGTCACTCTGGTTTTGTGTTCACAGACAAGATGGTTGGGCCAACAGAGATTGGTCTTGGGAGGCCAGAGGCTCTTTCTGCCTCTCCCTTTCCACTCTTTGAGGCAATGTGAACCAGAGGCTAGAGCGCTGGCCAAAGACCCAGTATTAAGGATTGCCAGACACCCTCTTTGAATGTTACATTATTTCCTTAAAGCACTTAGGACAGTGCTTGGCATATAGTACATGCTTAATAAATGCTAGTTGATTGACTGACAAAACCTCTTAACCTGTAAAGGAAGTATTGCAGGTATTAATATGTCTATTTTATCAATAAGAAACCGAGGCTGAGAGAAGAGGAGACACTTGCCAATGGGAACACAGATAGTAAAGGTTAGAGGTTAGAGGTATTTGCATTCACATCTTCCTGACTCGGAGTTCAAATCCTACCCCTGACCTCACTAGCTACATAGACATGGGCAAGTCCCTTTACTTCTCTGGGCCTCAGTGTCCTAAATGTAAAAGGTCAGGGCAGTGACCTGGATGATTTCTAAGGTTTCCTCTAGCTCTACAGAGGGGTGTAATCCCTGCAGAGAATGCAAGCTTTTCCAATAGAATGTAAACTCCCTGAGCTGGGATTCTTGTTTTTTTCTTTATGTTCCAAGTCTGGTATATAAGAGAAGGGAGCCAGCATTCATTAAGTGCTACTATGTGCCAGGCACCGTGCTAAGCACTGAGCATACAAATATAAGCCAGAGACAACTTGCAATCATCTATATGCAAATGTGCTATAGATAGAGGGAAGGTGCTGCCTTAAGGAGGATCTGGAGGGAAGCAGTGTGGAAACCTGGCTCTGCTGAGTACTAGCTGTGTGGTCTTGGAGGAGTCACTAAATCTCTCTCGGCCTCAGGTCTCTCATCTATAAAATGAGGAGGCTGGTCTAGTTGACCCTTTCTGACTTTAACTCCACAGTCCTGGCTCTCCTCTTCATTACTTCTCTCACCATCCCACTCCCCCTCTCTGGATCTCAGTTTACTCATTTGTAAAAAGAGAGGGTTGGAACAGATGGCCCCTGAGGGCCTCTTCCAGCTCCAGATCTGAGGTCTTGGGTCTAAAGGTCTTGCCAGGGGTGCATATACCAGAGATTAGCCAAGCATGCAGCCCCTGGGGGCAGGCAAAGCTATATCAAGGGGGCATTTTGTCATCTGACTTTTAAAAAATGGTCACATTTTTAGCACCAGGCAATTCTGCTCATGTAGCCCATATTTGTTATTGGTTAGTCATTTCAGACTCTTCATGACCCCATCCGGGTTTTTCTTGCCAAAGATACTGTAGTGGTTTGCTATTTCCTTCTCCAACTCATTTTACAGATGAGGAAACTGAGGCAAACAGAGTGAAGTGACTTGCCCAGAGTCACACAATTAACAAGTGTCGGAAGCTGGATTTGAACTCATGAAGAGGATTTTTCCTGACTTCAGGACTTCCTAACTATCTGCTGTGCCACCTAGCTGCCCGTAGTGGAACCCATAAATGGTTGTTTTACATTAAGTCCAAATGAGCTTATAAGAGTTCCATCTCGGCTCTGCACCTGAAGGCCCTTGATCAGCCTAGCACTGAAGAAGTTAATGCATTGCCCTCTGCCCTCCTTTCTCCTCCCTCTCTCCCCAGAAGGCTTTGGGATGGAGGTGTGAGTGACGCGGGAAGCCCCAATAAATTCAGAGTGGCAGTGGCTTTGCAGCAGGAGAGGTGACTTGCTCAGCAGTTTAAGCCCTTCAGATAATGTCCTTTATATCTTGGATGGATTTATTGGATATTTGCGCAGTTGGCAGGGGGATTTGAGATATAACATGAGTGTTTCCTGAGATGTCAGTCCCGAGAATGTTAGTGGCCTGAACAAGGATGTAATTCATATCTGCAGGTGCTTATTCTAGTATCAGCTATTTCAATAACATCATGCCTGTGGAATTTGGAATCCCCCAGGGTCCTCTTTGTATTCTGATATGCCCGTGTCTTTTCCTATGCATGTTTTCCTTTCTTAAGGAGCTCTCATTTCCTTCAATAGGATATGTTTTATTTCATCCTTTTTCCTGCATTTACTCATATTAATGTCACCGCGTTTGCTGGTAACGGTTGGATCTGGAAATAACCCATGTATCCATGTAAACATCAGCCTGAAACCTTGTGCCTGGGATGCATTATTAAGGGGAATTGGAATAGAATGCATTGAAGTAGAAGTCATAGTTTCTTTGGGAATTCTAGGCAGCTTTGACCCAGCAAAGATGGCCTCCCAGGTAGCTGGGTGGTCCCTTGCTCAATTTTGCAGGGTTTGGGAATGAGAAAGGAAACTCATTAAAAGTTGGGTATTTTCTGGCCAACTGGGAAGGCAAATAGAGGAAAAAGAGGAGGGATCATGGGAAAAGGAAACGAGGCCTAGATTTGGAGTTGGAGGACCCAATTTTTCATCCTAGCTCTGCTACTACCTATCTATTTGTCCTTAAGAAAATCCCCAACTTTTCTTATTTTATTCATTTGTAAGATAAGGTGGTGTATAAGAACTTTAGAGTCGGGAAGATCTGGGTACACGCCGTACCTCAGACACTAACTGTGTGACCCTGTGTTAATCACTTAACCTGTCTCAGCCTCAGTTTCCTCAACTATAAAAGGAGGTGGTTAGAGGACGATATCTTTCACTTCTAAATCTATAATTCTATGATTCTTTACCACTCTAAATCTATTCTGAATCTCTGACATTATGCTACAGTAGAGAAAGCCCTGGACTAGTCATCAGATGACCTGGCTTTGAATATCAGATCCTCCACTGGAGACCCTGGGAAAATCACATTCCCTGTATGTGTCAGTCTCATTCTTAAAGTGAGGGAAATTAATGTCCTCCCTATTCACCTCAAAGCGTTTTTTATAAAGCCAAGTCAGATAACATTGTGTGAAGGCACTTTATGACTGGGATACTTGTATGGACCATACATGATACTACAGTAGTAGAATTCTGAAATAAAAGTAGTCCAAATTTGCCTGTGTAGCCTCGTGGCTACAGGAAGGCAGGGTGTCACTATATAATTATCCAGGGAGGGAGTGCACTATATGAGTTGCCCAGCAGGTGGTGCTCTGCTAGAGCCACCTCAATTAATTTTTGCCATGTGGATAATACAGATTCAATTCAATTCAATTCAATAGACATTTATTGAGAGTCTACAATGTGGTACCGTAGTAAGCACTGGAATACTAGACTGGTACAGCTTGCCCAAGGCTACAGTATCCTCCTTGGTTACCAAAGAGTTCTCAGCTTGCAAACACCTGGGCTTCTCCCCCGTGCTAAGCAATTCAAATCCATACTAGCAAGGTTTAGAGTTATCTAGGGCTGTCACATCAAACTCAAATAGAAACAAGGCACTACACTGTTCACAAAGGTTCCTTCGGGCCACACACTGACTTAGAAAACCATATAGTAATGTCATTTGTGTTCTATTGCGTTTTTATTTTCTTTGCTAAATACTTCCCAATTACATTTTAACACGATTTTAGAGTATTGTAAGCAAGCTGGACATTTGACACTTTTGATCTAGAGGGTAAAATGGAATTTTTCAAGAGACTAAAAAAAATCGGAATTCTATACTCTAGAATACCTCCACTTCTTAACTGGGTTTTCCTCACCCTGGCCACAATCCTTTGTATTCATGGAACTTAAATTATACTGTGGCCAAATGATTTATTGAACATAAAGAAAATGGAAGGAACAAAAAAAGTTATGTTCCCATGACAGGCCAATGACTAAAATCAACAAACATTTATTACTATGTGAGAAGCTCTGTGTGGAGTAATCTGTGTCCAGCCACCTCCCCCAAACTCCTTGCATTTGCCTTCCCAGTTCTTCTGCTGTGTTCAGGGGAATTCCTGAACCGCAAGTGCCCATAGAGCATAGACAGGGAATTGTGGTTCTGGAAACAGGGTTCTGGGTCATGAGCTATACCAGAGGAAATCAGGGAAAGAGCAGTGACAGAAACTGTCTTCCCCTGCAGGTCTGGTAGCCTATTCGTAGCAGCTTCCAATGATAGAATTTGGATTGATCCACATAATATAGGCATAGGACTCTCTGATAACTTCCACTCTCAATAGCAGGTAAGGTCCCAAGAGCTCTGGTACTGTGTCTTCCCTTCATGTTTCTAGGAGAACCCGTCAGGTTGGTGGGGAGGGGTGTCTTAATAATGCTATCATTCATGAGCCCCCACTGGTGTACTTCCCCACTGATTATCAGTTGACAGACAATTAACTATTAGAAAGGGGTATTTTATTAAGGTGATATAGTAAAGGCAGTTGGTACAAAATATCTTTCCAAAAGTCTGTAACACTTTCCCACCAGTACATACAGAGTTCAGGGAAAAGTGATCCCAAGCTTTTAGCAAAAGTAGCAAAGAGAGTAACTCAGAACTCAACTAGAACTCCTGGAAGTGTTCTTTCTGGAATCCTCAAAATGTTCCCTGTAGGTAAAGCATAGCTTCCTGCTGGGCACCTTGTAGAATCATAAAGCAGCCTTCCCTCAGTGTGTCTACTTTGTCTCCCAATGCAGACGCTACTGTCAGCAACTGCTGTTCCCAGGACAATGTTAGGTCACTGATGAGAAGTCCAAATCTTTGAACCCTCGGAAGTTTACATGCTTCTTCTCTGGTCAAGAGAGTATATGAAGGAGATAGAGGCTCTTTTCCTCTCCCTTCTCCCCAAATGATTGTGCCTCAGGGGCTGGGCTACATTTGTTCTCTTTTCTAAGCTGCCAAACACTCAAACATGAGACTTTTATAGGAAACCCAGAGGACATCACAGGGCGTATATTAGTTTAATGCCTTTGCTTAATTGATTCAATAAAGGACTTCTCCATTGATAAAGATATGAGGAATAGACTATTTTGTTCATTACTTAAAGTGAGTTCAGTGATTGCTGGATCTCATTCTTATTTCTGGATCATTTCTGTTCCACAGGCTTCCACCAGTCTTGGTGGACCTCCTGAGGCTCTGGACATAGCAGCAGCAACAGGTGGAAAGCTAGCAGTCTGTCCCAAACTCATCTACTGGCAGCTGTGATGGTGACCAATGGATCTAGCTGTGATGGCAGCTTCCTCACCTCCATTTCCTGGCTTCCCTTCAAAACCCATTTTTTATCTACAGGAGGTCTTTATTGGCTGTCACCCATTCGCCGCCACAGTCACTGCCTTTCTTCTAGAATATCTGTTTATATTGTGTATATCTCATATGTAAATAGTTGTTTACATGCTGTCTACTCCATTAGAATGTGAACTCCTTGAGGGCAGGAACAGTTTTTGCCTTACTTTATGTGCCTGGTGCTTGGCTCAGTGCCTGTTAAATAGTTGTTGACTGACTTCCTGCCACAACTCCTGTTAGGGTGATCAGGAAGTCTGAAATTCAAAGATATCAGAAGGAAAGAAGAGGCAGCCAATCATAGATGCTCATGTACAGAGCCCAGCTCTTGTGGTCCTTCATGCTAATACACAGCTTCCTGTATGAGAGTGTGCTTGGAGTAGAATAGCTTCCCTATGTCTTAAAAATTCTCTGTGGGAAATTCTGGAGCCCTCAGGTGGTGGTGTGCTGGTAAATATTTAACAACCAGCTCTGGAAGGGTGGCGTACCCATAGTACATTTTAAAGTGTAATCCGCATTATTAAAATTTTCTCCATTCCCTAAGTCTAGACAATAAAAAAATCCAATATATCAAAACACGTTTTGTGGAATTTGCACATTTCAAGGGTATAAAGGCTCAAATCGAAAATTTAACAATCTGCTCTAGGAAAGCCGTTCCCACTAACTCTGACTCCCCTCTGGCTGATCATCACAAAGATGAAATAGCATCGCAGAAACACTCACTATGTAATCTTACACATTAAGCAAGCAAACAGCCAACACTGAATCCATCAACAAACATGATTTTGTTCATATTTTGCCTTAACTTATTTGTGAAATTGTTGCAATTTCTCCTCTTCTCTTTTGACTTGCCTCTCCTCAATGTTGAGGTGAGACTCAAATGCTACAAGGTATGTAAAGTCAGTCAAAATGGGCATCAACTACTCTGTCAGGCACTGTGCTAAGCACTGGAGTTACAAAGAAAGACAAAAACACAGTCCCTGTCCTCAAAGAGCTTATATTCTAATGTGGGAGACCTGTTAACAGTGGCTCGAAACCTTAAAACTCTATATGCATTATTGCTGATGTTATTAAAATATTAATCAATGCTCGAGAAATTGACATGAATAATCAACCAACAAATCTTTATTAAGCCTTGTTCTCTACCAGGTACTGTGCTAAAACCCTGAGGATACAAGGAAAGGCAAAGACAGATCTTGCCCTTGAGGAGCTTATATTTTAATAGGTACAAAGTAGAAGGTATTAGAGGTGAAAGCTCTAGCAGTTGAGAGGACTGGGCAAGGCTTCTTGTAAATGGTGGTATTTGAGTTGAGTCTCAAATGAAACCAGGGATTCTAGGAGGCAAAGGCTAGGTGTGAAGGTGGGGGTGGTTAAACAATTTCCAAGATGAGAGATAGGCAGTACAAAAAGCTCTAGGATAGGTGAGAAAATATTTGACAGCTGGATGGAACCATAGTTCAGCCAAAACATGTCCTTGAGTATTATTTTGGCGTCATTTCATCTAAGGTTGAAGGAAACCCTAACGTTATCAAGTCATCAAGGTTGAAGGCTAGGATTCCTAGGCATATAGGAAAGTCCTGAAGACAGCGCCCTGTATCTTATTTCTTCCCCAGAATCCATGGTGCATTGCATGTAAGAGGTGCTAAAAGGATGCTCCTCATTGATTACCAAAGAACAAAATTTGATGGATGCAGGGAATGATAGTAAGTAAAATATTCATCTTGGAGACTGATTCATGTAGACTAGGCAGGCAACCTAGGGTGTCAAACTCAAGTAGAAGTGGTGAGACACAATGTGTAAGTGTGGATCTCTGCATCCCATATTGACTTAGTTTTAAAATGGAATATTATCTTTGTTCTTGTATTTTTTTACATATTTTATCTCATATTTTTTATTTTGTATTTATTTTATCTTGTATATTTTATCCTGTATTTTTATTTATTCTGTTAAATATTTCCCAATTGCATTTCAATCTGTTTCAGGTCCTGTTTTTCACATCTCTGGTAAGGTGGATAGAAGCCTGCCCTCAGAACCTGGCAGATCTGGGTTCAAGTCCTGCCTCTGATACATACTGGCTGTCCATAGGTAAATCATTTATCTTCTCAGTCCTCTAGGCAACTCTCTGAGATTGTAAATTGCAGACAAGGGGCTGCTCCATATTGATGAAGAAAGTTTCTAGACTGACAGATCCCCACACTGATTATCAGTGAAATCACAAGTTCAGATAAAAAAATAGACCTCAAGGCTCAAAGAAGGAGCATTGGCTTTGAACTTCAAGAGATTTAAGTTGTATACTTAGCCCTCAATTAGTGATATTTGGCAGGTCATTCTTCCTATGTCTCAGTTTGTCCGCCTGTAAAATGGATCAATAATCTGCCTCTGCCCTCCATTACCTGGATGCACTGAGAGCATTTGGTTCTGTATTGATGCCATGCCTGTCATGCTATAGCAGGTCTCCCAACCTGACTATCCAGAATAATAAGGGATGTGGCTGAGTGAGAGTAGGTGTATTACAAGCTGTCCCCAACTTACAAATGGACTGTGCACTAAGAGTTCAATTGTATGTTGGTAGTTTGGAATCTAGAAGCATCGTTATACATGGTGACTTGGTATCCAAGTGGCGTTAACAATCATTCACTAAGTACCTAGTATATTCTGGGCATCGTGCTAAGCACTGGGCATACAAAGACAGGGAAAAGCAGTGTTTGCTTTCAAGGAGCTTACATTCTAATGGGGGAGACAACATGCAAACAACCATGTACAGACAAGATAATATGTATACCTATATCCATCCCTCCATCCCTCCATCCCTCCATCCATCTATTATCTATCCATCTATCTATCTATCTATCTATCTATCTATCTATCTATCTATCTGTCTGTCTGTCTGTCTGTCTGTCTGTCTGTCTGTCTGTCTATCTATCTATCTATCTATCTATCTATCTACCTATTTATCTGCACATACAAACACACACACACATTTATGTAAATTGGAGATGCTCTTACAGGGAAGTCACTCAGGTTAAGGAGGACTGAAAAAGGCTTCTTGTAGAACGTGGGCTATTAGCTTAGACTAGAAGAAAGCTGCAAAGAGCTTACATTTCAATAGGGAAGACAACAAGGACTCATATGACCATAAAAGTAGTTAAAGATTATTTTGGGAAGTGAGTTGAGAGGGAGGGTGTGAGCAGTTGGGGGTACTAGAAAGGGATTCATGGAGAAGGAGGTGTTTGGGCTCCATCTTGAAGGAGGAGAGGAATTATATGAGATGGAGATGAGGAGGGCGCACATTCCAGAAGGAAAGTGGTAGTGTAATATCCAGCAAGGCTAGAAAGATAGGTTGGGATCAAGTTGTGAAGGGTTTTAAAATCTAGAGTTCATATTTTTTTTTCCCCTAGAGTTCAATAGGGAGCCATTGGAGTTGATTGAGTAGTGGAGTGTATATCACATTGACAGGACTGTGTAGGAAGAACTAGAGGAATGAGGAACTTGAATGACGGAGACAAGGAGGCTGTTTCAACAATCCAAGCAAGAGTGGGATGAGGGCCTGAACTAAGGTGGTAACTGTTTAAGGAAAGAGAAGGGGTCAGACACAAATGTGTTGTGGAAGTAGAAAGGGCAAGATTTGGTTGAAGGAGAGTGAGTTATTGAGGATAATGCTGAGATTTCAAATTTAGAGGAGTAGAAGGAAGAAGGGAAACAAGGATCAGGTAAGTAGGAGGAAAACCCAAAGAAAATAGTGTCATGAAAACCAAAAGAGAAAAGAGTATCTAAGAGGAAAGGGCGGTCAGCTGCCTCAAAGGCAACAGATAGGTAGATAAGCATGAGAACTGAGAAAAGAGTATCAGTTTTAGCAATCAAGAAATCCTTAGTAGAGGAGAAAGGACTTTCAAGGCCAGGAACTAGAAGGTACCCATTTGTCGCATATGTCCCTAAATTTGAGCCCCCTCTCCCCAGGGACCTTGTGTACTCAAGGAGATCATGTGCCCCAGCTTGGGGTGGGTAGGGATATTTTTATACCAACTGTTCTTGCTATATCTTCTCAATAAATTCCTTTTCTAAAAGCTAGTGGCATTCAATTACTTACATAACAATGGGAAGCACACTGGTGGGGACTCAAGAGCTACAGTATTAGCAACTATGACCCCTCAGAATTACCATTAGAACCTTGAGGGGAAGGTAGTAGCAGCTGCCTACTCTAGGGAGTCTAACTTGTGAGTGTAAATGTCCAGTTCCAGGAGTGGCTACACATTATTTAGCGTGCAGCATAATGTGGTATATTATACTCTATGATATTTAATTACATTGAGAAATGAACTGAAAAAAATTAAGTGCTTAGTATGTGCCATGCGTTTTTCTTTGGCTGGTAATACAAATATAAAAGCAATAGAAGGCCCTTGAAGAGATTACTTTTTAATTGGAGGAGGCAATTTATGTAGGAGAGTCATGGCCAGGGAAGGGCACGTTGGTTATAAAAGTTACAGGGTTGGAGACTGAGGCCATAGGAGTGTCTACTGACACATCCCTTCCAGCAACAATAGCAGAATTGATTTAACCATGACTCCAAAACTGAGATGGTAATACTGGAAAGAGATTGGGAAGACTATGGAGAAGATGGCCAGGGAGGAGGGAATGAATTGAATTCAGTTTGATACCACAAACATTTATTAAGCTCCTTATGTCTCAGTTCCTGGAGGAGATACAAAATTTAGATAAGGAATAGTCTTTGACCCAAGAGTTTATAGCCTCATCTTGGTAATATTTTTTCAATCGGGTAATGCCAAACTAGTCAATAGGGAGATTAGTTCCTCATTGAAATGGTTAGTTCAGAGCTATATTTGATTTACAGTGCCACACACAGAATCTGGTCCTACTCCCATTCATCATTCAGGGAGACTGGACTGAGATCTGTTATTGATACCGCTCTGGAAGGGAATTCCTTTTCTAGCAAGAAACTTTTAAGATCCTGAACAAGTGGATGATAAATCAGTGAAGTAGACCAAGAGTCACTCAATAAAACAGACATGACTTTCTGAGACAAATGTATTTAATGAAGGTACACAAGCTATGAGTTTTCAAAGCTATCTCCAGCTAATAAAATCATACATTTATTAAAGGTGACATGTAAATTGACTACAATCCAGTGACGCTGGCCTTCTTGGTCTTCCTCACACAAAATACTACATCTCCAGATGTCAGGCATTCTCGTTGGCCATCCTCCATCTTTGGAATTCCCTCCCCCTTCTCTCTGCTTCCAGGCTTCTCTGGCTCCTTTTAAATCTCACCTTCTGCAAGAGGCATTTCCCAGGTTCCCTTAGCCTAGTGCCTTTCTTCTGCTGATTATTTCTAATTTACACTGGATGTAGCTTGTCTGTACATAGGCACTTACATGCTATTTCCACCATTAGACTGGGAGCTACTTGAGAGCAGGAATTGCTTTTTCCTTTCTTTCTATCCCCAGAGGTTAGCACAGTGCCTGGCACATAGTAGGTGCCTCGAGATGTTTGTTGACATGGTGCTGAGAGGTCCATGTCCTTTACCAGTCCACAACACCAAGTAAGGTTAAGAATCCCTGGTCTTGACAAATTGCAATCCAGCTATCCCTTTCTCCCAACTTATACCTGTGAAACTGAGTGTTTTTTGGAAATCCAAGAATAGGATTTCAATTTTATCTCAATTAAACTATATTTTTTTGATTGGGCCAATTGTTCTAGCCTGTTAAGAGTTTTTAGAATTCTGGCTCTGCCATTCAGATAACAGGAGCCTTTTATTAAAGGACCTATCAATCACTTTCAATGTAGAGATGTGATGGAATCACCTAGTTCCACAATTTGCTGCAGCTGTTGGCAGGCATAGTTCAGCCTCTCATTTCCTCTTGAGCTCCCCAGATTTTGCTCATGACTAAAATTACATCCTTATTCATTCATTCATTATTCAGCATGGATGTACTATATGTGTAGCAGTGTGTTAGGTAGGGGCTATAAAAAGAAAAAAAGCCAAGTGTATATGTCCCCAAAGAAGACATGTATGTCTACATGGGTCATCTAAATGAGAAGAATGGATAAATATCTCTGGAGTCATACCCATTCTTTCCCAAGAGAAACTGGGATTCCTCCTAGAGGGAAAGAGGAGAAGGGTCACAAGGCTGCATGCACTTTTCTTCAATCTCTGAGAGGGGTACTAGATTAGAATTGTATCTTCAGGCACTCATACGTTTTGCTGGTCTAGAGCACAATTTTAGTTCAAAACAAAGACCACTTCCTGGTAGTTAACCCTTAACTTACCCTCACCAGTTTGACTCCTCTCACCAGCTGTTGGTTACACAAAGTACCATCACAAATAGTGAATGATGAGTAAACCCATTTAGCTAAGCAAAACAGCCATCAGAAACTGGACTTCTATGCATTAGAATATGTCAGAAAATACACAAGAGTTCTTTAGTGGGAATAAGATGAGATCCCAACTCATCCAATAGAAAGCTTCTGATTTCACCCTACTAGAAATGTCCTGGTCCCTAGGGGGGGAAAGATGAAAATCAGGGACATATTGAGGAGCCACCTTCTCTCAGGGCTGGGCAAATTATGGCCTCCAAGGCAAGTCAAAAGGTATCCTATGAGACCCTGGTCCTACCCTTAAGAAGGCTGTAATTTAAAACAGTTTCAGGAAAATTAATATGACTTTAGGTATTTCTATCTATCTACATGTTTACATATATATTACTATATATTTCACAAAAAGATGTATATCCATATGTATAAACATGGAAAATATTAACATTAAGCATATATATGTAAAGATATATATTTTTATAATACAGGAATATAACATACAGAAAAGGTTAATATTAAATACAAAGATATATAACTATATATTATGTGTTTTATATGTTACACAGAAAAGATTAACATTAGATGTATATAATATAAATAAAGCTCTATACTACATTTATGTAATGTATGTATATAGTGTACAGAAAATATTAATATTAGATATAAAGCTATATAATATAAATGCATGTTGTATGTCATATGTAAATATTACACAGAAAAGATAAACATTAAGTCATATTTCTTAGAGTTGGTGTTAAATGTACTTTGAAAGAAAAAGTATTAGGGCTCATACAATCCTTTTAGATCTAAGTATAATGTTTCCTTGGACAGTATTAATATTTTTATTTCTGTTCAGAACTAATTTACAGCTGTAAATGAGCTGCAATAAATTTTTAGTAACAAAAAGTTTGAGGGCATAGTTTTCAGTAAGACTTTTAGGAAATACATTACACTTTTCAAAAATATATATTTTTATTTTTAAAATATTTTTAATATATTTTTTATCTTTTGTTTTTATATCACCTACATTTCCCAATGTATCTTTCTCTCTTCCCTCTCACAGAGAGCCATCTCTTTTAACAGAGAATAAAAAAAAGAGGGGAGAAACAAGTCATAAAAAAGCCTATCTGCTGTTTCTTAAAAATCATATTACATGCAGAGTTCCATACTATAGTTCCCCACCTCTACAAAGAAATTGGGGTGGGATAAAAAAGCATTTTTTCATATACTCCTTTGTAGCCAAACTTGGTCTTTATACTTTAGCAGCATTCAGTTTCAATTATTTTGTCATTGTGCTTTCCATTTATATTGCTCTAATAATTGTGCCTATTGTTCTCTTGTTTCTGCTTGTTTCCTTTTGTATCAGATCATATTTTTCCTTACTTCTCTGCATTTGTCATATTCACGTATCCCTGGAACACAACTTGTTTACTTGTTTAGCCCCTCAGTAATTGAAGATGGACATTTACTTTGTTTTCAATTCTGTACTATTATAAAAAATGCTACTAGAAATATTGGGTGTACATGAAGTTTTTCCTTTTATCACTTATCTCCTTGGGGGCAGGTCCTGAAAGGGATAAAAGAGAAGACACAGTTTTTACCCTTGGGGTATTAAAATTGAGCCCCCTGAGCAAAGGTAGAAAGGAAGACACAACATTCTGTCTACAATTGTTAATTATGCCATATAAAAGAGTCTCTCTCTCTCTCTTCTTCTCTCTCTCTCTCTCTCTCTCTCTCTCTCTCTCTCTCTCTCTCACACACACACACACACACACATACACACACACACACACACACACACACACACACACACACACGCACATACCCCACATGATAATTTAAACATTTAGCAGCACATTCTTCTATTGATCTATAAACAGTCCTTGAACTCAACTGAGTGCATTAGAAGGCTCAGAGAATGAAATCATTACCATACTGGAGGCCTGGGGACTGGAGGCTAGTAATAATAATAATAATGATAATGATGATAATAACTGACACTTACACGGTGCTTTAAGGTTTGCGAACGGCTTTACACCCATTATCTCATTTGAATCTCACAACAACCCTGCTACCACTTCAGCTTGTTTTCATCACGTGTCTAAGTTTAGTTGTTCTTCCTGATTTCATGTTTTTAAGTTCCATGCCACTCCCTTACATTTTTAGCTAGGCACTGAGGTGGTTGAGCTCAAATATGGTGGTCGTGTTTTCATAGATGATGAGAAGAGATCAAATAGAAATGCTAAAACATCTGTTCGCCAGATTCTCTGCAGGATCATTTCCCACTAGTTGTTGTTGACTGTTTTGTTACATGACTCTGTATATAATCTTTAATGTCCTCATCTATAAATAATTTATTTATTTTTTCAGGGGTTTATACTCTAAACAAATATTGCCCTCAGCTGCCATGAGGGAGATTAGTGACTTACAGTGAGAGAAGATTTCTGGGCTTTTGAGGCTCCTAGCTGTGGTGATAGTTTTGCATTGGTTAAACTTCTCTAAGAAATTCAGATAGAGAAAATGTCATTGTGTTTATTTCCTTTATTTTAGCTTGTTTGTATAGCTTTAGTTGAAGTTGTTGTAAATGCATGTAGTGCACTTTAGAACCAAGTTTTTGATAGCTTCTTTTTCTTACATTATCATAGTTAACTCGTTTCCCTTCTTCTCCTCACCCAGAGAGCCAACCCATATTATAAATAGTTTTTTTTTTTTGGAGAGTTAAAAAACCTCGGCATAACTCATCAATACATTGAAAAAGCCTGAATAGCCACAGGTTTTCAGATGTATAATACTTGTGAATCTTCCACCTCCAGAAAGAAATGGGTTGGGGGTATCTTCTCATATCTCTTTATTTGTCTTGCTTTATCTTTCATATTTTCTTACATTCACTTTTGATCTTTTGATGTGTAGTTGTTCTTTCCATTTACATTGCTGTAGTTATTATGTGTATTGTGGAGGAATAGTCAGTGCTCATGGCTAGGCAGCACCAACATAATAAAAATGGTAATAAAAATTAATTTGCACTTCTTTTGACCAATTGTCTGAATTTATCTTTTTACACAGCAGAATATGAGAGGATTCAATATAAAGCAATAAATTTCCATTTCAAGAAAACCTATATAATGAACACTGTGCATTATTTTCAAGGTTGTCCATCTTTGCTTCATTCTATATTAGTTCATATAGATCATCTAATGCTTCTCTATATTTATCACATTCATCATTTCTTACAGCACAGTAATGCTTCATTGCATTCATGTACCACAATTTGTTTAGCCATTCCCCGATGATAGGCATCTACTTTGTTTCCAATTCTTCATCATCACAAAGAGTGCTACTATAAATATTTTGGATCATATGGGGAGCTTCTTCTTTTTGGTGGCTTCCCTGGAGTTCATCTCTGTAATCCAACAGGGATATGGCATCTTAATCACTTTATTTGCATAATTCCAAATTGCTTTCCAAAATGGTTGTACCATTTCACAGTTCCACCAACAATGTATGAGCAGGCCTAACATTCTACAACCCCTCCAGTATTGACTATTGTGATTTTAAAAGTCATTTTTTACAAACTTACGGGGAGTGAGATGGAACTTCAAGGTTGTTTAGATTTGCATTTCATTAATTATTAGTGATTTGGAGCATTCTTTCATGAGGTTGTAAATACTTTGCAATTCTTTTGAGAATTGTTAGTTTATATTCTTTGACCATTTATCTATTGGGGAACAGCTACACATACACACATATATACATACATACATATATACACATACACACATATGACTATATAAAACTGTTAACACTTTTGCACACACACTCACACACATGCATGCACATGCGCGCAATGGATACCAACATTTAGATACCAAACTTTCATCAGAGAAATCTGATACAAAGATTTTTTCCCCATTTGACCACTTTCCTTCTTATCTAGGTGTATTAATTTTATCTGTGCAGAGTTTTTTAGTTTCATGCAATCAAAGTTATCAATTTTATATTTTGTAATTGCTTCTCTCCCTTATTTGGTTAAGAATACATCTACTCATTGCCATGAGAGGTATATTATCTGCTAACTTTTTCTTTTTACAGTGCGATCTTTAATATTAAGATCACATATCCATTTGGAATGTATTGTGAAATAAGGCATAAGGTGTTGCTCAAAAATTAATTTCTGCCACACTGCTTTACAGTTTTCCTGGTAGTTTTTAATCATTTCTTTCCTAGGCAATTTGTGTTTTTTACTCTATCAAACACTGGGTTATTGAGTTCTATTGTCTCTGATTCTTCCTTGTCTAACATGTTCCGTTGATCTCTCTATTTTTTTTAATACATACCAGATGGTTTTGATGACTGCTACTTTATAACATAGTTAGAGGTCTGGATAGCTGCTGTTCGTCCTTTGTCTCTACTTCTTTTCATCATTTCCCTTAATGTTTTAGATCTTTTGATTTTCCAAATGAATTTTGTCATTTTTTTTAAAACCAAGTTCTATACAGTATCCCCCTGGTAATTTGATTAGTATAACATCAAAAGTGTAAATTGCTATAAAAATGAGAGATACACATAAACATAAAATAAATATCAGGAGTAGAATTTATTATGTAAAAAGCAAGTGATAGTAGTCATGACTTCAGACAAAAATTAAAGCTAAAATCAGATTTAATCAAAAGAGAAAAATAGGGAAACTACAATGTCAGCTGTCTTAATCAATAATTTTAGACCATATAAAATAACTAGACAGTAAAAAAATTATGAAAGCATACCTGCCAAAACAGACACAGGAGCTATATGAATATAAACACAAAACACCTATCATACAAAGCTAGATCTAAATAATTGAAGTGATGTTTATTGTGCAAGGGTACGTAAAACTAATATAATTTAAAAATGACAATTGTACCTAAGTAATCTATTTATGTAATGCCATCCCAATTAAATTACTGAAAATTATCTTACTGAATCAGAAAAAAATAATAACAGGGTTCATTTGGAAGAGCAGAGGGTCAAGAACTTCAAGGAAACCGGGGGTGGGGGGGTTGGGAAGATGTGAAGGAGCTAGATTCAGTAGTATCAGACCTTAAACCATATTATAAGGTAAGAACAATGTTGAAGTATAAAATGGATAATTTTGATTATTTTAAATTAAAAATTTCCTGTATAAATAAAACTCCTATAGCCAAGAATAGAGGGAATGCAGAACATTGGGGGAAAAAACTCTCATAGACAATCTCTTAGATAGATGTGATTGGGTCAGAATATTGTGGTATGTAGGCAATGATGAGCTGGTAGATTTAGAAAAATATGGAAAGACTTGGACTTATGAAGGAAGATGTTATTCACCTTCAAAGAAACAGATGACAAGTGGAAATAAGCGTAATGCAGTCTTATGTATATGCATTTGAGTGTATATATGTGTATGTTTATGGATATCTATGTATATATGTATATGTACATACATACATACAAACATTTATCCATCCGCGATTAACTGTGGCCTCCAAGGTGGGGAGTAAGGGGGAAAAATAAAGTAACACGTGCACAGCAGAGGACAAAAGAAGACATACAAGGAAGCAAAGATGGACAACTTTGAAAATAATGTGTAGTATTCATTATGTAGGTTTTCTTAAAATGGAAATGTATTGCTTTATATTGAATTCTCTCATGTCCTGCTGTGTAAAAAAATAAATTCAGACAATCAGTCAAAAAAAAGTGTAAATTAATTTTGGTAGTATTGTGATTTTTATTATGTCGATGTGGCCTAGCCATGAGCACTGAATATTCCTCCAGCCATTTGAGTTGCTTTTTATTTTTTGAATGAGAACTTGGTAATTGAAACTACAGAAATCTGTGTGCTTTGGTAGGTCAATCTTCAGATATTTTATGCATTTTGTAATTATTTGGAATGAGATTTTCCTTTCTATTTTTGCTTCTTAGGTTTTATTATTATTGCTTAGAAATGCTATTGATTTTTTGAGTTTATTTTGTAGCCTGAAGCTTTGCTAAAGCTATTATTGTCTAATTTAGTATCTTTGCTGAATCCCTAGGATTTTCCAAGTATTCTATCCTATTATCAGTAAGTAGGGATAGTTTTATCTCCTTTTTACATATCTTTGTGCCTTTGATTTCTTTCTCTTGACTTAGTGATGTTGCTAGCATTTCCAGAACTATCTCAAGTAATAATGGAAATTCAATCTTTTTTTTTAAGGTAGTCCTATTCTGTTTTCCTTCCTCTTAACACTTGATCCCTTCCTCTTATCTGTTAATCTTTTCCCTTTAGGGTTTTGCTTATTAGTTTTTTTCTCTCTCCTGCTTTTATCTGGTTATATAATTTGTCCCCTTTTTTCCCATCTCAGTCAATTAGATTCCACCTTTCTCTCCTCCCTTTCAACTAGTCTTGTTCATTAGTTTTTCTTAAAAAATTAGTTTTTCTGCACCCCTTTCCAGAAAGGATTTCTTTCACTCTTTTCATTATCCATTCTCTCTTTCTCTATACTATAGAGTCTAGACCTTCATTCTTTCATTCATGACTGCTATAATTATCTACTCTGTCTGTGTGCTCTATATTCCTCATGTAGTCAAAAACTTCCAAAGGCTCCGTCTTAGGCTTTCCCCTCTAGGCACTTTCTGCCACTGGCTTACAGAGCTCACTCTGTGGATTCCTGTTTTCCATTGTGCCTCACTCCCAGAACAATGCCAATTCTTTCAGGTGTCGAAGATGACATTACTCCATGGTTGGGTGACAGGGGGACACCAAAGGTGTAGGGGGAGCCCTGAAAAGGCCAGAAGTGCTAATCTTCCCTGAATATCCCTGTAGAATGAACACCCTGGTAAAACTATCTCAGCAGAGAGACAGGCTAAATTAAGTTGAGAGTAACTGATAGGCCTCAAACCCATCAATGAGTTGGGGGATGTTTACCCTAAGCATGTGAAGACTTCCCCCAGTGGAACAGTCAAATGAAAACAATTTGTTCCACTGGCCATGAAAAAAGCTTCTAAACACAGGAAAATGAAATACCAAATAGAAAGAATTCATAAGTTGCCTGCAGAAGAAAAAAAAAAAGAATCACTTCCATTTGAATTGTCTTAGGAGTACTCTAAAGATTACCTGGCAAGGTAGGGTAATGGACACTGAGGTCCTTTCTTGAGCTAAACTGCCAAACATTCAAATTCTGCTGCAGAGAGTGCAACTCACAGATGAGCTGGTCACATTGTTTGAAGGCCAACCACTTGCCTAAAAGACAATTTTATGGAGAACTCATGCAATGAACATGCTCACATAGTGGTAAGAAGAAGTGATACAGGGACACTCTCAAGGTCTCTCTGAAGAACTTTGGAATTGATTGAGCGATATGAGAGACAGTGCTGCAGGACTGCCCAGTATGGTGTGCCTGCATTAAAGAAGGTGTTGTGCTCTATGAGCAAAGCAGAATTGCAGTAGCTCAAAAGAAACTTGAGATGCTCAAATTTAAAGACAGCTCCACTCCAAAAGTTCATATGGACTATTTGTGTCTAACTTGCGGTAGAGTATTCCAAGCTCATATTGGTTTGATCAGCCACAGTTGGAAACACTGTATCTTAACTACAACATAGTGATGTCATTTTGGTCCTCTTCAAGAATGAAGATGACAATCACCAGTGTTTTCCCAATTGATTTATTTACTTAAGTTTGAGTTTTTTCCTTCTTAGGGAATTTTAGTTCCCCTGCTCCCTTTTACTGTTGTTCATTTTCTGACTATCTCCTCTCTGATGGTGGTTTCCTTGGAGGTGGGATGTCTCAAAGTATCTCAGCCTCCTCCTACACTGGGCAATACACCAACTTAGGTCTCTGCCTCAAGTGACTTGGGTAGGTGGAACTGGTCCCAGTTGGATGCTGAGTACTATTTGTCAGGCTTAGTGGAGTTCAATGAAGTGCACTACCCCCACCCCAATACACACATAGTGTTCTCTCTAGCTCCTTCTGTTCCTTGGTTTTCTGGGCTGGTACTAGTAGTTCAGAGAGCTGTTGCACTGGTACTATAGAGTTGTTTGACCCAGGATCAGCATTTCAGAGCTTTGCAGTGCTGGTGTGTTGGCACTGTCTGCTGAAGCACTGGTTATCTGTCACAGCCTTCAGTATGCTTTTGCTCCTCAAGGGCTCCTGCCCCACTGGCTATCCTAGAGCAAACTAGAACCAGAGGGTCTACAGTATGGGAAAGAGGGAGGATGAGAGTATGGAGCTGGCTTTTGTTAAAAGCTTATATATTGGGTTTTTGGGTCTACTGGCACAGCCTCTCTGCAGCTGATAATGTGGGAGGTGGAGGAGAGTTGAGTGTGCTCAGGGTCAGTGAGCTTCAGATCATGGGCTTTTTTTTTTTTTACTTTCTTTTGGATTCTGTGTGTCCTAGACCACAAAGACAGCTAAAATTGCTTTATTTTAGGAGCGTAATTTCTGTTTTGGAGAGGTTTGAAAGGTCATGAGATATAGAAAATTTCTAGTCTGCCATCTTCTTGCTCACATGACCCAAAAGTGCATATAGCACATTTAAAAAATCTTCTCTTTTAGTTTGGTGTTAATTTAAACCTTACTTTTATTAAGTCAATGACTGCAAAGCACAGAGATAACTTGTTTTGAAATGGTTGTTATCTCACTCATCATTATGTCATTTGAAAAGCATGTTCTCTATGTCTTCATTCAACTCACTGATAGAGAGCTAGACAGAGACAGATGGGAGATGGGGTGGTATGGAAAGGGAGAGAGTATACTGAGGTATGACTTCCAAAGTATTACACTGTAAACATCTGTCCACACTGATATTGACCCATTCACATGAGCACTCATCTGGAGGCAATCTGTGGATTCTTTCAATTGGCGCTTTGTTTTCTGTATTCAAAATTCTGGATTGTTTTCTTGGATTATTTCACTTGATATGGACACTCTAGATTTTGGCTATGCTCTTTTCCTTTAGGATTTTCATTCAGATGACGAATGGTACAGTCTTTCTATCTTCAATTTGCCAATAGATTTGGGCAACTTTTTTTTTCAATCATGATTTTCAGGGCATCCCAAGATTCCTAAAGTATCTCTCGACCTATTTTCCAGGTCATTTGCTTTATAAACACACACATATATTGTATTTTTTCTAGTTTTTAATCTTTTGATTTTGTTGTAGTTTTTCCTTTTATCATATGGAAACATTGATTTCTATTTGGTCTATTCTAGTTTTCAGGGAGGCAATTATTTGGGTAGGGTTTATCAATTTCATTTCTAAGATATTTCTTCTTCTAACTACATAACTTTTATTTCATTTTTAAACTTTTGCCTAATATCTTCCAGATATTTATGCAGTCCTTATGGAGAGTTCATTTTTTTTCTTTTGAATCATTATTTGCACTTGTTAAGAAGTTATTTTCTTTTTGGGGAAAATCTATAGATCTCCATTTTTATATTGGTTAATATTTCTTTTAATTACTCATCTTTTTAGTAATGTATTTCTCCTGCATTTTTATGCTTAGGTTTTCATTTTTGTTTTTTATTTATTTGTCATTTTTTTATAAAAACTGATGATCTTTAAGTTGTCTCTGTGCTTCCTGTCTTTAACACCAATGGCTTTTTCCTATATGGAGATCATTCATTCTTTTTGTGTTATTGTCTTTTGCTTCTGTTCTTTCCGATTGTCCTTCATTTCGATATTTTAGTATTGTCTCTTTCTCTTCTATGGAGAAACCACAATGTATTTAAGTTTTCTAATGGGCTAATTATTTCTGCTGTGAAGGCTATCAGTTCTGACATTCATTCCCTTCTAATTTCTCTTATGGTTTTCATTTCTTTTTTGAATTAGATATCTTGTTGTTCTATAATCTCTTGGGATTTGAAAAGTTTCTGTATTTCATCAGGCATTAGTTTAATTTCCTTTGTTTTGTAAGATTTCTTAAGGGAGCTTTGTAATATTTTGGAGAATTTATTACACATCCTTCTTTCTAATTTTCACATCCTCCCTGTTGATTTATCTGTTGGTGGACTTATCTGCTCTATTTTTAAAAATTGAGTCTTCTTGTCCTTCCACTTCTCCTTCCACTTCTCCTCCTCCTTCTCCTCCTTTTCTTCTTTTTTTCTCCTCTCCTTCCTCCTCTTCCCCCTCATTCTCCTCCTCTTCCTTTTTTTCCTTATTTCCTCTTCCTCCTTCTTTTCCTTTTCATTGCTGTCTTAGCATTTTTACCTAATATTCCCTTGTCAGTCATTTTCTGACTCTTCCCCTTTTCATAGTGGATACAAATCTCAGGCTGAACTTCAAAGTTACCTCAGCTTCCTCACATATTGGGGGTGGTGGTGTTACTTTTAAATGAGATTCATTCTCTATCCTAGGTGGTTTCTTGAGAGACAGAGCTGACTGCAGATAGATTTCATTCCCTTTCCTTCAGGCCTGGTGCAGAACCTCAATCTGCTCCCCCGCCGCAACCCTGTTTCTTATTCTTTATTTCTTTGGCTAGACTGGATCAACTTCTCTTACTCTCTGCAAAGTTGGGGAAGGGTTGGATGGGTGTTCTTTTCAGAATCTCTGCAGTCTTTGGGGTACCCTAATCTAAAGCTAATACAGGCAGAAGAAAGTCTAATTCCATCTCTCCCCCTAGCCCCAATGTGGCTGGGTGAAATCAATGTTTGCTGCTTGTTGCAAAGAGGGTAAAGGATGGACAAGAGGATAGGGTGTGCTGACACTCTGCAGCAGAATGAGAATCCCTATGTAGACCACAAGCCCAAGCCCATAGGGTGATTTGTGCATCTATTTTCGAGTGGGGAGGCAAGAGTGCTAAGTAAGCTTCTTAAAGATTTTTTTTTCTAATGTGCATTCATAAAGCTTTTACTTTATTGGTATTCTTTCTTTCTTGCACTATGTCTTCAGCTGTAGTTGTTGTATATCTAATACATTTTTCTTCTTTTGAGGCATTTTTTTTTTATTTTCAAAGATATAGCAAAGAATAGGGGAAAAGTTTAGTCTACCATTTTGTTGGCTACATGATCCCCTAGTCTCTATCGACACTTTTTAGGTTAGGCGGGCCAACCAGTTCTAAATTCACTTAACTATGAACTACACCTGACATGTAGTCTATACCTCTTCACTGTATCCACAAGGATATCACTAAAGGTTTTGCCAAATGCCTCACTGAAATCTAAATCTATTATTCCATTACTTGACTTACCAGCATAGTACTTCTTACACATCAAGGGTTCATTATTTTATTTTCTTTGCATCTTTTACAACAGTATATTTACTGAAAAGATCTAGCAGGAACAGAAGAACATTTACCCCCAGCAGTCCAGAGAACCTTCTCCCCATATTACTTTGGCAGCCATGGAGGGTGGGTTGAAACTGAAAGCAGTTCTGTAAAACGTTCATCCCTCACCAAGTTCACTGCTGAGTGTGTCATAGTTGATAGAAGGGCTCCTCCCTCTTGATTGCCTTAGATCCAGTGCTATGATGGGTCAAGCTTGAGACCTCTTAGCTACCCACAAGTTCTGGTACAAACTCCCATCTCTGGCCCTCTAGCAGCTCACTCTTACAACTTTTCAAAGCTCATGAGGTCAAGCCTTATCTGTTCCACCTACCGTTCTCCAACAAAGGCAGAAAAGAATACACACAACAGGGCAGCACAAGGATCAAGGTAAGGAGAGTAGGACAACACTAACTCTGTCTCCCCACCCAGAGGCAAGTTTACAAAATGCTTTATACAATAGTTTTCATTTGATCCTTACAACAACCCTTTAAGAGACGCCCTGAAGGTATTTTCTTTTTATGAATGAGAAAACTGAGGCTCAGAGCTTAAATGACAGGTCCGTGATTACACAGCTAGTAAATATCAGAAGTGGGATCTGAATCCAGATTCTTCCAGATTCTCAGTCAGAGGCCACATGATTGTAGATTTAGAGCTTAGAAAGACTTTAGAGGTCATCTACTCCAAGCCCCTTCATTTTATAGCAAGGGAAACTGAGGCCCCGCAGGGTTAAATGAGTTGCCCAATGTCACACAGGTGACAGGTAAGTGGCAGAACGGAGATTCCAATCTGGATCCTTGACCTCCTTGTTCTTTCCACCATACATATGCACTGCCTTCTCTCTGTACCTCCAGCACTCTTTCTACTAAATAATAGCTTATATTTACATACATCTGAAAGTTTTCAAGGTGTTTTACAAATATCATCTCATTTGATCCTCACAACAACCCTGGGAGGTAGGTACTACTATTATTACAATTTCACAGGTAAGACAACTGAGGCTGAGCAAAGTTAAGGAACTAGCTCAGGGTCACGTAGCTAGAAGATATTTGAGACAGGGTTTGAACTCAAGTCTTCTTCCTGTCTCCCTATCTGGCACTTTATCAACAAGGCCCCTTAGCTTTCATGTTTCTCCCAAATACTTATGTTGCAAAGTAGTGGCCAAGATGGGATCAGCATTTTCAGCCCTTGATGTTACAGATTATGTCTCAGCTCTCTAAACGGCAGAGGACATCTATGAACCAGAGGAGTCTAACCCCATTCTTTTCAGCCCATCTACAAACTGCATGACTGTTGCAGCAGATACCCAGCTATGAGCTTTGGGTCCTAAGCCCAGTTTTGCAGGAGAAGCTCCTTGGTGCTGTGTGTGGGGTTGGAAAGAAAGGTGGTGAGTAGAATCTTTTTAAGAGAAAGAAAAAAGAAACCTATTAAGATTTCAACAGAAAATCACTTTGGGTTCTTCATTCTTCAGAAAACCTCAAATGTGATGGGAGAAAGGAGTGGGAGTAATTAGCCAGGACAGGTGGTGTAAATCCAGGGAGAAAGTAATTCATCAGATTTAAAGTAACTCATTTGAAACTGCAAGTGTGGTTTATCTGGTCTGCATTGGGGAGCAAATATTAATGAAAGAGAGCAGGCAGTTTATGGCTTTTTCAGTTATTTCATTTCCCTCTAGATGTCTCCAATGGAAACTAATTATGGACGTTCTTGATTTAATTTGAAAAAAATTGGATGAAGGTTTTCTGTTGGTCCCTCGTCAGTGTTCCCATCCTGGGCAGACAAAAGTTAACTGGTGATCCTTCCTTAGTAAGTACCTCAGTGACAGTGCCCCACATAGGCCGCTGGAGAGGGCATGTTGCTAACAAAAAGATTATTATTTTTGTTTTTAAGAAATTTTTAAGAAATCTTTGGGGGTGGTTAAAGTCCAAAAGGAGCTTTCTCAGGTGCTAACATTATTTACTGGCCCACTAAGCAGCTCCGGTGGAACCTAGATAAAGTAGAGCCTGACCCGATCAAACGAGCTGTGTGACCTTAGGCAAATCACTAGTCCTCTCTGGGGCTCAGTTTGCTCATCTGTAAAATGAGAGGCTTGGAATAGATGATTGCTCAGGGCCCTTCCAGCTTTGATGTCTCTCATCTGTGATCTGAGATCTCAACAGAGCCCCATTTTCAATCCTCCAACAGGAATGAGAATCATATGGTAAGAAGCCAGCCAATATCTGGGACTTGTTCCAAAAAGAAATCTCCAGGTTCTGGGCTGGGTCACCCAAGCTTGCTCTCAAACTTCAACATGGTACGCATTACATCTGTGCTGATCCCTGAGGTTCAGTACGGTGAGTGTGAGGGCAGCACAGATACAATTCATTTATGGAGTGCCTGCTCGACACATGGCAGATAGAGCCAATAGGGAAAATTGATCTCCTTGTGTCAAGGTCCCCCTTCTCCCATCTCCTCCCCCACCCCAATCCCTCCTCTATGGAATTGCCAAACTGATTTTCCTGAAGCCCACGTCTCACCATGTCACCACCTGCTAAAGAGCATACACTGATTCCTTATGGTCCCTTAGGAAGTTTGTCCTTCAAAGGTCTCCCCAGTCTGTCTCTAGACTATCTTTGCAGGCTGATTACACGTTATTTCCCTTCATATACTTTATGTTCCAGCTAAACTGACCTATTTACTGTTCTTGCCATGTTCCATTCCATTTCCCACCTCTCGCCTTTGTACAGGCTGCTTCCTGTGCTTGGAACAGTCTTCTTGCTCACCTTTGCTTCTCAGAATCCCTAGCTCCCTTCATCACTCAACTCGAAGAGCCAGCCTCTGTATGATCCCTGTCCTGGGCTCCCCAATTGTTAATTCCCTAATGTCTATAATTATTTAGTATTTACCTCTCTCTGTACATGTCATTTCTCCCCTCCCCCCACCCAGCCCCCTATAGAATGTAAGCTCGGCACAGTTCCTGGCATGTTGTAGGAACTTAATAAACAAGGGCCAGGCCCTGGAGCTGTGACTTCATTCATATAGGGAACTCTTTTGATGAGAAAATTCCCTCTACCATGGCAAGTCAGCATTTCCTTATTGTCTTAGCGATATTGAGGACTTGCCTGCTCAGCCAGCATGGGTAGGACTTGAAGCCAGGTTTCTCTGGCCCAGGCTGGGTGGTGGCCCACTCTGCCTCTCCTTAGAGCCTCATTGGACCTCTGGGCAGCAGCCAGGCACCTTGTGTTGGGGACAGTGAGGAAGGGATCCCTGCAGATGTCACAGGAATATAGATTCCGAGCTAGAAGGGACTGTAGGGGCCATCTTGTTCAACTGCCTCATTCTACAGAGAAGCAAATTGAAGCCCAGAGAGGAGAAACACTAGTCCAAGGTCACACAGTTAGTAAACGATGGAGCAGGGGCTTGAATCCAAACCCTCTGACTCTAATCCAGTATTCTTTCTACTGCTGGATTTGACGATCTCTAAGATTCCTTCCAAAATTGAGAGTCTAGGCTTCAGTGATTCTCCTGAAGGACAGAGAAAAGCCTTCATCTTGCCTAGCCTATTGCAATGTCTCACAGACCTCTCTACGCCAGTAATTCTCCAAAGACTTGTTCAGTCATTCAGTCAAATCTGACTCTTCAAGCCCCCTTTGGGGGGTTTTCTTGGAAGAGATACTGGAGTGATTTGCCATTTCTTTCTCCAGCTCATTTTACAGATAAATCAACTGAGGCAAATAAGGTGAAGTGATTTGGCCAGGGTCACACAGCTAATAAGTGTCTGAGGCCGGATTTGAACTCAGGTCTTCCTGACTCCAGACCCAGCACTCTATCCACTGTGCCACCTAGCTGCCCATCTGGCACACAGTAGGTACTTAATAAATATTTACTGGCTGACTGGCCTAACACAGAGCCAGCCACAGGACTATAGACTGGACCTATGATTTCACATAGGCATAGGGAATTCCAGGGTGAGGAAACTCCACCTACTAATGCAAATCTACACCATCTTTGAAAGTTGGAGTCCCAGAGAGTTGCCTAGAGGACTGAGAGGTAAATGACCTACTCAGGCTCACAGCGAAACAGTCTCAGAGGTGAGACTTGGACCTAGATTTTCTTGACTTCAAGTTTCTTTCCAGCCACCATGTTGCACTGCTTTTACATAGCACACCTGGTCCATAATAGGTCTTTAAGAAATACTTGTTAAGTGACTGATTTAGCTCCTTGACCATTCACCCAGGCAGTGCCAGGGTTTGAAGGAAGCATGGAGGAGTTGAGTCCCCTTGCCTGTCTCTACACTGCTATCACAGAGGAGAATCCCATTCAATAGTTTGAGAATGCAAAGAGCCAGGGGCTGCCTTGCAAATTACTGAAGTAAAATCCCACATAAGCACAACCTCAGACTGCTGCCCAGCATCTCCCCCTCCACCTCATACATAACGGGGGTATGTGTGGGGGAAGGTTTCTCCAGCTGGAGCTTGGTGTCTCCAAATGGAGCCGTGCCCTCAAATCATACTCCTCTCAACCTCATTATAGTCCCGATGACCTCCCAGCCTGGAGCAGCTGCCTTATAAGGGCATGCCAAAAATAGGGACCAGAAAATAGGAATGGCAGAACACAAATCCATCTTCACTCCTTAGAGGCAAACATAACCTGCCAGGCATGAATGGAAGGGCACTGAAAGCCTCCAAGGTATCTTTTGGATCATTAGAGCCATCCACCCCTGCTGCCTTGTGAGCACTGGAAGGGCCTTTGTCAAGGACAATGCCAAGGGAGCTCTGGCCCAGGTGGGAGCTTGGATGGAAGGCTGTCCAAATTCATTTCTGGCTCTAGGTTTCTAGGCTGCAGGACTTTTAAGGAATAATCTATTGTATGAGACACCCATGTATTCATTTCAATTGGTAATAGTAATGAGTAATTACTCATTATAAATAGTAAATAGCATGGGTAATACTAATATTAAATTTATAAAATAAATAGTAAATAGCATGAGTAACACTAATATTAAATTTATAAAATAAATAGTAAATAGTATGAGTAATACTAATAATAGCTAGCATTTATTTACTGCTTTAAGTTTTGCAAGGCACTTTTACAAATATTATTCCGGTTAATCCTCATTGACTGATTCAGCACATATTTATTAAAGCCAACTGCCTTAAGACAATTCTACCTTTTGCTGGACAGCTCCACCTAGATGATTTCCTGAAACCTCACCTCAAAGGCAGCCAAGTGGTACCTATGGTGGATAGAGCGCCAGGCCTGAAGTCAGGAAGACCTCGGTTCAAATCCAGCCTCAGTCACTTACTGGCTGTGTGACTCTGGGCAAGTCACTTAACCTTGTTTGCCTTAGTTTCCTCATCTGTCAAATGTATTGGAGAAGGAAATGGCGAACTGCTCCAGTATCTTTACCAAGAAACCCCATAGACAGTATTAGTGTGCTATGGTTCACAGGGTCACAAAGAGTTGAACATGACTGAATAACAAAAGTAATACCTCAAAATCAACATTTCACATGCATCCCCTTCTAATAATTTAAGCTCCTTGAAGGCAGGGGTTGTTTTGCTTTTGTCTTCGTATCTCCAGAGTCTGACACTATGACTGACAAATAGCAGGTGCTTAATAAATGCATAGTGATTGATTGATGCTCCAGACCAAGCTTAACATCTTCCTCCTCCTGCTTTTGTATTAATTAATTCTCTCCTTTGTATCTGTGAGCAACACCGACATCCTCCCTGTCAACTGGCCTTAAACTCTCAGCGTCATTCAATTAGATAATCCAACAAACATTTATTAAGCATTTAATTTAATTTAATTATCCTGAATGCAGGATAGAGGCAGCATGGAGTAGAGTATAAAGGGTTGACCTTGAAACTAGGAAGATTTAAGTCTTGCCTCTGACATATACTGGTCATGTGATTTTCAACCAAC
The DNA here is from genome assembly GCF_003287225.1 of Phascolarctos cinereus. Taxonomy (NCBI): domain Eukaryota; kingdom Metazoa; phylum Chordata; class Mammalia; order Diprotodontia; family Phascolarctidae; genus Phascolarctos; species Phascolarctos cinereus. The sequence goes on along the minus strand of NW_027555625.1, from coordinate 18,275,400 downwards.
TTGTCTTGCATGACATGGTTTTTATTCTCCTCTTGGCCACACACAGGGATGGACACCTCACCATTGATCTCACCATTGTCCAGGGGGTGATATGTATTATCCTTTGTAGATGAACCTCATGAGTAAGAAAACCAGACTTTGGCCAGAAGCTCCTATCCTTTCATCTCTCCCTATTTCACTCTGAGATCTATGCTTGCTGTAACCATGACCTTCGTTTTCTACACTGCTCGGGCCTCACCCAGGCCACCATCTCTGCTCTGGCTTTTCTTTCCTCTTTTCCCAAGCTTGACCCTTTAGTTAATCAGGTCAACATTATATTTCTCCCTGCTCTTGAATTCTTCAGCCTTGAATCCCCCATACTGTTGCCAATCATCCTTTACCAGATTCCAGCCCTGGATCGGTCCCCCAACAGCTCACTTGAATGCTGGTGAATGGGGCTGGAGGAAGTCTTGCATGCTCACTGGCTTCACTACAAATTAAAGTGTTATCTACATCTCAGCTAGTCCCTCAGTGCATGTAAGCAATCCTTCTACTCATCCCTAATTGATTCTCTATCACATGCCCTGCCACGATGACTACTCCAAACCTAACTCTCCCTAAGCATCTCTTTCCTCACCCTTATAAACATTAGACTTGGCCTTACACTTACTGAGAAAAGCAAGCAAGACACATGCATTTATTAAGCACCTACTGTGTGCCACACACTGTGCTAAGCACTGGGGATATGAAGAATGGCCAAAACATAATCCCTGCCCTCGAGGAAAACCACATTCTGATGGTGGGGAAAACATGTCGATAATTATGTAGAATGTGTGTGTGTGTGTGTGTGTGTGTGTGTGTATGTCTGTGCGTGCATGTGTGTGAGAGAGAGAGACAGAGAGAGGTGTGTGTGTGCACGCACGCGCGTGTGTGTGAGAGACAGAGAGAGACAGAGACAGGTGTGTGTGCGTGTGCGTGTGTGTGTGTGTGTGTGAGAGAGACAGAGAGACAGAGAGAGACAGAGAGAGGTGTATGTGTGTATGTGTGTGAGAGACAGAGACAGAGACAGAGGTGTGTGTGTGTGACAGAGAGTCAGAGAGACAGAGACAGAGAGAGGTGTGTGTGCATGTGTGTGTGCGTGTGCATGTGTGAGAGAGAGACAGAGAGACAGAGAGACAAAGAGACAGAGAGAGACAAAGAGAGACAGAGAGAGGTGTGTGTGTGAGAGAGAGACAGAGAGACAAAGAGACAGAGAGAGAGAGAGACAAAGAGAGACAGAGAGAGGTGTGTGTGTGTGTGTGTGTGTGCGTGTGTGTGCGCATGTGTGTGTATGTGTGAGAGAGAGAAACAGAGAGGCAGAGAGAGACAGAGAGAGGGGTGTGTGTGTGTGTATGTGTGTGTGTGTGTGAGAGAGAGAGAGGTGTGTGTGTGTGTGTGTGTGCGTGTGTGTGCGCATATGTGTGTGTGTGTGAGAGAGAGAAACAGAGAGGCAGAGAGAGACAGAGAGAGGGGTGTGTGTGTGTGTGTATGTGTGTGTGTGTGTGAGAGAGAGAGAGAGACAGAGAGACAGAGAGAGACAGAGAGAGGTGTGTGTGGGGGGAGAGAGAGAGACAGAGACAGAGTAGAAATTGAAGGTAGTCCCAGAGAGAAGGCACTGGCATTGAGAAACTACCTTTGAGGGTGACCAGGCAAGACTTCCTCTATTTGCAGTGAGCTCCTTCTCACCTAAACCCAGTGACATCAGTTCCTGACCATTGCCTCATTTTCTCTTATATTCCATCTGTTATGAGGAAGGGGCATTTCTCTCCTAAGTCAATCCCTACACTTGTGTCCTCAATCCCATCCCCTATCTTCTCCAGCAGATTGCCCCCAGAATAATCTGACCCCTTTCTAATCTCTCCTCATCAATTGGTTCCTTCCCTTCTGTCTTCACAAACATATTCAACTCACCCCATCCATAAAAACCCCTCACTTGGCCCTGCTATCCCATCAAACTCTCCTCCCAAACCTAACCTTCCTTTACCAACCAAACTTCTAGGGAAAAAACCCATCTACTTGGGCTGTTTTGACTTCCTCTCTTCTCACTCACTCTTCATCCATCTGAAATCTGGCTTCCAACCTCACCACTCAACTAAAACTGCTCTCTTCACTGTTACCAATGATTTCTCAATTGTCAATTGTAATGGATCTTGCATAGAGTAGTCACTTAATAAACTTTTGTTGAATGTAATTGTTGAACTCATTCCTTTTGGATTTGTCCCAAAAATGTTTTCAGGAAGCCTACAGAAAATGAGCTTACATCCCAATATCTCAATTCATTTAAAGCCCTCTATAATTTGGCTTCAACCTTCCTTCCTAAGCTTATCAGATGCCATTTCTCTTCATGCACTCCTTAGCCCAGCCTCACTGGCCATTTTGTGCTTTGTCCCTGTCTGCCTCTCTGTCTCTCCTCTTTCCCTCTCTTCATTCCCTCTCTCTGTCATTATTCTCTCTTCTCTCTCTCTCTCTCTCTCTCTCTCTCTCTCTTCTCTCTCTCTCTCTCTCTCTCTCTCTCTCTCTCTCATTCTCCCCCTCCTGTTCTCTGCTTCTCTATGTATGTGTCTCTCTTTGTCTTTCTATCCCTCCCTCCCTCCTTCTTTCTGTGTCCTTCTCTTTCTGTCTCTCTGTTTCCCCCCACAGAGATATACCTAGATGCCTTTGCACTGATTCCCATGCTTAGAATCTATTTTCTCCTACCATCCTTTTTTAGAAATTCTTATTTCCTCTAAGACTCAGCTCCAGCATCATTTTCTACATGAAACCTTTCCTTATGTCTCCCCCTTTCTTATATAACCTGGAGGATTAACCTTAATGGTCAAATTATTATGACAGGTAGGTAGGTTGGGGAAGAAATGCACATCTTTGTAGAGCATGGGATATTAGAACTGGAAGGAAACTTAGCATAACTGAGTCCAGCCATCCATTTCACAGATGATCATTTGAGAACTGGAAGGATCTGAAAGTCTATCTTCAGAGTCCCCTCATTTAACTGATGGGGAATCTGAGGCCCAGAGTGACTTGACAAAAGTCACATAAGGGGCTTAGCTTCTTATAATCTAGCCACTGCTCAGATTCCTTAAGAGTCTGGCTAACATGGTGGATCTTTAATAAACATTGTCTTTGGTTGGAAAAGAAACAAATGACAACAACAACAACAAAACTTCCATCAAATAAATCATATTTTAATGGTAGAGAAAAATTTGACACATATAGATACATTCAAAACACTTATAAACTAGATACAAGGAAACCTTGAAGAAAAAAAATTAGAAAAAAGTCACACAGGGAATGAGGAGCCAAGCTAAGATGTGAACTGAGGTCATTGCATTATGCACTTTGAACTAGAATAGACCTTAGAGGTCATCTTGTTGACTTTTCTTATTTTAAAGAGAAGGACCCTGAGGGCCACAAGGAGGGTCCGGGAGGGTTTAAGTAATTTGCCCAGGGTTACACAGGGAATACTGATGACAGAGTAAAGATTTGAACTCCGTATCCCTCGGTCTTTCTCTTTCACCATGTTGCTTTCTTAATAAGGTACCTAGGATCCTAGGACCATAGGGACCTTAGAAATCATCAAGCCCAACCTTCCTCATTTTACAAATTTGGAAACTGAGGAAAAAAGAAGTTAAGTGATCTGCCCAGTAGCACACAGGTAGGAAGTGCCTGAGGTAGAATTCAAGCCCAAATTTTCCTAAGAAACTGAGGTGGGGAAGCCAATTGCCAAAATCAATCCAATTCAAGAAACATTAAATAAATACTCCCTGTGTGGAGAGCTCTACGCTAAGCTAGATATAAAGTTTAGCTAAGATACAGTCTTGATGAGCCTAGGCTGGAAGCAACTTGTACAAACTCAGGAGAGCCGGGTGTTAAACTTTTAGTGTGTACATTTCTATGTAAGAAATCGGCCCATGCTACAGATCAGAGATTTGTTCCTTCATCTATTCATTTATTCATTCATTCGTTAGTTCATTCATTCATGTATTTATTTATTTGTTTGTTTATGTCTGGGCTGAAGAAAGCAATGGAGGAAATGTTAATAGCCTAGATTAACTTTCAGGGGTAGCCTGCTTCCCACAGAGCAGGTTGTTAAACATGTAATAGCACACCCCTGCGATTCAAGGCCTGGGCATCAAGAAATATGATAGCAAGAATTACAAATAAAGGGCTAGGTGCAGCCTGGGGAGGCTTAGTGAAGAGAAAAAGGGTTTTTTTAAAAATAAAAGACTATGTGTCCTCATTAGAAAGATTCTCCGTGCTGTGGAGGGCCTAGTTCTCATAAGTCACGCCAAGATATGTCTCTATCCCCTCTCTGTCTTCTCGGCCTCAAGAGAGAAATGGAAAAGCATGGAAAGAGTGTGAGTAGGAATCAATCAAACATTTATTAAGCTCCTGCTATGTGCCAGTGACTGCCAGGTGCTGGAGATACCAGGGAAAAGTGAAAACACCCCCTACTGTCAAGGAACTTATTCTATTTTAATGGAGGAGACAGCAAAGCTAGGTAGAGATAAGGAAGTCAGCAGTGTCAGAGGAAGTGACTCTGGGGAGAGGGAATCAGAGGTTGTTAAAACTGGACTGAACGCCCTCCTGACTGAAAAAGGAAGTGGATGGGATGATACAGTCCCAGAGAGGTTAGGGGCCTTGCCCATGGTCACACAGCCAGTTAGCGGCAGAATCAGAATGAGAGCCCAGGTGTCCTGACTCCCACGCTAGGGAGGGCTCTTTCTAGTATTTTGTTCTATCTCGCCTCATCTTTTGAACTTTGAACTGCATGAGGGCGGGTGCTCAGAATATCACAGAATAATAACTGATATTGAGAAGTTGGCTAAATTAATTATATTGTTAAGCTTCCCCACAAGCTTGTGAGGCAGGTATTCCAAGTATCCTCATTCCCATTTTAGGGATGAGGAATCAGAGGCTCAGAGGAAGCTGTGACTTCTCTATGGTCATACAGTAGGATTTGAACCCAGTTCTTCCTCCCTCCAAATGCAGCATGCTGCCCACTATAATACACTGAATTTTAGCATTGAAAAGGACTTTAGAAGTCACCTAGTCCAAAGCACACTTGTCTTATTTCTCTCTCTTTCTCCCCCTCTGCCTACGGTTGTAAATTATTTTGGGGCTGGAGCTGTGAGAGTTTCTGGTGAGGAAACTCACTCTACAGGTTCAGGTCAGCACCTTCTTTGCAATTTATAATCTTAGAGAGTTTCCAAGGACACTGAGAGGTTAAGTGACTTGCCCAAGGTCATACAGCCTGTGTGTGTATATCAGAGGCAGAACTTGAATTCAGATCTTCTCGACTTCAAGGCCTGACCTGCCTCTCCACATTATTATACTGTATGTAGCTGGACTTTAACAAGTGTTTGTTGAATGAATGACTGATCTCAAACTTTTGTAGACGCCAGAAGAAATTGAGCACAGGTGGCATTCTTCCACGGCAGTAACCCAAGCCCCTGTGACTACCTTTCCCCCATCAGAAGGCTTTGTAACCCTTTTGTTAACTCAATCCAGCCTTCCCCTCCCAATAGAGATTCCTAGCTACTTGGGGGAAATATGATGAATTTAAATAAAATGGTGAAGTTGACTCATTAACCACTTCCTGAAGCTCCAACTCATGAATTTGGCTCAGATACAAAGGGCTTTCTCAAAGAGTTGGCAGCGATCACATGCTCTGTTCAAGCAGAAGCTTGGAAGACACATTGCAACAGAATGTAACAAGGTTGCAAAGTGGTTTCAGCGTCCCATCCTTCACCACAATCAGCCCAGATGGCTGCTGGGTCTTTGCATCTCGCCCAGGACCTGGCTCGGAGTTTTGTGGCAGTTACCAGCTTAATGAATGTTTGTTGAATGAATGAATGATTGCATGTACATATGTATGCCTGTATATATATATATATATATATATATATATATAATATATATAATATATATATAATATATATAATATATAATATAATATATATATAATATATAATATATATATATATATAATATAAATATATATTATATTATATATATATATATAATATATATATTATATATAATATATTATATATATAATATATAATATATATATTATATATATAATATATAATATATATATTATATATATAATATATTATATATATATATATATATATACATGAATAATATAGAAGGAGCCCCGCAGGGCGCAGTGGAAAGACAAGAATCTAGAGTAAGAAGATTTGCATTTGAATCCCAGCTTGGTGGTTGGGCAAATCACTTAGCCCCTCTGTGTCTCAGTTTCCTTATCTATAAAAGGAGAGGGTTGGAGTAGATGACCGCTAAGGTCCCTTTTAGATCTAGGATCTTGTGTGTGTATGTGTGTGTGTGTGTGTATGCAAGTACACATGCACAGGCGAGCAAGAGCACACAAGTATGCTAGCCAGGCCAGTGGAGTAGGGACCTCCCTATAAAGATACAGGTTTTAGAGAATTTCCTGGGCGGGGCACTGAAAAGTAAAATGACTTGCCTAAAGTCACACAGCTACTATACCAGAAACAGAACCGGAACACAGGTCTACTTGATGCCCCTTTCTTCTCTCCAGACCCGTGCACATGGTAGGCCCTGAGTACCTGCTTGTTGAATTGAGATGAATTTACAAAGCCCCAGCCATCCTGTGTGCCACACAGCCTTGCCCGCTGCCCACCTTCACATCTGGAGCCGGGAGGCAGTGGGATACAGCAGAGGAAGTCTCAGCTCTGGAGTCTGAGGATATGGACGTGCCTCCTTCCCCTCCCTGTTACGTGTGCGACTTTGGGCAAGTCCTTTTCTCTGGGCCTCAGCTTCAACATTTGTAAAATGAGGGGTTTGGACTAAACGTTTTCTAAGGTCTCTTCAGCTTCTAACTCTGTGACCAATATTGTCTATGAAGCTCTATGCAAGACCATGTTATTTCCCCATGCCTCAGTGTCCTTGGATAGAAAGTGGGAGCATAACAAAGTAAGTAAGTTTGTCCACACAGCTGGCCAGCAGCGTTGGGGCTACGCTGGAAAGCAAGACCTAGCCCTTAACCTCAGATTTAGCCTGGGCCCAGTGGGGGGAAAAAGCCCAACATCGAGTTTTATGGGCCTGGCAAAGATGTTTGAATTATTGTAGTCGACTGTCAAAGAATACTTACGCCCGCTCTGAAAGAGGGCCGTTCTTAATTTTCATCTTTCCTGCAAGTCAGCAAGATATATGCTCTCCAAATAATGGCAGTTTCCTCATCCCGGAGTTCTGGTGGCTTGGTGATACAATAAACAGCACCCTGTCATAAGGCCTACGTGAAAAATGGCCTGACGTTTCTTTAAAAGTAAAAAGAAACATGACTACAGCCGATGACCTTTTCTACGAGGGCACAGCTGCTTTGTGTGGCTGTGGGACCAGTGGTTTCAGACTTAGGCTACGATATATGGCTGGCTTTTCAGAAAGTGTTTTCATGAGAAATTACAGTATGGTCCAAAGGGGAGCCTTGGCCCTGCCTGCCTAGTGTATTCTTGGTAGGTAGGTGGCTTTCTCTCTCTCTCTCTCTCTCTCTCTCTCTCTCTCTCTCTCTCTCTCTCTCTGTCTCTCTCTTTTTTACACTTGATGTATTCCAAATGATACTGTCCGTGCTTAACTAAAGGCAGCATGGCCAGTGGATGGAACACCAGACTTCTGGGAAAAACAGCACCACACTGAATGTCTAGAGCTGTGATTAGTGTCCACCATGTCCAGAGTATGTTGGGTGCAATATTATGATTGCCGAATATAAGATTGTAGTTGTAGAGAAAGAAGGACCGCAGAGACCCTCATTTTATAAGATGAGAAACGTGAGGCTAAGAGATATCTAGAGTGACATAGCTAGAAAGAATCTGAGCTAAGAGTTGAACCTAGGTCCTTCTGGTGGGGTGGGATGGTGCTTTGGCATGATGGGGTAGTGATTTTGAATCCTTTTTTATGGTAATTTGAAGAGTAATATCTCTATTTAAATTTTTAAATAACAGTAACAAGGAAAACATTATTAATATACTTTGAAAACCTACAGACTTATAGAATATTAATATGATAAGGGGACTGGCCAATGGCAACCTAGTCCCTAGAGCATATCTAGTATCGTCTTCCTGCTGCCAACCCACACCTGAGGTTGATGAAGACTGCTTCTGGAAACGTATGGTGAAGAACTCTTTGCCTCATTGCTTCAGAGAATTTGAAGGTATTGTCTGGCTGTTTCCTGTGGGCTTACTCCATGGTAATCAAAAGCCTTTTAACTGACTGATCAGTCAAAATTATATGTACATAAAAGGCTGGAACTCAGACCAGCTCAGACTGGTAGCTTTTGAGTGAGAAGGAAGAAGAAAAGCTGGGAGCCTTGGGTTGAATGGAGAAGTAGCAGCAACAGTAGGGGCTGCTGCATCTTCCTCATGTTCTCATCCCAGTCACCACATGGCTGTGAACACATGGCACCAATGAATCTTGTCTTTGTAAGGTTTATTTTTTTTCTCATCTTAGGTGAATGAGTACTGGGGAGGGATGGATGAGATTAGATCTTTGTGAGCTTCAAGTGGTCAAAAGAATCATCAGAGGAGCCCTGAGATGATACCTGCTTGAACCAGCCTACCAATGAACATATTCAGCATCTAAGATGCTTTCTTCTAAAAGCAGGGTATTGACTCGTCCATCAACAATGTCACAAACTGAAGTGAACTTTGTAGGAGGAATATTTGTAGCAACCACTTTAAGTCTGAGTCCATTCCAGCTACTACCCTATCCTAGGATCAAGGTGGTGGTACATGACAATGTACTTCCAGTTTCTGAGGTTTTAGTACTATGGTCCCTGCTATATTTTCTCAGTAAATATCCTTGGTGAGATTAAATTGTTCTTAATTGGTTGATTGGTATTAGGGAGATGTCTTGGGTTAATTGATGATACTGGGAAAGTAAATGTTAACTGGTCGATTGATATTTGGGGGGCACACCACATAAAGGCATATAAGAGATAACATTAGAGAGACCCAACCCCTCAGGTTTACCTCTAGAACACAAAGGAGAAGGTGTAGCTAGCTAAGCTCTGGGAATCCAAGCAGCAGCGATTCCCTATAAAATCGGGAGAATGAACCAGTCCCTTCACTACATTTAGAAAAGACAGGACCCACCACCCCAAGGTAGCCACAGAAATGTTAACTTTCTTATCAAAAAGGATGAAGAGGAATCATAGATGATCTCAGGCTTAATGATGAATAGGTTCTGTGCTCACAAAAATATTTCCTAAATAGGTACCACTTCAGAGAATGACAATACATTTGAATGATAGATATATGCTACTGAATTTGTCAGACATAACCACTATTGGTTTGCCTCTAGATGGAGAATAATGAAACGGCTAAGACTCAAATAGGGAATTAAAAGGTCCTATGTGGGTGATATCCACATGAACTCAGTCTGCAATTTTGATAACGAATTGTCCAATAAATGGCTATGTAAAGCACATGTGTTTATGGAAATGGTGAGGTTTAAAACAGAAATACAAGATTAGGTAATGACTACCAAAAATTACCAAAAGTGCATCCTTAAGAAGCCCAGGCTTACTAATCAATACAGATTTTCCCATTGGTAGGAATGGTAGTAATAGTGAGATATCTCACTCATATGTATTTGAAGATATATAGCACTTACTGAAGGTGGCTAAACATATTCACCAGAATCTCACTGATCTGAGTCATCTAGGTGGTGAAGGGCACTGGACTTGGAGTCTCAAAGATCTGAGTTCAAATCCAGCCTCAGACACTTACTAGCTGTGTGATCTTGGGCAAGTCACTTGAACTTTGCCTGCCTCAGTTTCATCTGCTAAAAACGGGGATATAGCACCTACTTGCCTGGGTTATTTAAAGCATAAAATGAAATATAAATAAGCAAATAAATAAAAAGTAAAAGTGCTTCAGAAACCTGAAAGTGCTAACTCTCCTCATTCTCATTAATAATAATAGTGATAATGATAAATAACAGATGACAGCTTCCATACTACAAATATATACATACAAATCTTGCCAATTTACTGAATAAATTCCATTGGAATTGGATCATTGCCACTGACAAAATGTCACACATAATCATTGGACCTAGCATAAACATAAGAAAAATATTTTATATTAGATATCACCAGACTAAACAGTTATAACTTCTGAACTATCTGGGATAAAAAATCTTCGCAAAATATAGATCTATAGATCCAAAAAATCAAAACGGTGTGAGACCAGCAAGGAATTCATATCATCCCCAACTATTCCCAAAGATGCTTTAGAATAGTCTGCAGAAGATGATGCTACATTCTAACACTTTAACTTAACTTAAAAAAATCATTTTACCCACCTGCTCAATAGTCTTTCAAACATTAAATATAAAAGAACAATAGGAGGTAGAACTTTAGAATTGCTTTAATTTGTATTTTTCTAATTAGTAGCAATTTGGAACATTTTTTTAAAAAAAATCATAGCTATAGATAGTGGGAAGGGAATAAGCATTTATATAGCTCCCACTGTATGCTAAAAGCTTTTACAAACATCTCATTTGATCCTCACAGCTGCCCTAGGAGATAGGGGCTATTATTACTCCCCCTGCTCATTTTACAGTTGAGGAAATTGAGGCAAACAGATTCTTTTTTTCAAAGTAACTTGCCTGGAGTCACACAGCTAGTAAATGTTTGAGACTGGATTTGAATTTAGGTCTTTCCGACTACAGGCTCAGCATTCTATCCACTGTGCCATTAGTGAAACTTTCCAAGGGAAGACCTGTACATATCCTTAGATTATCTATCAATTGGGGGATGACACTTATTCTTATAAATTTAACTCAGTTTCTTATATATCTTGGAAATGAGACCTATACCAGAGAAACTTGCTGCAAAGACTTTTGCCCACTTAACTGTATACAGTAAGCCTTAGTAAATGCTGGTTGACCGACTGCCTGATTCCAGGAGGTAGTCAATCCTTCTAGTTCTTGTTGATTCATTCAATGAAGAAGTGTTCTCATCTGACAAGGGTAATTACTTGTTTTAAAACTGATTTTTAAAAAATTCTTATTGATATCTTTGTGTTTTTATATCACCTTAATGTCCCACTGTGTTCTTCCTCCTTCCTCTCTCAGAAAGTCATCCCATAAGCAAAGAATATTTTCCAAAGGAAAAATAATCTACAAAACTGATCAATCCATCTAAATGTTTCACATTGTTGTCTTCTTCTGGGTTTGTGTCTTGTCTTCCCCGCCAGCATAGTGGCTTTTTATGATCAAGTTTTTTTTTTTTTGCTTATTTTTCCAGCCTATCTCTTGATTTGGAAGTTTACGTTGAAGTGGGGCTCTGCTCACCTAGGGGGTGGGGAGGGGCTGTCCCGAGTTTCAGACTTTTTTGTGCTGTTGTTCTCAGAGCTGGTTCTGGGGGTCAGTAAGTTTTTGGTGCTTCCGAGGTGGTGTGGTCCTGGGAGAGGTGTGGGTCACTGCTCTCCGGGTCTACACTCTGGTCTTTATTCAGGAAGTGTTCTTATTCCCCTCTAGCTGCAAGTGCTAGTGCTCCTCATGGCCCTGGAGCTGTGACCAGGTCCCCTGCTCCTTGTACCTGACCATGAGCTCTCCTCTCCACTCTGGAACTGTGACCCAGAACCATGCGTGGGCAACAGAGCTACCAATCGGCACCAGCTGCTCCCAGGGCAAGCAAGAGGGTCCACTGTACTCTCTTTCTGACCAGTTCTCTAATTCCCCTTATTATCCATGGGCTGAAAGCTCCCACTTCCTGCTGCATTGCTCTGGGCTGGCTCCCACCTTGGTGTCACAGACCTCTTCTGCAGACCACCTAAGTTCCCGTGGGCTAGAAAACTGTCTCCCCCTGACCTTTGGTTGACTCTGCCACTCCAGAATTCCATTGGAGGAGTTATTTTAAAATTGTTTGGCGGGTAATGTTGGGAGAGTTGAGTTGGGTTGCTGCCTCGAATCCACTATTTTGGCTCCACCTCGATCTCAAGATTGTATTTGCATTTCTTCTTAGTCGTTCGGAACATTCTCTTCTATGGTTGCTAGTAGTTTGCAAAGCTTCATCTGAGAACTATCTGTTCCTATCTTTTGTCTGCTAATCTATTTGGAAATGGATTTTGATGATGTGTGTGTGTGTGCGTGTGCGTGTGTGTGTGTGTGTGTGTATGTGTGTAGGTGTTTGTGTTCGTTGCATCTATATTGTATCTATATATAGATAGACGTCTATATATCCCGAAACCTTTGTCTAAGGAATTTGATACAAAGATTTTCCCCCATTTGACTGTTTTTTCCTTTTCCCATATATACACTGCTGCTTAATAATGATGCTGATGAAAATAATAATGCTGATAGCTGATACTTTTAGGGCACTTTTGAAGTCTGGAAAGTCACACACACACAAATAAATTCTTATTTGAAGCAAGGCAGACTGTCATTATGGTTATCAATATCATTATCATTATTATCATGTAGAATGAAGGGATCAGACTCAATGACCTCAAAGGTTCCTCCAAGCTCTATACCTACGATCCTATGACCTTTGGCCAATTGATTCACTAGCTCTCTTTCCCGTTGTATAGGTGACTATATCGAGGATCAGAGAGAAGTGTCTTTGCTCATAGTCACAGGCTCATGCAGGATCATACAAGATCACACAGAGTCACACAAGATTACACAGATTTTAAACAAGAAGGGACCTTGGAGATTATCTAGTCTAATCCCCTCAGTGACCCATTTTTGCTTTTATATATATGTATATATGTATGTATGTATACACACACACATATTTGTATATGTGTATATATATATATGTGTGTGTGTGTATATATATATATATATACATATACATATATGTATATGTATATACATAGTAAGTGTTTTAATAAATGCTGGCTGACTGGCTGGCAAATGAGGAAACTGATGTCCAGGGCAGTTAATGCTGGAAAATAAAATAAATAATAAATAAATGGATTTTTAACATTCCACATTTCAAAATTTTGTATGGTTTTGAAGAAATAAAGGTAACTCTGTGTGTGTGTGTGTGTGTGTGTGTGTGTGTGTTCTCAGTTTTGTTAGCCTGTCTTTGCACATGGGAAATTGTGAGCTCTGTCCTCATAACCACCAAAGGAATGCAAATTGTATTCTGAGGTATGGGCCACTTTGTCTACTAGCACAACTACACCTACAATCAGACTATCCTCTGTGCTACCATCACCTTTCTTACCTCTTTCCCCTCCTAAATTTTCCCCAGGTACAAAAATTCCTAGTTACGGCCCTTCTTTAGGGCCGAGCAAAGACAGTCTGGTCTTTCCCTCACGTAACATTCCTTTGGATATATGACGGCAGTCATCATCCCTCCCCACTGACTCTTCTCTTCTGTAGACTAAACATTCCCCATTTGTTTTTCAGCTGAACCTCCAATGGCACGATCCCGAGCCCTTTCGCCATTCCGATTGGCCTCCTGCGTACACTTTGCAGTTTATCAACGTCCTTCTGCAAACGCAGCTCCTGGGATGGGACGTAACACACCAGATGTGCTCGGACCAAGGCAGCAGACAGCAGGGTGCCCTCTCTCTCCTGAACATTGTGAATCACCTTCATTTTGTTGTTGTTACTGCTGGATCACACCATTGAATCAATCATTTAGAACTCACAGTCCATTCAGATCCTGGATCTTTTCCATACCCAACACCTGTTTGGCCAGTGCTTGCTCATCCTCTACTCAAGCGTGTGTTGTGTTGCCTTCCTTTCTTTGTATCTCCAGGGCTTAGCACAGGGCCTGGCCCATAGGGGAGCACATATTCGATGCTTGTGGACTGACCGACTGACCAAAGTGTAGGATTTTACATTAATTCCTAGTCCATTTGATCTTATAGATTCAGCCCATCACTCTAGCCTCTTGAAATCTCATCCAATGAATCAATGTTCTTCCTGCTTTGCACCATGTGAAGAAGGGAAAAGGAAGGGAACAAGCTAAGCACCTACTGTGTGCTGGGCACTGTGCCAAGCATTTAACATATATTACCCTATTTGATCCTATCTGATCTCTTTGGAATATTTGATAATTATACCACAGATGTCTTTTCCTCAGCACTTGACAAAAATGTCAATGGTCATAATTCAATTTGGTTCAATAAGTACTTATTAAGTTCCTACTGTGTGCTAGGTGCTGGGGATTCAAAAACAAGAATAAAAATATTCTCTGCCCTCAAGGAGCTTACATCTCACTGGGGTAAACAATGTGTATAAAGAGAAGTAAATGCAAAATGTGCACAGACAAAATCTGAAGCAATTACAGGGTAGGGGAATGCTAACAAAAAGGGGGAGGGGGTTCAGGAAAACTGGCTGCCCAGAATCAAGAAGTTCCCCAGAGCCCTCTACTGGAGACCTTTCCCCAGGCTGAAATCAACTCAGTCAATAAATTAACAAGAAGATTTTCCAAGCAAAGAAAGGCAAAACCGTTATTCTTGCCTTCAAGGAGCTCAGATCCTAATGGGGAAGATAATAAGCAAGCAATTCTATATGTACATTATCTATATCCAGTAAATGGGAGGTGATCTCAGAGGGAAGACACTGTGAGGTGGCCTCCTGCAGAAGGTGGGATTTGAGCCAAGTCTCCAAAGAAGCCAGGAAGTCAGGAGGCAGAACATCGGGAGGGAGAACATTCCAGGCATAAGATTAGAAGAAGGGAAAGTAAGGAAAAATCATAGAGGTGGAAAATATGGAGTCTTCATGTATGAGAAAAAGCAAGAACAGTGTTGCTGGATTGAAGAAGATGTGGAAGGAGTAAAGTATTAAAAAACTGGAAAGATGGCAGTGATGGTGACGGTGCTGATGGTGGTGGTGGTGATGGCAGTGTTGATGATGGTGATGGTAGTGACAGTGTTGATGGTGGTTATGGTGGTGGTGGTGCTGATGGTGGGGATGGTACTGATGGTGGTGATGGTGATGGTAGTGATGGTGCTGATGGTGGTGATGGTGGTGGTGGTGATGGTAGGGGATCAGGTCATGAAGGGCTTTGAACACCGCACAGAGGATTTTGTATTTGACCCTGGAGGGAGCTAGGTGGTACAGTGGATATAAGTCTGGGCCTAGAGTCAGGAAGGCCTAAGTTTAAATCTCATCTCAGACACTAGGTATGTGACTCTAGTCACTTGACCTTTCTTTGCCTCATTTTCCTTGTCTATAAAATGGGGATAATAATAGCACCTACCTCCCCGATCAAATATGGTAACATTTGTAAAGCACCTAGCACAGGGCCCAGCACTGTATAAATGCTTATTCCCTTCTATCCCCCCATCTTCCATCTTTCCTGATGGGGAACCACTGGAGGTCATTGAGTAATGGGATGACCTATGTGTGCGTCAGGAAGATCACTTTGGTAGTTGAATGGAAGAATCACTGATAACTACTCTTAGAGTTTGTTTCATTCAGCTGATCCTGGTCATTCCACTAGTCAAGGAATGTTTGTTGACTTGTATAATGAAAGAATATTGTCTGACAGGTTCTGATCGCACCCAACTGTACCTTCTCATATCCCTTCATCCCCCCTGCCCCCAAGTCTCCATTTTGGGCAAAAGAGAAAAATGAGAGACTTTGCAAATTCCTTCTGGAAATCCAGGCCTGCCTGCTTCATCGCAAAGTATTCCTTGCGCTGCCTCTATCCCTACTGTATGATGTCTATAGCAGTGCCCAGACCGGCTCTATTATAAATTTTATGTCATTTATATCTGCCTTTCGGTCGGCTTTTCCCTCTAATTAGAGCTGACGGACTTCCTCAGCGTACTTTATTGAAATCCAGCCAGAGGAGTCAATAAAAGGAGCTTGTTTACCATTTGGCACTGAAATGAAGTGAAGGGTTCTCACTGCCTCCCTGGTTTCCAATTCCTTGCCCTCCTCCACCTTGCTCTATCTTTAAAATAATTAAAGAAACTTCAGATTTGGTCCAAGGGCCACAAAAGCTGTCCTTTTGAGTTCTTAGTTTTTCAGTCAACAACAGGGAAGGTTAGCTAAGGCCCCTTTATCTCAAAGATAAACAGCAGCAGCTAATGGATGAGGAAGGAGGGGTGGTCCTAAGTAATCCTCTGGAAAGGATACATGGTTTTATGCAGATGAGGACAGCTGTAGCTCTTTCAGCGGAGAGCCCTTCCATCATTTTGACCTTCCACCACAGGATGGCGACAGAGAGCTGTTCATGCTTCTCATGCCCCTCCACTCCTGAAATCCCATCGCCAGTGAACCTTGCTAAAGTTAATATCGTCTAGACCTCTTCAGTGGAACAAGACCTTGAGCATTTGTCTAAGGGATGTTTGAAGCTTGGGAGGTGACCCTCCCCTCTTGTACCCCCTGCCCCCAACCCTTCTTATACCATTATATTTAGGTCTGGTTGTCTTTGGATATATTGCTAAGGAAATGGGATCACAGAATGAGGGCTAGAAGAGGCCTGGGAGGCCATCTGGTGACTCCCTTATTTTACAGATAATCATGAGCGCTCACGTTTATATGGCAATTTAAGATTTACAAAGCACATGATCTCACTTGACTCTCACAACAGCCCAGTGAGGTAGGTGCTATTAGTTTCCCCATTTTCCAGTTAATCAACCAACGAGGATTTATTAAGCATTTACTATGTGCTGGGCATATCTAAAGAACTTCAGTGATTTGCCAAGGGTCACACAGTTTGTAAGTGTCTGAGGAAGGATTCCAATTGAGGTCTGTCTGACTGCAAGTCCAAAGTGCTGTCCGTTATGCATCTTTCTGCTTGCGTTGGGTATTCACCATCTCTCTAAATTTGCCACCTAACTTTTTTTTTTTTACATAGGTGAAACTCACCCTCCCTCCTTTAGGCAAGAGAATTTGGGAATCGTAACTTCCATTTCTATCGTGTTGGGGCTTACAACATGCTTTTACCATAACTCTGGAGAGGGGAAAGGCTGATCATCACCATTTTTCAGGTCTGAAGAGTGAAAAGCCTTAGCCAGGGTCACAAAACTAGAAAGTCGAAGACTGGATTTTGAATCCAGGTCTCCCAGTGCCAAGTCCACCATGTGACAAGGGCTACCTTTAAGGACACAGTGGAACAAGGGAGCCAGAATCGTTGGACGGGAACATGGTTTATAGCTTAGGAAGACTGAACAATGTGCTCCGACCTCTGCCAAGACTCGCTCTGATGAGTCTCCTGACTTACTGGACGGTCTTGGAAAGTCCAGGCCTTTGTGTCCGAGGGGATCTGAGGGTTTAGAGCAGGAAAGGAAAGAGCTTCGAGATAATTCAGGCTAAAGCCTTCATTTTACCCTGTCACCCAGATCTGAAACCTCCAAGTCAGTCATCCTCTCCTCTTCCCTCCCCCCCACACCCTCTCAACATCCAAGCAGCTGCCAAGCGTCATTCCAGCACTCAGCAGAGTGCCTGGCATAGAGTAGCCCTTAATAAATACTAGCTGACTGACTACTTCCACAAAAGCTCCCTTCTCTGCCCCTTTCTCTCACTTCACATAGCCAACACCTGAGTTTAAGCCCTCATCATCTCACCAATGTACTCTGGTCAGTCTCCTAATTGGTCTCTCTGCCTCTTCTTCAGTTCGTTCTTGGGCCAATATCATTCCTTCCCTTACAGGCCTGACCAGGTCATTCTCCTGCTGAAAAAGCTTCAGTGACACCCTAGTGCCTTTGGATGCAAATACAAGCTCCTTTCCAGCCTTATTTCCTATTCGTCTCTTGTATGACTTCTATGATCCAGACAAATGGGACTCATCTATGCTCCAAAGCTGATTCGGCACATTTTCCCAGTCGGTTTCCCCATAACTGAGAGGTGTTCTCTCTTCATTTCTGCCTCTCAGAAGCCTTGTCTTCCTTGGACACTCAGCTCAAGACACCCGTCATGGGAAGCCTTGCCTCACCCTTCCTATGTGTCAGCCTTCATGGGATCATGAAGAGGTTCACTGAGTCTCCCCTCCTTTCTGAAGAAGAAACTGAAGCCTATAGAAGTTAAATGACTAGCCTAAGTTCACAAAAATAGTAAATAGAGCTAGGATTTAGACTTAGGCTCTGTGGTCTGAAATCCGCTGTTCTCACAATTTCACACTGTTCTTTCACCTCTTGATTTTTCTACTCATTTTGTATATCTCTCCTCTCCTCTCCTCTCCTCTCCTCCTCTCTCTCCTCTCCTCTCCTCTCCTCTCTCTCCTCTCTCTCCTCTCCTCTCCTCTCCCCTCTCCCTCCTCTCCTCTCCTCTCCTCTCCTCTCCTCTCCTCTCCTCTCTCTCCCCTCCCTCCCTCCCCTCCCTTCCCCTCCTATCCTCTCCTCTTCTCTTCTCCCACTGTATTCCCAGCACATATCATGGTTCCTTGCTTGTCATTGGCATTTAATAAATGGCATTTTTTAAAATTAAATTGTGGAAAATAAGGCATAGAGAGGGGAAATCACTTGTCCAACTTACTTATGGTTAGGAAATATTCAAGATTCAAACCCAGGTCCTCTGACTGCCCAATCCAGAGTCTACATTGTATTACAGAGGATTTCCTCATGAGGCATCCTGGTGTTTGCCTGGTTAGCTCTGAGGTAAAGGATACCTGATGGAGCTGGGGCTGAGAGGAGAGGGAACACCAGGGCCTTGACACAATTGGGACACCAATCATGAGGTATCAGAATTTAACTTTAGAATGATGCTTACCAAATCCAAATCAGACAGCGGGCAGTTTGGTTTAAAAAAGAAAAAAGAAATAAACTTCACAATTTCGAGATGGAAGAAATCTAGCTGGGTAGTAGTTCATTTGAAAAAGGATCTGGTGTTTTAGTGTGCTCTAAGCTCAGTATGAGTCAATGATGTGAGATGGGAGCCAAAAAGAAAAAGGAGGCTCATGTGATCTTAAGCTGCATTAAGATAAGAGTCATACAGTAGAGAATGAAGAAGGGGATCGTCCAGCTATATGGACTAGATGCTTCCGAGGTCCTTCCTGACTCTGAGATCTTATACTTCTGTACATCTGGTTGGTGGAAACTCCTGGGACTCCTGGGATTTATCTGGATTGTTAAACAAAAAATCCTGAACAGAACCTTGAGAAAGTGAGGTCTGGGAGGGGGATATGGAAACCAGGGGGCTCATCTTCTTCTGTGCAGGCCTTGATTGAAAGTTCAAAATAGGGTCAGCAACCTCTTTGGCCCTGAGCTCTCTCTATGGGGTTGAGTCTACTGGTGGGTGTCCTGGTAGGCCCAAGGCATAGGCCCTAGGGGAGAAAGAAAAAAAAGGAGGGAGCAAGAAGAAAGGGGGTAGGGGAGGCAGAGAGGAGGCCAGAGGAAGGAGAGGATGAGAGCAAAGAGAGACTCTTCACTGGGGAGGGTGAGCATGGGTCCCCCCTCCTCCTTATATAGGCCTGTTTGAAAGCAAACCTGCTAGAAATGAGAAATGCTTCCCACACTGGAGCTGGCTGTCCCCATGCACTAGGCGGGCATAGGCTGGCTGCCATCTGCTTGGTGGCCGAGACTACTTTGTTTACTGCGCTCTCTGAAAGTGCCAAACTGTGCCTTTTGGGAAGTTAGAAACATGGCAGAGGGCTGGGAGTGGAAATCCAGATGGTTGGCTGAGACTCAGACAGAGCGCTGGGTGGGCATCTGATTAGAAAGAGGGAAAAGCCCATGACTTCAGAGCAGAAATGAACCTTAGGGACCATCTGGGCCAGGGGTTGTTTTGGAGGTCCTGGACCCCTTGGGCTATCTGATGAAACCTATACACCCCTTCCCAGAATCATGTTTTAAAACACATTAAATAAAATATATAAGATTACAAAGGAAACTGATTATTTGGAAATGCAGTTATCAAAATATACATATTTTTTGAAGTTCACCTCAGGTTATTAATTCCTGATTTAGACCAACTACCTCTTTTCTGAAGGGGACATGGAAGCCTGGAGAAGGGAAGTTACTTGCCCAAGGTCACACAAAGAATAACTGGTAGAGTTGGGAAGCCTCTGATTTCAGACCAAATCACTTCCATTTGAATTGTCCTAGGGAGATTCTGAAGATGACCTGTCAGGATAAGGTACCAGACACTGAGGTCTTTTTGAACTAAACTACCAAGCATTCAAACTGCTTCAGAGAGCACAGCTCCAATGGTCTGGCCATGTTGTTTGAATGCCAAACATATGCTTGCCAAAAAGACTATTTTATGGAGAACTCAGACAAGGTAAGCACCCACACAGTGGTCAGAAGAAATGATACAAAGATGTTCTCAAGGTCTCTCTGAAGAACTTTGGTATTGACTGTGAGACATGGGAGACACTGGCACAGGACTGCCCTGCATGGCGTGACCTCGTCAGAGAAGGTGCCGTGCTTTATGACCAAAGCACAATTGCAGTAGCTCAAAGGAAATGTGAGGCACATACATTTAAAGTCGCTTCCCCTCCAAATGCTGATATGGACAATTTGTGCCCGACATATTGTGGAGCCTTCCCAGCTCATATTGATCTGATCAGCCACAATCATTTTGTACAGTATACCTTGATTCTAACATAGTGATGTCATTTCAGTCCCCTTTGAGCATGAAGGACAGCCAACCAACCAGAATATCGTTCTTTTACTCAAATTATCTTCCAGACAAACTGGCCTATTTACTGTTCTCTGTAGAAAACATTCAGTCTCTCACCTCTGTGCCTTCACCCAGCCTGTCAACCCATACCTTAAATACTTTCCCTCCATACCTCTTAGAATCTCTAGCTTCTTGCAAAAGATCAAATTAAGTACTGACTCCTACAGAAAGTCTTCCCTGATTTCTCCAGTGAGCTGTTGTTGTTCGGTTGTTTCAGTTTTCTCTGACTCTTCATGACCCCATTTCGGTTTTTTTTTTGGCAGAGATACTGGAGTGGTTTGCCGTTTCCTTCTCCAGTCTTTCTAGAAGTCAATTGTGAAAATGATTTTTTGAACCCAAGTGCGGAACGTTACATTTACCTCTATTAAGTATAGGGCTCCCTTCCTTTGCAATTACTTTGTTTACTGTGTATCTATTTTGATACTTAAACATATACATGTAGTTTCTTCAGATAGAATGTAACCTCTTTGAGATCTGGGACTTCTCACTTGTTTTTGAATCCCCAGTGTGCCAAGGCCTATTAAAATACCTGGCAAAGAGTAGGTGTTTGATACGTATTTGTTGATTGACTGATGATCAGTCCTGTCACTTGTAGGAGCAATTCCACTCAAGAGTCAATCAGTCATTGATGTTACCCTCCTTCATGGGTGAGTAAGTGCTATTTAAATGCTAGTTGTTATGTATCACCATCAGCATCATCATTACTATTGGTGTGACCCCGGGCAATCTCTGCCTCGATTTCTTCAATGATAACATGAAGACAAGAGCAGCATCTATCTTGCAGGACTGTTGTGAGGATCAGATGAGATAATATCTATAAATTATTTAACACAGTGCCTGTCACCTAGTAGGTACTAAGTAAATATGTATTTCCTTCCTTATTATAGACACATACAATAATAATAGCTAGTACTTATATAGCCCTTTAAGGTTTGCAAAACATTTTACAAATATTATCTGATCTTCCTAACAACCCTGGGAGCTATTGTTATTATGGGAATGTTTATTATTCTCATTTTATACATGAAGTAAACTGAGGCAAATAGCAGCTAAGTGGTTTGCCCAGAATCATACAGCTTGTATCTGATGTCATCTTTGAAGTCAAGTCTTCATGACCCCAGGCCCACCAGTCTATCCACTGTCCTCCCTCGTTGCCTCAAACAATTCATCAAACAACAGGCACCCACTTTGTTCTTATTCTTACTCCTCTTATAACCTAACAAGTGAAGAATAGTAACACGCTACGAGGTTGATTCTGACCAGATTTCTAGATTGTTCTGTGGTGTGATGTATTTAGGGAATATGGTATGGTGAAGAGTGTTGGCTTCGGAATCTGAAGGTCTAGAATGGAACCTTCTCTCTGCCACCTGCTACCCTCCAGCAGGAAGTTTCTGGGTTTCAGCTTTCTTGTCCGTATGATAAGGTTGGACTTAATCATCCATATGGTCCTTTCCAGCTCTAAATATATGGGCCCATGAGCTTTTCAAAGGTATTTGATGCTAGGCTCCACTAGTGATCTGGTAATGAGTTAGGCCATAGGTATATCATGATACATTTGTTGCTAGATCGAAAGTGGGCATATGACATCCACATAGTTTAACTGAGACTGAACTACTCCAAATTTCCTATGGCATTAGGTTAAATATGGTCTATCACAATTCTTCAACTGACTACACTCTCACTTGCCTGAACCCCTATTCCCAGAAATGGGACCTGACTTCTTGTTGGGTAGGGTATGCTGGAGATTCTTTTAAAATATGTGTTGGACCAGATGGCTGCTGAAGTCCCATCTAACTCTTAAAACTCTGATTCTAAAGTACAGAGGCTGAGAATGATGGCTAATATCTAATAAGATAAAATTGAATCAAGATCAATGTAAAGTCTCAGGCTTGGTTTCAAAAAATCAATTTCACAAGTACCAAATGGAGGAGCCATTGTTGTATAACAGATCAGAGGAAGGGAGAGAGGGAGAGAGAGAGAGAGAGAGAGAGAGAGAGAGAGAGAGAGAGAGAGAGAGAGAGAGAGAGAGAGAGAGAGAGAGAGAGAGGAAGGGGGAAGGGGGAGGGAGGGAAGGAGGGAGGAGGGGAGAGAGAGAGATTTTTGTGGAGTGGAAGATTAAAATAAGTTGAGTGTCACAGCGGCAAAAATTGCTAAGCTGCTCTTAAATCATATTAGGAATAGTGTCCAGAAGGAAGAAAGTTATATCACTACTGTATTTTTGTCCCAGTTAGAACACAGCTGAAGGACTGTGTTCAGTTCTGGGTACCACATCAAAGGAAGGACATTGACAAATTGGAGCATATCTAGAGGAAGGCACTACCTGACCAGGTAATGGCTCCCACTTTCCTGGAGGTCTTTAAGCAAAGTGGGGATGGCTACTTGTTGTGAGTGATGTTGAGGTAACTCTTGCCCATGTGTGGGCTGGACTAGCCACTGAGGACTCTTCAAACTCTGAGATTCTGTGATTTTGAGAGGGTGCAGTTGTCAGTCTCCACACAAAAGAGCAATTTGCCAGAAAAGTCAGGCCTGACCTTTTTCAGATGGACATCCATCACAGGAAAGAATCTACTACTTCACAAAGGCTGCTTGGAGTAAGCTTCCAGGTTTTTGACCATAAGAGCTTGGTAAATATCTGAAACCACTGGGTTCTATTTGAAGTTAATAAAATTGTTTTCAGGCTCTGTCTGTGAGCAGCCACTCTGCCAGCTTGGCTGTCCTTATTTTAAATTACATAGATATCCAACTGGATTTAGAACTGGCCCTCCTGGATCCCCGTACAGCAAGACTTCATTAGAATATCCCCTATTTAATCTTGTTCCTGTGCACAATGTTCTGAAAACTGGGTCCCCTGGTAAGTCCTCTGAAGAAGTTTCACTTTAATAAGACGAATGCAGTGTATTTATATAGCACCTGTCTCGAAGGAGCTCATGCCTCATTTTGAAGGTTAACCAAAAAGAAATCCAGTGCTTTTTAAGTTAAATAATTAAGTAGCTGATTTGGTCTACAGGTTAATAACAACGACGAGAACAAGAGACAGCATGTTGTAATGTATAGCTAGCTAGCCTTGGAGATAGGACGATTTGAGGTAAGGTACCATCTCTGGCACACCCTGGCACAGAGTAGGTGCTTAAACACTTTTAACTGAAGATAAATGTGCTTATCACCCCCAGCTTTACTCCGGGTATTATCAATACTTGCTCATGGTCATGGTCATGGTCGTGGTCGCTCAGTAAATACCAAAGGCAGGATTTGAATTCAGGTCTTCCTCGTTCCAAGTTCAGTAGTCTATTAGGGCATGTGGCTTTGTTTGCTGACGATCAAGTGCTCAAATAATCAAATTGACCTATTAATTGAAAGGTCTGCCTCCATGAGACCACTATCACTAAAGTGGCTGTTGGAAGGCCAAGGTCATTGCCAACCATCTTTTTAGGCTTTCTCCTTCCCTTTACATGAAAATTTTCTCCAGCACTTAACACAGTGCCAGGCACATAATATGGGCTTAATAACGCCTGGTGAACTGATTGGCTGACAAATCCATGAATATGCACAGCTCGGCAGCTGCCAGCTTTGTGAGATTTTCCTGGTCCTCCCCTTATCCCCTTGTCTAGTTATCTCTTGGTACCTTTTGAAATTTCCATATTAATTATATTGTAAGTTCTTTGCATTGGCCTCTCCATGTCATACATATTTCTTACTGCCTTCCTCTTGCCCAATAGGCTGTAAGCCTCTTGAGGGCAGAAACTTTTTATGTTCTGTCTTTGTATCCACAGCATTTAGCATGATGCCTTACACACAGCTGCTAATAAAATAATATATAATATTTACACAGTGTTTTAAGGTCTGTAAAGCAATTTACATATGTTAACTTATTTGATCCTCACAACTACCCTGGAAGGTAGGTGCTATTATTATCCTCATTTTATAAATAAGGAAACTGAAACAGACCGCGGTTAAATGACTTGCCTAGGGTCACACAGCTAGTAAGTGTCCGGGGTAGTGTTTGAACTTGGGTCTTCCTGGCTCTAGGTCCAGAGCTCCCACTGCAACGTACTTCAGCTGCTTCACCTGTAAGCCAAAGCATCCTTCCCATACAGACGTCTGCTACAGAATCTGATGGAAGCAACTTCTATTGAGTTCCTGCCTTTCTCTCTTTGGTGCATAGCACAGTGTCTGTTTCACAGTAGACCTTTAATATGTGTTTGGTTGATTGAACAAAATGAATGAAGGCAATGTCTCTTCCTGGGATGGCATTGTGCAACTATGCTGGCCAGTGTTCTCATGGACTTGGTGGTGGTTGTGATTCCTTAGAAGAAGAAGGCAGGAATGTCATTTGGAGTAGGGACCAAGAGCTGGGTGATGCCTAGGTCCCAATCACAGATCTTCAGTAGCATGAGACCTCTGGAATGTCTTGTGTAGATATGGAACCTTGACTTGGCCCCTGTCGCTGAGCACATATGGTGCTCCAACTCAGGATTGCACACTATGGCATAGCATACTGCGTACTGGGAAAATATTTATGGGGGAATAAATGTGAGCAAGGCATGTTTGTGCACTCTGCATAATTGGCAGGCAAATATGGAGAGAAATGGATTTCTCATGATACTGCCTGAAAGGCTGTGCCCCAGCATCATCTCATCAGATGAGCTCAGAGAGATCATAGGGGATTCTTCTTCAGCCCTCTGGATGGAGTTCAAGCTGCCCTGAAGGGGACGACATTGCTTAGTGTCCAGGTTCATGCTTTCCAAACTTTCGGGGTGTTTTGACTTCTCCCATCCCCGCCAAAGTAACAATGAAGATAGGATCTTCTTTACTTAGAAAATGGAACCTTTTTTGAATGCTGGTGGGTGGCTCACCAGGGCTTCTTTTTCCATCTAGGAAGAGAGGAGAAAATAAACAGGAAACCATGGCCATCATTCCAGGTGTAGACTTGCCTGATCTGCTTAATTTGCTGCAGTGCCGAAGTCCATCCTCTCTGGCCCAGGCTTGAGACCAAAATATTTCAGAAATACAGTGCAGAACCCAGATAGTCACGGTTAGCTGAATTAGTTCCAGAGTCCATTGTACTGCTGTGTTCTTTGAGAAGCAGTGCAATTTGAATTTTGGGCAAATAAAATAGCCCTCTGTGAGAAAATGGATCTTAAAACAATTTCACAAGTTGACTTGATTTTTAAAATGTCAGTTTGGGAAGCCAAAAGTCTAAACCTAACAACAAGGGGATGAGCAGATGTATTTACTGGGCTTCAGACTGGTGGTCTTGCTAGCCTATAATTTGCACATTTCTCATTGTGATGATTTTTTAAAAAAATTAGTTCGAATCAGGTTTATACGTCTGTTTCCACCAAGGCTTTCCTGCCCGCCCGCCATTGTTATTTAGCTGGTCGATTTCCCTTCACATGCTTTTTGCATTATTGTAACAGACAAGTCTAAGACACTGTCTAATGTTAATTCTGCTCACTGCTGCCAATTATAATCAGAGCTAGTCAAAATAAACAAATTAAACAAATAAACATGTCAAAACATCTCTGATTTAGCGAAAATCAGCCAAGTCTGAACTCTACCAGTGTTTCCGCATAAATGATGGGCTGTGGGCTGTAAAAAGCTCCATAACATTTTTTCACCTTTGCAAGGGGGAAGGTGGGTCAGTTTAGAATTACAGTGCAGCTCAACTCGGGGAAAGAGGTCTGCCACAGAAACCAAATGAAACCCAAATGTTGTTGGCTTCACCCAGGCTAGTAATGATCGGCCAGCAGGCCGCGTGTTCTAAATGCTTAAAAAAAAAGGAAGAAAGAAAGAAAGAAAGAAAGAAGGAAGGAAGGAAGGAAGGAAGAAAGAAAGAAAGAAAGAAAGAAAGAAAGAAAGAAAGAAAGAAAGAAAGAAAGAAAGAAAGAAAGAAAGAAAGAAAGAAAGAAAAGAAAATGGCAGTTGAGTCTCTGCTGACATGATGCCAAACCCTCTAAATCTTTGGGGAAGTGGAACATGATGCAGGTGAAAATAGACTAGCAGCGGATGTATGTTTCAATCTGAAACACACCTATGGCCACTGTGACATTCCCCAGTCAGCCATGTGAAAAGGAGAGTAATTAAGTGAGCTTGATTGTTTCAGAGAAAGCATAGAAAACACGGCCCTGATACCCAAGAAGGCAGATTCAGAGCTGTGACCAGAAATTTTGTGAAAAGTGCACGGGCAAGATAAACAAAGCATGGCCAGAGGGGTTGGAGCTGGGGTGGTGGTGGAAAGAAAGAAGTCAAGGCAAGAAAGGAGCCCGCCTCAGCCTGATGACTAGTTCTTTCTTATTTAATCCTTCTTGCTAAATAAGTACTAAATTCTGTTGTTTCTACCTTCTGAAAGACTGTAAGTTCTGCCAGTGGATACTTTGGGGCAAAGCCCGGGTCACCTACCCTAGTTATGGCACTGAATGGATGTGAATAATGAGAGGGAGTTGAGAGATGTGTGTGCACATGCGTATTTGTGTAGTGGTATGCTAACCTTAACAATATGGCAGGAAGGTAAGGAAGAAGGCTGTCATCCTGGCAGGTGGTTCTTATAAAGACGTGATCTCTTGATGAACAAGCAGTCTTAAGGTATCCAAACCCACCTCTAGGCAGAACCAAAACCCCAGGACAGGTGGTTACTGCTCCTAGGTTATTTGTATACCTTTGAACACACCCCATTCCAATTGGCATTTTAGAAGAAGAGATCAGTCCGTGGTAGAAAGCTAGGGAGGACAATTGCTCCCGGCTCCCCCTTTTCCCACTTTATATCCCCATGCACAGAAAATGGGTTTGGGGACAGTGGAGGTGGGAAAGAAAGCCAACAACCTAAGGAGAAGAATTTGCAAAGGAGAAAGAGACTGCCATTCCTGTTCCCCCAACCAAGGATTACCATGACTTCTCCTGCCCTCTACAACTTCTCCCCCTCCTTTTAATGATTATTTTTTAAATGTGCATGGAGTCTGGAAGAAAAGGGGAGGGGGAAGGGATTGCTGTGCCTTTGAAATGTTGTTTTCTGAAGACAAGTCTCTCGGATCTCAGTTATTAACAACCTCTCACAAGACAGTTATTTTTGGAGTGGCCTCTTAGGAGGCAACCTCTTGGAAGTGAACTCATTTATTTCCCGTCTCACTGTCCTGCTATTTCCTGCAGAGAGAGGGGGAAAGTGAAACCACATGTTTGGAGGAGCTAACGGAGGAAACCCCTCCGAAGACAAATGACGACTCTTCTCCCCTGGCAATTAGTCAAACCTGGGCCGCCGGCCAGCCCAGGTGTTCCCGACTGCGTATAAATTTGCCAAAGAACAATGAAAATAGCAGCTGATCACGCTGACAGATTTCTCTAGTAATTTCCTGTCGCCTGGCATCTTCAGGTTACTTTCCCACAATTATGACTGTTGATGAAGAAGGCTGGGGGCCCTTCAGAGTCAGTTTTGAGTCCGCTGTCTTCTCTTACCTATCTCTGATCCACTCCTAACAGTACCAGCACCAAACAACTTATGAGAGGAAAAAAACCCCCAAACCCACTTCACCCTGAAACCAAATTTCATTTCATTTGGAGAGGTGTGGGGGGGGGAAGAAGGAAAAAATAAACCCACCCTTCTTTGGGAATTTTGGATTTTTTCCCCCATTCCCAGATGTTTGAATGTAATCCCTTTGCAAAATACATATTTTAATGAGTCTGAATTTGAAAGGGGGAAAAAAAATCTCTTTGCACCTGCATCCTATAGAGTTTCTTGGCAACCGTGCTCCAAGATTCATGTTCCTTCTGCTCCTCTAACTTACCAGTTGGAAGGTTTCCTTGGCCTGTCCATTATCTTCCAAAGGAAGCTGGGTCTGAGAATGAGGCTGCTGCTGCTGCTGCTGCATCATGGGACTGTGATCTGAGAACTGGACATTGACCACAAGGGTCAGCTGGGGGCATGGATTGGATGCCAACCACAGCCTTCTTATTGTCTCCCCCATGTGGGAACTGGACATGTTTAGATCAGAGGAAAGGAGATGGGAGGAGGGGGGACACACATTTAATAGCTGTCTCCAAGTATGCAAAGAGATGTTATAAGAAGTGGTAATAGATTTGTACTACTTGTCCCCAGAGAACATAAGCAGGACCAATGGGTGGAAATTACCAAGAAACATATTGAAGCTTGATGTTGGGAAATATCATCCCACTGAGAATTATGCAAAATAGAATGGGCTGCCATGGGAAAGTAGGGGGCTCCCCCTCACTGAAGGTCTTCAACTGGATGCTCATTTATTGGGCCACAGCAGGGCTTGCTATATATTGCAGTGAATAGAACACTGGAATTGGAATCTGCAAATCCAGCTTCACAGATTTACTGGCTATGTGACCCCAGGAAAGTCACTCCACTTCTGTCTGCCTCCATTTCCTCATCTGTAAAATGGGAAAATTAATGGCATCTTTCTCCCTCCCAGGTTGGATCAAAAGAGATAATATTTGTAAAGTACTTTGTGGAGCTTATAGCATTATATGTTAGATATTGTCTATAGATATTAGATGTTGTCATTATTATTATTATTGTTATCATTATTATTATGTGGTAGAAGGTATAGGTTTTGGTATAGGTTTCACTAGATAGTTTTTGAGTCAGCCTCCATTTCTGAAATTCTGCATGATAATGTAGTATCTGTGTGTGTGTGTGTGTGTGTGTGTGTGTGTGTGTGTGTGTTTGCACACACATACTCGGGTTTGAGCCAGATCCAATCCAAAGTGTTTGGGGACAAGGTAGAAACAAAGAGAACTATGCAATTATCTTGAAACTTTATGTTAAATCTTGGGGAAGGTATAATTGCTGATTTGGTTAGAACAATTTTATGAAGCAGTTTTGTGAGGGCTGGAAAAAGAGCTGAAAGCTTGCCAAGAAGCTGGTCTCTTGTGTAGTGAAAGAAGTCACCGAGAGCAGGGTGGGGTAGGCTGGGGTGGGCTGAGGTGGGCGAGCACCTGGGCTGTGGTCCTGGCACTGCTGGTAAGAGAAACTCACTTCACTAATTTAGGCCTCAGTTTCTTCACCTGGAAAACAAGAGGGTTGGATTCAATGAATTCTCACAGGGTTTTACAAGGCTGGCGCTGAAATCTTTTGTTTTTTCTGCTTCTAGACAGCTTTCCTCCTCCTACCTCTTAGCCCCCACCCCTCAGAAAAGAAGGGGTGTTTAAGCAGAGTGATGTGGGAGATCCAAAGACCGGTCCTGCTCTAGAGCATGTCATGGGGAAGGGGGGAGAAGGGACGTGACCAAGGGGGTGAAAGAAGACCTGAAGAGAGAGAATCAAAGGTGGACATGAACATGTGGAGATTCCCAAGCACTTTGCTCTGTAGAATAGCAGCATGGAAACAGCGCTGGAGATAGGAAAGAGAAGTTCTGGGTTCCAGGCTGGACTCTGATGTGTTCTATGGGTCTACGACAGTAGGCAAGTCCCCTCACCACTCTGAGCAGGAATGTGCTGCTCAATGTTTTAAAAACCAGCTGTCTGATCAAAAAAATGTTTTTGAAGTTCGCATGACACACTTTCTAGTTTAATTCGCGTTATTAACATTCTCTCCACCACTATCTTAAGAGTAGACAATTAACAACACAATAAATCTGGCCCTGGTTTGTATAGTGTTGCCAATTCCTCTGGTGTAATTTGCTCGAAATGAAAATTTAACAATTGGCTCTCACAAGCAAATTTAACAATTGGCTACAGTGCACCACTGGCTCTGAGGCTCAGTCTCATCAGCCATAAAATGGAAATAACATTATGTACTCTACCTATCTCACAGGATTAGAGTGGAGAAAAGGTCTTTTAAAGTTGCGATGAATGGACTCTCTCTCTCTCTTTTTCTCTCTCCCTTCTTCCCTCTCTCTGTCTCTGTCTGTCATTTGTCTATCTGACTCATTTTCAGTAGTGGACTGTAGGCCTAGAACATTCCATAATGTTCTGACTCACTTGTTTCTAGGAACCTATGTAGAGAGCTGGAAAGGACATCAGAGGTCAGCTAGTCTTATCCCTCTCATTTTACAGATAAGGTCACAGAGGCCCAAGGAAGTAAAGTGATTTCGGCAAGGTCACACAAGCAAAGAGCTTCACAGCTGGGATTTGAATCCCCTGGTTAGTTTTGATAAACAGCTTTCATGTTTTAGGTCTCTGTTACAGGGAATCTGCAGGGTGAAAGGGGGAGGAGAGGAAGGGAGATGTATTTATTAATGAAGGTAATGTTCAAACAAAAGATAAGATTTTTTAAAGCAGACCACAAAGTGTTAGAGAAATGAGTTATGTCAATAAATTATTAAAATGAAAATGTTTTCATATTAAATCATTTTGTACACAAGTTCCCTAGTTGGTAAAAATTCCACCAATAGACATTTATTTCATTAGCACTGAAGTGGCCATCACAACCCTTTTTCTCAGAACAGGGCTTTCGGTCACTCCTCCCTCCGCTAGAATGTCTACTCTAGGACACTGAAAATTTAGTTTTATGGAATAAAAGAGAAGCTGTTGGCTTCAGAGGCATTATGTCCAGTGGCTAGCAGGTGGACCTCAAAACCAGGAAGACCTAGTCAATACTGTGGCTGTTGGTGTTATATTATCTTACCTCTTTCCAATTCTCTCCTCAGAACAGAAATTTTGGGAAAACAGGGGGAGCTGAGAAAAAGAGAAAACAGATTTTGTTAATATTTAAAAATAGAATTTAAATTTAAAAATAACAACATATCTGCTAGTTCTATGACCTGGGGCAAGTCCATAGATGTCAACACCCCGGGTGTTGAGTATCGTGCCTTGCACATATCTGGGGATTACTAGATGTTTGTTGCACTGAACTTACTAAAAATCTGCCTACGTCATTTCCCTTACCTGTGATGCCTTTCCAGTCCCCTTTTCCAGTTAGGCAAACTCCAGCCTCCTTTTCAGCTCTAACCAAATGTCATCACTTCCATGAAGCCTTTCCTGTCTTTTCTGAACTCCTAGAATCCAGACACTCTAAGTGCTAAACTCCATAGTACAGGCTAAATGATATTTTAACGAGTTCCATTCTGAGCACCACATTTCAGGAAGGACATTGATGGTCTGGAGAGCGTCAAAGGACCATATGTAGAGTCTATGATCTAGAGCTGAAATGACCTCAGAGCCCATCTACTCCACTCTCCTTCATTTTACAAATGAGGAAACTGAGGCCCAGAGAGGTGAAATGAGTTAAGGTCATAGAAGAGGTGACCAGAATGGTGAAGATGGATTCCACGTTGTATAAGCTTCAGTTGAAAGAAACAAGGATATTTAACCTAAGAGAAGGTACAAGAGAACTGTTTTCAATTATTTAACAGGTTCTCATGCAGCTAGATGGTGCCATAGTGTAGGCAAAGCTCCAGGCCTGGAATCAGGAAGGCTCATCTTCTTGAGTTCAAATCTGACCTCAGATACTTACTAGCTGTGTGAACCTGGCCAAGTCACTTAGCCTTGTTTGCCTCAGTTTCCTCCTCTGTTAAATGAGCTGGAGAAGGAAATGGGGACTACTCTAGTATCTGCCAAGAAAACCCTAAATGGGGCCATGAAGAGTTGGAGATGACTGAACAACAACATATAGAAGAGGGATTCAACTTTGTCTCCAGAGGGAAAACCCAGGAACAGTGTGAAGGCAGTGGCTGGAGCAAGGTTCAGGCTTGACATGAGGAGCATTGTCCTCATAATTAGACTACATCTCAAATGGAAGGGGTTGCCTTGGAAAGTCATTGGTTCCCTCTTGTTGGAGATCGGCTGAAGAGGATTCTTTTTCAAGTACAAGTTGGACTCAGTGGCCTTGAGATCCCTTTGAACCCTTAAATTCTGTGATTCTACTGTTGTTTCAAGGGCATTTCTCCTTTTGAAAGACTGAAGAACTCTGAGATCAACAAAATGATCATGCTGATTCCAGAGACTGAAGAGGAAGAGGAATACTGCCCACCTCATGACAAAGGGATGATGGGCTAATGTGCCCAATGAGAAGCTCATTTTGGGATATAGCCAAGATGGGAATTTGTTTCATTTGACTGTACTCACATGATATGAGCTCTTTCTTTCTTATGGAAGGGGAGGAAAGGAATAAACACTTATATAGCACATTCTCTGTGCTAGACACAGTGCTAAGCATGTTTTACAAATATTATCTTATTTGATCTTTACAACAATCCTGAGGCAAGTGCTGTTATTATCTCCATCTTACAGTTTAGGAAATTGAGGTAAGTGACTCACCCAGGGTCACACAGCTAGTAAGTGTAATTATAAGGGGTTATTTTAATCAATCAGTGAGCATGTATTAGGCACCCATTGTGTATCAGATATTGTGTTAAGTTCTGAGGATGCAAAGATGAAAGGAAAATAG
The DNA here is from genome assembly GCF_003287225.1 of Phascolarctos cinereus. NCBI lineage: Eukaryota > Metazoa > Chordata > Mammalia > Diprotodontia > Phascolarctidae > Phascolarctos > Phascolarctos cinereus. The sequence goes on along the minus strand of NW_027555625.1, from coordinate 18,242,459 downwards.
CTCCTGCCTCCAAGGAGCTTACATTGTAGTAAGGGAACAGTATGTACTGATAGAAGTTGCATTAGTCCTGTCTCCCCCACTGGACCATAAGATCCTTGAGGGCAGACGTTGTGCCTGCTCTTTCTCTGGTACATTGCCACTCCTGGCCTAGTACAGAACTGTATATTAAGCACTCAGTAAGACTGCCTTTTCAACCGATTTTCACCCCTGCTGATCGATACCCACCTGGATTTGTCAATACAACATAATGTTAAGTTCAGCCACAGAATGACCCAGGATTGGGAAAGCTGGCTATATTCTAAAGTGAAGGATTCAGATATTGCCATGTTAAGTTTAATATAGCAGCAAGGTAGTGCAGTGGACAGAGAACTGAGCTTAGAGTCAAGATGAGCTGGATTCAAATCCAGCCTCAGATGCTAGCTTTGTGACTGTGGATGGAGCACTTAAATTTTGTCTGCCTCAGTTCTCCCATCTGTTAAATAGGCATGATAATAGCACCTTCTCTCCAGGGCTGAAATAAGAGGCAAATGAGATGATATTTGGAAAGTGTTTCATAGACCTTAGAGTGCTAAGTAAGTGCACACTATTTTTATTATTTATGAAAACACTGTGTAACATAAATCCATGTTTTTGTTTATATTTCACCCTCTTGTTCTTCCTTATATTTGGAACATTTATGGTTCCAGAATTCATAACAAAAAAGAAAACCTAATAAAAATTATACCTTAAATTTAAAAAAATAATCCAAGCCTATAGATGTTATTTCTATCTGAACTCTCAGCTCCTAATAATAATACTTGATGTAAAACAACAGCAATAGTCATAACTCCAATTTCTTTTCTTTCCTTTTTTTGTTTAGACAATGGGGTTAAGTGACTTACCCAGGGTCACACAGCTAATAAGTGTCAAGTGTCTGAGGTTGGATTTGAACTCTGATACTCCTGACTCCAAGGTCAGAGCTCTATCCACTGTGCCACCTAGCTGCCCCTTAGCTAGGGCTATGGAGTTTTACAGAGACACTTTTCTCACAACCTGGAGATTGAAATGGTTATCCACAGATGAAGAGAGAATTTCATTCAAGAAGCGTTTATTAAGGATCCACCAAGCATTGTTACCAAGCATAAGCATGCCAGGCACTGTTCTAGGGGCAGGCAATACTAAGACAAAAATTTAAAAACACCTCTTGCCCTCAAGGAGCTTACACTCTATTGACTGGGGGACAGAGTCAAAGCCAGCATGGGCCCAGAGAAGCAAATAAAAAATAAATTCAAACCAATGGGAGAGGAGGTGTTACTAACAAGTGGGAAGATCAGAAAAACCTCCTGGGCTGAGCTTTGAAAGGAGTCTGAAATCGCAAGAGGTGGAGGTGAGAAGGCAGAATAAATCCAGGCTTGAGGAACGGCTAATGTGAAAGTGGACAGGATTGTCCAGGGGATGTCATGGGCGTGGCGTACAGCAAAGTCAGCTAGTTTAGTAGGAATGGAGAATGAATGAAGGGGAATCATTTGAAATCAGATGGAAAAGACAGACTGGGACCAGATAGTGAAAGGCTTTCAATGCCAAATGGGAGAGGCACTAGGGAGCCACTATAGTTTCTGGAGCAGGGTAGGGACACGATCAGCGCTTTGCTTCAAGAGTATCTTTTTGGCATTTGTGCGGAGAGAATAGAGGCAGGGAGGCCGCTTCAGGGGCATTGCTGAGAGGGCCTGGGTGTTTCTTTTGTGTTCTGGGCTTAGCTCAGAGGCTTGGACTATTTCTGCCCAGCAGGCTGGACACATTCCCAGGGTCTCAGGCTTTGGCTTCTAGAAGGAAAGAGGGAGGGGAGCTCGTGGGGCCTGCTAATAGCTGAGGGGATCAGGAGGAGGTGGGGCTGGTGGTTGGCTCCCCTGTACCTTCCTGGAAGCGTAGTGTTGACTCCATGACCCACAAGGCACATTCCTGAATGTCCACTGGGTAATCTGGCCCTGTTAACACTTAATATTTATGACCAACATTTGCCAGTGATTATATTAACAGGAAAGTGATTATAATTCTATATGCTAGTGTGAGAGCTGTGTAACTCATACCACAGATGGAGTATATGCTAAGACAAATGCAATGTCCCTTGAAGCTCTTCACTGGTAACACCAAGGAGAAAATTTGGATAATGTATTCATTTGAATAAGTTCTTGTCATACCTACTGGAAGGCTAGAGGACTGCAGCCAGATAGAATCTTGGAGGTCCTGCGATCTAATGCCCTTCCTACCTTCATTGTACAGATCAGACAACTGAGGACCACTGAATGCTCTCTTCACAGTAATCTTGAGAAAGAAGTAGTGAAAACATTAGTCAAGCCATTATACAGATGAAAAAACTGAGTCTGAGAGAGGTGATATATCAATAGCTAGTTATTAGTAGACTTAGGGCTCGGACTCAGGTTTTCTATCTCCCAATCCAGGGCTTTTCTCATTATCTGGCATTTTTGCTAATAATAACAACTAGCATTTATATAACACTTTAAGGTTTGAGTAAAGTTTTACAAATATTATCTCATTTCATCCTCACAACAACCCTGGGAGATAGTGCTATGAAGACCCCCATTTTACAGATAAGGAAGCTGAGACCCAGAGAGGTGAAGTGACTCACTCAGGGACACACAGCTGGTGTCAGTGGCAGGATCTGAATCCAGGTTTCTCTTGACTCCAGATCCAGTGATCTTTCTGCTCTACCAATTTGTTTGTCCTCATGACTATCCTTTCAGTAGGATCCTATCTGCGTGTGAGAAGCATAGGATTTCTTGATTAAGAGTGTAAGAGCTGTAACTAGCAATTTTGCCACCCTGGGGAAGAAGGGTAGGACCTTTCTATTTTAGAAAAGTTTTCTTATAAATTAGGGGCTATGATTAGTTCTTTCTCTGCTGCTAACGAATAATAGGATTGTTGATCTAGACCTGAAGGGGAACTCAGAGGCCATTTGGCCCAAACTTGTCATTTCACATATGAGGAAACTGAGGGAGGTTAAATGACTTGCCCAAGGTCACACAGGTAGTAAGCATCGAAGACAGAAGACCTTTGAATCCAAGGCCAATGTCTTATTTTTGTATTTTTATCCCCAGACCTTAGCACAGTGCTTGGCACTTTGCAAATACTGAATAGATGCTTTTTATTCATTCCACTTTAATCCTAGCAGTCCAAAATTTACCATTTAAAGTTACTCAGTCTTTTGAAGTGATCATTTTAAATTTTCATGCCCTCTGCACTTCAGTGTGCTGGTGTATTGCCCTGATCACCAGCCTCGTTAATGTACCATGCCTTTTTCCTCAGTTGCTAGTCCTGAGAGGCCTTTCTTAAACTTCCTGAAATGTTTCCATCGAGTTCCATCCCTCCTCCACTTCATTTAGCTGTTTTCTCCAAACCTCAGCAGTTATTTCTTCTCAGATCTGCGGCCTGCAGAATTAATTGGAGGTCTTTCTTGGGGGGAGTCGTGATAGTTTTGGCTCTTCCCTTCCAAAGAATTTGGCCATGGGAGTAGCTTGACCTTATTTCTGGCCAGTGTAGCCAGAGGACCAACTTTGTACAATTAGGTCATCTTCCTTAGGCCCTGACTTCCCAGTCATTGAGCGATCCTAGCACTGCATGCTTCTCCAAACGCTTTTCTTGACATGACTCCATTGTGAAATGGGGCTCTGATACTGGCTCTGCTGCTCTCTGGAGCCCTGATGCCAAATGTTCCCGGCTTTTATGTGAGCAGTTAGTTAATTAAAATAAAATTGAATTCATGACCACTTCATTCTAGACAGCCTTGGCTGGTGGAGAGTTTATCTTTGATCAAGTGAGAAAACTGCCTGAGGCTTCGTATATGCCTCAACTGACTCCAAATAAACACTCACACAGAATGCAAGGCATGGAGCAGGCTTTGAGCATCTCATCTGTGCATGCAGGAAACAGCTACTCATGGCAGGGGCTAAGTAAATGTTTCTTTTGTTGTCGAATTTACTGAGTGTCCACCATACACCAAGAAAAGAACTGGGATCTTGGGGAGATGGAAAAGAAAGGGAGACAAAGTGAGGATTTAGGGCTGAAGGGTGCCTTAGAATCCAAACCTCTCATCTCATAGATGAGTAAACTGAGGTACATGTAAGTTAAGTGATTTGCTCAGGGACACCTAGGTAGTTAAGTGTCAGAGGCAGGATTTGAACGTAGGCCTTCTGGAAGCCAATTCCAGAGCCCAGGCTATTACACCACGCTGCCTCATGCAGGGGGGATAGCCCTGGGTTTAGGTCAGAGGCCTGGGATTTGAGTCTCCCCGCTTACAGCCATAAAGAGCTCCCCTGAGCTTTAGTCTCCTGATCTATAAAGGGAAGAGGTTAGAAAGATTGATCTCCAAGCTCTCTTTCAGCAGCAGGCCCTGTGACAAGGGAGATTTTGTGGTACCCAGGGAAGTATTATGACTTTAGAGTCAAGGGACTTGGCCGCAAACCTAGGCTTGGATATTTACTAGTGGTGTGAGCCTGGCCAGATCATTTAACCTCTCTGGGGCCACAATGTGCTAGTTAATCAATAAATGTTTATGAAGTGCCTACTATGTGCCTGAGCTATAAATAAGGGGTTTGAATTGGATGTCTTCTGGGGACCCTTCTAGCTTTGAATCAGAGATGGTTCTCTTCAGGGCCTCAGTTTACTCATCTGTAAAATAAAGGGCTTGGACTGGATGAACACTGAGGTGACTTCCAGCACTTAAAATCTGATTCTAAATAAGCAGTTGAGAGGGGAGACATTCTCTATTGAGCTCCAGAGGAGTTGTACAGAGAAGCAGGTGCATCTGGAGAGCAGGTGGAGCTCACTGTGGCTAGAGTGGAGGAGTCGGATAGGGCTCATTGCATCTGCTGGGCCTTGGACTGGGACTGGAAGGTTGGATGTCAGATAATCACTGACATCACCAACTAGAATGGGGGGGGGTTACACTGGGGAGCAGGAAGCATTGGGGTTGGATACCTATGATGAGATCAGACTAGAATTCAACAAAATGCATTTGCTCCAGAAGCTTTGGAGGTGGTATAATGGTGAGAACATTACACAAATTCAAAAGGTCTGATCATTTTGTTTTTCTTTACCGGGCAGCCTGTCTAGCACATAGGGCACTAGACTTGGAGATGGGACAATTTGGTTCAAATACAGTTTCAGGCACTTACTAGCTATGTGGCCCATGGCAAGTCACTTAACCCCTGTCTGCCTCAGTTTCTTCATCTGTAAAATGGGGTCATAACAGTAACTACTATCAGGGTTGTTATGAGGATCAAGTGAAATAATATTTGTAAAATTTTTTGTAAAACTTAAGTTGCTACATTTGTTGCTGGCTATTATTATTGTTATTATGATTACTATACTCGTTTGACAGATGGAGAAATGAAAACTCAGTGACTTGCCCATAGTTAATATCAGAGGTGGAATTTTATAGATTCATAGGTACAGAACTGGAAGGGACCTTCCAATGCATTCAATTCAACACCTTCATCTTACAGATGAGGAAATGGAGGCTGGGGATGGTGGTTAAGTGACTTGTCCAAGGTCACACAAGTAGTTACTGACTGAAGTGGTATTTGTACCTAGTTCCTTGCAATCCAAATTTAGTCTTCATCCCAGCCCACCATACTCTGCGAACCTTAAAGTACTACGTAGATATTAGTTATTATTTTTAATAATAAGTTTGTTTTAAAAAATAAGTTTTTAAACATAAGCTGTGATTTGTTTTTATGCCATGGTCATTTCCAGGCATAGCCCCCTCTCCACCCTCAGCATGGAGCCCTCTTTTGTAACAGAAAAGAATAATTAAGCAAAACCATCTGACTCAGGGGCTAAGGCTGGCAGATATGTAGCAGTCTACACCTGTAGTCCACCACCTCTCCGACAAGAGGAGGGAGATATTTTTTAGACTGGTCAATATAATGACTCAGAGTTTGTTTATGGTTCAATGTGCTTTTCATTTATGTTACAATCATCATTGTGCCCTCTTGTTTCTCTTTACCTTCCTATGTCAACTATAATTATTTACTGAATGCTCCCTGGGGGCTTAGCACGTACTGAGCATGACAGGAAATATCAAAGAAGTAGAAGACATAATCTTTACCCTCGAGGGTCACATAATCTAGTTGGGGAGAGATGATATACACACAGGAAACAACCAGAGAACAATCCTGGACCTGGGTTCAAATTGTGACCCTGATACTATCTTTGTAACCCTGGGCAAATCATTTACCCTCTACTGGTTACTCTCTACCCATTTCATCTGTGAAATGGGAGAGTTGGATTACATGAGCTCTAAGACCCCATCCAGCTCCAAACTGATGACCCAATGATCCAGAGACTGCATGGAATAAGCACGTGTAATAGCATAGTAGAATCTGTAATGCCAAGAGAATTGGACTAAGGGTAGCAAAGGAGGTAGTCACCTAGGGCGCAACAAGATTGTGTGTATGTGTGTGTGTGTGTGTGTGTGTGTGTGTGTGTGTGTGCGCGCGCGCGCGCGCGTATATGTGTGTAGGGGAGGGTCAAAACAGAAATCTTTTTTTAATGTGACCCTTAATAAATGTAAATGTTTAATGCTAACAAATTCTCTTTCCTTTAGCTCTTGCTTCATTATTTTGTGATGTCATGCCAGTGTGAGGACAAAGCCTCAGTGGGTAGTCACTGGTAGGGGGGTGGAATTTTAAAACTTTGACACGAAGGCTCGTTTCCCCCCTCCCTCCAGTGCTCCCCCCTCCCCCTTCCCTCCCCCACCTCCTCCCCTCCCTCCCAGCCAAGAGAATATAATTGAGGGAAAGGTCGCTGTGGGCTAGGGTGACTCAGGGAAGGGATGGTCATAAAATCCTTGCATTTTTGGCCCAGATATTTTTTCTCAGCTTGTGAATTCATCTCCTCATTTATGGTTTCAGGAAATATGATCCAGATTCAAACACCAGAAGGGGGTGGGGGAACGGGAGCATCTCCAACTTGTTGAATTATTTATCTTTTCTCTCGCAGGGTGATTGCCTCTTGCCTTGCTGTGGACTGATTGGGACTGATTATTTTCCCAGGCAGGCTGCAGGGCTGGTTTGGAGAAGGGCGCCTGGAAGCTGCAACCCTCCATTGCTTTCTTTCTAGTCACTCTCTATTTACGCCGCATGTTTTTCTCAACGCACTTATTGACTCTCCCCTTAGACTGTAAGGTCCTTGAGAGCAATTCCTCGTATCCCTCGAACAATGCCTGGCACACAGCAGGTGCTTAATAAAGACTCGGTCCATTGGGTCCAGAGAGACTTTGTGAGCTCCCTGGGAACTCTCCCTGTTCCAGTCTCTAAACCCGAAGGATTGTCCTTGGGAGAAGTGAAGCTTGAGCAGGTCACCTCAGGGATCACAATAACAACAACAAGAGTAACAGTAACAACAGCCACGGACGTACACGTCTTCCATTTCAGTTACTGCCAGGCATGTTCTTATTTATCCGAGGTGATGAGGGGGGATTGTATTTCCCAGATGATACATCACGCAAGCACCTTTCCAGGGTTTGCATTCAGTTTGTAACAACAGATTTACTGGGCTGGGGCGAGGGTGAGGGAGCAGGGATTCTTAACCGTCTTCCACTAAGGGTCCCCAAAGCTCTGGGTTCTTTGGGGTCCTGGGTTCAGTCCTAGGACGGCCTGGTCTCTGAATAAGAGGTCAGGATCTTTTTTTCACAAACTCGCTGGCTCTTTACACCCCATGCTGGATCCCTCAGCAAAGGTCTCTTAAAGCTTAGGTCCGACTCATGTCTAAGTTCTCTATTAGAACGGGAGCTCCCTGAGAGCAGGCATTATCTTACTTTGCTATTTGGATTTCCAGAGTTTAGCAGATCACAAGTGCTCAATAAGTTCCTTTTAATTCATTCATTCCCCAAAAGAGAGAAGAAAGACAGTCAATATACAAAGTAGAGGACAGCTATTTATTTCCTCCACATAAAGGAAATGATAAAAATGCAAAAGACTCGAAAGGGTCTTCAATAAAAGTACAAAAGACTGATTGCCAAAGACTTGACCATAACACAATAATCCATCACTCCTACTATGCTTTTCCAAGAGTTAGATACTTAAAACATCAGACCATCGGACATTTAATGGGATTTGACGAACAGCCATTTGCCCTCACCTTGGCTCTGCATTATCGGAAAATCTCCCTCCAGGTCCGTGTCTTCTGACAGGCTATTTCAAAGCCTGGGCTCCTTTCCCCGTTGGTCGTCATCTTTCCTTCCTGATAGTAGCTACAGTCGACATTTCTTACAGTGAGTAGCCAGAACTGACTGAGAGATCTCAGTCCTCGACTCATGATGGTCTCTCGGAGGCTGGAAATGTTCATCTCCAAAGCACTGTTTAGTCACTTATGCTCTGAGACAGATACACAAAGAAGAAGCAGCCTCCAGGAGCCTCGGGGGAATCTAGGCTCACCTAGGTGAGACAGTGAGATGTTCAGTGGATAGAGTGCTGGACCTGGAGTCAGAAGAGCTGAGTTCAAATCCAGCCTCAGGCTCTCGCTAGCCCTTTGACCTAGGCAAGACACTTAACATCTTCTTGCCTCAGTTTCCTCCTCTGTAAAATGATTTCCGTAATAGCGCTTACTTTCCAGGGTTGTTGTGAGGATAAAAAAAGATGCTCTTTCTAAAGCCCTTTGTAAACCTTAAAGCACTATATAAATGCTACTTGTTATTGTTATTATCTAGGCAGCACATGCATCAGCTACCATCTTTGAATTCCACTGCTTCTAGGTTGGAAGAGGCAAATAAGAAAATCCCCTCCCCCCCATGGGAATTCTAAGTGTTCCATACCAAAGTATGGCGGAGAAAGGATGAAGAGACAGAGAGAGCAGAAGTTGTTTCTCCTCACAAATGGTTGTCCAGCCTCTGCTGAGATTTTCTTTTCATTGGGGAATTAATAAGAATAATAACACTAAGTCACATACAGATAGCTTTTTTATATTTTATAAGGCCCTTTTATTCACGACAACCATGGGAGGGAGAAGGTACAGCTATTTGTAGCCTTTTATAATCTCTGAGGAATCCTCATTACAACTCCTACCCGCACTGAGCCTGATCCCAGGGCAAGGTAATATTTCCCCCTCGAGGAGGAAACTGAGGCTGGGAGAGGAGATGGGGGTCTTCACATAATTAATGTGTCAAAGCCTAAACTCCCAGGAGATCAATGGGGCAATAAAACTTTGAGGTGGAAGGGACTGAAACCTAGATCTTCTGTCACCCTGTTCCCCTGTGTGGAATTGTGATGTGGTAACATAAAGAACAAGGATGCCCTAAATGTATACCTTCAATTGACCCCACCCGAGCATGTCCCATGGATTGAAACCTGCTTCTGGAACTCACTGGCCGCATGACCCTAAGAAGGTTTCTTCTTTTTGCCTCAGTTTCTCCATCAGATAATTAAAGCATTAGACTAGATAGCTTCAGGAATCCTTTCCTCATTTCACCATTGTGCTATACTGTCTCTAATAACAAATGTATAAACACACACACATACTCATATATAAACACATTCACAGACACACAAAAACAGGTACTTTTAATGGTGTACAAGCTGGGAGTTCACATGATGTATTCGATTTGGAGTGGGCTCAAATCTTGTCTATTACGAACTGCATGACCCTGGGCAAGTCACTTGTTCACTTCTCTTTGCCTCAGTTTCCTTATTTGTAAGATGAAGGAGTTGGCCTCCATGGCCTCTCAGGTACCTTCCAGCTCTAAGCCTCTGATTCTATTTGTTTCAGCAAAGGCTCTCCTTTGAGCAGGACTGTGAAGGAAGGTCTCCCTCCATCCTATCCCCCCCACCCCCCCTGCACTGGTCCAGGAGGCAGTTGCTGGCCCAGTTCCTGGCTGCGGCCTAACATTCCACTGACCTCAGATTTCCCTTGTGGTCTGACTAGGATAAGATGCTATTTGCTTTTTGTTCTAAATGGTTGTTGCTGGGCAGCTGTGAGGAAGTGAACATGTCCCAGCCCAGAATAGTTTCATGTAAATGGCAGGGGAATTTAAATAAACAAAACCCCTCACCTCACGTTAAAAAGGGGGGGCTGAATGAAGAAGGGGGTGTAGGCTAGAAGGCAGATTGTTTTTCTGGCTTCAATGACCCTTTGAACTATTTCAGGTGAGTCTTTCAATGTTAGCATGCCTCTGTTGATCAGTGTGGAAAATGGGTATATTGATGCCATTTGTTGACTGTGTGCTGCAGGGTCATTCATGGGTTGTCAGCTGATTGATAGAGGGTGGGAGCCTTTGGAGAGGTCATGTTCTCCTTGGCTGTCTGTCCAAAGGGAGATGAGGGAGCCCAAAACGGAATGTGCACCCAGGGAGAACTAGTACCATGGAATCAAGACGCAGGAAAGAGTCAGTTCCGAGGAATCAGGACTTGGACTCGAGGCACACTAGCAACACCACTCACTTGATTAGCTCCTTGTGACTGGGAGGCATTTCTCATGCCTCTGCACCATGCTTGCCCACCGGCCTCTCTCTCTCTTCCATGCTTGTGTAACGGGGTCTGATCGTCCTTAATGGAGGAGCACCTCCCGCTGTCCACAGTGAGATGGGCACACACGGCCTCCCCGATAGAACACATTACCTGCTGAAGGGCAGGGTATCTCCAGCACCCAGCTCAGTGCCTGGCATGCAGTCACTGCTTACTGAACGCTTCTGATTAATGGATGAGGCATGGGGATCCGCTCTGGGATAGCAGCCTTCTGGGGGCCTTGGCACCTGGAATCAGACAGCAAGGATTCAGAGATGAGGAAAAAGAAGGGCAAATGTGCGGGAGAGGGACCCTGCTTTCGACCTCAGGGACCAGAAGGATCCTTAACTTATCCCAACTGATAGTGAGGACCAGTGACTGACGGCAAGGGCTTTTAGCCCAGCCCAGAGAGGTGAGGAAGCCTTCCTTGGAGGAGTCTGAGTCAGATAAGGGATCAGGATGAGTTACAAAGAAGAGCCTTTTTTTCCTGTCAGGGTGATCATTTGGTTTTTATTCTGAACATAACAAACAGCAAAGAAAAAGGGCATTTCCATATGCATAGCACAGCAGAGGAAGGGCATTATAGAGGAAGCTCTCAAGCCCCATTTTATATGGCTTGTTTTTCTTCAACAAATAAGCACGACAAATACAACGTAGAACTTTCAAAGCTGCTTTTCTCGCTTGATTTTCTGGCTTTCTTTTGTTCTCTTCCATGCATTAAAAAAAATACATCAATTCCTCTCCTCTCCCCTCCTCATTTCTCTTCTCCATTCCTCTCCTCTTTTCTCTTCTTCTCTCTACCCTCTTCTTCTCACTACCCTATTTCCTATTCTTCTCTCTGACTCCCCATTTTGAGAAAAAAAAAAGAATAACAAAATTCTCATAACACATATGTGTACAGTCAAACACAACAAATTCTTACAAAATTCCTACACTGGTTGTGTTAAAAATGTAAGTCATATTTTGCATCTCGGTCCATCACTTCTCTTACTAGGTGGGCAGCCCGCTTCGTCATCAAGTCTCTGAAATCCTAGTGGGTCAGCATTTAATTGATCAGAATTTTAAAATCTTTTCAACATCATTTTTCTTATAGTTTGTTATTGTATGAATTGTTCTACTGGCTTTGATCTCTTTACTCGGAATCAATTCATACAAATGTCCTTCCGCTTCTCTGAAACTGTCCATGCATCATTTCCTATGGTACAATAGTATTCCATACCATTCATATAACACAATTCATTTAGCCATTCCCCAATTGATGGGCACACCCCCTAAGAGGGAGAAGACTTCTAAAAGAGGCTTGGGATAAAATTAGTCTAAGAGGAATCAGTGATTGATTTGTCACTAAGTCCATCAACAAACATTTATTAAGTGTTTACTTTATCTCAGAATTTGTTAAGGATCAATAAGAAAAGTGCCAAATGGTGCCCATTTTCCAAAAACCTCTATTCCTTTATATTTACTTTAAATAGGATAGTCCTTATCAGACAACACCAATGTTTTCCAGTCCAGTCTAATCCAACTGACCCCAGTCCAAGGCAATCCCCTTCAACACACATCCTCACATATAAGGCATTGTACTAGGTGCTGGTGATACAAAGGTGAAATAAAAACAGTCCCTGCCCCCAGTGAGCTCCCATTCTATTCCAAGTATGGTTGGGAGGGTCAGTCTTGGGAAATTGCAATCTTGTGTCCTTCAAGTCTTCACTAAAATCCCACCCTTCTACAAGAAGACTTGTAATCTCAGGGCCTCCCCTTGGCAGAGTCTCTCCAATCTATCCCGCCATATCTTGTTCACACAGAGCTGTTATTTGCTGTATCCCGCATTAGGCTACAAGCTCTTCGAAGTCAAGGTCTGGTTTTTGCCTTTTTTTGTATCCTTAGCACAGTGCCTAGCACACAGTGGGTGCTTAATAAGTGTCTGTTGACTGACTGACTGGGAGGAATCAAAATTGGGGCAATGCAAAGGGCTGCAACATTATTTTCACCAGTGATCCAACAGAAGGAGTGGCCTAAGGGATGTAGTCCAAGGGGAAAAAAATGATTGGAAAAGAAAGTTGCACGTCAAGATTGTTGAGTGAAAGATGGACAGCATGGAGGGACCGAGAGAGAGGCCTTGTGTCTTAATGGGGTCTATGACCACTACCATCTAGACCCCCAATCCAGCTGTGCTAGTGCTGAGGACCAGCAGAAACTCCTCCCCCCCCCCGTGGGAGAGCGCAGTGGCTCAGGCATGGAATCTGTTGATAGATGGCAGAGGTCAGGGCATGCAAATAGGATGCCTTTCTACGATGGAATGAACCAAGTCCTGATTCATGCTCTAAGTGCTTTTCATTCATTCACTCATTCATTCACTCACTCACTCACTCATTCATTCATTCATTCATTCATTTTAAGATTTTAATCAACGTGCATTCACAAAGTACCTACTATGCACTGAGGAGACTAAAACCAAAATAAAGCAGTCCCTGGCCTCAAGAAGCTTCTATTCTGCTGCTGTAACTCCTTATTCTAGTTCCAGGTCTTGTTCTCTGCCTTCCCTCATATACAGGTCTGAACCATTGCCACTACTGCTGTTAATAATCATAATTAATAATAATAATAATAAAAATAAAAATAGGCAGGTAGATTGTACAGTGGCTGAAGTACTGGACTTCGAGTCTGGAAGACCTGAGTCTAAATCCAGCCTCAGACACTCCTTTGCTGTGTGACCCTGGGCAAGTCACATGATCTCTGCCTCAGTTTTCTTATTTGTAAAATGGAGATAGTAATAGCACCTACCTGCCAAGGTTGTTGTGAAGATATGAGGAAGTAATATTTATAAAGTGCTTTGCAAACCTTAAAGTGATACAGAAATGCTAGCTATTACTACTACTACTACTGCTACTACTGCTACTACTACTACTGCTACTACTACTACTACTACTGCTACTACTGCTACTACTACTACTGTTTACTCATTTTTCAGTTGTGTCTGACTCTTGGTGACCCCATTTGGGGTTTACTTGGCAAAGATCCTGGAGTGGTTCATCATTTCTTTTTACAGCTCATTTTACAGATGAGGAAACTGAGGCAAACAGAGTTAAGTGAGTTGCCCGGGGTCACACTGCTAATTGGGGCCAAATCTGAACTCAGGTCTCCCTGGCTCCAGGTTTGGTGCTCTATCCACCATGCCGCCCGGCTTGCTGCTGCTGCTGCCGCCTCCTCTCCAGAACTTTAAGCTCCTTGAAGGCACAGAGAGTTTTATTTTCTGTCTTTGCGACACCCCCCCCCCGGGCCCCCAGCCCAGCGCCTGGCTGAGAGGGTCCTCGACTCAGACGATGAAGTCAGCACCAGAGCTGGAGGCACCTGGGAGTCATCCAACCCAAGCCTCTTGTTCTGCAGATGAGGCTGAAGGAGGTGAAGTGACTCCCTAGGACAGGAGGCCCTCAGGAAATGCTTTTAGAATCAGATGACACGGTTGGCGATGAGGACACGTCTGAGAAGTGGTTTGAGCTTTTTAAAGAGCTGTGCTTCGAATCTCCCAGTGGCCCTATGAAGCTGATGCTCCTGTTCTTCTCATTTTCCAGAGGAGAAAACTGAGGCTTGGTGCCGTGAAGTAAGATGCCCAGGGTCACACACTAAAGTAAGTTTCAAAGGGAGGATTGGAATCCGAGTCTTCCTGCCTCTGCCAGGCCTCTTCCCAGGGATCGTGACACCCGGAGTTCCATGGGACCTGAGCCTCTCAGAGGATCTCCCCCTCACGCTCAGAGCGGGTGGCCTGATTGTCCCATTATTGTCATTTGACAATGAAGGAATTCAGAGACCCCAGATTTAAAGCTGGAAGAGACCTCAGAGGCCCTTGAGTCCAGGCCTCCATTTTACAGAGGCTCGGTGGGGCAAGCTCAAGGTCGCACAGGCAGCAAGTGGCACAGACAGAGTCTCAACCCAGATCAGACCCTGGGTGTATATGTGCCAGGCACCGAGCTAAGCTCTGAGCGTACAAACAAAGGAAAGCAACCATGGTCTCTGCCCTGAACGGGGCAGTTCATGTGTCTGGGCCTCAGTTTTCTCATCTGAAAAATGGGGGCGATAATACTCCCTCCCTCCTATGGTTGCGAGAGGATCAGATGAGAAAATATTTATAAAGTGCCTGGCACATAGTATGTGCTATAAAGGACTTAACTGCTTTCCCTTTGACTTCTCCCAATAAGATGGGCACAGACTGAGAGGAGGAGGCTTCCACCCCTCAACCTGTCGTGTGTGTGTGTGCACGCGCACATGTGTGCGTGTGTGCGTGTGTGTGTGTGTGTGGGGGGGGAATAGGAGCTCCAAGTCAGCCCAGGAAAGCAAGAGAGGATGGGGTGGGAACATAATTGGAACCAGGGCATTTTCCAAAGGTTTTTTGGGAGCATGGCTGGCCCCCCTTTGGGATGCGGATAGCGCAGTCACTGTGTGAGCTGCAGCAGGCCAGCACAGACCAACCTTTCCAGCACTCCACAGCTCTCAGACCACAGAGCACAGTGTCTAGGGGGAAACCTGGCTGTAATCGATCTCATTTAGAGGGAAAGATTGAGAGACTGTCTAACCGTCTCCGAAGTGTGAAGGCGGAAGTCCCAGAATCAGCTTACCTTACATTCGCCAGCCTTTGTTCGATTTGGAGCTCTTCTAAAAGGTGCACCGAGAGTGAAGACCTATTTTATATTCATTGGTGCTTTCAAACAGCCTAGGAAATGGATGGTCTTGATTTGAGGGCCATGTCGGCCTCACCTGGGAAGGGCGTGGCTGAATTTTGGTCAGTATCCACCTTCGAGTCCTCAGCAAGGCAGAGCAAGGCCTTATCGTGGGGAAAGGAAAGCAAACCTTAGCATTCATGTATGTGTGTGCCTGGATTCATGTATACACATTCTCCCACAGGGAAAGAGAGTAGGGTCGAGGAAGGAGCTCTGGACTTGGAGCCAGGAGATCTCAGAGGGAATGCCTCCTCTGATTTGAGTGGTACAACCATGTACAACTCACTTAATCTCTCTGACCCTCAGTCTGCTCATCCAGAAAATGGGGATGATTATATTGTGGTGTGGTAGAAAGAAAGCAGGTTCTGGAGTGACTAATCCAGAGTCACCCAGGGTCAGTGCTGGAGTTAGAATTTGAGCAGAAATATTCCTGAATGTAAATCCATCACTCTGGCCATTCTATCATACGGCCTCCAAAGGCAGAGGGCCCAACACATACATCTCTGCAAACATTGTCACATGCAGACACACAAAGGCACATGCACAAAGACACATATGTGTGGGTATATACAGACATATCCATATTCAGATGTCAAGCCGCAAGCATTGATTTAAGCACCTGCTATGTGCCAGGCACTGGGCTAAGCTTTCAGAATACAAAGAAAGGCCAACGACCACCCTGTCCCCAAGAAGCTCACTGTGTAATGGTGGAAGACGAGGTATAAACAGCTCCACACAAACAATATCTCTGCAGAGTAGAGGAAGGTGGCCTGAAAGGGGGAGGCATTAAGAGAAGGCCGTACAGCGGTATTGTGTCCAGAACCACTTTGAGCAACTGAGTATTTTGACTATACCTGAATGAACTATAAAGGACCTATCTGCATTCAGAGAAAGAACTGATAAATAGAAGTATGTATGGGATGGTTTTACATATATATGCATATTTGTATCCAATGGTAACCATCTCTAGGGTGGGGAGGAAGGAAAAAAAAAAGAAATTTACATGACTTTATTATATATTTTAAAAGAATAGCAAGTTGTACAAAATAGATTTGCAATTTCATGGGCAATTGTCTCTCTTATTATACATTACAGAAATGCTTGTTTTACTCCATAAATTAAAAATAAAATAAATAAAAAGAATAGAGGGTCCCAGCGAAGGCCTGAGGAAGGTAGGTTTGGAGCTGAGATTCATGGAAAGACTTGAATGAACAAATACAGAGTGAAGTGACCGGAGCTAGAAGAATATTGTTAAAATCAATATTATACAATATTAAAAATCAATATTCTAAAAACGAACACCTTTGAGGCCTTTTATAAACTGATGAAGAATGTAATGAGTAGAGCTGGGAGAATGAATTATGTGAGAATCTTAACACAGGAGAGACAAACAACCTCAAAACCGTAGGAACTCTGATGAATTGAAGGGCCCTCCAGAGGACCCATGATGCATCGTCCTCGCCATTGCAGAGATGGTGTGGACTTGGGGGGCAGAAGGAGAAATCCCTGTAGTTGTCTACAGTCACTGAGGGCACTTATTTTGTTTGACCATGCATATTTGGCTGTGTGCCCCAGGAAAGGTCATCCCATCCCTAAGCCTCAGTTTCCTCATCTGTGAGATGGAAAAGTGATAACTGTAGCTCCTGCCCTGTAGCCCCTCTTGTGAAGCTGCGGTGAGATCACATGCGTAAAGAGTTTTGCAAACCTTTAATTGCTACACAAACATCAGCTATTGTTATCCAAGGCAGTGAGGTGGCTCAGTGGATAAAGCATGGGGCCTGGGGTAAGGGAGATCTGCATTCAAATCCATCCTCAGACACCTTTTAGTCGTGTGAGCCTGGGCACCTTGCTTAACCCCTATTTGCCTTAATCTACTGGAGAAGGAAATGACACACTGCTATAGTATCTTTGCCAAGAAAACTCCACGGACAGTGTGGTCCACAGTGTCTCAAATAGTCAGACACATAGAAGACAATCATCACGTATACATGTCTGTGCACATCTTTCTATGTGTTTGTGTAATAACAATTAGGGGAAATGGACTGAACCTGTGCTTTCATAGGTATAACAAACTCCCGGGTGAGAAATCTCCCTCCACCAATTCAGATGGCAACATCTGTGCAATTAACAGTGTTGTTTAGAGCACAGGATCACACAGCAAGTAGATGTCAGGGGCAAGACTTGAATCCAGGTCTTCTCAATTCTCTCTCCACTCTGCTAAGGCTACATCTCATAATAAGAACTAATAACAACAATAAAAATAACAGCAAATCAAACTTCTCAACCCCTTTAAGATCTATAGAGAGTTTTACTTACCACAACCCAGTAAGTAGAGAAGGCTGGTATCATCATTTTTCTTTTGCAAATGGGGAAACTGAGCTCCCAAAAAGGGAAACAATTTGCCTGCATTCCAGTTATATACACTCATGTACATGTTTTTGTATACACATACGCATGTCTGACTCCTCATTTGTAAAGTATATTTTCTTAGGTCAACACGTATGTGTGTCTACATGCGTGTGTCTGCCTGTGTTTGTACATGTGAGTCTGTAGATGTGTATAGCCCTACATAAGTCTGGATATAGTTGTATTCAAAGGATTTTGAACTAGGGAGGCTTTTAGTATCAAATCCATCCGAGGAAGAAAATGGCACCAACAAGAGATTTGTCCAGGGTCACACCAGACAGGAAATGACGACCCCACAATCTGAGCCCAGGCTCTCCAATTCCAAACCCATTGGTCTAAAGCCCTTCCATGTCTGTGTTTATGATAAGCCCCTACTATGTACCAGCTGCCTTTGGGGATGTTCTTTTCTATTAAACCCCTTGTGTTCATTCTCATTCTGGAGTATCACCGTGCATCTGTTCATACGAGTCTTCCCATTTTCTCCAGATTCCTCTTATTTGTTGCTTCTTATGGTTCCATAATATTCCATTACACTCATACGCCTCGATTTGTCCAGTCACCGCTCAGTGATTCGGCGTCCAGTACGTTGCCAGGGTTTCCCTCCCACCAAAAGCTCTGCTATGACTATTTCATTGTCAGGGGGCCTTTTTGGTCCTCGTTCTCCATGGGTTTATTTTCTGGTTACCCTTCTAGCCAGTAGATTCTGAGTGAAGGTGAAGATTAATACCCATAAGGTCCTCAGAACGCCAAGCTGGTGCCAGCTGCCATCCCTTTGGCACTATGAATAGTGTTGGACATGGAGTCAGGAAGACCCGAGTTCCAACCCTGTCCCCAGAGCCTTACTAGCAGTGTGACCCAGAGCAATGCACCCCTCTCAGCCTCATTTTCCTCATTTGTAACATGGAGATAATAACAGTACCTCCTTCACTGGGTTGCTGGGAAGACCCAATGATATGACTTAGGCAGTGCAGTGCTTTAAATCCTGGCTATTGTTAGCCAGCCTGAGTGACCCATGGGATGGGGCTGATCAAACTGCACCCATCCTTCCTTGGAAGATGTAGAAAGAGGCTGGAAAACATCTGCAGCTGCAGCACGGAACGTGGGGCCCATAAATGGCCCCAGTGACTATTTATCATGAGGAAGGAGATGACTATATAGCTTTAGTTCCGCTTCTCTCATCACCTTGGAAACAGTTTTCTCATGATGGAGCCCAGATGAGAGGTGGCTATGTATGGAATGGAGTGCACAGGAAGTGAGGGTCTTTGGCTGTAGAAGCAGCAGGGTATAAGCTGATAGCATGGCCTAGGGTGGGCCTAGACACTCTCGAGTCAGAAGTCCTGGGTTCAAATCCCAACACTGCTACTTTCAAGTCATATGATATTGGGCAAGTCACTTCTGTCCTTTCACCATTCTCCCCCATCCCCACTTTGTTCATCTGTTAAATAAGCAGTTTGGACTATATGATTTCTAGGACCTCATCCATTAATATTCTGAGATTTGCTTCCTTCTTAAGGATGTCTGGAGATCATCAGCTAGAGTTCCAGAAGCATGATTGCCTTTTGGAAATGGTTTTTTTCTTGATTAAAGATCTGAGTTTAGTATAGAAATGGTCTTTTCTTGATTAAAGATCTGAGTTTAGTATAGAAATGGTCTTTTCTTGATTAAAGATCTGAGTTTAAGTCTCTAGCACAGAATAAAATAAGGGACCTTGGAAAAGTCACTTCCTGTCTCTGGGCCTTAGTTTCCCTGTCTGTAAGATGAAAAGGTTGGACTAAATGGCCTCTTAGATCATCTTTCCAACTCTAGATCCTTTGAACCCATAAGGGCGGGATGAGGACTTTACCAGGTAGACAGGTATTGGGCCCAAGCTGTCCAGGTGAGGTGGCCAGGGTGGAAAGACTGCCAGTATTGGAGACAAATACTCATAGGGTAGGATGGAGGTAGTGGCCCTGAACCAGGTGTGCCATTAGAGGGGGCTGGACTCTAAGGCCCCCCTCTAGCCATGATCCTATACCCTCTATATATTCTCTCCTACCCTCACCCCACTGGGTGTATGAGATCCCAAATGGGAAACTGAGCTGGTCAAAAACACTGTGACAGCTAAACTGGGAAAAGCTGCCTCTGGGAGGGGGCACTTTCCTTCAAGGAAGTTGTATCTGTTCCAAGGGGTGGATGTGAGGAAAGTGTGCATCACAGTCATGGCGGTTAGAGATGAAAGGCTGAGTTTGGGCCGTGGCAAGCTGGCCAATTCAGGTGGGATTTAGAGAATCTGTTGAAACTTGAAATGAAATAAGCCTGGAAAGGTAAGGAGGTCACGGGCAGGCTTCTGAGGCTTGAAAGGCCTGAGAAAAGTGTTGGTCTTCTTGAGTTCCAAAGCTGGCTTCAAGACAATTTCTGTCTATGTCTGACATATTAAAGAGATGCTCCAGAGAGGAGACATATTCTAGTGGAAGGGGGAGCAGGACCTGACAGCAGCAGCCCACGTTGCACCTCAGGTCTCAAACTCAGTGGGTGACTCTGAGCAGATGGCTTAGGCTCTCAGAGTCTCAGTTTCTCTAGCTATAAAATGGGAATGATCACAATAACCATCTCTACTGACCTGTATGAAGATTGGATGAGATAACATTGGTAATAAATGCTCATTGGAGATTGGTTGATATGCAGAGCACTTTGCAGATGTGAAAATGTTCCCAAAGGGTCTGCTCTTGGCATTCTGTTGGGGCCAGGATGAGAGCAATAGGACAGGTGTGTTGGAAGGTGGGCCTTGTGGCCAGGTGGTCACCGTAGACACAGGTCTCATTACGATAGAAGGAAAGGAGAAGGAAATACACATTTACATAGTGCGTACTACACGCCAGGGACTGGCCTAGAGTTTTCACAAACATCCCATTTGGTATTGTTGTGTTTTGAGGAAAGCTTCATAGAGTGAGGAATGTTAAGGCTCCCTGGGACTCCCGCCTTTCCTCGTGGGTTATAATAATTAAAATGATACCAAAAACCATGGACTCACCCTGGGTAAGCCTCAAAAAAGTGTTGTTCCACTTTGGTCATTTCAGACTCCTCATGACCCCATCTGGGGTCTTCTCGGCAGAGATCCTAGATCGCTCTGCTATTTCCTTCTCCAGCTCATTTGACAGATGAGGAAACTGAAGCAAACAGGGTAAAGTGACTTGCCCAAGGTCACCCAGCTAGTAAGCATCTGAAGTCAGTTTTGAACTCAGTCTTTTGACTCCAGGCCTGGCACTCTATCTACTGAACCACCTGGCTGCCCCTCAAAAAAATCATATAAATAAAAGAGCAAAATAGGAGTGTTGTTGTATGATTTTACTTATCCATGGACAAAAGGGTGATGGTGTGGTAGTGCAGGGTCCTAACCCTGGTGGTCAATGAACTTTAAAGGAGTCCGATAATGGTATTTCAAAGTGATTGAAATTCCTTTCTAACATTGTGTATTTTACTCTATAAATTTAAAAACATGCTTCTGCAAAGGTTTCACCAAAAGGATGCATGACACACAAAAATGTTAAGAACTCCTGGCATAACCAATAGAGAATCAGAGCCAGGAATACATGGGTTCAAGTCTGCCTCTGACTCAGATTGGCTGTGTGACCCTGGGCAAGTCACTTAACCTTCCAGTGCCCCAGGCACTGACCAATTACCATCCTGCATTGATAGAGAGAGTTTCTTCATTTTGACTCCCCACCAAGAGGTTCTGTTGAAAACAAACAAAAAGAAATTGTTTATAAGATTTTCCTCCCCAGTCCTTCCTTGTCATGGAAGGGAGGAGACCCTGTGCTATTACGATCCTCATTTTACAGAAGAGGAAACTGAGACAGGCAGAGGTTAAGTGACTTGCCAGGGTCACACAGTTAGTAAGGATCTAGAGCCAGATTTGAACTTACTGCATTATCAAGATGCCTCCCTTGAAGGCATGAAGCATTTTAATAGGCAGAGAAATAATGGGGTCTAGTTGTTTGCCTCAGTTTCCTTATCTATAAAATGGGCTAGAGAAGGAAATGGCTAACCACCCCTATATCTTTATCAAAATAACTTTAAATGGGGTCAAGGAGAGTTGGACACAACTGAAATGACTGAACAGAAACAGTGAAGAGTCTAGGTTTGGAGTCAGGAAGACCTAGATTAAAGTTCTCTTCCTGACACACACTATCTGTGTGGCTGTGGACAAGTCACTTAACTTCTCTTTGCTCCCAAGCACCTCTTACAGACTAGAAGTTGTAGAAGAATGACAAATCTGCATTGACAGAGGAGATTTCCACACTGGGAGTTCCCAATGGCATCGCGATCACAGGTCCAAAGCACATACTTCGCTCTACCTATTGTTCTACCTATCTGAGGACTAACATAAAAGAACAAGTCATTCATGAGGATCTGCTAAGATATAAAAGCAAAACTAAATTCAGAAAACAAAAATTATATCAATTCCAAGCTGAATAAAGTGATAACATATGAACAAAGTAAAGTATGAGTAGGTCCATCTCTAGGCATGCTCCTCCTGCTTTTGGGAGACTGCATGTGTGTGGACTTTGAGCAAAAATTGTTAATGACTCAATGGATACTTTATATACGTGTGTGTGTGTGTGTGTGTGTGTGTGTGTGTGTACAGCATAGAGTATTTATATGCATCAAAACCGTGATTTTACCAAAATGTGTATATGCATCAGGCATCATTAGTTGATGAATATCTTAGGTCAAAGGTAGTATGACATTAGACAGTAAATCTATTGAGATAATTAGTTATATGTTACATTTCCCTTTTCTCTCATATTTTTTGTTGTGCTGTTATAATTATCATTTGACATGGTTATGTTATTTGAGGGAAAGATACGATTTTTATCAAGATTTTTTATTTCACTTAATGATTGTCAACTTTTTTCAGTACTTTTCTCTAACATTAAGAAATTGGTGCTGGGCCCAAGGGGCAGGGGCATTTTGCCCACTAACCTCTTCCTAAGGGGCCCCTCTTTTCTAGATCCATGCAGGGTGGCTGAAACTGGGTTCAGTCCTGTGAGAACAATGAGAGGGATGAGGTTCCCTATTTTCATACTTTCTGGCATATCATATCCCCCACCCTGGCACTCTGGGAAAATTACTCAAAACTTGCATTTCAATTCATATTTAGGTCTTTCTAAAGGGAAAAGTAGAAAGAGAGAGACTCAATGTATGATGTAAATTGGATATGGGACAGGTATTTATTTCCTGCATAGCTAAGAAATGCTAAATAACACCAAAGACTCGCAATGCGCACATTGTCAAAAAAAATTGAAGCAAGATTCAGTAACTCAACTTATAACTATATTTATCCCCTCTAGGGATTCTGATACTTAAATGTCATCAGAACACAAAGCAGTTTGTAAAGCTACCAAACAAACATTTCACTCTTCACTTGGGCTCTGCACCGTCCACACAAATTACTGTGTGTGTCTTCTGGTGAAACAGACCAGGCTTCAGCCTGAGTGTCTTCCCCAAGAATGTTGGAGTACTGTAATTTCCATCATAAATGCCATTAGTTAGCGCTAAGCAAAGGGATTCAGGACCTCTGGGCCTCTCAGACTCACAAAGCTGTCTTCAAGCCTGGACAAATACATCTTGAGAGAGACTCTCATTCTCTGAAGTTCAGAAAAAAACAAACACAAAAGAGGGGGGACCAAACTTAGGCTTAGGCTTACCTAGATAGGACATATGCTTTAGATGCCATGTGCTCACAGCCACGTGGCAGCTGGAAAGGATGAGGCAAACTTCCCTCAGTATGTGTGTGTAAAATGACTCCCTTTTAAATGTATATAGTATATATGCATATATTATATACATACACATATGCATACATATATGCACATGCATATATATGCATATACATATATGCATATGTGTATACACATACATTAGGAGCAGCTAAACGGCACAGTGCACAAAGTACCAGGTCTGAAGTCAGGAAGATTCATCTTGTTGAGTTCAGATACTTAACTATGTGGGCAGGTTACATAACCCTGTTTGCCTCAGTTTCCTCATCTGCAAAATTAGCTGGAGAAAGAAATGGCAAACCATTCTATTACCTTTGCCAAGAAAAGCCCAAATGGGGTCATGAAGAGTCAGACATGACTGAAAAATGACTGATATATATGCATATATATATATATAATAATTTTTATATATGTACATTTTATATATATAGTATGTTCTGTATGTTTAAGTATATATGTATATTTATGTCAAACATGGAAAATATTTTTAAAATGTTATAATTATTTCTTTATTGCCTTTTGGATTGTTTATGACCTCTTTCATTTACGAGGCCCTTAAGAGTTTTCTAGTAAAAAGCAAATAACCATGCCAGAATCCTAGTCAAAGCGGGGCCTAGTTATTCACAAAAAGGTACCAGCAAGTTAAGCCACGGTATAAAGCAAATCTCAAGAGAGGTTTCAGACCCAAAGACAATGAAGACCCAAAGGAAAGGCCAAGAAGTCAGGATGATGATTCTAGGTCAATAAACCGACCCAGAGCCTGGTAAATAAGATGGCTTACTAAAGAACAATGAGCAGGGGACCTGATCTGGCATGGTCTACCTATGCACTTTTTTTATGTGTCCTGGGGCTCTTGTAACATATATGTTATACTGGCTGGCTGCAGCATGTGAAGACTTTGAAACCCGTAGCACACAATGGAGCTTCTTAGAGTGGACGCCAATTTGGCTTCCCTGAGAGAGACACTTTATTTCATTAAGGGCCCCTAGGTACTTGACATGAAGATAAATAGAATGATAGATAGACAAGAGAGAGGGAGAGAAAGAGAGAGAGAGAGAGAGAGAGAGAGAGAGAGAGAGAGAGAGAGAGAGAGAGACAGGGAGAGAGAGAAATGGATGATAGATTCATAAACAGACAAGAGAGAGAGAAATTGATAGATAGATGGATAGAGATGGATAATTGATAGGATAGATAGAAAGAGAGAGATAAAGAAATAGGTGATAGACGTTAGAGATGAATTGGTAGGTAGATAGGAGAGAGACAGAGAGAGACAGAGACAGAGAAAGACAGAAACAGAGAGAGACAGAGCATTCACAAAGCTTTTATATGCCAGGCACTGTAAGCCCTGAGAACCCACATCCAAGGAAGCACAACAGACATTGCCTGGCTTCAAGGAGCTTCCATTCTAATGGGCAATCACCCTGCCTATGGAGCTAGGAAGGTAGAAGGAGGAGGATGGACGCTGGAGTGGGGCAATGCCAGGGGGAGTCCAGGCTTGAGAGAGCGGAAACAGGGCCGGAGTCCTTCCCAGGAAGAAGTCACCCATCAGAAGAGGAGGATCCTTGGGCAGGAGTTTCTAGTGTTGAGAACTTGACAGGGAGGCTGGGGAGCCCAGACAATTGAAGTGTGTCTAACGGATCATCTACCTCTGAATGCAATCTGGAATGGAAAATGAGCAAGAAAAGGATGCTAGAAAAACCAGCGCCTTTGAAAATGAATGCTCCTGAGGGAATATCGTAGGGTTCAATGGAAACTTGAGTCTTGCAGGTAAAAGCATGCAGTTCAGTTCAGTTCAGTTCAAGTCCACAGAGGTTTATGAAGTGCCTACTGGATTCCGGGTATCATGAGGACACCAGAACGCAGCCTCCATTTTTCCTGACCTCTATCCCACATGCATGGGATGCTCTCCCTCCTCCTCTCCCCCACGGATGGCTTCCTTCAGGACTCTTGATTCAACTCCAATCAAAGGTCTCCTTCCTCCCCTCCCCTCCCCCACTTTAGAACCACGTTGTCCCTGTTTCCTAGGTACCTGTATATTCACACCTGCTCTCCCCATTTATAGTATAAGCTCCTTGAGGGTAGGGATGATATTTACTTTATACAATGCCTGGCAAGTGATAAGTATTCAATAAATGGTTGCTGATTGAGTGATTATTCTACTGGGGGAATACAACACCCACCATAAGCAAACTCAAAGAATGTAGATGTAAATCTCAAATAGATATAATTTCAAGGTAGAGAGACCACCAACAAACACTTGGGGATCAAGGAAGGCTTCCTGAAGGAGGTGGGCCCTGGACTGGGCTTTGAAGGAAGCTAAGTGTTCAGGAGGCAGAGGTGAAGAGGGAGGGTCTTCCAGGAACCGTGGAATCTTATGTTTTAGACAAACATTTTATTTGTTTCCCAGTAACCTCTTCCAGAGGGCAGATGAATCATTTTTTGGGGCAGACTCTACTATAGGCTGAAAATGATTAATTCAGTGGTACATCTTCACCCTGGAGACAATGTCTCCTTTGTTGTAGAGACCAGGGGCCCACCCTGGATGTACTTAGGGCCACCTACTTATTACCTCCTCCTCAAGGATAGCACTTGGAAGAAATATTATCTTCGTATAGCTCTCAATGGTGCTTCCAGCTGGCTAACTGGCCGGCATTCCCTTAGCGTTCCTGTTTCTGTTGCCAGCTTTAACACTCAAAGGTCAGGGCCATTAGATTGTAGAGTTTAGACCTGGAAAGAAGTTGGCCTCTGGTCCAGCTCCTTCACTTTGTAACTAAAGACACTGGGACCCAGAAGGAAAAGTAACTTGCCCAAGGCTTCACATGTAGCAAGTATCAGGTCTGAAGTTCAAACCCAGATCTCTGACCTACAGGACTGTGGAATTAGAGTAGGAAGGGATCTTATAGATTTCCTAGAGCAACGCTTTTACTGTGGGTGTTACATGGCCTTGGTCTTGCCCCAGATGCATTGCTATAGAAACACTGAGGGAGCCAGACACCAGCCTGCTGGCTGGCATTTGCCTGGAGTTTTCCAAGTTCCAGTGCTCTTGTCCTTGATCTTCTTAGATAAATCTGTTGGAAGAAGAAGGACTTGTCAATGGCAGCAGGAGAATGCTCTCCTTGACCCCCTAACCCCTCATTGCGAAATCTAAGTCTAAGCGACAAATACAAAAGAAAGGAAGGGGGAGAGAGAGAGAGAGAAAGAAGGAAACGGAGAGAGACAGAGACACATGGAGAAACAGAGAGACACAGGAGGAGGGGAGAGACAGAGACAGAGACAGAGAGACTGAGAGAGAGGCAGAGACAAAGAGAGAGGTGGAAACTTTCCTCTCTTTTTAATGCCCTTTTTGGGTCAATCACCAGTGTTCTTTGATACAACCCTTCACCAGGGGGTGTGCTAGAGCTAGCTCATACAGGCTCAAGAAAGCCAGTGATTAAATTTTCAGTGTGAGGATTTTCACATCAGGAATTGGCAAACATTAAAAATCTATTGGTTTGTTGATTGACTAGACTCAAGAAAGTGGTGGAGAAAATGTTCATTAATGCAGATTAAACTTAAAAGTGTGTCCTGTGTACATTTCTTTTTCTTTCTTTTTCTTTTTCACAGAGCAGATTGTTGAACATTTACCAGCTCGTGACTGTCCCTCCTTATCCCCATTACAAAAATGAAAGGACTAACCAGGTCATGAATGTCCTTTAGAAAGGAGTTAGAATACATGGAGGCCCCTGAAAGAAATCAGGGAGCAGGTTCATTCCCACCAATGGCCCCTACTAGATACCTCCACAGCGTTTGGTGTGGGAATATATCAAACTCAACAGAGAAGCATGGGAATAGGGAAGGGAGGTTAAGAAGGAGTATAACACTGGGGACATAACAGTTGAAGGCAAAACAAACTTATCAATCTCGAAGGTAGTATTAAAATGGGAATGGAGGGAGAACATTGAAGCTAAAGGAGTGTCCATCAATTAGGGAATGGCACGACAAATTGTGACCTATGGGCATAATGGAAGAGTATTGACCCATAAGAAAGCATGAAAGAGATATGATTTCAGAGAATCTTAGGAAGACTTGTATGAACTGATGCAGGGAATTGAGCAGAACTAAGAGAGCAATTTACACAGTGGTGAGAACGTTGTTAAGAAAAGCAAGTCTGTGAGACTTAAAGAACTCTGATCAAATGATTGCCCAACCCGCTCTGTCCTGCGAGCCGATAATAAAGCACATTCTCATCCACCTCACAACTCAGAGGTGATGATTCAAGGTGAAGAAAGAGACTTTTTTTTTTTTAATATAGTCACTGCATGGACTTGTTTTGCCTGACTATATGGATATTTTGTCTCTGTTTTTAGTGGGAGTTGGAGAAAGTAGGTTAGCAATAGTGATTCCCTTCTCCCAAAAAGGAGGCTACAGAAACATTTTTAGAGGCATAGAAGAAAACACAGTTTAACATGTAGCATTTATTTCCTTATTTAAAAAAAGAGCAAGGGGTATAAACCTGGGAATCATGGTTTCATTTATAATCTTTTTTTCTGTATGTTCTGCTTGTACATGGAAATGCCGTGTGTGTGTGTGTGTGTGCTTAAGAACAGAATAACAAAAAATAAATTTTTAAAAGCCTATAATGTTGTAGCTCTTCCTGGTTCAGTCCCTCTTTGACATAACCCTGCTCCTCACCCACCCTGGCACCAGAGTGAAGGGGCCAGCCTTGGGCTGATGTCCTTGGCAGGGAGCCAGAGCACAATGCCCCCAGAGAAGAGGCTAGAGGGTGGCCCATCCCTGTGCATGACCCTTGGAATGGTCCTTTTTCTGTGTGGTTGATGGAATGAAATAAGGCCCAGAGAAATGATTTACCTACAGTCACTCAGGCAGAGCTGGGATTCGAACTCAGGTCCTAGGAATCACAACCTAATGCTCTTCACCTTAAGTGATATCCTTTCCCAGCTTTGACATCCACGTTGCAAGGCTTCTCCCAGTTCCGACATTCTGCAAACGGGACTCTGTCTGCTGTGTGAACAGGAGTCCATCCTGGCGTTACTGTTTCTCACAGCTTGATGCTCTTTTCCAGAACGTTTCTCATGTCCCACTCTTTTGTCAATGCCTCACTCTAGCCCTGGCTCAGGAATCCTCCTGTCATCCATCCTTGTCAGCTGTCCAGCCAAGGCGGCCTGAGTGGCAGTGAAGCGAATGTCAGTGCCAGTGGGCTGGCGCTTTTCCAAGAACTCACTGCTGCCTGTGAGGGTAACTCACCCTTGATTTGGAGAGCCTCAGAGCTGGAAGGAACTTCAGGGATTAGTGAGCCCAAGGCCTTCATTTAGCAGATAAAAACCATGGAGCCCAGTGGTAGCAGGGGAATGGCTCCAAAGCATTCAATGAGCCCGTAGTAGTACCAGAACCCAAACCCAGAGCTCTTAGCTTCTAGGTCTGAGAGTTTGGTTTTCTTCAGCTCATTCAAGTGTCTCCTATGACTTAGACTGTTGTGTGACCATAGACCAGTTATTTAACTTTGCTGAACCTCTGGGGGCTGGGCTTACCTCTGAAGGCTTGTCCAGCTGGGCAGTCAGCATTTCCTTGCTCGAAATTGCAAGCTCAGTAGAATTTGTCTTTCTAGAACCTCATTTCCTACTGCATCCTCCTTCCGTTGGAATCAATTAGGCTGATTCCCCATTACTGAGAGGTCCCATGATTTCATGCATGTGGCCACTCCTAACATGGATAGAGTAAGACACAATTTCCTCTATTGGCAGCAAGAGATCTTCCTGATTGGGCTCCATGACTGGAAGGCTCTCCTTTCTCGAGCCCGGCTCCCCGTTGTCCTGAGTTCCTCCAAATCTCAGTCAAAACCTTACCAGACTGATGCCTCAAGGCCAGTGTCTATCCTCCTGGATTAACTCCAGTTTATCCTGAATATATCTTGTTTGTACATTGGCCGTATGCTATCTGCCCTATTGACCAGGAAGAAGGACATTGAGGGTAAGGACTTTTTACCCTTTTACTCTTCTTTGTGTGCCCAGCGCTCAGCACAGTGCCTGGCAGACAGTAGGAGCTTAATGAATGCGGTCTTGACTTCTTAAAAATTCTTCTTTGAAGTTCAAAAAATATTTAAGTATTTTTCTAATAGAAATATAATTTATTTTAAATTTCATGTTATTCGTCATTGCAACTAATTAAACATACATTGTCATTATTAATAGTTCAAATAATCCAGAATATTTTCCTAGGCTAATTTTCATATTGCTCCCCTTCTAATGTCATATCTTGAAACTATAAAACACTACCAGTAGGATATTAAGGGGCAGTGGATAGAGCGCCAGGCCTGGAGTCAAGAAGACTCATCTTTCTGAGTTGACATCTGATTTCAAACATTTATTGAGCTGTGTGACCTTGAGCAAGTCACTTAACTCTTTTGGCTCCATTTCTGCTTCTGTAAAATGAGCTGGAGAAGGAAATGGCAAACCACTCCAGTATCTTTGCCAAGAAAACCCCAAATGAAGTAATAAAGAATTGGACATGACAGAAAATGACTGAACAGCAGTAACAACAGCAGCATATTATAAAAAGATGGGCTTTCATTTCAGGGAGAAGTTTGGAGTCATTAAAGGAGCTTTGCAACTTTCCTGTAAGGAACCCAGCCTGCTCTCTTCTCCTGTTTAGTTCTAGGCCCAACTTCTAGTCTATTAGATGTGTCTGTCCAGGGCAGGGATTGTATTTTTTCCTTTGTATCCTAAGTACTTAAAACAGTGTCTGACACCTAGTGAGCACTTAATGAATACTTTTTGACTGAGCAACTAACTATTGATGGCCAAGGTCTATAGACTGTCCATTTAACTACTTATTATACTCTGGACAAATGACTTTTTCATCCACTTGGTTTTTCCTGTGTGGATGGTCAAGTCAATTTCTTTTGAATGGATATAGACCTCTTCCAGGAAGCTTGTGATGTCCCATGCCTTGATGCAATGAGAATAAGGTCATCTGCAAGCAGGAACATCTGGAGGACCTCAATCTCAGGCTTTGACTCAAAAATCGTTCTATTCCAGTGTAATAAAGCATGCAGGCTCCTAAGCATATGACCCAGAGGTTGCTTTACTTTAGCAAAAGCACAAAGATACATAAGTATGGCTCCTTGCATCTTTCCACTGTCTAAAAAGGTCTACTCTTAAAAACCATGGTAAAAGCAGAGCACTAGAGTCATTCCATCAGGTCTGAGGAGCTTTCAAAGGGTAGAATGCAGGCCCTTTATGCTACTTGGAGGGGCCCTCCCCTCCAGATGGCTCTGAGGGAGGGGGGATCTATGAGGGAAGGGATGAGGCACCGGTGAGGGGAAGGGGGGAGTTGCCAGCTGGGTAGTGTTTAATGTGAGAAACGTGAGATGCACAGATTTACAGACATTTACACTCCAAATGTTCATTGTGCCCGACCTGTGGTAGAATTTTCCAAGCTCCTGCTGGTCTGATCAGTCACAGTCAGACACACTGTACCTTGACCCAACATAGTGACGTCATCTTGGTCATCTTTGAGCAAGAAGGACAACAACCAGGCAGTGTTTAATTCGATAGCCTTTCTCCCACGACCTCGCCTTCCTGAAGGGATCCTTCAACTCCAGCTTTATCCTAGACCTCCTCCATGACAGCAGCGAGTGCCTCTGGGGGTCTATGTCTCCATGTGTTAACATTCATGATCAGCGCTTTGACCCGGGTTATCCCTGCCATTCGATCTTTCAAGAAATCTTGAACCATTCTGATGTCTGCAGGAGAGACATTGCTGGAAGAGAGTCTTTAAGATGCTGTTTTGCTTCTCTAAATCAAATTTTTTTTTAAAGTGGGGTCAGCAAGTTAACAAGTAGAATCTTGTTTTTTATCTCTCACTCAGGTACATGATGGTAAAGCTAGAATTTGCATAGAATTTTATGATTTGCGAAGTACATTGTATCTCTTAACTCATTTGATCCTCATGACAACCCTGAGAGATAGCATCATCCCTGTTTTACAGATGAGGAAACTGAGGCAAACAGCAGTTAAGTGACTTTCCCAGGGTCACACAGCTAGGAAGCATATGAAACAGGATTCAAACTCTGGTCTTCCTCATTCAGTGACTAGAGCACTAGACCTGGAGTCAGGGAGGTCTGGCTCTAGACATATGTGTGATCCTATGAACTCTATCTGTGTATATGTATTCTCCTAATGATTTTATATATGTAATGAGAGGTTAATAACAGCACCTTCCTCCTATCTGATCAAGCTGGAGCACAGCCCATGGAGTGCTGAAGCTGCACCCTGTCCTTTTAGAGAAACATGTGGCTTCACACTAAATGACTTGTCCTTTCAGGACCCCAGGCAGTTCCTTGGTGATGGCTGAAGTGTGGAGAGGAAGCATCAAAGCTCTATCAGAGAGGATTGGGCCATAGACCAAAAAGAGTGGCCCATTCAGTGGACCTTAAAGGGAGTCTCCACCCCCAGACTCCCTCTATCTTTCCATCTATCCAGTGAGTCTGAACTCTTTGAGTCTTTCCTTGGCAGAAATGGTGAACTTCCATATGTCAGCTGGCATAAGTGAGGTAGGTGAGCATGAGACTGGATTGCCAAGCCCTAGATAATGCTTCTGCTTTGGGTTTCTTTCCTGAGCCCAGGTGTTCAGGCAGCAAGCCTGAGATGGACATTCCCAGCCTTGGAGACAGGCTTGTGAACCTGAGAGACTGGGAGTTTCATGATACACCTCCCAACCCCTACCCCCACCCATGCCACTGCACTTTGGGAGGAGCTCCGTAACTAATCCATTTCTTTGAGAAGGATGACCACTGACTGGAGGATGAGCCCCAAACCTGACCTAGCTTATCAGAAGATACGGACCTAGAGGAAATTGTTTGGATGAAGCAAATCTAAAAGGAAATATGAGTGCTGCTTCAGCAGATGCCAAAACCATCTCATATTTTAATATTTAATTCCCAACTTCCTGGGAGAGTTTAACAGTAGCTAAAATTTAGAACTTGTCATGTTGTCTGGCAAATAGCAGATGCTTAATGAATACTTGACTGACTGACCAGGAGTTACTGCTGCTTGTTTAAGTCTTTGCTATTGTTTGGTAGTAAGTCTCTTATGCACTTCTTTGTTTTAAAAAAAAATAGCTGTCCTCTACCAGATTTGCATCACATATTATGTAACTTTCTATTCTTCTCACTCTTTTTTGAGGAAACGTAAGACATGAACCAAATCTAAGCTCTAAGTAATTTTCTCTTTGTGTGCCAGAGCAGAGGTATAAAGAGTCAGAAAATTTGAGGGAAAAAACACTAAGGTCTTAAGAATTTTTCCATGCTTTTACATTATATCCTCCTTAATTTACCACACAGCTAGGTGGGTATAGAGTCAGGAAGTCCTGAGTTCAAATATGACCTTAGATACTTAACAGGTTTGTTCCCTTAGACAGTTCATTTAATCACTGTCTGCCTCAGTTTTCTCAGCTGTAAAATGGGGATAATAATAGCACTACCTCCCAGGGTTATTCTGAGGATCAACTGTGATGTTTGTAAAGTGCTTAGTAGGCACTTCATAAATGATTGCTTCTTTCTTTCGCAATCATGTTACTTCCACGTATTCTAATTCAGCTGATTTTCCTTTTATATTTTTTACTCTCCTTAGTATCACTTCTATCTTTTTTATAAATAATGCCAGAAATATGATATTAGAATCCAAGTATGATGGCTCTACGGTCCTTGAGGGTGAAAACAGTTTGTCGTATTGGAACAAGCAAACAAAACTTGGCAGATTTTTTCCTTCTTTCATTTGTGTGTTATCCTCCTTCCAGCTTCATTGTTAAGTGCTCTCAGGATGATTTTGCTTACTTGGTTCTCTTGCCAAGTTTCGTTTAAAGTGGCTTTACCCTTTACTCTTTTAGGAGGCAATACCGCTAATAACCGTCCATAAAATTTTATAAATGAGGTTATTTTCTAAACCTTTGTTGCCCTTGG
Organism: Phascolarctos cinereus; assembly: GCF_003287225.1. Classification (NCBI taxonomy): domain Eukaryota; kingdom Metazoa; phylum Chordata; class Mammalia; order Diprotodontia; family Phascolarctidae; genus Phascolarctos; species Phascolarctos cinereus. The sequence goes on along the minus strand of NW_027555625.1, from coordinate 18,209,128 downwards.
CTGCCAAATCTTTCCACTTGGCAAATCAGTCGAGTGTTTGTTGACAATGGTCTTTTGAGGCTCTTTTGATGTCATTATGGCAATTGATTTACAATGGTTGAACTTTTGTATGGAATTTTTGTAATTCATGTCTGTTATTTCAGCCGTACATATCCCAATTTTAATTTTCAATAACTCGTTTAGATATGTCAGATGGGAGTTTTAATTGCATGCTATACATTTTTATCATTTTTATTTTCTCTCCTAGCTTTGTAGGTAATTTTGATCTCTGTTCTAATAAATCAGTGGTCTCTCTATATACAGAAATCTGGTTCAGGAATGACTCCACCATCAGTATTGCATCATTTCCTAACTGTCAAAATGCTATCAATTTCATTTTTTGTGATGTTACTTGGTATCTAGTCCATTTTTAACTCTAACACTAATTCCTTATTCCTAGCCATATTTTCCAACATATTTTCCATTATCCTCATCTATTCTCACTTTTGCATTGAAAGTCTTGGAATGTCATAATATATCTTGATTTAGTTTGAGGGATCTTATCAAGTTCTTTGTAGACTTTCTTTGTCTAGTCACCTTGCTTTTCCTACCTTCCTTATGACTGTTGAGGGTACCATCACTCTCTCAGTTCTGGGAGTCATGCTGGACTCCTCACTATCTCTTACCCCTTCCTTCCCCCCATATCCAAGCTGTTGCCAAGGCCCGTCAGTTTCACCTCTCCAGCATCTCTTGTCAATTTCACCTCTGCCTCACTTGTCAATTTCACCTCTGTGCCATCTCTTGTCAATTTCACCTCTGCATCATTGTCCAGTTTTTCTCTGCAACATCTCTAGTCAATTTCATCTTCCCAAAATCTCCAGAATACACCTTACCTTCTTTCCTTTGATACCACCAGCAGCCAGGTACAGGCTCTCATTACCTCACACCTGGACTATTTCAATAGCCTCATGGTTGGTCTCTCCCTCAAGTCTTTCCTCACTCCAATCCATTCTCCACTCAGCTGTCAAAGTCATCTTCACAAAATATGGAACTGGCCATGAAACCCTCCCCGCTCCCACACACAATTAACTCCAATGGTTCTCTATCACTTCTAGGCTCAAATGTAAAATTCTTCATTTGGTATTTAAAGCCCTTTGCAGCCTGGCTACTTCCTATCATACAGTCTTATTATACCTTACTGCCCTCCATATATTCTGAAATCCAGGGACACTGGCTGTTCCTTGAACAGGATACTCCATTACCTGACTCTGGGCATTTTCACTGACTGCCCACCATGCCTGGAAGGCTCTCCCTCCTCATCTCCACCTCCTGTCTTCCTTGACTTCCTGTATGTCCCAGCTTCCACAAGATGCCTCTACCAACCTCTCTCCCCTAAACTCTAGTGCTTTCTTTCTGGTGGATAGCTCCAGTTTTTTCCTGTATATAGCTTGTTCATACGTAGCTGTTGCATGTTGTTCTCCCTTGTTAGATTGTCAACTCCTTGAGGTCAGGGATTGACTTTTGCCTTTCTTTGTATCCTCTCTTCACTTAGCGCAGCTCCTGGTACATAGTAGTGGCTTAATACATGCTTATGGACTGACTGACCACCCCACAAATGCCCTGCTTTGATGCTTTATCATAGTATGGGTATGACTCAAGAGTCATATCCTATTGGCCACTGTAGCAGGGTATAAAATCTGCTAGACTCTACCATGCTGGAAAGGCTTTGAGGTCCAGTCCTGGAAGCACCCCAAGTCTGCCTTCTAAGGACCAGCCTAACAAAATATGAAAGGCTCATTACCACTAAGCTGGCCATATGGTGATGAGTTTTTTGGCCATGGAAACCCATGACATGAAGAAAATACAAAATGGCATCTAACATAGGTCCAGCATAGTCACTTTCTACTTCTTGAGTGACATACCATTAAAGGAAATGAACTGCATAAATCTTGACATTCTCACTATAGAAGAAATCGGAAGACAGAAGGAAGTTTTAGCTAAATGGAAAGCTGGCTCACAGGTTCTCCTGTAGAGAAGCAAATGAAAGGAATTGATGAAGTTGGTATTATTGCATATCCAAAGGCAACAAGAGACATCATTTCCTGGAATATGTGGTCATGCTATATTGCAGTGCTGGTGGTAAGTATTTGCAAAGAGATGACCATAAAACTTATTTCAGTCCATGAACAAGAAAAGTTATTTAAAATAAAATGAAATAAAATGAGATTGGGGTGACCATTTGTAGTACTTGTCTCATAGGGTTGTCTCTTAGATTGGTCAATTATCTGTATCAATGTCAACTATTACGGTTACCTTGCTTACTCCTCCTTTCCCCTGACCCCAGTTCTACCCAATTGGAACCTAAAGAGCAAACTGTAAACTCAAGTTCCCTTAGGCCTTAGCTAGAAATGGCTTAATGTCTTCAGCTTCCCATACATTTTAATAAGAATCATACAATAGAATCATACAATAGTTGAATTTAAAAGGACATTACATAGTCGCTTTAAAGAGTCTACTCTCCCCTATTCCTTTTACTGATGAGAAAACTGAGTCTTAGAAAGATTGAGTGACTTGCCTAAAAGTTTTTAAGGGAATATCTAATAAAGTTTCAGGCACTGGCAGGTAGTGGAAGCCACTTTGGATTCAGGCAAGCTTTCCAGACCTTTTCACATCCTAACATAAAGGTTCTGACCTATTCCACCTACTATTTCTAAGGCCAGCCCTTAAGTGATCAAAAAGTCCTGGCCAGGGAATGAAAAGACTTGGGTTCTGGTCCTGGTTCTGCCACATTTAGCTAGATGCCCCTGGATGGATCATTACTTCTCTCTAGGTTTCCATTTTCCCTATTGATATAATAACGGGAATAAACTAGATCAGGGATTCTTTGTCCTTATTATGTCAGAGAGCACATTGGCAAATCTGGTGAAACCAATGGATCCCTTTTCAGTAAAGTACTTATCATTATAACCAAATATATTGAACTAAAGTTATCAAAATATATATTTTGCAAAAGTTCACAGACCCCAGGTTAAGAACCCTAGAACTAAATAATCTCTAGAGTCCTTTCTAGAGCTAATATTCTGTCTCCTCTCTTTAAAAATTATGTTGCTATCTTCTCCTCTTATATCACAGTCATTTTTATATATAGCATACCCCAAGCACTAGACCTTCCTTTGTAATAAAGAAAAACAGCCAACCAAAAGCAAATGATGCAATGACATCATTCTACTCTTGACGTCCCCCACCTCTATTCCTAAAGAAGGTAGAATTGTTCTGAAGGACCAAGACAATTACTCAGAGGTTGAGTTTCCTTTAGGGTTATTTTAGTTTATATTGTTAAAGTCATTGCTTGTGTGGTTCTTTTCAAGCTCCTCGGGGATAGGAACAGTTTCTATTTTTTCTTGATGTCCCCATTGCTTAGCCCTGTGTTAAGCGATTGGTTGAATCTCCTGGTCCTGCTTCTTTCTCTCCACAGCATTTCCTAAAGCCTTCTTATGTTTCTCTGCTCTCTATTCTTCTCTATGTTCTATGTTTCTATGTTCCTTATGCTCTTTTTTCTTTCTTGTAGTAATGTTCTATTATATTTCTATATGGATTGTTCAGCCTTTCCCCAAATGATGGCCATCTATTGTATTTTCATTTTGTTGTCACCAAAAAAAGGGCTGCTATGAACAGTAATTGGCCCACAGTAAGACCTTAATAAATATTTACTCATCCCATTTTACAGATGCAGCAGGAGTTTCAGTGGATTTACCCAAAGATTCACAGGAAAGGGGGGCAGCTAAGTGGCGCAGTGGATAGAGCACCAGCCCTGAAGTCAGGAAGACCTGAGTTCAAATCCTGCCTCAGACCAAACACTTGACACTTACTAGTTGTGTGACCCTGGGCAGAAGCAGGGCTGGAATTCAAACTGTATGGATAAGGGTTCAATCTATCCAAAAGCAGTACCTACCACTATGGGTGCTGATCTTGCAGGGTTTATGAGATTCATGTTACAGTCCATGAAAATTCTTCTGTGAGCATTTGCCTTAATCTCCAGACTTGGACATTTTGAATTCTTTCTTCACAAATGTAATCCTTGCATCAGTCTCTCTTGGAGTTGATCAATTTGGTATGGAAGGTTTTTGGTTAGGGGATTGTGGAAAACCAAAATTCGCAGAATCACAGAATCACAGGGTTGGGAAGAGAGTTCTGGGGCTGATAAAGAAGCACCTTCCAGCATATCTAACAATAACTGATCATCCAGCCTTTCCCTGAAAACTGCTAATGGGGTGAACCCACCAGCAAAGGAGGCAGCCCATTTCAGCTTTGGACAGCTGTGACAGTTTGCCTTTGCATCCAGCCTCCATCTCCTTCTTGCCAACTTTTTCCCATTGCTCCTGGTTTTGCTCTCTGGGGCCAACAAAATAACAAGTCTCATCCCTATTCTACACTGAAGGCCTTCAGATGTGAACACAGTGATCCTGTTTCTACCCCACCCCAACCCAAGCCTTCTCTTCTCTTCTCTAGGCTAAACATCCCCAGATCCTGCCACCAGCTCTCCAATAGCACGAACTCAAATCCTTTCACCATCCTGGTCGCCTTTGTCTGGACATTTTCTAGGGTGTCAATATCCTTTATAAAATGTGGCATCAGAACAACGTTCCCAATGATCCTAGACCATCACCTTCTTCCTTCTGGAAGCTCTGTCTCTCTTATGGCTGCCCAAGATTTCACATGCTTTTTCGGTTGTCAAAGTCTTGAATTTTCTTTGAAAATATGAGGAAAGGGGGGCAGCTAGGTGGCACAGTGGATAGAGCACCAGCCCTGAAGTCAGGAAGACCTGAGTTCAAATCCTGCCTCAGACCAAACACTTGACACTTACTAGCTGTGTGACCCTGGGCAAGTCACTTAACCCCAATTGACAAAAAAAAAATGAGGAAAGATGGTTGGCAATAAGAGCCTGGCTTATTGAATTATAATCTTTAAAGGCAACAATGATCATAATAATAATTTTTTTTACAACAGCCCTGTATGATGGGGGTGTGTGTAGAGAAGGCATTATTATCTCCGTTTGTTAGATAAGGAAACTGAAGTTTAGAGAAATGAAATGATTTGCCTGCATATATGTGTGTATGTGTGTACGTATATAAATGCATACACATACAATGCATATGAATGTATATATACACAGAGTGGTTGTCTTCATTCTCAAAGAGGCCAAAAATGACATCACTATATTGGAGTCAAGGTACAGTGTGTCTGACTGTGGCTGATCAAACCAATATGAGCTCAGAAGGCTCCACCACAGGCCAGGCAAAAATAGTCCACACGAACATTTGTAGTGGAGATGTCTATATGTCATATGTATGTGTGTGTAGGTGTAGGTTTATATACACGCATAGAATATATATGCACATATACACGCATACACACATATGCATATACACCCATACACATCTGCATACATGTATTTAGGGCAGTCATATAGCTAGTAAGGAGCAGAGCCAGGACCCAAATACATGTTGGAGGCAATGTGATACAGTAGGAAATGCAGTGGTTTTGGTCTCAGGAAAATCAGCACTGGAATCTATCTCTGATAGTGTGACCCTGGGCAAGTCCCTTAAGTTCACTTTCATCATTGGTAGAAAGGAGAAACAAGAAGCACATACCTTACAAGGTTGCTGTGGGGACCAAAAAGGAAGGGTTCTTAAAGCCCCTTGTAAATGGCAGGTCTGCTTCTCAGGACTTCTGATTCCACAGGCAGTGTTCTCTGCGCCTCCCTCTCTCTCTTCGCTCCCTCTTGCTAGCCCCCTCCACATCCTCTCCAGCTCGTCTCTATCATGCCCGGCTCTTTGCCGTTTCATTTAACGCATGTGTTTTCAATCACTCCAGAAGAGTGTTATTTATTATGCGTCCATCTGAGACAGTGTCAGGCTTCAAACAGCAACCTGTTCTCTATTACAGCAGTAGCCCAAGGTGTGGGCTAGAAATGGTACAACTAGACATCCGTAGGGGAGCTCGGTTGAAATGTTCCCCTAAGTAGGAGATTGGTGACAATTAAGACAGGAAGCTGGAAGCCTTTTGGACTTTTTCCCAAATCCAGATTTAGAGAGGGCTGCAGAGATCAGGGGATAGCATGGAGAAATCTTGGTACTGTCTGAAGCATTGCTGACATTCATTTTCGCCTTCTGGAATCAGGAAGCTGTGTGAAAAAGGGCCTGTGAATGAGCAAAATGGTCCTTGCTTTCAGGAAGCTTACATTTTACTGGGGCGTGGGGGTGGGGTATGACATGCTATGCAAGGATCGGTTGAAGGAATGAGGCAAAGTTAGCTTGAAAAAGAAAAGGCTTAGGGAGGATGCAATCATTTTCAAGTATTGGAAGAGGAATTAGAATTAGCATCAAAGATTTAGAGTTGGAAGAAGCCATGAGAGTTATCTAGTGGTCCCTCCCCCCACCCCTCGTTTTGCAGATGAAGCAACTATGGCCCACAGAGGGGAGGTGACGTGTCCAAGGTTGCACAAGACAATATTGAAACCCAGGTCTTCTGACTCCTAGGTCAGAATGAGGAGGGGGAGGGTAAAGGAGTGGATAAGTGGAAGGTGCAAAGAGGAAAATTTTGGCTACTTGTAAGGAAAATTCTTCTAACAATTAAAGCAGAAGTGCACTACCTTGGGGAAAGTGGGTCTTACTCTGGAGATCTTCAGGCACAAACTGGATGACCCCTCGTCTGAGACTCAGTAGAGGACACTTTTGGTCAGGTCTGGATTGGACTTGTTGGCTTAGGAGACTCTTTACACTTCAACACAATGAGCTTTTGTGATTATGAGTGTGTGTGCCATATACAGATAAATGAATTGAGGTGATTTAAGGAGGGAGGAACTTTAACAACTGGGAGTATCCAAGAAGGCTTCCTGAAGGTGGTACCACAGAGAAGAGCCTCAAAAGAAGGTGAGATGTTGTTCATTAAACACAGACCTCACTTATTCCAGCTATGTGGCAGGGTACATAGATTACTGTATTTTTGAGTCTGGAAGACCTGAGTTCAAACACTGCCTCAGACACCTGTGTGATCCTGGGTACATCACTTAACCTCTCTTAACCTTAGTTGCATAATTAGAGCATCTTTCCCTGAGGAGTTGAGAAGATCAAATGAAGAAATCTAAGTAAAGTACTTTGCAAGTCTTAAAGGGCTTCAGAAATGTTAGCTATTATTATTTCCTCTTGTGTGTGGGAGGCTAGATCTCAGGTGAATTTGTATTTAAGGCTTCAATCTAATACTTCCTTCCTTTCTTTTTTCTAGCTCCTTCCTGGCATGAATCTTCCTCTGCTCTAGCTAAATTGTGCCCTATTCTGGTGGAACATAAGGCAGAATTTCCCAATAATTAGAGTGGTTCAGAAATAGAATTGACTGCCTCATATAGTAGTTGGTAAATGTCACTAGAAGTGTCCAAGCAGAGAAGGGGGATGCCTGCATGGAGTAAAAGGAGGGACTCCATAGCTTCTCAAAGTCCTTTCAATCCCGAGATTCTATGAGCTATTTCCTGTCTTCCATCCAAACCTGTAATTTCCTGTTTCCATGTGCTTACTCACACAGACTGGGGAATGGATCATTGAATCTAGAGCTGAACAGGACCTCAGTGATCATAAAGTCTAATCACCCTCATTTGACCGAAGAGGAAACTGAGACCCAGAGGGAAAGGGACTTATTCGAGGCCATGCAGATAGTAAGAAGCCAGATCTCCTGACTCTAAATTCCACTCCAGCACCCTGTCTTCTTCCTGGAATGCCTTTCCTCTTCTGCCTATCCATATCCTACCCATCCTTTGAGGTCTAGCAGGAATCTTGCATCCTCTGGGAAGCCTTCTCTGTCCTCCTGATGCCCATGGTGGACATGGAAACTTCAGAGGCCATTCAAACTAAAGTAATCCTGAAGGCATTAAACAAGGGGTGGCTCACTCTACTTTAGAGCGGCTCTCATCGTTAGGAAAAATGTCTCCTGATATCCAGCCTCTGTTGGCTTCTTAGCAATTCCTACTCATTGCTTTTGGCTCCATCCCCTAGGGGCAACTAGAAGAAAGCAAAGTCCTCATTCACAGAAGAATCCTTCAAATACTTGAAGACAGCTCACTACTCTCCTTAAGTCCTCTCTTCTCCAGGATAAATATTCCCAATTTCTTCAAGGGATCCTGGGAGGATATGGCATATGGCATAAACTCACAGCCCTTCCTTATTCCCTGGAAGCTCTCCAGCTTATCAAAAGTCCTTCTTAAACTGTGGTGTTCAGAACAGAGCAGAATCTTCTAGAGATGAGGCCATACCAAACAAAATATCTTCCCTTCTCTGACCTTCCTATCTTCCAGGCATGGCAGAGAGTTCTTGGGAGGAATGGAGTTGAATACAGCAACAGCTGTGGTCACTTACTACTGAAGACTTATGTATCTCATGACCTTCTCATCACCAACATTGTCTTCTGTTTACCTGAATGCAATAAAACTTCAGCAGACATTGGCATTTAAAAGACTATGTCATTGTAAGGAGAAGAGATATACAGGATGTGAGAGTGACAAAGTCAATGTATGGTGCAGAATACTGGGCTGATCGTAGACTTATCCACTCCAAGCTAAATATTCACATTCAACAAACACAAAGGCCCCAAGGCAAAATGACTACCAGAAGACTGAATGTCAACACATCAGAGGGCTTCTCTGAGCTGGAACAGTTTGTTGCTAACTTGGAGGGAAGTTGAGCCAACACACAGTTGGCAACAGTGGAGCAGAAAAGGAGGGGGCAGCTTTCAGAGATTTGGTGTACAGCACTGCATTTACTCATCTGGGTCAGAACACTCACAAACATTAAGACTGGTTTGATGAAAATGATAGCAAAATTCAGTAGCTGATAAATGAAAAACGAGAACTCCACAGGGTTTACCAGCAGGATAGTTCATCCATCTCTAAGAAAGCAGCATTTAAGTCCATCAAAAGTAAAGTACAAGAGAAGCTCGGAGAGATGTAAGAGTCTTGGCTCAGTAAGAAGGCAGATGAAATTCAGTTTTATGCTGCTAGTAACAATCCAAAGTGCTTTTATGATACCCTGAAGGGTATTTATGGACCAAAAACATATGATGCATCTCCACTACTCAGTGCTGATGGAGCTACATTGATTGGTCATAAGGAAATGATCCTGGAGAGGATGAACACTTCCATAGTGTTCTCAATAGACCATCATAAATAAATGCTGAAGCCATTGACAATTTGCCTCAGGTTGAAGTCAATGCCTCTGTAGACAAATTTCCAACTGAAGAAGAGGTTTTGAATGCCTTTAAGCTCCTCTCCTGTGGCAAAGCACCTTGCACTGATTCTATTTCAGCTGAGATTTAAAAGGCAGGGGGTCCACTGCTCATACAAAAGCTGACTGAAATTTTGGGGGTTATATGGCAAAAAAAAGGAAATAGGTTGTCCTGTGACAATCACGGCGGGGGGGGGTGTCTCCCTCTTAGTCATTGCTATCAAAATTCTTTCCAGAGTCCTCCTCAATAGGCGATCCTTCACCTGGAGGATGCCCCTCTACCCAAGGGCCAGTGTGATTTCAGAAAGGGCTGAGGAATAGCCAGTATGATGTTTGCTACCCAACAACTCCAGGAGAAATGCCAGGAGCAGGAGGTAGGTCTGTACACAATGTTTGTAGATCTGACTAAGGCCTTTGATGCTGTCAGTCATGAGGATTTATGGAAAATTATGTCAAAATTTGGTTGCCTGGAGAAGTTCATCAGTATTATACATCAATTTCATGATGGCATGCTTGCCTGGGTTACAGATAATGGATGATGCTCTCACACTTTCCCAGTCACCAATGGAGTGACACAAGGCAGTGTGCTTGTTCCCATGCTTTTTAGCGTGATGTTTTTCATCAATGGTGACAAACAGAGCATCAAGGTCAGCTGCCACACTGATGGTAAATTCTTCAACTTGAAAAGGCTGGAATACAATGCTGAAGTGGAGGGAATGTTGGTTCACGATTTTCTGTTTGCAGATGATTGTGCCCTCAATGCAGCGTCTGAAGCTGAGATGCAACAAAGTACAGACTGATCCTCTGCTGCTCGTGCTAGTTTTGGCCTAGCAATTAACACCAAGAAAACACAGGTGCTCTACCAACCAGCACCACGCCATCCATATGTGGAACCATCAGTTACAACAAATGAGGTTTTGAATGCTGTGGATAAGTTCACCTACCTTGGCAGTGTGCTTTCCAGACATGTGCACATTGATGATGAGGTTGATGAACCCATTGCCAGAGCTAACTCAGTGTTTGGGAGGCTCTGAAGAAAAGTGTGGGAGAGAAGAGGTATTAGACTGACTACCAGACTGAAGGTCTACAGAGCTGTTGTGCTGACCTCATTGTTATATGCCTGTGAAACCTAGACGGTCTAACATTGCTATGCCAGGAAACTGAATTGCTTCCATTTGAATTGTCTTAGGAAGATTCTGATGATCATAGGATAAAGTACCAGATACTGAGGTCTTTCTGGAACTAAGCTGCCAAGCATTCAAACTCTGCTTCAGAGAGCACAACTTCGATGGGCTGGCCATGTTGTTCAAATGCTAAATGTATGCTTGTCAAAAAGACTACTTCATGGAGAACTCACACAGGGCAAGCGTTCACATGGTAGTCAGAAGAAGCGATACGAGGACACTCTCAAGATCTCAATTAAGGACTTGGGAATGGACTGTGTGACATGGGAGACACTGGCACAGGACCTCCCAGCATGGCGTGCCCTCATCAGAGAAGGTGCTGTGCTCTATGAGCAAAGTAGAATTGAAGTAGTTCAAAAGAAACGAGATGTGCACATTTAGAGAATCCACCCCAAATGTCCACATGGACAATTTGTGCCCGACCTGTGGTAGAGCATTCCAAGCTCATATTGGTCTGATCAGCCACAGCTGGACACACTGTCACTTGACCCCAACACTGTGATGTCATTTTAGTCCTTTTTTGAAGGTGAAGGACAACCAACAGTGACTTAGAGTATTGCCTACCTTTTCCTCCTTGTTTGTCTTGACTTCAGAAGTTGATTGTAAGATACTTCCAAGCAAGGACTACATCTTCTATTTCTCTACAATGCCTAACCTGTTGGTTCTCAATTAGTACTAGTTTAATGAATAAATGAGGATGAAAAGCAATCCCTTGTTGAATAAATGGACAGCCAGTCTGAATTGAGAACTGTATTCTCCAAAGTCTGATGTAAAATTTTGTTCCACTTTGGGCAGAAATCTCATTGGCACCAGCATTTGGTGTGTTGGCAATAGGCCATGTCTCTCTCTCTCTCTCTCAGCTGTCTTCCTAAGTGGCCTATGTAGCAGTCAAGGTGGGAGGAATGGATTTGGTGCCAGGCTCAAGCCTTGTGAATGATCATCTCTTAAGGAGAGGCATGACTTTGTCATTCACGTGAATGTTCTTTTTGCTGGGCTCAATTCGCTTGGTGATAGAGGCTGCTTTCAAGGGGAGTGGTTTATTCAACTTGAATGAAAACTTATAATCCTATGGTTGGGGTAACTGGACCCTATGCTTTGAAGAAAGTGGAATATTATTGCCAATGACTGTAACTCCCTTGTTCCCAACCAACTGTTACCACGATTAGAGAGGCAGGGCAGCTGAGCTGTGGGAGCAAGGAGACAATAACTGTTGATAATAACTCTAATGAGGTCATCAGCTTATATCCCACTCTGAAGCTTCCACTCAGGGAAATCCTGATCCTTTGAAGTAGTGCTCGTTAGCTGGCCCTTCTATACTGTGTTTGTAGAGCTGAATATGTTGGTGGGAGAGAGAGCTTAAGAGCCAGGCAAGACCTCATTAGAGGACAACTGTACAGTTTTGAAGAGAAGAGTTATCTGAGCAGCTTTCCCTGTGAGTCCTTGCCCATGTTCCCCTGTGTCTAAGAAAGTCTAGTGTATTAGGACATGTTCTTAGAAGCCTGAGGTAGTAATAGCAGCAGCAGCAACAGTAGTAGTTGTAGTAGTTGCAACAGTAGTAGGAGTAGTAGCAGCAGCAGCAGCAGTAGCAGTAAAGTAGTAGTAGTAGTAGCAGTAACAACAACAGCCTCAATAGTAGTAGTAGTGGTAGTAACAGTAATAGCTAACATTTATATAGTGCTTTAAGGTTTGCAAAATACTTTATACAGATTATCTGGTTTGATCAGCCCTATAACCCTATGAGGTAGATGCTATTGTTATGCCCGTTTTTCAGATGAGGACACTGAGTCTCAAGAGACTAAGTGACTTACCCATGTTTACAGAGCAATTAAATGTCAAAGGTGGGATTTGAGCCCAGATCTCTGTGACTCCAAGTCATCCATCCAGTAGATTAGGTTACCTCTCTAATTCACACTTAGACACTCACAACTAAACTTAGCTTCTCTAAGGACAACTGAGAGAGAGCAATGACATACACAATGGAATGAATCTGATGGTAGAATATCAGGCACTTTGGCATTAGGAGCAGTGAGGTGGGAAAAGAATCCTTGTTTTCTAGTTCACAGTCTAAAGGGGAAGATGGCATCTATACAAAGAAGATAGAGGCAGAATTAAATTGGAGGGGGGTGTTGCTGCTGTTTGCCCTTCACTTCTGAGGAGGACCAATGCCATCATGTAAGTGATGTCTTGGCCTGGGTGTGAGCTGGATTCAAGTGAGGCAGAATTGCACAGTCGTAAGCCTCACTCTTCCAGAGCCAAGACAAAAGCCACGAAAATTAGAGATAATCTTAGAGGAAAGGCGCTGAGATTAAAGAGGAATAGGAAAACCTTCTTACAGGGAAGCCAAGAGATGGAGATGTGGAGGGAGAGAATTCTGAGCATGGGGGACAGCTAGTGAAAATGCATGGAGTCAGAAGATGGGCAGAAGAGCAGGGAGGCCAGTCACTGGATTATAGGGTATGTGGAAGGGAGTAAGGTAGGAAGGGGCCACATTGGAAGGACTTTGAATGCTAAACAGAAGATTTTACATTAGATCTTGTTGGTGATAGGCAGTCACTGGAGTTTATCAAATAGGGGACTAAGGAGGCCATTCCTATACTTTAGGAAGATCGATTGGACAGTCAGATGAAAGATGGATTCAAGTAGGGGTACTTGAGGCAGTCAGAGCCTCCAGCAGTCTACTTCAATAGTCCAAGCTTGAGGAGATGAGGTCCTGTAACAGAGTCATGGCAGTGTCTGAGAAGGAAGAGGCTGCATAGGAGAGATGTGGCAAAGGTAGACTCCATAGGTCTTGGCAGCAGACTGGATATGGGGAGTGATCGAGAGCAAAGGGTTGAGGATGACACACATAGGTCATCATCCTACGGCACTGGGAAGATGGTGGTGACCTTGACAGTAATAGGGAAAGTTTGAAAAGGAAAGGGTTTGGGGAGAAAGACAATGAGGTCAGTGTTAGCTGTTGCATTTAAGATGTCTATGGGACATTTATTCAAGATAAACACTAGACAGTTGGACATGTGGGACTGCAGGTCAGGAGAAAAGTTAGATAAATACATTTGAGAATCATCTGTATAGAGATGATCATTGAAACCATGAGAGCTAATTCAATCATCAAGTGACATAGTATAGAGTGCCCAAGGCAGAGCCTTGGGAGATGCCCAGGGTTAGTGGGCATGACCTGGATGGTGGTCTAGCAAAGCAGATTGAGAAGGAGCCATCTGAGGGGGAGAATTAGGAGAGAAAGGTGTCTCAAAAATCTAGAGAGAAGAGAGCATCAAGAAGGGGGAATGATGGACAGTGTCAAGAGCTGCCCAGAGCTCAAGGGGAATGAAGATGGAGGAAAAAGCCACTGGATTTGGCAGCTAAGAGATCATTGATCACTTTGGAGAGAACAGTCTTGGTGGAATGATAAGGTTGGAAGCTAGACTGGAGAGAGTGAAGAAGAGAGTGAGAAGAGAGGAAATGGAGGCCTGATTATAGAGAGAGACAGTGAAAAAGAGACAAAGACGGAGGCATGGGAAAGGACGGAGGAGGAGAGAGGGGAGAAGGGGAAGAGAGACAGGGTCAGAGAGAGACACAGAAGAGAAGAGAAAAGAGAGAGAGAAGAGAGAGAGAGAGGAAGGAGAGAAAGAGGACAGGGAAGTAGGAGAAGAGAGACAGAAAGAGAAAGAGAAACAAAGAGAGAGAGGAGAGAGAGGCAGAGAGAGGAGAGAGAGACAGAGAGAGAGAGGAGAGAGAGAAGAGAGAGAGACAGAGACAGAGAGAGAGACAGAGAGAGGAGAGAGAGAGAGAGAGAGACAGAAGAGAAGAGAAAAGAGAGAGAGAAGAGAGAGAGAGAGGAAGGAGAGAAAGAGGAGAGGGAAGTAGGAGAAGAGAGACAGAGAGAGAAAGAGAAACAAAGAGAGAGAGGAGAGAGAGACAGAGAGAGGAGAGAGAGAGAGAGAGACAGAAGAGAAGAGAAAAGAGAGAGAGGAGAGAGAGAGAGAGGAAGGAGAGAAAGAGGAGAGGGAAGTAGGAGAAGAGAGACAGAGAGAGAGAGAAACAAGAGAGAGAGAGGAGAGAGAGACAGAGAGAGAGAGAGAGAGAGAGAGAGAGAGAGAGAGACAGAAGAGAAGAGAAAAGAGAGAGAAGAGAGAGAGAGAGGAAGGAGAGAAAGAGGAGAGGGAAGTAGGAGAAGAGAGACAGAGAGAGAAAGAGAAACAAAGAGAGAGAGGAGAGAGAGACAGAGACAGAGAGAGAAGTATGAAGGGAAGAGAGAGAACGGAAGAGAAGGGGGGACAGAGAGAGAGGAGAGGAGAGGAAGGATGGGGGTGGGGCAAGTGGAATGATGAGAAAAGACATAGAAAGGAGAGCTGAGAGTAGGAACAGTCAAGGCACATTTTGCTTTTTGTCTCTGTCTGGCCACAAAACCCCTCAGTGCCTCAGCTTTCTTATCTATGAAATGAGGACAGCCCCAATTCCCACTCGTTCATGAAATTAGCCAGAGTAGGTCAGGCTGTGACAGGGCCTCCAGGTCACTTGGGGCAAACACCTCCTGCCAGGAGGATACCTCCTCACGTGCTGCCCCCCATGTTTGGGTCCCCAGCCTGGCATGCTGTAGGCACATCATAAATGCTTGTTAATTGATTGCTTGTGTTATAGATGATCCCAGAGGCCTATGGCTCTGTTCTAGATCACAGTGACAATAGTTTTAGACTGTGATTCTTTCCATGTTTGCAATCACGCTTTAACGAAGAAGCAAGAGAGTCCTCTGTTACACCAAATGGCATGTGCTGGATTCAGAGTCAATAGACCTGAGTTCAAATTCTGACCCTGCCACTTCCAGTGCAATTCAATAAACATTTATTAAACACCTACTACGTGACAGGCATTGTGTGAAGTGCTGGGGATATAACTGATTAAAAGACAGTCCCTTCCCTCAAAGAGCTTACAATTTCACGGGAGGGGACAACACACAAAAAGAGGAAGAGAAGGGGTCCCCTGAGGCACACAGTGAGGGGCACCTCCTTCCGGGAAGCTGAAACCAGGCAAAACAGCAGATGCAAGGTAAAGGGAGTTCAAACGTCCAGTTTCTGTCCTCTATGAAGGAAGGCAAACTGGGAAGAATTTGGTGCCCCACCCTCCAGCCCTCCAGTCGGAGGGGAGAGGAGGTGAGGGAGGTGGGGTCAACCAGGGCTTGAGTTAGCAGCACCGCAGTGAAATTAGAGGTGATGAGTTTAATCTGAGAGGGGCATCTTGTTCTGTGGAGTTGAACTGAGGTGGGACAGCAGACAATTCCCCTTTCTGGGACTCAGTTTCCTCATCTGAAAAATAAAGATCATTGATTTTGTATGGCCTCAAAGGTTTCTTCCATCTCTAGATCGATGATTCCAAAATACATTAAATCTGAAAGGTTGGCCTTCCATATCTTGACTATCAGCTACCTGGACATTGGCCACATTCTGGGGTTATTTGTAGTAAATGAGTTACCCCAGCCTGGCCACCAGTATGGATCTGGGCTGCCTGCCCTGGCCATCAGCTGGGTCATGTTCTGGGAAATACAGAATAATGAATCTGTGCGCACGCAGAAAAACACACACACACACACACACACACACACACACACACACACACGCTCACTCACTCACAGAGCAAATCATGGGATGCATTCCAGAGTTGAATACCATACAAAGGGCTTAGGAGTGATATTTTCTGTTTTGGATTATTCATGCTAGAATGCTCGGCCACAAACACGAGGACTGAGAGTGATGGATGAACATCTCATTCACTTTTCATGATTGATGCTTTGCCAGGGTGTCTGATGGGTTAATGCTTTAAGGTTCCTGGTTTCTGACTCAGGTTAAGGACTACGGGTGATGAGGTGCCTAACCCCTGATCTTATGATCCTCGTTCCATCCATCTTCAGATTGGCTCTACAAATACTATTGTATTATCATAATATATTGTTGTTCTGTTAGGTACTAAATTACATGCTATATTTTGTGTTACATTATCTATCTAATCTCTCAGGTAGCTTTCAAAGATTATGCAGATGAATCACCAATTTCCATCTGTGGAAGGAGTTTCCTACTGAGAGCTGGGTATCTAGGTGGCACAGTGGGTAGGGTGTTGAATTTGGAGTCAGAGAGACCTAAGTTTATATCATGCCTTAGACACTGACTGGGTGATTCTGAGCAAGTCATTTCACCTTGTTAAGACTCAGCTGGACTCAGGTCTCTTCCAGCTCTAAATCTCAGATCTGGTGAGTTCCCTGTATAGATATAACCATAGGTCTAGATGCTCTTCCACTTCTCTACCCCTAATCCCCAATGTTACTTTAAAGAAGCAGGGATTTTGAGCCTTCATAAGGAAACAAAGGCCCACGGAGCTTAACTGGCTTGTCCTATCCACAAACCCAGTAGCAAGTGTCAGAGCTGGGATTTGGGTCAGGGTCTCTGACTTCAAGGCCAATATTGTAGGTTTTGTTGTTGTTAAGTTGTTTTTCAGTTGTATCTAACTCGTTGTGTCCCCATTTGGGATTTCCTTGGCAAAGATCCTAGAGTGGTTTGCCATTTCCTTCTGCAGCTCATTTTACAGATGAAGAAACTGAGACAAACAGGGTAAAGTGACTTGCCCAGGGTCACACAGCTAGGAAGTATCTGAGGCTGGATTTGAACTCACAAAGCTGAGTCAGAAGAGGCCAGTGCTGTAATCACTACGCCACTTACCTGCCCAGTATTATAGTTTACTAAAACACCAAGGTGGGGCAGCTAGGCCGCACCATGGTGCACAGACCACTGGGCCTGGAGTCAGGAAAATCTGAGTTCAAATCTGGCCTCAGACACTTACTAGCTGTGTGACCCTGGGCAAGTCACTTCACCCTGTCTACCTCAGATTCTTCATCTATGCAATGAGCTGCCGAAGGAAATGGCAAACCACTCCAGCATCTTTGCCAAGAAAACCCCAAACGGGGTCACGAAGAGTTGGACACGACTGAACGACAAAATACTACAGCATGATAAAAAACTGAAGGGGCAGAAGATGCAGGATTGGAAATTGGCTTAGAAGTCAGGAAGACTCCGGCGTTAATACTTTTGTTTCCGGTCCTTGTATAAGCATGGGCAAGTCATTTGACATTGGGTGCCTCAGATAACTTTATGAGACTTACCCACTAAGTTACCAGTAACAGAGGCAGCATGGTATAGATGGAAAAACACTGGATTAATCAGTGGTGTCGGGGAAAGGCATTTTGCAGAAGGTGAGGTTTAGCTGGAATTTGAAGCAAGCCGGGGGAGTCGGGAGGGCAGAGATGGGGAGGGACGGATTTTCAGGCATGAGGGACAATGCCCAGAGTTGGGAGGTAGATGACTTGTTTGGGGAACAGGGATCATAAAGCATGTGGGGGGAGTAAGATTTAAGAGAACTGGAAAGGTGAGAGGGGGCAGATGATGCAGCCTTTTGAATGCCAAACGGAGGGTTTTATATTTGATTCTGGAGGTGCTAGGGAGCAGCATTAACCAATCATTAATGAGCATTATCGAGCACCTCTATGTGCCAGCCACTGGCCTATGATGAATGTGTTGATGCTGCTGCTGCAATCTTATCTGCCTGGGCAATGGTCCACAGAACATCAACTATAGAAGAATGACAGGTTAGTGACATTCCTGCGTTATTTCTAGCTGAACTCCGTTAAAAAAAAAAGATGAGCTAAATAATAATAAAATAATAAAAATAAGAAGAGCTGGTATTTACATAGCGCTTTATGGACTTGCAGTGTTTTCCATACATGATCTCATTTGATCTTCACCAAAGCCCCATGAGGAAGGAGGCTCAGAGAAGGTGAGGCCCGGGCCAGGGTCACACAGCTCATTAACATCAGAGATAGGATTTAAACCTCGGTCTACCCGACTCCACATCCTGCTCTCCATCTGCTACACTAAATTGCCTCCCAAAGGTGAATAATACATTGTCCCCTGCCTGACACTTGGCTTTAGTTGAGTTAGGGTTGGGTTTTTCCTCTTTCAGAGGGTTGTGTGGTCCTGAAGCTGAAGAGCTATTAAACGTTTTAAATTCCTGAGATCCTCTGGCTTAGCAGCAAGCGCTTCATCACTCGTATATGTCTCCAACACTTGACATTTCTGCCTCCCTGGGTCACTCTGCACCATATCCTCTTCATATTAATACCAATTTATCATTAATCCATTTAAACATACTCCATTTTTTTTTAGAGGGAAAGAGACAGAAAACATCTGCATATCGAGTAATATTAGCTACAGTTGGTGTCTCAAGTGAGAATCGATCTGACAGGTCCCATTTATTATCTTTGTGCAGCTTTTATTACGGAGCCTTTCTCTCCTGAACTTTGCCTCCGACAAAGCTCTTTGGCTCTCACGTCTAAAGCTCCATTTGAAAAGTCCTGGGGGTTGGTGGCTTTTAGGGAAGGTCAGGGCATTTTCAGAGAGGCCTAGAGTGAAAGAACTGAAGAGCTATTGAATGTGCCTTAGGTATTAAGCCATATGGCTGACATTCCAACTCCCACCTTTTGTTCCCTCCTTATGTTTGGCAGGAGCTTGCATGACGGTTTTGATGCTTCACATCTTAATGTACTGCTTTTCTGGATTCATTAGGCTAACGCATGTAGCCTTTTTAAGGGTGATGTCATATGCCATTACTCTTTGAGTTGGGGTGGGCCCTCGTGAGATGTTGAAATGAACATTTTTTTAAAGAAAACAAAACAATAACAACAAATCAGATAATAATATAATAACAGCATCTATGTAATGCTTTAAAGTTTGCAAAACAAATTTATCAATTTTATCTTGTCTAATCCTCACAACGACCCTAGGAAGTAGGTGCATTTATTATCCTCATCTTACAGATGAGGAAACTGAGGCAGATGGCAGTTAAGTGACTTTCCCAGGTAGTAGGTGTCTGAGGCAGGATTCTAAACTTCAGCCTTCCATGCTTCAAATCCAGCCTTCTACTCTATCCACTATGCATCTAACTGCTTCAACAAACTTCTAGCAATAGTGTATTTGGAAACCAGAGTCTAGATCCTGCAGGAGAATGCAATTCAATTCAATGACCATTTATTGACTATTTGAATCCCTGGTTTCCTTCAAGACTTGCCTTCACATCTTCTGCAGGAGTTCCTTCCTGGTCTTCCCTGTTGCTAGTGCCTTCCTGTCTTAGGGGACCTTCCACGACCTTCCTCTGCATCTTGTTTGCACTTAGTCATTTGCATGCTGTCTTCTCCATTAGAACTCAAATTCCTTAAGGTTGGGGACTGGTTTTGCCTTTCTACCCTTAGTGCTAAATGAAGAGTAGGCATGTAATAAATGCTTGTTGCCTGACTGAGATGATTTCTGAGTTCCTTTCTAGTTCCAAATCTATGGCACCATTAAATACCTACTACATGCAAAGAGAGGACACTAAGATTTATGGGAAAAAATTGAGATTAAATCTCACCCAAAAGGCAATAGAAGGTATGTGGTGGAAGTGTCTAGCTTGCAATGCTAGGAATTCTAAAGAGCAGCTGGAGTAAAAGATGTTATTGAAGAAAGTTGGGAACCCAATGAAAGATGGGTAACTCATGGGACTAGCTTGAGGGAGGCAACCAGAGGAAAGCCCATATGGGGCACTGATAGTCTCCTTTTTCCTTCTTGTTTAGAAGTAACTTTTTATTGATGTCTTCTGCTTCTTATATCATCCTAGTCATCCCAAGTATCTTCTGTCCTCATCAGAGCCATTTCATACAACAGATAATTTTTTTAAGGAGAAAAAAATCATCACAACTGATCAAGGCATTGAAAAAGTCTGAAAAGGTTCAATGTGGAACACATTAGAACATCCCCCACCTCTACAAAGGGATGTCCTCTCCTATCTCTTCATTTTCATTGGTTCCCTCTTAATGGTAAGAGTAATGGAGGGACAGCCCCAGCACATTGGATGAACACCTAGCAGTGGACTTAGGGGAGAATATGGCCAAGAGTTACCTGGGATGGTTTGTTATCTGCATTGCTGGATCAACCATTGATGAGATCCCAGATCCTCTGCAGTTTTTGAGTTGTGTGCCAGGCGCTGTGGCTGCAAAGACAAAAGAGAAACAAATCTCTGGCTGTCTTTGCCGATCATTACCTGTGTAAGCCTGGGCATGCCCCTTAAATTCCCTGGGTCTCAGTTTCCCCCTTTTGTAAAAATTGGACTAAATGGTCTCTGAGGTCCCTTTTAGCTCCTGAGCTCTGATCACAATATATGCCAAAAAAAGCATCATACAAATATAACCCATGGTACTGGTCTAGTGCCCTTCCACTCCAAGTTTTCATAAGTCAGATGTAAGAGAGTTAGTTTCTTCCTGTCTTCATCCCTTACAACTTAAATGTAGCAAACTGGGTGTGCACATGTTGGTTCAGCTAGGGACAACTAGGCAGTAGAACACTGAACTTGGAGTCTAGAAGTCCTGTCTCAGATACTTCCTAGCTGTGTGATCCTGGGAAAAATCACTTGACCTCTCTCCACTAGTGTTTCCTCATCTACAAAATGGGATTGGTGATATGATAGTACCTACACAGCAGAATTGTCGTAAGGATCAAACGAGATTATACGTGCAAGGTACTCTGTAAATCTTAAAGTGTTATAAAATGTTTTATTGTTGTCATTATTATTGTTGTTTTTATCACAGATACATGTGGGATGGCTTGCTGTCATAATTGCTGTAACTCTTCTGACTGGTGAGAAAAGGTGACTCTATCCTTCTACCACTTCCACAGCTCCCCTCCGCCCCCCAGCCCCTGAGCCAAAAATCTCCAAGGGGACTTCTAGCTACCATACCTTAGGCCAATCATGCTTCATCCGAATGTTCTACGTTCATCATCTTTCCCAGACACTTCCCTGAGCCTACACAAATCCACCTGAGATGTATTTTCAGACCATGCCTTGCTCCTCTCAATCCACCATAGCCTTCCCTTTCAGTATTCTGGGATTTCTGAGGATTCTACTCTCTCCCTGAAGTCTTTCTCAGCTAATTGGGATGGAGATGCTGACTCTAGCCCTTTTCTATCTCCTCCATAACTCACACAACCTTTCGAATTCTCCTTAATACATAATTAGTGATATATTCTTAGGGCTAGAAGATGCATCAGAGATTCAGAGCTGGGAAGGATCTTAGAGGTTGTCTAGTCCAATGGTCTTATTTTACTGAGGCTGTATGAGGTTGGGAGACTTTTCCAGGGTCACACAATTAGTAAGTGTCTGGGGCAAGCTTTGAACTCATCTTCCTGAGAACCCAACAGTCCATCAACTGTGCCACCTAGCTGGAGTTGTCCTCTACATCAGCAGTTCCTAACCCGTGGGCGTTGCAGGCCCCTGAGAGTCAGTGGATTTATAGAATTCATTCATTTATTCATTCCACAAGCGTTTATTGTGCATTAACCAGGCAATGCGGTAGCCATTGAAGAGGCAGAGGCAAAGTGAATCACAGGGTCTCAAGAAATGGAGATCTCGGAGGCCATCCAATCCAACCTGGAGCCAAACAAGATGCCCCATCACAACATACCTCACAAGTGGTTGGGCAGTGGGCTGGCCCTCATGTGTGGAATACACCCCCTCCTCCCCTTTGCTTCATCCCTTGTTGTTGTTCAACTGTGTCTGACTCTTTGCAACCCCATTTGGAATTTTCTCGGCAAAGCTACTGGAGTGGTTTATCATTTCCTCCTCCAGTATGTATGTCTCCATTTTATACGTGAGACAAATAGGAGTTAAGTGACTTGCCCAGAGTCACTAGTAAGTGTCCGAGTCCAGATTTGAACACACACACACACACACACACACACACACACACACATGTATATACACATTCTAATTACTTATATGGGTCCTTATTAGAACCCAGTAGAACATAAGCTCCTTGAGGGCATGGGTCTTCTTAATTTTTGTCTTTGTCCTCCCAGCTCCTAGTATAGTGTCTAGCACATAATAGATACCTGATAAATGCTAGTTGAATTTACTTGAATTAATAGGATTATAAATTTTGAGCTAGAAGGAATCTTAGAGGTTCTAATTTTATAGTTGAAGAACTGAGGACCAGAGAGGTGCAGTCATTTGCCTGAGGTCCCTCAGGGCATAAATAGCAGTGAGGATTCAAACCCAGGCCCTGTTCTAATGTACTTTTCCTTGTACTCTGCTGCCTCCAATTCCATGTGTTGGGATTGCCTCAGTCTTTGGCTTGGACCCAGAGTGAGGTCTCAGTATCCATGTCATAAGCCTTATTTTGTCACCATTGAATGGTACATTGATGGTGGACCAGTGAACAAGAGCCATGACAAAGGATAATTCCAAGGATGAGAGACACGATCCAGGATCATTGTAGGTTGGCCCTGGGACCTCAGGAAGCCACTTCCCTTTCTTCTCTGCCTCTGTATCTTCATCGTTTATCATCTTGGTTAATTGAAAAGGTGGTAAAATGTTTCAAGAGTTCTATCAATACTTCATAGCATAGTCCTGGGTTCAAATCCTGACTGCCACTTACATTTGGGACCTTGGACAAGCGTGAACCTTTCTTGGCCTTAGCTTTTTCATGTATAAAATAAGGAGTTTGGAACCATGTTTTCTTCTGGGTCTAAATTGATGATTCAAATGGGGAGAAGGATCCGACTATGGCAAATCCAATGTTTTGGAGTGCTTTGGGTATTTGATTCACCACATGCTGCGGTTTCTGCCTAGAGCCTGATCCTAGAGCAAGGAAGATTTGGGGGCTGATTCTGACTCCAGAACATATTATTAGCTGTCCAGGAAAAGTCATTTAAACACTCTGAGCCTCATTTTTTTTTATCTCAAAATAATAACACCTGCAGTATCCACCTTACAAGAGTTGTTGAGATAACATACATAAAATATTTTGCAAACCTGAATGATACACACACACACACACATACACACACACACATATGTATGGAAAGAGAAAGAGAGAGCAAAGCACTTTATAAATATTATCTCTTTAGAGCCTCACAACAACCCTGAGAGGTAGGAGCTGTTATTATCTACATTTTACAGTTCAGGAAACTGAGACAGACAGAGGTTAAGTGACTTGTCCAGGGTCACACAGCTAGTGTCTGAGTCCAGATTCTATACATAATGATATATATGTATAGATATATATTTATATGTACATTATATCTGTTTTTATTATGCTCCATTTTTATTTTGACATGGGTATCAATTCCCTAGTCCTGACAAATGGTAACCAAGAATTCCAGGACCACGTTCTCGAGATACCTATTTTTGACTTGCCTGAAAAGTGATTAATAATGTAGTGATAAAGTTGGTGTGGCTGTGTGCTTTAACCTATGTAGGGAACTCCCAGTGTGGAAATCCCCTTTACCAATGCAGACCAGCTCCTCACTGTGATTTAGAGTCTTAGAGGATTGCCTAGAACCCTGAACTGTCCAGTGTTCCACAGCTGCTAAGTGTCAGAAGAAGGAATTTTACCCAAATTTTCCGTGTGAGGTTGTGAATAGAGCACTGGATACGGAGTCAGGAAGACTTGAGTTTGAACCTGTCCTCAGACACTATCTGCATGTGATCCTGGGCAAGTCATTTAACCCCTTCTGCCTCAATTTCTTTACCAATAAAATGTGGATAATAACAGTACCTACTTCCCACGGTTGTCATGAGGATCAAATGAGATAATATTTGTAAAGTGCTTCATTGATCATAAAGTGCTATGTGAATGCTAACACGTCATCACCGCTGCTGTTGTTTTGATTCCAAGGCTAGCCTTTTATCTCACTAGGCCACACTGCCTAGAAAAATAATAATAATTTTTAAAAAAAATATGGCCTCATAATTTCATTTGGGTAAGAAGTTCCTACCAATGAATCATTTCTACCTACACAGGTCAGCAATTGCCCTGAAATTTAGAATTTTAGTGATTTGCTCACAACATTTGAGGTTATTATTTATAATAGTAAATGATGCTACTTTTCCATGCTCTTTATTCTGGAACTCAAGGCCCAAACTCATTTTCTCCCTTTCCCATGTATGCCTTTATTCCTTTGACCTCCTTGAAGTTCCAGTCAGACAGTTCCACCAGTTGCATTTCAGGGGTACCCCCTTTGTTTTCTTCTTTTTCAAAAAAGTTGTCCCAATGCACAGTTACACCTCCACATTGCGTGGGACAGAGAACTTTGAAAATACAGAGACTTCTCTGAAGAAATAAAAATCATGGCAGAGCATGATGTCATCTCTGCTACTAGAGTGGTCCTTGGGAGGTTCTCAGTGAGTCCACAGAAAATAAGCCGATACCCTAATAATTTTACTTAATTAAAAAAAGCAGCAGCTATATTATCCATGCATGTGATAGTCTATGGAGATTAAATTCAAAAGATTACCAGCAAGAGAGTGACCTGACCCAGGACCGCTCTCTGGGAACTCCATTAAACAGAATGAGAATGATAATACTAACGGTAAAAATGTCCCAAATCACTTGGATGTGACATTGTTCCAAAAACACATACGAGTAATGTTTTCATGGATATCACCAGACCAAATTCTCATAATATTCAGGAACTAAAAGCCTTTCAAACACAGAAACTGAGCAGAAGAATTCTAAATCATGGGACAGAGGGGCAGCTAGATGGTGCAGTGGATAGAGCTCCGGCCTTGGAGTCAGGAGGACCTGAGTTCAAATCCAACCTCAGACACTTGATATTTATTGGCTGTATGACCCTGGGCAAGTCACTTAACTCTGCCTCACCAAAAAAAGAAGAAAAAACAAATAAATCATGGGACAGGATGAGGTGTATATCATGTATCGTGCCTGTGGTCCCGCCTGCTCCTGGAATTATCCCAAAGATGCTCCCGTTTACCTAGCGAGGATGAGCTGAATGCTTAAGACTTTTATTCAACTCCAAAAAAATTATTTTGTTCAGCCACATGATGGTCCATTTCTATCTGAAATCTACCAAAAAGAACAAGATGATGATGGCCGCCATTTTAACATTATAAAACATTGACAGACCTGATTCTATTAGATCCTCAAAAACTTCTAACTGCATTACAGCTAGTAAATGTCTGAGTTACATGAGCTCATTTATGGAGGAAGAGACTGAGACTCTGAGAGACTCAGATACATTCCCTGGTCAAAAAGGTCCTAAGTACCAATCCATTGATAAACACTTACTAAGCACCTACGCTGTGTGAGCACCATGCTAAGTACTGGGGATAAAAAGGCAGAAAAGGGAGCAATCCTTGCGCTCCAGAAACTTACATTCTGTGAAGCGCTCCTATACCTTCCCTCCTCCACGTCTTATAGCCTATTAAAGCTATATAGTCCAGCTTCCATAATTTTCCAGAGGAGCTAATGAAAGCTTAGAGAAGACTTGTCCATGGTCACAGCATCATAGAATCCTAGAGTTAGGATTAGAAAGGGCAATAGGGACTTCCAAGTCCAGATCACTCATTTTACAGATAAGAAAACTGAGGCCCAGAGGAGTGGTTACACAGCTAGAAAGTCAACAAGTCAAGAGTAGAAGCATTGATTAAGGTGTACAGGGGCAAAGTCCAGAGAGAAATGCAGAACGACTGGGCTGTGCCCTTCCTCCAAATGTGAGGAGCTCACTAATGGGAGAATAGGACCTTTGGAAAGGAGGGAAGAAGGCCACGGGGAAGGACAGAAATTCCAGGGTAAGAAACGGAGGTGAAGGCCCGAGAGGCAGAAGCCAAGCCACGCCAGGAGAGGACAGTAAGTGTCTAGAAGGGGTTTTCTTTGTCCCAGGCCCTCAGCAATCTCTACTACACCACAGTCTCTGAACAGATAGTAAGTGACAGAGGTAGTCAGCGTCCTTGCTCACACCATTCCCTCCACTTCGAATTTCCTCCCTCCCTTTTCCACCCTTACCTATTGAAATAATACATACATATGTATGTATACAGGTTTCCCACACATACGTATATGTATCATACATATATGTACATATATACATATCTATGTGTGTATACATGCACATATATGATATTTCAAATCCAGCTCAAACGCTATCTTCCTTAGTTTCCTTGATTCCACCCCACATCCCATACCCTAAGATGGTAGTGTTCTCTTTCCCTTCTCTGAAACCCAAAGCACTTCATTTTGGAATTACCAGAACCCAGAACAGTGCCTGGCCATCACAGAAGCTTCCCCCATGCTTGTCGATGTGCATGAGGTTGAACCTAACATATCCTGTGGGATAACTGTCCCTGTGTCCTTTTCCCCCTCCTGGATTGTGGGTGCCCGGAGGGCAAGGACTGACTGAGCCTTGCTCGTCTTTCTCTTCCTTCCTGTATTATTTTCTTTCTCAAATGTAAGTGAGGTGACATCTGAACACTGCACCTTGCTTATACTAGGTGCTTAGTAAATGTTTATTGTCATCTTCCTCTTTCCCCTACTATGCCTTTTACAGCAGCAACTAGATGACGCAGAGGATAGGGGTGTTAGATTTGGAGTTAGCAAAGCCTGACTTTAAATCCTGTCTCAAACGTGTGTGACCTTAGGCAAGTCACTTTCTGTTTGCCTCAGTTTCTTCAACTGTAAAATGGGGATAATAGCACTTTCCAGGGTTGTTGTAAGGATTAAAAGAGGTAATATCTGTAAAGTCTTTAGTACAGTGCCTGACACATAGTAGGTGCTATATACATACTAGTTATTATTATCAGTAGTAGTAGTAGTAGTAGTAGTAAGTAGTAGTAGTTGTAGCAGTAATAGTAGTAGTAATAGTAATAGTAGTAAGTAGCCCTTCCAACAATGTCTGTAGAATGATGTCCATGTTCCTGGAGGGCAGGTCCTGTTTCACTTTTATCTCCATAATCCCAGTTTCTAGTAAAGAGCTTGGTAAAGGGCTTTAATAAAAACTTTTTTCTCTAATTGGTTTGAGAGAAATAGATAATTGAATGGCTGGGATACTGCCCCCCTCCCCCATCAACTCCCTCCCTACCTCCTAGGAAAAAAATCTTCCTATATTTTCAGTTTTTCAGGAAAATGGAAAGCAGAAATTACGTCAATAACACAGGTAGGAAAAAACAAGCCAAACTCCATGGGAACAACAAAACCGAATGGAGAATAAGCAGGAAAGGATGCTGTGGGTTCCTTCTGCCTTGAAATTGGCCCCACGACAGGTGAAATCAAAGGGGAGGTGAATGAGGGCAGGTCTTGAGTCCTGACGTCATAGAATGTCAGAGCCAGAAAGGTCCTTAGAGATGATCTAGTTCAACGATCTCATTTCACAGATGATAAAACTGAGGTTTGGAGAAGGGAAGTAGTTAACTCAATGAGGTCACAGGGTCAGCTACTTGAACAAAGGTTTTTGCTAAGAACAATAAAAATGATAATAATGAATACTTATTAAAGAATCTAATAAAGTGCTATATATATTGCAAAGTTGTATATATAGGTATATATGTTATATATAACATATACATACATGTGCATATACATATACATTTGAACCCAGTTCTTTCTTGCTCCAACCACAGTGCTCCATGCAACCCATGCCATGCTGCCTCTCGTCAGTTTGACAAGAATATTTATTAAGCACTGCCTACGTGCTGGACTCTGCTTAGTGTGAGAGATTCAGAGGGCCTCCCGGCCCTCCCAGCCTAATGAGGAGACAACAGGCAAACCACATAGTGCTGTTAGCCCTTCCACATTGCTACTTTCCCCATATCAGGTTTTGGTAAAAGACATTAAATGGGAATTTGGGGGAAGTTTTGCAGAAGCCACAGACAGCATGTGAGGGCCAGCAGATGACCCAGAAAAAAGTTTAGAAACTCAGAAATGCATAAAATATATGCATAGTATTGTGTAATATCAACATATGTTATCTTTTAATACCATAATAATTCTGATTTCTTCTCTGGTATGAAGGGAGGGCCAAAAATTTTTATGCAGATTTTCCAGTTTGTGGAAACAATCCCTAAACCTTTCAATGTGGAAGGGATAACTGGATGAGCAAGTGATAGTCATGGTAAATTGGAAGTGCACCCCAGAGAGAAGGAACCAGCGTTAAGGGGGATCAGGTGAAAATGGGAAGTGAAGGAAGCCCAAGGTGGAGCTGAGGAAGGGGAGCATTCCAGGTGTGAGGGACAGCCTGAGAAAGATGTGTTCATTTCCTTCTATCTCAGGTCCTGAAAAGAACAGGACAAGGAAATCTCACCTTTACTTAATCTCCAGAGAGGAATATGCTTTCTTCAGATCTCCAGACTTAAGATTCACTTACCCCTATCAGTGACTCTTTGCCATGCTGACTGTTGGGGTGAAAGAAGCTTTATCTTACCACCCAAAGGGAACATAATTCCCCATAGGGTATTTTGCCAGTTGGGGTCTGAGTTAAGAAGAAAAAGTATTTGGGGTTGAAAGCTTCCTTCTTCTGACTCTGTGGCACCCTGGCTTTCTTTTAATCCAATATGCCACCTTTTCCCTTGTGCCTACTTTTCATGGGGGGAGGGCTTTGTGATCTAAGTGTGGAGAGAACCTGAGTTGGACGTGAGAAGACCTTGGTTCTAGGTCTTGACCTTTCTACTTATTGCTATATTACCTTGGGCAGGACATTTACCTTCTGAGGTCCTTGAGGTTTCCTTATCTGTAAAATGAGGCAGTTTCACTAGAGGTCCTCAGAAATCCTTTCCAACTCTAAATCCTGCGATCCTCTGAGTCAAACAGGGTTTTACAAAATCTGGAAGGTATCTTTTGGGGCCTAGGCCAGCTGGCTTTAGGGGCTGAGTTTCCATGGAAACAGAAGGACTTGCAGAGGTATGGTGAGGACAGGTGGCCTGGGAGGCCCCAGGCTGGTGTTCTGAGGCTGATAAAAGGGCAGGAAGCTCTGTTAAAGAATGAATCTGTTCTTGAGTAGAACTGGCCCAAGAGAAGACAAAGAGAGAGAGATGGGGGGGGAAGGGAGACAGGTAGATAGATGAATGGATAGATAGGTGATACATACAGAGAAAGATAGGTAGATGATAAATAGCCAAAATAATAGAGATGGATAGATAGATAGATAGATAGATAGATAGATAGATAGATAGATAGATAATAGATAAATACAGATAGGTTGGATAGATAGATGATTCATAAATAGAAAGATAGGTAGATAATAGATAAATAGATCAAATGATATAGATAATAGATAAATAAAGGTATGTAGGTTAGATTAATAGATGGGTAGATAGATGATAGAGAGATGGATAGATAAATTAACAAATGGATAGCTAAATGATAGAACATTTATTAAGCACTTACTATATGCTAAACAGTAAGTTAAGTGTCAAGAATACAAACACATGTAAATAGGACAGTCCTTGTCCTCAGAGAACTTACATTCTAATAATGGGAAAAACACAGAAAGGGAAGCTGGAAAGTGGGGGAGGATATTAGAGGAAAGGTATTCACATGGGGGGCCACGGATTTGGCAAGAAGCTGGTGTAGTCTGGAGAGGGTCGAGGTGGAGTCAAATGAAAGGTATCTGAGGTCCTTTCTAAAATGATGGTTCCAAGGAAGGAAACACCAACGAGAAAAAGACAGCCACGGGAAAAATTTCCCAGGGAGTCAGTGCAGCAGGTGAGGAGGAGATGGAGTTTAGGGAGAGCTCAGGCATCATACATTCAATTCTGCAATCCTAAGGATGACTAAACAGCAGGAACCCTTCCTGATGAAAGGGATCCTTGTTATAGAGCTGTAGAACTTCAGAGCTGGTTAGGACCTTACTTCATTATTTAGGAAGAGTGTGATTTCATTGGGGTGAGTATTCTTTCCATTTATAAAGATACAAGGACAAGATGGCGTAGGCATGGTTAGATGGAAGTTTGAATGAGGACTATCTGGTGGTCTTAGTGGACTTCAAGCTCAATAACAGTTAACAGTGTGATGTGGTGGCCAAAAGAACTGTTGCTATATTATTATGCAATAAAAGAGGCAGAGATCATCAAGGAATAAGAATGAGGTAAGCCCACTATACTCTGCCCTGATCAGTCCATACCTGGAGTCTGCACATGATAATTTAGGGAAAACATTGATAATTTAGAGAGTGTTCAGAGGATCAGGACAGTGAAGGGCCTGGAGTTCATGTCACAGGAGGATCAGTTAAAGAGACTGGGGTTGGTTATCTAGAGAGAAGAGGACTCATGGCACATGACATGTATCCTCAGATCTTGAAGTCTTAAGAGCTCAACTAGGAGAGCCGAACTTGTAGCTACACTTTCCGAAGGAACCTCAGGTTAAAGATGGGATTCTGGCTCTGGTCCTTTGGTTTTGGGTGACAGAATGGTGCAATGGAAAGAGTTCTGGTCCAGGAGGCCAATGCCATGGATTGAAGAGCACATGTTGAGGACTGAGGTGTAAGAAGATGAGAAAGGTGGGAAGGGGCTGGGTTAGGAAGGGCTTTGAACGTCAGACAGAGCATTTTGTATTTGTTATGATCAGACCTGCATCCTAGGAGAATCACTGTGGTGGCTGAAGGGAGGGCAGATTGGAGTGGAGAGAGATGAAGCAGGCAGACCCACCAACAGTTACTGCAATAGTCCAGGTGCTATTAAGTGAGGCTGGATCTTCCACTCACTTCTACTGTGGACAAATAGACATGAAGCAGACTTCCTATGAGGGCTGCCTACTTTCCTGGGAAATAAATAGATGGTACACCATTCCCGGGACTTAGCCCTGAATGGGCAGGTTCCACAGAGACATTTGAACTCACACAGAAGGATGAGGAGGATGGAGAGGGGGAGGGGAAAGAGGTCCCTGACCTATACAGCTTCTTCATTATAAGGACTATGAGATGTGTAGCTAGCAGGGAGATGTTGGTTCAATCCCTGCTTGGCACATTCATGTGCTGTAATTTTTCATTTTATTTTTTTGTGGGAAAGAAAAGCGGGAGGTACTCAGTGGCACCTGACTGACATGGGGGAGCCAGTAAAGTACAGGGGGACATGTGTTGTACTTATTCTCTCAGCCTCAGTTTCCTCATCCTTAAAAAGAAAAGTATTTTGTGAATCTTAAAGCACTATATAAATCATTATTAGATTAACTCTCAAGAGTTAATCATATCACAAGTATTTATCAAGCATTTACTATGGGAAAGGCAATGTGCTAGTTGGCCAATGCTATTGCATTTACTAAGCATCTACTGTGTTCCAGGCACTGTGCAAAGGGATGAGGATACAAGGAAATGCAAGAAATAAAATAAAATAAAATGGTCCCTGCCCTCAAGGAGCTCACAGTCTAATAGGGGAAACATCATGCTGACAGCTATATACAAACAAGATATATACTGGATAAATTGGGGGTAACTTCAGAGGAAAGGTGCTACGATGAAGGGAGCCTGGGAAAGACTTATTTTTTTCCCACTTAATAGTATTTTATTTTTTCCAATTACATGAAAAGGTAGTTTTCAGCATTCACTTTTATAAGATTTTGAGTTCCAAATTTTTCCCTCCCTCCCTCCTCTCTGCCCTCCCCAAGATGGCAAACAATGTGATATAGACTATACATGTACAGTCATATGTACATGACATTAGTCATGGTGTGAAAGAAGAATCAGAACAAAAAGGGAAAATCATGAAAAAGAAGAAACAAAAAAAGAGCAAATAGTATGCTTCAATATACATTCAGACTTCATAGCTCTTTCTCTGGATGTGGAGAGCATTTTCCATCATGAGTGTTTTGGAGTGGTCTTAGATCATTGTATTACAGAGATAAGTCTATCATAGTTGATCACTGCACAACGTGGGTGTTGCTGTACACAATATTCTCCTGGTTCTGCTCACTTCACTCAGCATCAGTTCATGCAAGTCTTTGAGCCTGGGAAAGACTTCTCGCAGAAGGCCAGGCTTCTGCTGAGATGTGAAGGAAGTCAGGGAAGGCAGGAGAGAGAGAGAGAGTTTCAGCAATGAAAGACAGCCAGTGAACATACACAATAGGGAGATGGAGGATCTTTCTTCAGGAATTGCCAGGAGGCCAGTCACTGGATTGGAGAGTTGGTAGAGGAAAGCATAAGAAGACTGGAAAGGTAGGGAGTGGCCAAGCTGGGTAGGGTTTTCAGAGCTAGAGGGGTTTATACTTGATTCTAGAAGTAATGGGGAAACACTGGCATTGATTCAAAGAAGCATAACAATGAGCCCTGCCTTTAAGGAGCTATGAGACAAGTAATGAATGATGCAAAGGAACACATAAAGTGTTATGTTAAAGCTATATATTTGTTACTGTTCAGTCATTTTTCAGTCATGTTTCAATTTTTGTGACCCCATTTGGGGTTTTCTTTGCAAAGATACTGGAGTGGTTTGCCATTTTCTTCTCTGGCTCATTTTGCAGATGAAGAACTGAGGGAAACAGGTAAAATGACTTATCCAGGGTCACACAGCTAGCAAGTGTCTGAGGCCAGATTTGAACTCATGAATATGGGTCCTTCTAATTTCAGACCTGGCACTCTGTGCCACCTAGCTGCAAAGCCACATGAGCAGACAGTAAATACTATAGAAGGTGAGAGATAAGTGTGGGCTAGAGGTTCGCCATCAGCTGTGGGGATGAGGAGATGCTTCCAAGAGGAAGTGGGGCTTGAGCTAAGCTTTGAACCCTGCTGCTGAAATTGGTCAGATGTTCAGGGCTTCTTAAGGATGGAAGACATGTACCATGAATGAGGGCAGGAGTCAGGAGACCTAGGCTCTCTGTCACTAATTCACCACATGACATTGGCAGGCTATCTTACCTCTTCCAGCCTCAGTTTCTCCATATGCAAAAAGCCTTCATACATGTTTTCACCCCCTGAGTCTCCAACAGAAAAGGCAAGGAACTTATCCAGGAGTTCCTATCATCCTCCCCACCCCCCTTCTTTTACCCTCAACACA
Organism: Phascolarctos cinereus; assembly: GCF_003287225.1. Classification (NCBI taxonomy): domain Eukaryota; kingdom Metazoa; phylum Chordata; class Mammalia; order Diprotodontia; family Phascolarctidae; genus Phascolarctos; species Phascolarctos cinereus. Next base: position 18,175,857 of record NW_027555625.1, on the reverse strand, counting down.
AACAGCATTAAACACGGATGGAAACTTGTATGATTGAAATCCCCTGGAGCCTCTCTATGATACTGTCCTCAGGGTCCAAGCTGTGTTAGAGGTAGAATGGTGGCATAACGAGATCCTTTGGGGATTCTTCCTAATAAACCCTCTTGGAAGATGCCTGCAGACATGGTGGAGCTGACTGACCCTTTCCTCCCCAGCACAGTCAACCCATTGCACTCCTTCTCAGTGAGGGGGTGGGGGATGGGCAGGAAAGAAAAGGACTAACACATTCACTTCTGGGCACCAGGAGGCTCCCAGGTCCTTATCTCCTTCCAAGGTTCCACTCAGGTGCCTCTGTTCAAGGCACTGCGTTTGGCCCTGAAGGGGAATCAAGTTCAGCAATAAGGGCTCATAGTCCCATGACAGTTGAAGATTTACAGAGCATGCTCATCCCAGTAACCCTGTGAAGCAGGTGCTTCAAGGTGTTAGAATTTCCAATTAAAAATGTTTAAAGTTATTGTGAATAGCAGAGCCAAGATGGTGGAGTAAGGGAAAGGAGTCACCCCATCTCCCCTAAATTCTCCTCCAAACAACTTCAAAATAATGCATCAAAATGAATTCCGAGGCAGCAAAACAACAAAAGGACAGGGTGAAACACCATTCCAGCCCAAGACAACTTAGAAGGTTGGCAGGAAAGGTTTATCACTAGTGTAAGAAGAGAGCACAGTCCAGTGTATGCCATGACTGGCAAGCCAGCAGCGAAGCCCCAAATCCCTGCACAAGGCCCCCAGAACCAGGCCGTGCACTGTGAAAGCTAGCAACAAGCCCTGGGACAACTGAATCTGTGGCAGCAAATTCCAGAGCTCTCATCCCACAGATAGTGAGGAGATTGGATAAGTGGTCAGAAGGAGATTATAAGAAACCCTTCGCTGACAGTGAGTGCAGGATTCTGTTGTATTACCCACAATCAGTGTGGGCCACAGTTTCAGGATGAGCAGGAATACTGGCACCCTCGAGTTCCTGGCTACAGGGGAGCAGGGACCCTGGTCACAGTTCCAGAGCAGAACATAGTGTTTTTGGTCACTCGGACCAGAATGGAGGCCGGGAGAGAAGTGACCACATCTCTCCTAAAATCATAGCACCTTGGAAGAACTGGAAACTTACAGACTCCCAGAACTAGCTCTGGAACAATAGAACAAAAAAAAAATCTGAAGTTTGGGACAGTGACCCCTCCACCCCAAGGGCAGAGTCCAACTTTAACACAAAGTGAAAAGTCAATGAATAGGCTGGAAAAATAAGCAAGCAAGCAACAACAACAAAAAGGACCTAACCCTAGGAAGATGCTATGGTGACAGGGAAGATCAAAACACAAACTCAGGAGAGGACAGCAATGTCAAAACAGCTGCATGTAAAACCTCCAAGAAAAACGAATTGGTCTCAAAAGAACTCATGAAACAGCTCAAAAAGGATTTTTTTTTCAAAAACGATTTTAAAAATCAAACAAGGGAGAGAGAGAAACAAATGAGAAAAGAAATTAGAGTGATGCAAGAAGAAAATAAGACCTCAAGAACCAGAATAGGCCAAATGGTAAAAGAGACACAGTACACTGAAGAGGAGAACTCTAAAAAGTGGAATTGGTGAAATGGAAAAAAAGATATACAAAAATTATGAAAATTCACTGAAGAAAACAACTCCTTATAAAAGTAGGATTTACCAAATGGGAAAAGAGGTATAAAAGCTCATTGAAGAAAAATGATTCCTTAAAAATTAGAATTGGGCAAGTGGAAGCTAATGACTCCATGAGACATCAAGAAACAATAAAACGAAAACAAAAGAATGAAAAAAATAGAAGTAATGTGAAATATCTTATTGGAAAAATAAATGGCCTGGGAAATAGATTGAGGAGAGATACTTAAGAATTTTTGGACTACTGAAAGCCATAATCAAAAAAGAGCCTAGCCATTATCTTTCAAGAAATTATTAAGGAAAACTGCCCTAATATCCTAGAACTTCAAGGTAAAATAGAAATCAAAAGAATCCACCACTCACCTCCTGAAAGAGATCCCAAAATGAAACCTCTAGATATGTTATAGTCAAATTCCAGAGCTCCAGGTCAGGGAGAAAATATTGCAAGTGACCAGAAAGAAACAATTCAAATATCATGGAACCATAGTCAGGATGACACAAGATTTAGCAGCTTCCATCTTAAAGAAGCAGAGGACTTGAAATCTGATATTCCAGAGGGCAAAGGAGCTAGGGTTACAACCAAGAATCACCTACTCAGCAAAACTGGATATAATCCTCTGGGGTAGGGGTGGGGAATGGATATTTAATGAAATAAAGGACCTTCAAGCATTCCTTTATTTTTCAAATACAGGACTCAAGAGAAGCATAAAAATGTAAACAGGAAAGAGAAATCATAAGGGACTCAATAATGTTAAAATGTTTACATTCCTACATGGGAAGATGATATGTGTAACTTCTAAGAACTTTATCATTATTAGGGCAGTTAGAAGGTATACACATAGGCAGTGGGTATGGTTGTTAGTTGACTCTGATGAAATGATATAAAGAGAAATGAAGGAGAAAGAAAGACAGAAGCACCGGGAGAAGGGGAAAGGGAGAGGTAGAACGGGTTAGCTTGTCTCTCATAAAAGAGACGTGAAAGAGCTTTTACAATGGAGGGGAAGATGGGGGGGGTGACAGGCAATGCTTGAACCTTATTCTCATCAGAATTGACTGAAAGAGAGAATAACATGCACATTCAGTTGGGTATAAAAATCTATCTTACCCAACAGGAAAATTGGAGAGGAAGGGGATAAGAGAAGGAAAGGGGCTGATAGACAGGAGAGTAGATTGGAGGAAACAGTGCTTAGAAATAAAAATGTTTTTGAGGAGGAATAGGGTTAAAGGAGAGAGAAGGAGGGAGAGAGAAGGATAACCATGGAAAAATAGGATGGAAGGAAATACACAGTCATAACTGTGAATGTAAATGGGATGAACTCACCCATAAAACAGAAGCAGACAGCAGAGTTCATTAGAAACCAGAATACTATAATATGTTGTTTATAAGAAACAAACATGAAAAGATGCACATAGAGAAGAAAGATAAAGGGATGGAACAGGATCTATTTTGCTTCACTTGAAGTTAAAAAAAAAGCAGAGGTATCAATCATGATCTCAAACAGAACAAAAGCAAAAATTGATCTAATTAAAAGAGATAAGCAAGGAAACTACATCTTGCTAAAAGGTGCCATAGACAATGAAGAAATATCAATACTAAACATATATGTATCAAATGGTACAGCATCCAAATTCTTAAAGGAAAAGTTAAAGATTACAGGAGGAAATACATAATAAAACTATATTAGTGGGGAGCCTCAAATTTCCCCTCTCAGAATTAGATAAATCTAACAAAAACTAAACAAGAAAAAAGTTAAAGAGATGAATACAACTTTTAAAAAGTTAGATATGATAGACCTCTGGGGAAAACTGAATGGGAAAAGAAAGGAGTATGTCTTTTTCTCAGTGGCACATGACACCTATACAAAAATTGACCATGTGTTAGGGAGTAAAAACCTCACAACCAACTGTAGAAAAACAGAAATAAGAAATGCATCCTTTTCAGGTCATAATACAATAAAATTAACACTTAATAAAGGGCCATCAAAACATAAATTGAAAATTAATTGGAAACTAAATAATCTAATCCTAAAGAATGAGTGAGTAAAAGAACAAATCATAGAAACAATTGATAATTTCATTAAAGGGAATGACAACAATGGGGCTACATACCAAAATTTATGGGATACAGCCAAAGCAGTACTTAGGGGAAAATTTATGTCTATAATCATTTACATCAATAAAATTGAGAAAGAACAAATGAATGAATTGGGCATGCAACTAAAAACATCAAAAACAAACTTAAAATCTCTAACTAAACAACAAATTGGAAATCCTGAAAATCAAGAGATTAATAACACCAAAAGTAAGAAAACCATTGATAATAAGAAATAAAAGTAGGAGCTGATTTTATGAAAAACAATAAAATAGATAAATCATTGGTTAATTTGATTCCTAAAAGAGAAAAAAAAACAAATTAACAGTGTCAAAATTTCATCTGGAAGAATTAAAGGTCAAGAATATCAAGGGAATTAATGAGAAAAAATGTGAAGGAAGGTGGCCTAGCCATAGTAGATTTCCAACTTTATTACAAAGCAGTAATCATCAAAGCAATCTGGTACTGGATAAGAAATAAGAGTGGTGGATCAGTGGAATAGATTAGGTACACAATATACAGTTGGAAATGAGCATAGTAATCTTGTGTTTGATAAACTCAAGGATACATACTTTTGGGACAAGAACTCATTCTTTGACAAAAAAAAAACTGCTGGGAAATTCGAAAACACTATGGCAGAAACTAGGCATAGACCAACATCTCACCCTGGATACCAAGATAAGGTCAAAATGGGTACATGATTTAGACATAAAAGTTGATAGATACCGTAAGCAAATTAGAGGAGCATGGAATAGTTTACGTGTCAGATCTGTGGATAAGGGGGAAAAAAAAACTATGACCAAAAAAAAAAAGATAGAGCATTACAGGATGTAAATTAGATAATTTGCTTATCTGAAATTTAAAAAGTTTTTGCACAAACAAAACCTATGCAGCCAAAATTATAAAGAAAGAAGTAAACTGAGGGATATCTTTTTACAGCAAGTTTCTCTGATAAAAGCTTCTAAAAAATACAGAGAACTGAGTCAAATTTATAATAAAATGAATCATTCCCCAGTTGGTAAATGGTCAAAGGACATGCACAGGAAGTTTTCAGACGAAGAAATCAAAGCTCTCTATAGTCATATGAAAAAAATGCTCTAAATCGCTACTTGTCAGAAAACTTTAAATTAAAACAACTCTGAGATATCACCTCATACCTATCAGATTGGCTAATATGACAGAAAAGAAAAATGACAAATGTTAGATAGAATGTGGGAAAATTGAGACTCTAATGTGCTGTTGGTGGAGTGATGAACTGATCCAACCATTCTGGAGAGTAATTTGGATCTATGCCCAAAGAGCAATCAAACTGTGCATACCCTTTGATCCAGTAATACTACTATTTGGTCTGTATCACAAAGAGAGTTTTAAAAAAAAGAAAAAGAAAAGAACCTATATGTATAAAAATATTTATAGAAGCTCTTATTGTGGTGACAAAGAACTTGAAATTGAGAGCATGTTCATTAATTGTGGGATAGTTGAACAAGTTATGGCATGTGATTGTGATGGAATATTATTGCACTGTAAGAAATGATGAGCAGGATGCTTTTAGAAAAACCTTCGAAGACTTACATGAACTGACGCAAAGTGAAGCGAGCAGAACAAGGAAAACATTGTACACAGTAACATCAATATGATACAATGATCAACTGTGAATAACTCAGTTATTCCCAGCAATACAATGATCCAAGACAGTTCTGAAGGACCTATAATTAGAAATGCTGCTCATCTTTAGAAGAAAAAAAAAGACTGATAGAATCTAAATGCAGTTATAAGCATACTTTAAAAAAATTCTTTTTATTTTTTCTGTGATTTCTTTCACACCATGACTATTATGGAAATATCTTTTCCATGACTTCACATGTACCAAATTTCTTTCCTTATCAATAATGGAGGAGAGGAGGGAGGGTAAAAGAGAATTTGGAACTCAAAATTGTAAAAAAAAAAAGTTAAAAATGATTACTTACATGTAATTGTGAGAAATAAAATATTAAAATACAAAAATAAAACAAAATTAAATAAAACTTTAAAAATCTTTAAAGGAAATAGGTTCAGAACTTGCTCAAGATCACACAGTTCAGTGCTGGAGCTGGGACTTAAACCAGCATCTTCTGGTTATTTAATCAATCAACTAACAAGTCTCTTTAGGTGCCTACTGTGTGCCAGGTCCTGAGCTGGGCACTAAAAATACAAAGACCAAAATGAAACAGTCCCTGCCCTCAAGGAACTTACCCTCCACAGAAAGAGGCAACATTAAGACAACATGGTAGGGTGGATAGAGTGCTGAACTTGAAGTCAAGAAGGCCTGAGTTCAAATCTCCCCCTACTTCCCCATACACTTGCATGACCATGAGTGGCTTCATCTCTCTCTGACTGACTTGCTTCATCGGTGAAGGGTGAGGTTAGAGTCAATGAACTTTAAGGTCCCTTCCAGTTCTAAATTTAGTATAACTATGAAATCAACCTCTAGTGGTCCCAGACAAAATTCTAAGACAAGGCAGCCAATGAATTGGTCATTTGGATCAGTGGAGAGAGGGAGTTTGCACAATGGGAGCTTTGAAAGAGGGTGGTGATACTAAGAGGCAGAGGTGAGGAAGGACTGCATCCCAGGTGAGGGAGACTGCCAATGAGGAAGCGTAGGATGGGAGACGGAAAGTTGTGTGTGAGGAATAGCCCCCGTTTTCTATTTTTAAAAATTATTCATATCTTTTGCTTTTATATCACTTTCATTTCCCAATACACTCCTTCCTCCGTCACCCAGAGAAGCAGCCATTATAACTAAGAACCAAAAAAAAAAAAAAAGGAAAAAGGAAAAAAATAAAAGCAGTTCAGCAAAGCCGGCCATCAATTGAGTCTGGCAGTATACACAATGCTCCATACCCACAGTCCCCCACTTCTGCACAGGAGGGATGTCAGAATGGTCTTCCTTCTGCCCCGATGCCTTTTTGAGCACGATCATTTCCCTCCATGAGCCAGCAGTCTAGAAGAGGTGATGAGACAAGGGGACGGATCACAACGTTCCGCAATGAGCATGCTCGCACAGCTCGGGGAAAGCTTCACGTCCCAACGTTCGTGCCTTGCCAATGCCACCAGATGGATATGGAAGCCAAGTGGAAGAGAGGCATTTTGCTCCCCTGTGCGATCTGCATTTACACCATTTGCTTACGACAAGAAACATTAAGCAATTTTCCACATTACCTCCAAATGAATGGGACCCTGAAGGAAAACCCTGAAGGGAAATGTTTGAGAACAGCCCGGAGAAGGCATTTCTCCAGGAGGGATATGTGCCAGCGCGTTCTGCTTGCTTATTAATAGCCTCTGCCGTGCGGGCTCCAGGGGAAACCGCCCCTTTTGAATAGCTATCGGGGAAAAACATTCAAGGCCCGGTTTGATGGAAATCGGGAATAACGGGGCAGCAAGAGCAAACAGCTTGAACGAAGATGGGTGAGCGAGATGCCGCTAACAGGGCTGAGCCGATACCTCAGAGCAATGTCACATTAACAGGACACAACAGAGCGAGGGCTGCCCTGTCTCCTCAAACCCACTTAATAGACAAAAAATAAAAATAATAATAACAATAATAATAATAAAAAAATTTAAAAAAACCCAAAGCCTTTTCCATGGCTCTATACAAATTCCCAGGTCTTTCCAAAGGAATTTATGATGGTGCATAATTAAGACTGCATAGTCCCATGGGAAACTCCCTAGACTGGATTTAGAATCAGAAAATTTGGGTTGGGATGAGGGCTCTGGCACTTTGTGTGAGACCTTGGACAAGTGACTTAAGGACTGTAGGCCTCAGTTTCAATGTTTGAACATTCCTACAAGGTGAACACTATATTCACATATGCCGGAAAATAAAAGTGAATCAGAACTGCAGGGTCTTAGGACACCAAAGCCAGAAGGGGACTTAGGACATAGAGGGTCAGTTCTGGAAGGATGTGGAAGGCCATACAGGAGAGGGGCTTTATAATAAGGACTGTAAATCTCTTAGGTCATAGGATGGCAGAAATGAAAGTGGCCTGAAACCTTAGAATGTCAGAGTGGGGAGCCTTGAGTGGTGCACATGTTTCTCTCTGTCTTGAGCCTTCCCTTTTCTCTCCTTCATACTCATTCACTTGGTGATCTCATCAGGTTCCATGGGTAAAATCATCTCTATGCAGATGATTCTCACATACGTTACCCCTGTCCCAATCTCTCTGCTGATCTCCACTCTCACATCTCCAAGTGACTTTCAGATATCTTGAACTGGATGTCCAGTAGACATCTTAAACTCAGCATATCTAAAACTGAACTCATTACTTTTCCTCCCAAACTCCTGCCATGCTTCCTAAACTCCTTATTAGTGTGGAGGGCAACACCATCCCCTCAGTCCCCCCAGGTTTGCAGCAGAGATGTCGCCCTCAACTCTCCACTATCTCCTCCCCCCACATTCAATCTGTTGCCGAAGCCTGTCTATTTCACCTTTGCAACATCTCCTGAATAGTCCCTTTTTTCCTCTGATGCCACCACCTCTCTGGTACAGGCCTTTGTCCCTCACACCTAGACCACTGAAATAGCCTTCTGATTAGAATGCCTGCCAGAAGCTTTCTTCACTCCAGTCTATCATCCATTCAGACAGTGATGGGATTTTCCTAAAGCCCAGGTCCAATCATGTCACCCCTTGCCCCTATTCAGTAGAGTGCAGTGGTACCAGGAACAAATATAAAATCCTTGATTTGGCCTTAAAGTCCTTTCTAAGCTAACCTCTTCCTCCCCTCCTCTGCCTCTCCACGGTCCTTCCTACACCTTCTACCTCCGCACGTACCCTTTGATTCAGTGACGTCGGCCTCTGCTATTCAGTGAACCAGACACTTGGTTCCAGGAATTTTCTCTGACTGTCCATCATGTCTAGAATTTTCTCCTTCCTTATCTCCACCTCCTGGTTTCCTTCAAGTCCCAGCTAAATTCCCACCTTCTTCAGGAAGCCTTTCTTGATCCATCTTAATCCTAGGGCCTTCTCCCTGTTGATGACGCCTTTTTATAGTTTTTTGGTACATATTTGTTTGCAGGCTGTCTCCCCCATTACGCTGTGAGCTTATACAGGGCAGAGGCTGTTTTTTACCTTTCTTTGTATCTGCAGTGTTTAGTACAGCACCTGGCACATGCCAGAAGCTTAATAAATGTTTAGACTGGCTGACCTTAGAATATAGAATGTCTGAGCTGGGAAAAGCCTTACAGCAAAATAATGTCTTGGCTAGGAGGGAACTTAGAATGTGGAATGTTAAAGGGGAAAGAGGTCTCAGAAAACAGTGTAAGAATAAAACATCGAGTGTTAGAGCCGGGACGACAGCTAGGTGGCGAAGTGGATGTAGTGCTGAGCCTGGAGTCAGGAAGACCTGAGCTCAAATGTGATCTCAGACACTTACTAGCTGTATGACCCTGGGCAAGTCACTTAACCCTATTTGCCTCAGTTCCTCATCTATAAAATGAGCTGGAGGAAGAAATGGAAAACCACCCCAAATGGGATCAGAAAGAGTCTTAAGCAATTGAAATGCTGAACAACAAAAGAGCTGGGAGAGAAGCATTTAATTTTTTGAGCTTGGAGAGCCTATGGCACATAAAATTTTAGAGCTTATATTTAGAACAGAATAGTAGAAACAGAAGGGATATAAGATGGTGGACAAAATGCTAAATTTGGACTAAGAATAATTTTTAAATAATAATTTAATTTATTTAAGTAATTTACTAATAATTCTAAGAGGAGCTGGATTGGAATTTTTGCCATTTACTATGTGTGTGACCTTGGGCAAGTCTTAGCCTTCCTGGGCTCCTATTTCCATATCTGTAAAGTGAGAAGGTTGGATTAGAAAACCTCTAAGGTCTCTTTTGGCTCAAAATTCTATAGTCTGATGCTATTGTAAGGTTGGGGGTTTTCATGCTGCCCTATTAATATAAACACAGAAGACCCAGATTGCTCGCTTGACTCAATCACTCAAAAGTATGAAATGGGTACAGCCATATCCTTAATCAATTTGGCAGGACTGACACGATTTGATCATTGGACAATAGCAGGAAATATTTCTGTGACTGGTTGAAGAGAGTCAGTCATGTTCTCTGGGGCCATGGATAAAACAGCAAATCAATCCAGAAGTTTGATCATTCTAGCAACAGGTCAGTCAAATGGTGGCCAAGAGAATTTCCCTTTGTTGGGGATCGGGGAGAGGATCAAATTTTCCTCCTCTCACCTCCCTGACTGACCAGCTGACAACCTCATGAACTTTGAAAGGTCAGAAGTTTTGGAGCTTCCCCTGGTGTTTGTGTCAGTGTTCCCTAACAGCAATCCCTGTTGGCACTGTCTTCAGGGGGAGCTGAGACTCACTTTAGGGACATGCTAGATATGATAAAGTTGTTGGCGTCAGGGCTCTGTAAAGGCATTGACCCTCAGATGCCAGCAGAGAGCTACATTTAAGGGAAATTTCATGAGGGCTACACAAAAAGAAAAAATGCTTGAAATAACCCAAACTCTTTGGCCACTGAAGCTATTCCACCAAGGAGCTTTGTGTATGAAAGCAAAGAATATGGACATAGTCTGGGGAGATTATTTTTATAATTAATTTTTTCCTATATCTTCTCAATAAATACACCTTTTGTTAAAGCTAATTAATGTCAACTGTGTCATTGAAATTGGGGATCACACTAGATGGGGACTCTTGAGCAACAGTTCTAGAAACCACAATACTTCCAGGTTACCTGTAGAAGGGAGAAAGTCGTCAGATGACTTTGGAGGACGCAACTTGCTAGTATAAGTGGGTGTTAGGTAAGAAGTTCTGAAGAGCATGTTAGACTTACACCACTATAAAAATCTGTTATCATCATCATTGTCATTGTTACAACCACCACTCTTTTTCTCCCTTGCGCTCCCTTCTCCTCCTAGGATTCCCTATCCTCCTTCAAGGCTCAGTTCAATTATTACCTGCTGTGTGAGGCTTTCCCTGACTCTCTGGGATGTTAGCCCCATCTCTTTCCCCTGCCATATTAATTCATATTTACCCGATGTGTATGTATGTATGATGCATACATGTTATATACACAGCATACATATTAAATTTAATTGTCTGTCTGCATGTTCCTACCCAGTAGATTATGAGCTCCTTGAGGGCAGGGATTGTTCTGTTTTTACCTTTGCACCGACAGCACCAAGCAGTAGGTGTTTAATAGATGTTGAGAATGAATGAACTCCTCTTCACTGCTTATCACTTTCTGACATGTCAGGAATGAGTCCAGCATTGACAGCTGAACTAAGAAGGGTTTTGCCAGCTTTGGGGTTGGCATCCAGCCACAGCTGCCACAGAAGAGCTGCATGGGACTCACTTATACTTCAACTGGATTGGTCAAATGCACTTAATCTGCACTCTTGCTCCAGGTGCTGAAGAGCAAAAGCCTCCAGCTTGGAGAATGTGCTTGCAAGCTAATTTTGAGATCAGCAAAACTGAGTGTGGGCACCTAGGGGCTGGGGTCTGATGTCTTCAGGATGAGGTTTGGAAGCCAAACAACTAAGGTCATCAATTAGAAATGGGGGAAAAACTTGGCTGCTTCCAATTTCTTGTCTTTCTCTTCTCTCTTCTGGAGATAAAAATGAACATGGGTCTCCCCTTCCCACTCCACGCCCTCATTCTCCCCTACTTGCTTCCCACTTTCTTAAGGAACAGCAACCTTTCTTGGAAGAAAGAACATGTTAATAGCTGAGATTCAAGGCAGTTTGGCAGCAAAGGTGGCCTTCAAGAGGCATCAGGAGAGATAAATACAAAGGAGACGCATGGTTTTCTGACTAGGATGCTGGAAGACTTGGGTTCAGATTCTACTTCAGAGACTTCTTAGCTGTGGGACCTTGGGGAGAGTCATTTAATCTCTCCGGGCATCAGTTTCCTTATTTGTAAAGTGAGGGGGATTAGGTGCAATGTTTTTTCAAGTTCTAGATCCTGTAATTCTTCCCACCCTCAACATATCAGGCTCTCTCTCTGTCAAGAGCAGGAGAGGCAGGATGGCCTAGTTGTTGGAGAGCTCGCATTAGAGTCAAGAGCTAGATTGAAACCCCTTTTCTAGCCTCTTACTTGCATGATCACAGACAAGTCATTTCATCTCAATAAGTCTCTTCTGGAAAAATGGGGATAACAATGCCTGTGGTGTTCTTGGAGGGCTCCAATGGGATAAGATGGTCCATTGTTAAGAATACTGGATTTGGAATCGGAAAAACGAGGTTCAATTCTTCTTTGCCACTTAGTACCTGCGTAACCTTGGGCAAGTCACCTATCCTCTTTGACTCGTATTTTGTCATCCGTAAAGTGAGGGGAGTGGTGGCCTGGATGGCCCCTCTAAAAGAGAGCAGGGACTGTTTGCCTTGCCTTTGATTGTATCTCAGTGGTCAGCACAGTGTCTGGTATACATTAGTACTTCTTGAGTTGACTCTCCAGTTCCTTTCTGGCCCTAAAGCCGTCATCCTAAAGTTTTGGGCACCAGCAGCTGGGTAAGGATGGGTCTTCTGATTCTAAGAAATTTAATGCACTATACAAATGTTAGCAATGACAGCATAGGAGAAACTGCTCCAAGATATCGGAATGGGAATGGATTTGTTGTCCATCCATCAGAAAAGCAGATGCAGAGCCATGATGTAAGTGTACAGGCAAGGCTGGAGGGCCATCAGGAGGGAGCAAAGGTGAGAGCCAAGCCAATCCCACATGGTTGGTGCTGGGGGTGTGACAATCTTCTAATAGGTGAAATAAAATTGTAGTCACCCAAGAAAATACTTCTGGTGCAGTTTATTAATCAGAGCTCACAGAGATCAATGATGCTGAATGATTATGCACTGCTAGGCTCTCCTCCTAATCCTATGCCATAGCCACCTCACTCATGGGCCAGGCACAGATGCTCACATCTGCTTTCGTTAGAGGACCTCGAACCCTTGCATCTAAGTGCAAAGTTAACCAAGGGTTTCTATCGTCCTCTCTTCCCCGTGTTCCGCTGGCAGAGTCAACCTGGAAATTCAGTGAGTTAATTAAGGAGGAATTGTCTATGATTCCTTTTTACGTTGTAACCTCTCCCAGCCCCCATGCCTCTGCCCCCTCCTGCCTCCCTGCAGATCTAAGCAGCCCAGCAGCCTCTTGCCCCATATGCCAGAATGATTAATGGAGGGACTGCAATGAGGTCAATTAGCCCGGGTCGGCTGGAAGCTGAAAGGTGGAGTGCACTGCTTTATTGAACACTGCATTCACACTCCAAACTGTGACCTGGGCCCTGGTGATTTATTACGGGGGCACTGGTCTGATCACTTACCTTCCATGCTCTACCTTGCCTTGAAAAAGTGGGTTTTCACTGTCAATTAGTGCTGGACAAGGAAAGCCATTCAAACTCTGAAATGCAGGCCTTCTAATGGAATGGAGGTGGTGCGTGGAAGGGGGTGCTTGGTGTACCCCACTCCCAGAACCCACTAAAGACCTGTAAGTATGAGACAATTAAATTCCTTGGGATTGGGAGTGGGAAGTGGGGAAGCAGGAGGTCTTGCTTGGCAGGAGATGCTCAAGGGGAGAGGAAGCCCCCAAAGGGCAGCTGTGGGAGAGCCAAGGCTGAACCCAACCTGGCCATGGCCAAACCATCCGGTGGCCGGCTTGTTGAATGGAGGGAACTTGGCAAAGGTGGTTCCTCAGCAGTTTGGAGGTAGCACATGACTCCCTGATATAGGTGCCCTGTTGGCTCAGGTGAAGAGTGCTACCTTGTTTGAGTTGAATAGTTATTTTTATGGCTAGACTGCATTTCCTCTCACCAGAGCTTTAATGGGGGATTCTTGTAGCAGTTCCTGGGATGCTAAGAGCATGCCTTGCAGGTTGGAAGGGACCTCACACACCATCCATCCAACTTGTTCATGAGATAAGGTGAACTGAGGCCCAGAGAGGGAAGTGATGTCCCTTCTGAGATGACCTCCCACGCAGTTACTCTATACGTGTGTTGTTCCATGTTGCCTCTCGCATCAAAATGTGCTCTTCCAGAGGCAGCTGGATAACACAATGGATGGAGTACTAGACTTGGAGTCAGGCACACCTGAGTTCAAATCTAGCCTCACTGACTCATTAGCTGTGCGACCCTGGGCAAGGCATTTAACTTCTCTCTGCCTCAGTTTCCTCATCTGTAAAATGGGGATAATCGTAGCACCTAGCTCCCGGGGTTATTGTAAGGATAACATGAAATAATATTTCTGGACCGTAAAGCCCTATATAAATGTTGGGGGGGGGAGGTGTTATCATTATTACTATTATTCTTAGAGGACAGGGATTTTTTTTCTTGCCTTTCTTTATACCTCCAACACAGCACAGTGTCTCACAAACAGTAAACCATTTGAACCCAGGTCTCCCTGGCTCTGCAATCAGAGCCCTCTCCAGTGTACCATGCTGCTGTCCTATTCACCACGTTGAAAGCTGACATTTCATATCATCCATTACAGAGCATTGCATCCACTGGCATCTGAACCTCACCATAACCTGGGGAGGTGGATATTCAAGGCATGGTTGTCCCCATTTTGAAGATGAGGAAAGAGGCTCAGAGAGATGATGTGATTTGTCCATAGGTCACACAGTTAGAAAGTGTCTGGGGAGGATTTGAATTGAACTTTCCTGACTCCAACTCAATTTAATTCAGGGGTCATACCTAAAGCACCAAACATCTTCAAGGTGCCATGCTAGTGGATCTGGTCACAAAAGTGAAAAGAGAACCTCAAAATACAGTTGCTGCCCCCAAGAAGCTAGCAATCACCCAGGTTGGTGGTGGGGAGCATTGCTGGCCAATTATGTTTGCTTTGTGTCTACTTTCTTGTATTTATTGTCTCCCAAAGTAGGATGTCAGCTCCTTGAGAGCAGAGATGGTTTCATTCATTATGTCTATGTAGCTGGAGCTCCTAGCTATGGCTGGCACATAGTAAGAACCTAATAAATGCTTGCTGATTTTGTGACTTGGGATAAGCAAGCTTTTCTTTTTTCTTTTTTTTTAATGAGGAAGTGAAAAGAAAAAAAATTAGACAAGTATCTTCCAAAAGCTACTCTGGTCGCTCTGCCCTTTTCCCTGAGGACTAACTGCATGACAGAAATGTGAGTTGGGAAAGGGCTCCATTTGTCTTCCTCTGTCCTAGCTTGGCTTGTTCCTTCTGGAATGTTTTTGGAAGCTTTCTCCAATAATGCTTTAAATACACCAAGCATAGAGACTTTGCTGAATTTCTCTTGGGAAGCCATTGCACCAGCTTGACTGTCTCCCATGAGCAGCAGGCAGTGACTTCCTCTGCCTAGCATGAGCAGGGGCCCTGCAGATGGCGGCAGTGTCCCTGCTGCTTTGCGCCCCTGAGGAACATGGGAGCCCTGGGAGAGAATTTCAGCTTTGTATATTCCTTCTTACAAGCAATATCTGGATGAAGAATGGGGACAAGTAACAGACTTTTCATTTTATATGTGGGGAAACTGAGGCACAGAACTCTTTTTGAAAGTTAGTGCCTTAGAAATACCACTGGACTGGGGCTCCAAGGACGTGGGTTCCAGTCTTGTCTCTTCTACTTACTAACTAGGTGGCTTTGAGGAAGTCATTCTACAACTCTGAACCTCAGTTACCTTATCTTTAAAATGGGGTTAACACTTGTCCTCAAAAGGCAACACCATAAGAGGGCTGGCATAATGATTGGAGTCACAGAATCACAAAATCACAGAAGTGTTTTGTATAGGGACTGTCTTGCATTTGACATTCGTATTTCCAGCGCCTGGCACAACGTTTCACTCATAGTAAGTCCTTAATAAATATGTTTCCATTAATTCATTCACTGGTTCATTATGTCTACGTATGATAATTGATATGCTAATGTCATAAATCATTCTTCTCTACTTATTTAAGCAAGTACTCAGTATGTGTCAGATGTAGGGCTTGAACCCAGGAATATGGGTTAGCTATTGGTATCTTTTTCAGATGTCAGATTCTGTGATTTTGTGTATCCTGGCAACCAGGAGAGAATGAATATTTTCTAAATATTCAGAGAATATTCAGGAAGTCACAGGAATGGTAAGTAAGAGCATAGAACAATTGACTAATAGGTCTTTTCCAGGAATGAGAGTGTTCATTTGGCTCTTGTTAACAGAACTAGAGGGGGAAAGCATTTTTACTAAGCTAAAATATTAAGAAAAGGAGCTACAAAACATTTCCTCCACAAACCTGGGTTATCACATCAGTTCAACATTACTAGTGAAGCACTTAGTTAGGGAACACATATGGCCAAGACAATTTATGTTTCCTGTACTGCAGGACCCCAACGTCCTGTCTCTTCTCACGGGGTCCTCACACTGCTTCTTCAGGGAAGATCCCTCATTTGGGTTCCCTGGACCTGCTCCTTTCTACAATTCTATTCTTAACTGTCAGGGCTTAGTGTCTCCTTCTATAGCTCTCTTCTCTGCTGCCAGAGATTCCTTGAAATCAACTCCACTGATTCTCTCTCTCTCTCTCTCTCTCTCTCTCTCTCTCTCTCTCTCTCTCTCTCTCTCTCTCTCTCTCTCTCTCTCTGTCTTCCTGTCTCTGTCTTATTTACTGTTTCTCTGTCTGTCTGTCTGTCTGTCTCTCTCTTTCTCTCTCTCTCCTTTTCTCTTCTATTTACTCCTTACTCGATGTGCTATCTCCTATATGGTAAAGATTCCACAACTAATGAGTTGTCTAGGGAAGGGAGAAGAATTGTCTTCCTCATTCCTGATCCTCCAGGGACACAATCTACAAAGCTGCTTCCCGGGTCAACTGATTGTGGAGCTGCAAATTTGGCATTTTAAATGCCATCAGGGGTGTGGGCAGTCTTCAGCCAACCAATGAAAAGCTGCTCTTCTAATTTCATCAGCAAAACTTCTGAAGAATTTGTAAAGGGATTTTGTCATTGTTCTTGTTCAGTCATTTCAGTCATGTCTGACTCTTCATGACCCTATTTGGGGTTTTCTTCATAAAACTACTACAGTGATTTTCCATTTCCTTCTCCAGCTCATTTTACATATGAGGAAACTGAGGCAAATAGGATCAAGTGTCTTGTCCAGGGTCACACAGCTAGTAAATGTCTTCCTGACTCAGCCTTGGCATTCTATCCAACGCACCACCTAGCTGCTTGTAAAGGGATAACAGGGTGTAAATATTTCATTGAACACCTTAAATTAACCTTGTTTCCTCTGTTATCTACCTCTTTCTGTGATTGCATCAAATGGTGGGGGAGGGGATGGAGAGACTCTCCTAATAAGTATAATGGAAAATGGAGGTGAACAAGTCCTGTAATAATGAGAGACAATAGAGGAAGGAAGGAAGGAAGGAAGGAAGGAAGGAAGGAAGGAAGGAAGGAAGGAAGGAAGGAAGGAAGGAAGAAAGGAAGGAAGGAATGGATGGATGGATGACAGGCCAAGAGCTGCACTTTAGCAGAGTCCAGTTGTTAGGAAGTTTTCCCTTACACCAAGGCTAAATTTGCTTTTCTGCAACTTTAAATCTCTTTTTGAATCTGCTGCTTTTTACTTGTGTGGGCTTGGATGAATTACTTTCCCTAAGCTTCAGCTTCACCCTCTGTCAAACGAGGAGCTAGGACCTCTTTGGGCTCTAACTCCCATCCACGATCCTTAATCCCCAACTTTCAGGATCAGAAACAATGATTATGTTGTTGCCTTTCTGGCTTTTATAGTTAGTCTCAATAGTGTTAAATCTTTGATATTATATAGTGAAGAAACCAAAAGGAAAAACACAGCCCCTAGTGGGCTAGCCTTTCCACCTAACCCTATAAACTCCTAAGCTCTGTAGGGCTAGCCTTATAACCCCCAATCTATAAAATGACAGCCAAGGTCACAGATTTGTCCAAATATATTTCAACCTGAAACAGCTCATGTAAACCAACTCCCATCACATCTTCCTCTTGGAAAAAGGGCAGACCTAAGACTGTGAAATGTTTTCTGGGCTGTTTGTGGGTAATATTGCTACAAATAACACATCGAATTTATGTGGTGTTTTCCTGTTTACTTTTTATTTAATGTTTTTTATTCTGAATTTAAACACAAAAGAGCATTCCCTTATTCATATAATAATGTAAAAAGAGAATTGTATGTTAAACCATGAATTTCCATTTTATACTATTTGCTTTTTTTTAAGTATGTCATGTTATTTTCAAGATTGTTCTTCTTGTTTGTATTTCTTTCTGAAATTCCTTCTATTCACTTCTGTGAAATTAAAAAAACATTTCAATGGTCCTCTTTGTGTGTGTGTGTGTGTGTGTGTGTGTGTGTGAGAGAGAGAGAGAGAGAGAGAGAGAGAGAGAGAGAAGGCAATTGGGGTTAAGTGACTTGCCCAGAGTCACAAAGCTAGTGAGTGTTATGTGTCTGAGGCTAGATTTGAACTCAGGTTCTCTGACTCCAGGGCTGGTGTTCTATTCACTGCATCATCTAGCTGCCTCATCCTCTTTTTTTTTTTTTAAATCACTATTACTGTCTCTCTTCCCCAATTAAAAACAGAAAAAAACCTAATCCATATGACAAATAGGCACTGTCATTGCACTTATATAGCCTATTTAAAGTTCTTAGCTTTTTAAGGGAAGGAGAAAGTTTGGAATTCAGATTTTTTTTTAATTAATGTTAAAAATTGTCTTTACATGTAATTGGAAAAAAAATACAGTTAAGAAAAGAATTACAAAGCAAGCAAAAAATGAGCATGATCAAGCACAACAAACCCATTCCTTGGACATGTCCCAAAGTGTGGGTCTCCTTCTACGCTTTGAGCCCATTCCTCAGTCAGGAAGGGGGTGATCTGCTCCATTGTGGAGCCGTGCTTGGTCGATTCTCTGATCAGAGTGCTGAAGTCTTTCATAGTTGTTTTTCTTTATAATGTTGTCCTATAAAGTGTTGTCCTAGTTCTGCTCATTTCACTCTGTGATAGTTCCTACTTCCCAAAATTCTCTGAAACTATCACCTTCATCATTCCTTATGACACAACAACGTTCCATTACATTCAAAAGCCAGTTTATTTGGCCATTCCTGAACTGATGCACACCCCATCCCTTGCATTCCAAATCCCTGTTTTCTCCTCCTCTTCCTCTCCTCTTCCTCCTCCTCTTCCTTCTCCTTCTCCTCCTCCTCCTCCTCCTCCTCCTCCTCCTCCTCTCTCTTCTTCTTCTTCTTCTCTTCTTCTTCTTCTTCTTCTTCTTTCTTCTTCTTCTCTTCTTCTTCTTCTTCTTTCTTCTTCTTCTTCTTCTTCTTCTTCTTCTTCTTCTTCTTCTTCTTCTTCTTCTTCTCTTCTGCTTCTGCTTCTGCTTCTGCTTCTGCTTCTTTTCCTCCTCCTCCTCTTCCTTCTTTCTCTTCTTCTTTTCCTTCTTCTTCTTCAGTAGGAATTTTGTTTTGGTTGCCTCTATTCCCTCCTTGATATTCACCTCCCCCAATTTTTTCCCTGTTGAGTTTGATGTATTTCTACACCAAACCACTTGTCGGTTAACCTGTCTTTGGTTCAGAGTTGAGTTCCCCAGATGTCTAACGCCCTTGCCCCCTCTTCCGTGTTTGGTTACTCTTCTCCTGCACCTCATTTATAAGAAGGAGGTACATTACTGTTTTTCAAGGCTCTTCAGTGTCCATTATTCCAATTGGCCCTCACAACAGCCCTGGAAGATGGGAAGAACAGCTCCATCTGTCATCTCTGGTTTTTTGTGCTTGCTGACCCCATGCCCGGAATGCACTCCATCCTCACCTCTGTTCCATAGAACCCCTCACTTTTTAAAGACGCAGTTCAAGCACCATCTCCTGCAGGAAACCTGTCCCGATCCCCTTCAAGGCTCACATGTTTGCTTATTTTCTATGTACGTATTTATTCTACATAAATGTCCATAGTGTCTCCCCCATAGAAGAATATGTTACTTATGGGCCGAGGCCATTTCACTTCTCTCTTTCTCTTCCCAGAACAAGAACAGTGCCTGGCATGTAGGTGCTTGAGAAACACTAGCTGGTCGATTGATCCTCATTGTATAAATGAGTAAAGTGAAGATCAGAGACAGGGGGTGATCTGCGTAAGATCACACAGGCGGGAAGTGTCGGAGATGAGACTCCTACCCAAGTATTCTGATCCTCAGTGGTCTAATACCAGTCCCAGTAATGTTAGTGTACCATAGTATACAAACATGTAAGACTTTTCATATAGTCCTTTTGGGGAGCTCAGGGTGGCCCAGATTAGTGATTTCACTGCTATATGGAGCTCCCAGTAGGAAAGCTCCCTCCCTTGATCCAATGATAATTTATTGACTGTCTTGTCTTAATGTTTTGCCTGGGGGTACTGAGAAGTTAAACAATGACATAGTATTATAAATTTAGTTTTGGAAGAGACCTTAGAAGTCATGTAGTCCAACTCCTCCACTTTACATAAGGGTAAACTAAGGCCAAGAGAGATTCAGTGATTTAGCCACTGTCACGTGGGGTCATGCAGGGAGCGCACAAGAAGCCAGCACATGAACTCAGGTCCTCTCCCTCCAAATCCAGGATTCTTTGGAGCATGACTCATTTGGCTCATGATTCTGCCATCACTAAGTATCAGAGGTGGGATTTGAATCCAGGTCTTCTTGACTTCAGTTATTTAGACAACAAAGAGGATAGGAAATTGAAATGTACTCAAGCTTACGGCAATTCCATTTAACAATAGTTTGGATCAAAAAAGCCTTATGGAGCCTTACCTAGCACAGCAAGGGAAGGAAAGACAAGAATGAGATGACTGAGTTCATGATTGCAAGGCACAGACATGGTGAATGCAGATAAGCAGAATATAGGGTAAGGAGTTAGGGAAGCAGAGAATTCTAAGAATATTTGAGGTAGGAGATCCCTAAGGACTGAAGGGATCAGTGAAAGCCGCCCCCCCCCCCAAGATCTGGTGCCTAAGTGGAATAACACAAGGATTCTTTTTTCAGATCCCTCAACAGTGGCAGACAAGAACCTTTGTAAGTGGGGCTTCGGCATTGAATTCTTCAGCATCAGAATAAAAGTTATGCTTTGCTTCCTGAAAGATATGCACTATTTCTAGCATGTGGACAAGCTAAATGATTCAAGTTTAAGATTTTAAAAGCTACAAAAGGGCCTTATGAGAAGGTACCATTAACAAAGCCCTGTTTACACATGGCAATATAGAAATGCATGCATAGCCATTCCCCTTTGTGGGAAGGTTTGCCACTCCTCCTGAGCTCTTGGGTGAGTCTACACCTGGTTCTGATTTGATGGGATAGGCTTGCTGTCAGAGATGGCTTTCAGAGCTCTGCAGTCAATTACCAGTCCTGGATTCTTGTAATCGTTTCCTAATGGATCTTTTTGCCTTCAGTTTCCCCCCTACCCCCATGCAATCTGTCCTCCACATAACTGCCCAGATCACCTTCCTAAGGCAGAGATTTGACCATGCTGCCTCTGGGGTCAAATGGAACTCCCTTCTTTGGCATTTAAGGCTCTCTGGACCTGGGTCCAAGTTCCCTTTCCAGTCTTATTGAATGGTGGTCTCCTCCATATTCTACATTTCAGCCAAATTACCCCTTGTTGTCAGGCAGCAGTACTCTAGCTGGTGCTCCTTGAGCTGACCTGTAATGACAATCATGAAGGCAGGGAAAGGTTGTAAAGGGCCTTTAATAAGTAATAATAGCATCTCTGGTTTTGTGGAGCAGCTAGTTGGTAGAGTGGACAGAGTGCCAGGCCTTGAGTCAGAAAACCTCATCTTCCTGAATTCAAATCTGGCCTCAGACACATACTAGTTATGTGACCCTGGGCAAGTCACTTAACATTTATCTGCCTCAGTTTCCTCATCTGTAAAATGGGGACAAAATAGCAGCTCAGATTTGCTGCTCTGTCTCAGGTTTGTTGCTCACATGAGATAACATTTGTAAAGTACATTGCAAACCTTAAAGTTAAGCTATAATAGTTTAAAATGATCCTAGGACCTTTGGGACACTCTATATCTTGGATATGAAAACTCTATCAGAGAAACTTGTGCAAAGATTTTTTTTCCTATTTAACTTTCTCTTTTCCAATTTTAACAGCACTGATTTTGTTTGTGCAAAGACTTTTTAATTTTATGTAATCAAAATTATCCATTTTATTTCCTTCAATCCTTTTTATCCCTGGTTTGGACATGAACTCTTCCCCCATCCACAGACCTGACAAGTAATTTCCTCCATACTCATCTAATTTGATTATGATGTCATCCTGTACATCTAAATCATGTGGCCATTTAGAAGTTATCATAGTATGTTATGTGAAATGTTGGTCTACACTTCCTTTCTGCCATAGTCTTTTCCAGTCTTGGTTGTACACAGTGTGTATATCTTTTTTTTTTTTTAACCTGTTCATGTTTTTTGACCACCTACCTGTAGGAAATCATTCTTGTTCTTAGAGGTTTATATCAGTTCTCAGACAACTATTTCTCTCCAAATTCTAACCACACTAATTTTTTTCAGCAAAATCTTTTCAATTTTAGGTCAAAATTATTGATTTTAGCCTTTATGATTATCTGTATCCATTGTTTGGGCCATCGACAAAGTATGTATTAATCACCTTCTATGTGATGCAGACCCCAGACAGGGTCTAAAGATACCAAGGGGGGAAAAAAGGAAATATTTCTGCAAATCAGGAGCTTACTTATATTGCCAGGCCAGGGGCAGCAGGGGCTAACAAATATATGGAAAAATAAATATTAAATATATTCAAAGCAATCTTTTTTTTTTTTGGGTGGGGGGAAACACTGGCAACCAAAGGACAGGAATCAGGCTATGCCTTGTGTAGGTGAAAGGGATTCTTGAGCTGGAACTTAAAAAGAGCTAGACTTTCAAGGGTTCAAGGAATGTTTGAGTAGGATCCTAAGAATTAAAATTCTATATGTGAATTCATCCCAGGAGGGGTGGAAAACTCTTTAGAATAGAATTTTGAAGACTCGAAAAGGAACAGTTATCATGAGGGGGAGAAAGGGGAGTTGTCCAAAGGGATGGGTGTGGATGCAGAGGGGCCTCACCAACCAATTTAGAGTTTGAAAAGACACCTACAGAACATGATTAGCCAATCCAGGCAATGGAAGATGATTATGAAAGCAGAGCGCAGCCCCGTAAAACCAGTGTCAACAATCACCGAAGCTTGGCATGAGTTTAGATTGTCAAGGAAATTTAGGTTAGCAAAAAGCAGTGGTTAAAGAGATTTTTGTTTTAAGGTGTACTGGGGAAAAGAAGAGGATCAAAGAGTAGGACTGATGCTCAGGGTCGATGGATGAGGATGACCACTGATGGAGAGAATGCAGAGCTGCTCCGACTCTTACTTCATGTTTCTTCTCTCTGCCAAGAAGAATGATCTCTAGTCTGGAAATGTCAGAATGAAAATGACTAATAGAGAGTTGACGCCCAAGATAAGAAAGGAGATAAGAGAGTATCCTGCTGCCTTTGACACATGCAAGCCCTCCAACCAGATGGACTCTGTCCTTAGGTGTTGAGAGAAACTGACGCTGATACAGCTCCTGAGCCACTGCTGGTGATATGTAAGAGGCTGTGGTGGATGGGTGCCATTGATTCAGAGACTCAAATATCCTGGTTTCCAAAAAGGAAATTGAATGGAGACCAGAGAGTGTAAGGCCAATGAAATCAAGCTGGATTCCTGGCAAAAACAAAGAACATGTTGTTAAAGGAATGGTTAAAGAATATCTAGAAGAAGAAGGAATGATCAGTCAGTGAGCATTTATTAAGTACCTGCTGTATGGAAGGCTAAGATGAGGGAGTACCTGGCCTCAGGGAGCTTGAATTTTATCAAGAGAGACACTATGTACATACAATGGAAATGCAAGGCAACTGGGGGAGGGAATGCACTAGTATGGGGAGGGGGCACTCAAATCCAGAGTTGTAGATGATTTTTAAGCTGTGTTCTAAAGGAAAATAGGATTTGGAAGGTGCAGAAGTGAGGATGGAGTGGATATCAGGCATGAGGAACAGCCTGTACAAGACATGGAGATAGGAGGTATAGTGTTGTGTGAGAGGAATAGAAGGATGGCCTCTGCTATTTGGTGACTAAAAGCTGGTCTTGGCTTCTCATCACTTGAAAAGGGGATAGTTATGGGAGGTATATACACTATAGAAGTGGCTAGGTAGCTCAGTGGATGGAGTACTAAATCAGGAGTCAGGAAGACCTGAGTTCAAATCCTCAAACACCTATTAGCTGTGTGACTCTAGGCAATTCACTTGATCTTTCTAAGCTTCCATTTCCTGGTCTGTAAAATGGGGCTAATAATCCCACCTACCTCCTAGGTTTGTCATGGGGATGAAATGAGATAATAAATATGATTATTAATAAAGAGATTTGCAAACCTTGAAGAACTTTATAAATGCGCCACTAGGCATTGTGATTTTTACATCCGGGGGTTATGGTGAGGATCAGTGGTTTGAGAATGGAAATCCGAATCCTTCGTAATCATAGAGATCTGAAAGGAAATCTAGAGGTTGCCTAGCCCAACTCCCTCATTTTATAGTGGAGGAGAGTAAGTTTCAGAAAGACTACGAGCAGAAGGTACCTAACTCCTAAACCAGCCCTGGGCTATCTGCTATGGGGTGGGGGGTGGGGGGAGGTGGGGGTGGGTGTGAGTGTGTGTGTGCGCGCGTATGTGTGTGTGTGTGTGTGTGTGTGTGTGTGTGTGTCGCGCGCGCGCGCGCGCGCGCATGCATGGGCACATCGCCTTTCCCCCATGGCTAGAATGATGCACTTGGGATCAGGAACAAATCGATGGATTCTAGTTCTGTCTCTGGTACTCCTGAGCTGCATGACCACAGCACAGTCACATCGCCTGCATCTCAGCTTATTTATCTGTAAAACAGAGGGAATAGTCTCTACTGAAACTTTCTCCCAGGGAGGCTGTGAATTCCAAAAGAAATCCTATACTTAAGGCACTTGAAGGTGCCAGCTGCCCCGTTCTCCAAAGAGGCTCGACTTCATTAGGCCAGAGAGTCGCTTCACCAATGCAGATCGCATCCAGTCTGTGCCTTAGTCAGTAAGTTCCTGGAGGTTGTCTGGGACCCAGAGAGTGGAAGAGGCTTGCCCAGGGTCACAAAGCTCATGAGTAACAGGTGCAATCGGAGATGTAACTAACATTTCTTGTGTTCAAGGCATTTAGAAAAACCAAAAAATAAAACCCAAATGCATCCAGGGCAAGTACCACAGAGTGTTCCTTCAAACACAGCTGTGGAAGCGGCTGCTGGGATTGGTCAGGGAGTCATCTGGGGGATTGCCAATAGGGCGCCATCTGGTAACTTTCTATTTTAACTCTTTGTTCAGTGCGGTATTGTGGATAGAGAGCAGGGCTCCAAGGCAGGGGAAATTAATAAACAAACTTATTTTCAAGCCCTGCCTCTGGCTGTGTGATGCTAAGTAAGTGTTACTAGGCAGCTCTCTGAGTTTTGGAAGAGGTGTCATCCTACTCTGGTAGAGAGACTTTCCTTACCCTGGAGTTCCCTGTGCTAGTGAAATCACAAAGCCAGTCCTTAACTGTATCTGTTCACTTATTACCAGACACTAAGTTCAGTTGTTCTGATGCTGCAGAAGGACTACATGTTCTGTCAGGTCCCTCTAAACTCTGGCCCCTGAGGAAAAGCTTTAGTTGCCTGTCCTAGTTATGGATCTAAAAACGGGACTTGAACCCAAGTCTTCCCAATTCTAAGCCCAGCTCTCTATCAGCTATGACTTGCTCTCTCCTACGATGTCATAGAAATGTCAGTTACTGATATTGCTATTGTTATTATCATTCTGCCTGGTTGTGTATACTGAGTTGATTTGGATTTTTAATGAGATTTTCCCTTTGGTTGCAATCTGAGATTGGCTCTTTCCCTAATAAACTGCTGAACCTGGTTGTGGGGAGGAGAATATGGGGTGGAGATGTCCTATCCTCTCTCTCTCTCTCTCAAAAAAAACCCCACAAAACTACACACCTCCCTTTTCAAATAAAAAAAAAAGGAGAGAGAAGCAGAGAATCTGCCATTATTGTATAATTTAAAATTGCACAGCCTAGAGCCCACAATGCTGAGCATGTAATTACACACTTACTACGGGTTACAGCAGTCCTGATAATTATTCTTTACACAGGAGGGCTCCCGCTGATATCCCACAGTCAGAGAGTGGGAACTACAATATCTTTAATGCCCTCCTTAGAGACCCTCCTAAGCAGAGGAGAGGTAGGAGGAAGGCACACAGGACCCAGAGCAATATCTTCATCGTGCCGGAATGTCAGGGGCTTTAGCACAACAGAAATCAATAGTTTCAAGTACATTTTTTTTGGTACATTTTTTTTTTATGACCCAACCTGAGAAAGTACAGGGAAGCCAGAGGTATAGAGGGATATGAAACAAACCCTTCTTAACAGAACGGCTGTCTGGTTAGAGATGTCGTGCAACCCGGGTTTATGAGACAATTTCTGTAAGGAAGGGGAGGCAAGGAAAGGAGCGGATACCAGCAGCCAGGCGATGAATGCCCTGGAATCCTTTCTGGCCATCAGTGGAGCTTTTTTAATTGACACCACAATCTCCCCAGTCCCAGATTAAGGCAACTCCTTCATTAATTATTGTCTGTAAAGTAATAACTTTATATTAAATTCGGAGAGAGAAACAAAGAGAAAAAGACTGACCTAATTGCAATTCCCTTTATATGATCTGCCATCTAGTGTCTCAGTACCTTAGCTCTGGCTGTGCCCCATACCTGGAATGCCCTCTTTCCACAGTCAAGTGTCTAGAATCCATAATTTCCTTTAAAGCTCTGTGCCAAAGCTTCCTACAGGTAACCTTTCCAGATTCTGAAACTCCTAACTCTGTAAGAGTTACATTTAAATCCCTCTGCCAGTAGAATGTGGACCCCTTGAGGGGAGAGAGTGTTTTCATTTGATCTTTATAGGGCCCACTACTTGGCTCAGTGCCTGTCTGCTTTTTAGCCTGCTTCCTCTTTTCCCACAAGAATGCCCTCTAGCCCCAGGGCTCTGATAGGTGAGCTCCCACCTTATCTAACCTGCTTCAAACCACACCTCCAGATGTGTACCCTCAGACCAGTCCCCCAGCCACTTTCTGGTTCCTGAATCACATTCCCCTATGAAAAATCATGCTCCTTGAGGGCAGAAAGACAATCTATCTGCTTACTTGTACCTCAAGCTCTTAACACAGTGCCGGGCACACTGCAAGCACTTAATACATGCCTTTGTCATTCATTCACTTGGATTAACATGGTGACTAGTACATAGTAGGACCTTAATAAATGCTTATTCCCTCCCCCTCTTCCTCAGCTCTCTGTGAGGATCCTTCTTTCGAACCTAGAACACTCTAATTGGTGACATACCTCAAACTTCCAATAGCTCTATGAACTCATCAGTATGGGGTAGGTCACAACCACACCTGCCTATCTTAGAGTGGGACTCTTGTTTATGGTTTCCAGAAAATCTCCTTATCATAACCTTCCTCCCCTTCCTCCTCATAATAGCTAGCATTTAAATAGTGGTTTAAGGTTTACAAAACACTTTACAAATATTGTCTTATTTGAACCTAACAACAGCCCTGGGAGGTAAGAGCTATTATTATCATCCCTATTATACAGATAAGGAAACTGAGGCAGACAGAAGTTAAGTGACCTACCCAGGGTCACATGACCAGTTAGTGAGGCTGGATTTGAACTCAGGATTCAAACCTAGCTGCCCCCTAGAGGATGCCCTGAATACAGTGAGGCCTGTTTTCTAGTTCTTTTGACATTGCATGTGTGGATATCAATCAAGCATATAAGCTATCCATTGGCTATTTAGCTCATCCTCACTACATGGTTGAGCCAGTCCTTTTGGGGGGGGGCAGCTCTTTTATAGCTATTCTATTCAGTTTGATTCAATTCAACAACATAATATTTACTAATTATTTTTCTTGTGTGAGGACCTACCATGGGAAATAAAAGTAAAAAAAAAAAAGAAAAAGCCCTCTGGGAGCTTATATTCTACTAGAAGGATAGTATAGTTAAGTAAGTATCAGGTTATTTCAAAAGAGTACTAACTGGGGGTATCAGGGAAGACTTCCTGAAGGAGATGGCACCTGTGAGCTTAACCCTGAAGGAAGACAGGTGTTTTTAGAGGCCAGGATGAGAAGAGAGTGTTCCTTAGATAACTGGGTGGGACTCTACCCTACCCTAGTCAAATTCAGAAGGCGTAGGCTTCTCAACTGAACCCATCCATAAAATCACCCTCACCCCAGTTTATGTAACTAACAATATCCTCTACCCAAGTGGTCTTAACCTGGGAACCATGAGGAATTTATAAAGAGACTTCAGGGAATTTGTGAATTTGGAGGGCATAAAATGGCATCTTTGTTTCAATATAATTGGTTGCCTTTGTAATCTTATGTATTTTATTTTATGCATCTAAGAATACTCTTCTGAGACAGGATCCCTAGGCTTCAACTGACTGCCAAAGGGGTCCATGACACATGATTGAGGCATGCAATTCATCAGTAAAGGGTGCAAAATACTTACCATTTATATAGTGCTCAAAGGTTTGCCAATATTATTTCATTGGATTGTAACAGCCCTGGGAAGTAGATGTTTTTATCCATATTTTACAGATGAGGAGACTGAGGCTCCTGATAAGTGTCTGAGGCAACATTTGAACTCAAGTTTTTCTCACTCCAAGCCCAGTATGTGATCCTCTTTGTTATGTAGCTAGCTGCCTTGGCATAAAATATGTATGCACTATTTCTAGACACTCCTCTTAAATCAATTAATCAATAAAAAGACATAAACTAAATTTAAAAAAAATCTTAATCCACTTAGAAGGAGTGAAACTCTTTGAGCAACCAGTTGAAATTAGATGATGCCACATAGGGGATGTCTTATGGTTGGCTAAAGAGAATCAGTCAAGTCCTGTGGAGCTTGGATAAGATAGTCGGGAATCCAGGATTCTGCTAGCAGGCCAGCTTGGCAGTGGAGTATTCTAGCCAAGCCCCCCAAAGGGAATCACTTGAGGCTGGAAGATAGAATCTTTCTCTTTGTCTTCTCTTCTCCTGCCCTCTTGACCAGTGGAAAGTCTCGTGCCCTTTGAAGCATTCAAAGATTCAGACTTCCTTGGTGATGGCAGAATTTCCCAGAGACAACAGGGGCATAAGGATAAACTAGTTACACCACAGGAAGGGCCACCCCAGGACTCCACGTGGCACGCAGATCCTAGAAGAGAGCTACCCACAGCTCAGGGGTACCTCATGAGGACTCCATGGCGACAGCAAAGTACTTTTGTCCAACTAGAAGCTCTGTTACACCTTTGCCATTTGGGCTCTCGGAGACTGGGCCCATTTCCCTGTGGACTCTGGATAAAGCCGGACAATGTATCCTAGATTTTTGGAGAGGATGTTCTACTTCAGCCCTTGCTATACTTTCTCAGTAAATATCTCTTTCTAAAAGTCTATTATGCTAATTGGTTAATTTATATTGAAGAGACATTAACTATTTAATTGATAGTAGGGAGCACACACCAGATGGGATCTCATGAGCTGTTTCCGTCAACCTATCAGGGTTGCCTTTAGCCCTGAAAGAAGCAGTGATCAGCCAACCTCTGGGGACCCAGACTTAGGGGATTTGGGATCATCAGCCCAGAGGTGGTGCTATACAGATACGAGAGACAGTAAAGGTGTCCAGGGCTCTCCGGGAATTCTCCGGGAGCCCTGTGTCACAAGTGCCATCTGAGTTCTCTATGCTAGCCAAGGATTAGATACAGATTGTGTCCAAGCCTGAGGGGATCGCCCTAAACCTAAAGGATCAATTTCTCTTCCTTTGGCTCGTTACCCGACCTGGATTAATCCAAGAAAAGTCTAGAGGTATAGCCCATGTTCATGAAGTCCTATATGTGGGTGGCCACATTCCAAATTCCTGCAATGTACAATGTCATTGTTGAGCATGGGATAACCCTTATTTCCAACAGAACATACACAAGACTGTAATGACTCATGGAAGCGCATGAACAAATAGAGAAGCATATAGTATTCAAATCAGCATTTGAACAGAAGGGCACTGAGCTTGAGGCTGCTGTCAATGCAACCCTCTGTCGTTCCAGAAGGTCCTTATTTTTCCACAGACTTCTCACAGCCTCGCCAAGAAGTGTAGTGCCAACCTGTGATTCAAATGTCTTCTAGAAGGTACACATGCTTCGGAGTTTGCAAACTCTTCCCATTAGAATTGATCTATCTGTGTAACTCACTGGTTTTGCTCTCCAAGCAAAACGCCAGGCAGAAGCCATGTGAGCTGTTCTATTCTTTCTCCAAGCAACAGACTACATCAGAAAATCTCCCTAGAAGATCCAGTGCCTGACTTCTCACACTCAAGAACTCTTTAATTTGGGATTACCCTTAGGGCAATTTTCAACAAGGAAATTGCCAGGAAAGTTTCCCTTTTCTGCTGGAAGTTTCCAAGGTCAGATTTCTTTAAGAATTAAAACTCCCTTCTCCTCTATATGGAAACAGTGTCCTTGAACTCCCCTCTCAGGCTTCATGCAAGCATATGTTTCCTCCTGCCATGGGCTTCTGCTGTAAGTTACTATGAGTGTCATTTTGATGTGAAGTGGGGGAAGGATTTCCTTCAACCTTTTTTTTTTTTTAAATTTTTAGGCAATTGGGGTTAAGTGACTTGCCCAGGGTCACACAGCTAGTAAGTGTCAAGTGTTTGATCTGATCCGGATTTGAACTCAGGTCCTCCTGACGTCAGGGCTGGTGCTCTATCCACTGCGCGACCTAGCTGCCCCTTCCTTCAACCTTTTTGCTATCTTCTGGAAGGAACAATCAAAAGAGTGAAGATATGAACCTCCAAAGAGACCTCCAAAGAGCATCACCAACTTGCTTTTCATAGGCCAAGTTAGCCAACAATCAGGAGTTCTTTATGTCCCATCAGTTGCCTCCCAACAATGGCTCATACTTTGTGATATCATCAGTTTGATTGGGGAACTCTTCAACTTAATCAGGGACTCACAGTGGCCCATGCTCTATTGTCCTGTCAGGTTGATTGGGGAATTTCTCAGTTTGATTAACCTGATCTGCTCCCCTTGTAAGGAGAACAGTTGGCAGGCCAGTTTGGTACATAGAGCAAATGAAGGAGACTATAATAAAATGAGGATAGCCAGTGACATAGTATTGAGATAGTGGAAATAGACCAGACTCAAGAAATTTGTCTTTAGCCTAAAAACAATGAAACAATGAATATTTTTGAGTAAGGGAGTAACATAGCCAAACCTTTGTTTTGGGAATATTAACTTGGTAGCTAAGTGGGAGAAGGATTAAAAAGGGGAGAGAGAAAAATTAGAAAGCTGTTACAGTAGCCCAGGTGGGAGGTGATGAGAATTGGCACTAGAATTGTCACTGTGTGGGTGTAGAAAAGGAGACAAAATTGGGAGATGTTGTGGGGGTAGAATCAGCAAGACTTAGGACCTGATTAGATATGGGTGGTGGAGTGAAAAGACAAGGAAGAACAGGTCCTATCATGTCCAGGACAGACCTTGATTTTTATCCACATCCATCCCCAAAACCTTTGAGTTGTATACCTGAGTAACTAGAAGGATAGGTGTCCAAAGGAAAATAAAGAGTTCTGGAAGAGGAATTTTTTGGGAGGGATAAAATATAATGAATTCTCTTTTGAGTTGGAGATGTCAATGGGACATCTGGATGGAGACGTAGGAGCAGAGATCTGGTGATATATCACTGGGACTGGTACAGGCTGGATACATAGATTTGGACTTGTGGAGTAATAACTGAACCCATGGGAACTGGGTAAGGAGAGAGAGAGAGAGAGAGAGAGAGAGAGAGAGAGTTTGGGGGGATACTTACACTCATTTGTCATTTGTTGTTTGTTGTTTATCCTCCATTTTTGAAGAGGACCAATGGCATTAATTGATAATTGACTTGCTCATGAATTGGATTTAGGTGAGGTAGAGCCATCAGCCTCACTCTCTCTTTCAAAGTCATCCAAGTCCATTGGCATGGCAAAAGTCAAGATGACTGGTGGCAGCCCAGGAATGCACTGAATGACCTTGGTGTCTTTGACTTGCGACCACACTCTAAGCACTCTACAACACCTTCATGGCTTTGGAACAAGTTGTTCTCAAGCTGCCCATTCCAGCAGGGGAAGTCTTCACATGCTTGGGGTTACGCATGCTTAATGAATAGAAAGATAGATGATAATTCGGCAAAGGAGACTGAGTGGGAGTGTGTCCAGAATGATGAAAGGTGAACCAAGAGAGAATATCTAGGAGGAGGAAGGGCTGTTTGATGATGTCAAAAGCTGGAGAGAGAGAGGTCAAGTAGAATGAGGACTAAGAAAAGGCCCTTGGCTTTAACAGTTAAGACATTGGTGGTAATGTTGGGAAATGTAGTAGAGTCAGAAGCCCAATTGCAAGGGAATAAAAAGTGATTAGAAGGTGAAGAATTGAGGCAATAAGATTGGATAATCCTTCTTGGGAGCTTGGCAGTGAAAGATAGAAGAGATATTGGACAAGAGCTTGAGGGGATGGCAGAGTGAATTACACAGGTTCAAACCAAAGAAAGAAGTGCCAGGCATTTTTCTAGATACTGGGGGTATAAAGACAAAATCAAAATAAGCCTTGCCTTCAATCAGCTTATATTTTCTGCTTCCTCCCCCCTAATCCTGCTTCCATATGCCTTCCCTTTAGTCTCCAGTTAGGCTGTTGTTATTTTGAACTTCAGTTCAGTTCAACCAGCATTTGTTCAGTGCTGACAACGGGCAAGGTGCCACACTAGGTAGTGTGGGAGATGCCAAAAGGAGCAAGACATTGTCCATGCTTTCCAAGAGTTTCCCAAGCAAATTCCCAAGCTCTTCCTCTCCTTCTTATTCTTCTCCCTGTGTACTTATAACCCCTCAACTTCTGGGATTTTGCTCTATGCTGAGACATGTACTTAAAAGGCAGGGCACCCAGGGCGGGAAGCACAAATGTGTCCTTAAAGTACTCCTCCCTGTCCAAACAAAATGGCTTTGTGTTCACCCTCACTTATCTGTCCCATCAAGGGCAGCTATGTTGTGCAGTGGATAGAGTTCTGGGCGTGGAGTAAGTAACACTCATCTTCCCAAGTTCAAAGCTCACCTCAGACACTTACTAGCTGTGTGACCCTGAGCAAGTCACTTCACCCTGTTTGCCTCAATTTCCTCATCTGTAAAATGAGCTGGAGAAGGAAATGGGAAACTGCTTCAGTATCTTTGCCAAGAAAACCCCAAATGGGGTCACAAAGAGTATGACTGAATAATGACATTTGGCAGAATGTCAGAGGTCCCTGGAAGGGACCTTAGAACACCAGATATTAGAGTAATATTGTAATCCCTTCCCCTTCTTTTAACAGGTGAGGAAACTGAGTACCAGAGCACTTGCTGAAGGCCACATAGTTGGAGGCAAAGCCAGAATGAGAACCCAGCTTTCCTGACTTCTGCCCAGTCCTCTTTTAAAATCCAGTCATTATAACAATATAACAGTAACAGGTGTGAGAAAACAGCTTGGAAGCTGTGTCTGAATTCAGAGAAATGAAACTGCTGGAATCTCCCAGCTCCTGAATGGTTTTGGGGGCAGCAATGGTGGTGGTTGGTGGTGGTGGTGTCCATTGAGAGTGCAGGGAGCCAGGCTGGCCTATTTCTTCTCATGTCTAAGAAGGAGATGTCCTTTGGCACATTTGTTCTATAGTTCAAGCAGGTTGTTGCCTGCCAAGCCTGAAGATTGCCGGACTAATGATGATGAATAGCCAAAATTATTCTGGAGGGGTGGTGTGGTGAGAGGTCTCTTTGGCCACGTGTCACCCACGGCCAGGGAGGCAACATACGACATCCCAAACCTCTGGAAGCCCAGCTGTTCCAGGTGGCACTGACCCATTGGGATGAGACATTGCCGACTCTAAAATGCATAGCATTCAGGGACATGCTGGGATATTTTCTCCCCTCCATCCCCACACCATCAGCCCCCGCACCCACACTTCCCAACCTCTTTTTCCTTTGTGCAAATCTGTTTTCACCACAGGAGCACATGCTCTCTCTTCTAGCGACACCGCTACTTGCTAATTCAACGATTCATCTTTAATGAGGCCCCCTGCCAATGTTTAAATAGCATTCAGAACAAAGAAAAGGCTCTATTGCCCAAGCAGCTGCTTCTCTTGCATCCTGACACCTCCTCCTTTCAGAGGATCAAGTGAAAGAGAAAGAAAGATTCAGGGATGGAAGGTCCTTCGTGTCCCCTAATTCAACGGTCACTGTTACAGAGGAGGATGCTGAAGCCAGAGTGCAAGAGGGTCTTAATCCAAGTTGACCAGACCACCAGTATCAGTTGGCTTGGCCTCAGATGGCCAAACTGGGAAAGATGGATACAAGCTGTAAAGAGGCCATTAGGTCTGATATCAGGAAAAACTTAGTGATTAGAGTTGTCCAAAGCAGATTGGGCAACCTCAGGTTCCTTCTTAATGGAGGCTTTCAAGCAGATTTCCCTGTTGATGTCTTGGATGGCCACCAGTTAAGTAGATTCTGTGGACTGAACTAAATGCCTACTGAGGTGCCTTTGAAATTCTGTGATTCTGTGATGTGGTATGATTTCAGACTCACTCCCAACTTTAAGCAAAAGTTTTCTCCCAATTAACTCCTTCTACCTAGTTTGTATTATCACCGTTAGAACATTTTCCTGATATCTGGTAAAGATGAGGGCACTATCTCCAGAAGGCACTAAGGAGAAAAAAGCAGTGAAATCAGTCTCTCTCTTTTTAGTATACTGACATGAATTAGTTAATCAGATTCTCCCTCAACAGTATAGATTTGAAAAATCTCCGTGATTGTTTTCAGCTTGAAAGGCACAGAGATCCTGAATCTGAAGAAACAGGAAACCAGAAAAAGAATTTTCAAAAGAGAAAGTAAAGATACCTAGATACTGTTTGGTGGCCCTGTGGATAAAGCACTGGGCTAGGAGTCGGGAAGACCTGAGTTCAAATCCACCTTCAGACATTTACTAGCTGAATGATCCTGGACACTTCATCTCTGCCTCAGTTTCCTCCACTATAAACTGGGGATACTAACAGCCCTAGCCTCCCAGGGTTGCTGTGAAGATGAAATGAGATAATACTTGTAAAGAGCTTAGCACAGTGCCTGGCACATAATAGGAGCATAATAAACTTATGTTCCTTTCTCTTTCCCCCAAAGACGTGTAGCAAGGTATAACATGACCACGAGAGAGCAGGTGGGGGCCTGTAGCTTTGACTAGCTAAGGATTGGAATGGGGCGCCAGCTGAGGAAGGCTGGCACAGAGGGGAGATGCCACTGAGAGGGATCTGGGTCACTTAGCCTCCTAGAATCTCAGAATATGAGCTGCAAGGGCCCTGCAGTCCATCTCTACATGAAGGATTATATCCTTTAAAACATCCCCAGCTAGGGGTTATTGAGTCACTACTTAAAGACCTCCAAGGATGCGGAGCTCACTTCCTCCTGAGCTTTCCCTTTTTGAACAGCTTTTACCACAGAAAAAAATCTTCCTTAAATGGAGCTAAATTCTCCCTCCCTGAAATTCTCCTAGTTCTTCATTCTGAGATTGAGAAAAACTAATCTGATTCATCTGCATGCAACTACTTGAAGACATTATCACATCCCTCCCTCCTCAAGTCTTCTTTCCTGGTTCCTTCAGCTGAGCTTCACTTGGCATGGTTTCCAGTTGTGTCAAACCAATTGGGTCACTTCCCTTTGGACCTGCTCTGGCTTGTCAATGTTCCTCCAAAAATATGTTGCCCAGAACTGAACATTGTGCTCCAGGTGGGATCTGAGCCAGATAGTTTATTGTTCTCCACACTCTGCTTTTATTCATGCAGCCTGAGATAGCACTGGAGATCGGTGGTGCTGTTTGGTTGTGAATCTGAGAACATCAAAGTCTCTGAAGCATCAAAGTTAAGGGTGACCCCAAGGGCAGTGGAGAGACATGTGGTGGGCACTAATGGGATGCAGTCCACTTCTAATGATAACCTATGCATGATGAGTTCTATAAAGGAAGTCTTTCAGGAAATGTGTGGTTGAAAAAAGGAGGTGGGTCCATCATGTGACAAGGAATGAATGGAATGGACAAACTGAGTGATGCATTGACCCCCATGAGTTGGAAGGAGATTTAGCAACTGGTCTCCATTGACTGGGCAGTGGGTGGGTCCTCTATGGGTGATCATGGACAAGGCTTGCACAGGAAGAACTGTGAGTTCTCATCTGAACCAATGGAAAAAAGTACTCACATTTATTTTGGTAGTGAAGACAATCCCTACCAAGCTTGCAATACCCTAAAACTCCCAGGTCTTTTTCACATCAAATATTGTTTAACCACATTTCTCTAACCTATGCTTATATAGTTGATTTTTTAAACCTCACCATAAAAGTTTACATTTATTTCTATTAAATTTCATTGTAGTCCATCATTCTACCCTATTGTGATCTTCCATCCCATTCTGACTTCCCTGAAACTCAACAAACATTTATTGGGTACCTAATATGTATGGCACAGGAAATACTAAGAGAAAAATGAAAATAACAACACCTTCAAAATTACATTCTACTGGGAGAAACAGGATATAGCAATACACAAGTAAGTGTACTATAAGAAAGAGTGATAGAGGAAAAGGACAGATTCAGTTAAAGTAGAATATGCATCTCTGAGGAGATAATTTTTAATTGGAAGGATCAAAAGATGCTAAATGGAAAAATCAATCAAAAAACATTTATTAAGTATTGAGTATGCACCTGGTGCTACACTAGGAACAGGAAATGCAAAGAGAAAAGTAAAACAGTTCCTGCCCTCAAGGACATTGCCTTCTAATAATAGATAACATGTACTTACTCTCTCTATGTCTTTCTCTGTGTCTCTGTCTCTTTGTCTCTATCTCTCTGTCCATCTGTCTGTCTGTTTCTCTCTCTCTCTCTCTCTCTCTCTCTCTCAAAACAATGAGTAGATAACAGAGTATGAGGAAGGGAATAATGTGTAAGAAAACTGGACCAGGGAAGATGAAGCCAAGTTGTGGAGGTATTAAAGTGTCAAACAGATGTAAATGTGGACCACACTTAGACTTCAAAAAAGTTGAATATTGTAAGGGTCAAAGATATCAAAATGTGAAGGGAAAGACCTTTCAGATGCAAAGAAAATGTTTCACACCTTAGAAAGCATCTTATTAGGAAGCTTGAATAGCTCCATCATATATGAAGAGGCCAATAATACAGCTTCAATATC
The DNA here is from genome assembly GCF_003287225.1 of Phascolarctos cinereus. Classification (NCBI taxonomy): domain Eukaryota; kingdom Metazoa; phylum Chordata; class Mammalia; order Diprotodontia; family Phascolarctidae; genus Phascolarctos; species Phascolarctos cinereus. Next base: position 18,138,842 of record NW_027555625.1, on the reverse strand, counting down.
TTTGTACACACCTACTCTTCTGTATGAACCCCAACCCAGGTCTGGGAAGTGTAATTTTACTGACCATTATAAGTAAAGGTGGAGAGCCTCACTGGCTGTGATAATACTAATAGTAGTAGCAATAATAATAATAACTAGCATTTACATAGCACTTTAAGGTGTGTAAAAATGTTTTACAAATATTATCTCATTTTATCCTCACAATAATAGGGGGCGGAGCCAAGATGGCGAAGTGAAAGCAGTGACTTGCTTGAGCTCTCCTCCAAACCCCTCCAAATGCCTATAAAAATGGCTCTAAACAAATTCTAAAGCAGCAGAACCCACAAAAAGACAGAGTGAAACAGATATCCAGCCCAAGACAACCTGGATGGTTGATCAGAAAGGTGTATCGCACCGGGCTGGGAGCGCAGCACAGTGTGGCATGGGTGCACAGGCCATAGGGAACCCAAAGCAAGCCTCAGAGGGCTGAATCACAGGCAGCTGTGGTAGTTTCCAGACCTCTCAACCCATGAACGCTAAAGACAACTTAGAAGGTCATTGGGAAAAGTCTTTTTCTGCAGTGCTGAGAGAAGAGAGGGGGGTCTCAGATCCATTCCCTGAGAGCACAGCCACGGAGGGGGGCAGCTGCCTCCTGAGCTTCCGGCCAACAGACTGAGGGGGAATCCGGTGGCTGATCAGAGAGGGATTGCAGGGATCTCTTTGCCAGTGCTGAGGCAAGAATCTCTTGCTTTGCCCATGCTTGGATCTGGGTCACAGTTCTGGGCGGTGGTCCTTGGGTGAGGAGGAGTGCTGGCGTGGTGGAGCTTGTAGTGGCTATGGAGAGAAAACCCTCCTCACAGTTCCAGGACAGAAAAGACTGCTTGTGGTCGGTCACTCATAGACCAGAGCACAGGCCAGGGAAAGAGTAAACACCTCGCCCCTTATCATACCACCTTGGAAGAACTGAAAATTTACAGGTCCCTACAAGTATCTCTGAAAACAGCTGTACAAACCCCAAAGCTTGGGACAGTACATTCTCCACATTGGAAGCAGACTCTTACCTTAACAAAGAGCTTAAAACTCAAGTAATTGGCCGGGATCATGAGCAAGCAGCACAAAAAGAGTCAGACTATATTATCTTACTTTGGTGAAAAAGAAGATCAAAACATACAACCAGAAGAAGACAACAAAGTCAAAGCTCCTACATCCAAAGCCTCCAAGAAAAATATGAATCAGTCCCAGGCCTTGGAAGAGCTCAAAAGGGATTTTGAGAAGCAAGTAAGAGAAGTAGAGGAAAAACTGGGAAGAGAAATGAGAGTGATGCAAGAAAATCATGAAAAACAAGTCAACAGCTTGCTAAAGGAGACCCAAAAAAATACTGAAGAAAATAACACCTTAAAAAATAGCCTAACCCAAATGGCAAAAGAGGTCCAAAAAGCCAATGAGGAGAAGAATGCCCTAAAAAGAAAAATTGGCCAAATGGAAAAGGAAGTCCAAAAGATTACTGAAGAAAATACTTCCTTAAAAATTAGAATAGAGCAATTGGAAGCTAGTGACTTTATGAGAAATCAAGACACTGTAAAACAAATCCAAAAGAATGAAAAAATAGAAAACAATGTGAAATATCTCATTGGAAAAACAACTGACCTGGAAAATAGATCCAGGAGAGAGAATTTAAAAAATTGGACTATCTGAAAGCCATGATCAAAAAAAGATCCTAGACATCATCTTTCAAGAAATCAAGGAAAACTGCCCTGATATTTTAGAACCAGAAGGCTAAATAGAAATTGAAAGAATCCACCGATCCCCCCCCGAAAAAGATTCCCAAAGGAAAACTCCTAGAAATATTGTAGCCAAATTCCAGAGTTCCCAGGTCAAGGAGAAAATATTACAAGCTGCCAGAAAGAAACAGCTCAAGTATTGTGGAAACACAATCAGGATAATACAAGATTTAGCAGCTTCTACATTAAAAGACTGCAGGGCAAGAAATACAATATTCTGGAAGGCAAAGGAGATAGGATTACAACCAAGAATCACCTACCCAGCAAAACAGAGTATAATCTTTCAGGGGAAAAAATGGTCATTCAGTGAAATAGAGGACTTTCAAGCATTCTTGATGAAAAGACCAGAGCTGAAAATTTGACTTTCAAATACAAGACTCAAGTGGAACATGAAGAGATGCTACACTCACTCCATAAGCATTGGTGGCAGGACCAGGGAATGCTCAAATTGTGCTGATGATTTCAAGGAAGTTGAGAGAAGGAATCATTTTTCTTCAATGAGGAGAAGGTGAGAGTAGGTTCTGGCCACACAGAAGGACCTTGTCTTTGGAAGTTGCTTGTGCTAACAGACCCTAGACCTTAGAGCTCCCTTTACAGCTTGGTCGCCGGCTCTTTAGAGAACTGTGAGTAAGCTCCTGTCACTGAAGAGGTGTTGATGAATTCACCCTCTTTTTTCCCAGCCCTGAACTCTCTCTTTCCAGTGAGTTAGTTGAGAAGAGGAAAAGGAAGCATGCACGTGCTGGGGAGACCAAGGAAGGGCCTCTTGAGAGGCAGGGTGCATGGCTTCACTTGGCTTAGACTTGTCACAACAGCAGACCAAGGTGATCATGACTCATTGGCTGATGTTTCTGAGTAAAACTAACAAACGCTGAGTAGGCAGAGACGTTTAACAACTCCCTGGGGAGTTTGGAAAGTTGTTTGAAAACCAACATTTAACTGGATCTCAAGGCTGGATATCAGGAGAGAAGAGAAATTCTGGATCTCTGGAAGGGAAGTCATTTGAGCAGAAAGCTTACCACATGAGGTAGCTTAGGAAAGAGGATAGGGCCTGCCTGGCCTCCGCCAGTTACCTTCACTCATGTCCACAAACATTCATTCTGTGCTTACCAGGGGGATTAGGCCCTGAGCTTGGGGTTGAGGATACAAGGGGATAGGCAAGTATTGTGGCTGACATACAGGACTCTTGGGAGACAGCCCTCTACCTATAGAGAGTAGAGGATGATACCTTATCTTCAGCTTCTAGTGGCAGAGAGTGGCCTGGAACATTGAAAAGTTCCATGACTTATCCAGGGTCACACTGCCAACATATGTTAGAGACAGAACTTGAACCCAAGCCCCTCAGCACCTGCAGCTTTATCACCCTTTCTCCCATTGATGAGTTCTTCCAGGGGTCTGAATTATGTGCTTCTGCCTCTTCAGACTTCAATGCTAGGTAGCCCCTACCTCCCCACAGCTTTTCACCTTCTTTTTATGTGTTCTTTTCCTCCATTAGAATGGAAGCTTCTTGAGGGTAGAGACTGTCTTTTTCTTGTCTCTATTTGTATTTCCAGAACTTATCACAGTGCTTGGTAAGCAAGTAATAAGTATTTGTTCATTGAAAAAATAAAATAAAATAAAACTTAAGATAGAGGCTCTACTATAATTTCAATTTTATACTGGAGGTAACTGAGGCAAACAGAAGTTAAATGACTTGCTCAGGTCACCCAGCTAATAATTATTTGAAGCTTGATTTGAACTCATGTTTCCTGATTCCAGGACCAGAACTCTGTGCACTATGCCACCTAGTCCCACTTAGAAAGGAATGTCAAATAGAAGAGGTCTCTTGTACTTACTTCCTGCAGATGACAAACCTCAAAGAGAAAATTCTTAGGGAATCACAGAGGAGAGGTTTCTGTCATCCCTGGGCTAAGGTCACTCTCTTTGTACTAACAGTGAAAGAGCTAAGGCTAAGAAGAGATCTACATCTGAAAAGGAGCACTGTAACACCCTAGCTAAAAAGAGCCCAGTACAACCCAGCCAAGCCAGGAGCTACAGGTAGTGAAGACTGCAGCTACCCATTAAAATGGAAGCCCAGCAAGTCCAGAGGAACAGTTTATCCAGCAAAAAGGTCTCACTTCATGAAGTAGCTGAGTGATCTTCATGGCTCAGTCCATCAGCAGCATATCCCAAGGAGTCACCAGCTCTGTAATCATATAACTAACTGAACTTCATGAGTCTGTCCAAGTGAGATGCCTAGATCTGTGAGAAGCCATGCTTGCTTCGCAGCATAGCAACATGCCTATCTCAAGTGCCGTGCTCCGCAGAGAACTTTGTGAGGACCCTCAGGAAAAAAGACATTGAGTTCCAGAATTGTGAGTTGCTTTGGCTTATTACCATTTTACGGTAATTTTTGCCCACTCTCCAATCCCACCACCCATCAGACTCTGTGTCATTGTGGGAAAATATTTTCCAGGTTTGGGAGAGAAATGTTTTCTGTTTGAAGTTTTTGCTATGTCATTTGGGTAAATGACTTTGCTGAGAACTGAATTTTTTGGTTGATTATTAATAGGAAACACACTGGTAGGGGCTCATGAGCTACCTAAAGAATTATCCCAAGGAACCCTGAGAGTGGAAGTAACCACTCCTCTGGGCACCTACTTCTCTAATGCCAGTGTTAGTTGGAAGAGTGACCCCAGAGGAGGATGCTACACAGAGAAGCGGCACCTGCATTGAGCCTTGAAGGATAGTATGGGTTTTTGAATGGTTGAAATCAGGACAGAATACATGCCAGGTCAAGGAGACAGCCTGGACAAATTTATGGAAGCAAAGATAACATGGCCAGTCTGAGGCACTGCTAGTAGCCTGGGTTGGTTTGGTCATAGAAAAGCAATGTGGGACAGGACTGGGAAGGCAGGTAAGTTGGAGCTAGATTCTGGAGGGTCTTCAAGGATAGGTTGAGGAGCTTGGATCACTTGAATACTCCAAGGATCTGTAATCTTGCTCTTCTAGCCTGTTTCCTCATCTATCAAATAGGCATAATAACAGCACCTATCTCTTGGGGTTTTTGTGAAGATGAAATGAGGTAACACACATAAAGTGCTTCATAAACTTTAAAATGCTAGGTAAATGCTAGGTGTTTTATTATCACTTCCAGAGAACAGTGAAGGACAGCTCCAAGGATGTTACCAAGGTCCAATGGCTAATAAGAGGTGACCAAGAGGTCACTTCCAACCCCATCTTTGACATTCTGTACATTCCAGGGACAAGTGCAAAAAATATTCTACAAACTACATCTTGAAATTAGATAAGCCACCCAGAGGGGTCAGTTCCTCTACTTTTCCCACTTCTGGTATTATCCATGTATATCTTGTTTCCTACAGGACAATGTACACTCCCTGAGGGCAAGAACTGCCTCTGTCTCCTGAACACTAGCACCATGCTTGGAACATTGTTTGCTTGTAGTTGAGTCGTTTTCAGTTGTGTCCGGCTCTTTGGGATCCCGTATGGGGTTTTCTTGGCAAAGATACTGGAATGACTTGCTATTTCCTTCTCCAAGCCTGGTACAGAGGAAAAAATAAATACTCACTGAGTAAATGAATGAATGAAGGAGTGAGTGAATGAATAAATAAATGAGACCTAGAAGTCTTTGTTTGACACATATTTTTGGTGGCGATAGTATTACTTTTAGCCTAACTTGATCCCTCTGGTATTGGAGAGGTGAGGATAGAGAAGTATACTTGAAGAATCTTTGCCTCATGTGTGAGTTCTTTTAGCCAGTTAGCATGGAAGGATGAGGGCAGAGAGCCAAGAGATTGACTTACAGAGTCCCAAAATGGACTTGTATTTAATTTCTCAGGGTATTCCGTATTTTACATGTGACATCTGCTACCCCCCTACCCCGTAAAATGTAAGCTGCTTAAAGACAGAGACTATTTTGTATTGTCTTTGTATCCCCAGAGCCTAGCACAGTGCTTTTCACTCACTCATTCATTCAATAAACATTTGTTAAATGCCTACAATCAGATGGCTATAGAAATATAGATACAGAGAATAAGGGGAAATGGTCCCTGCCCTCAAGAAGCTTACATTCTATAGAGAAAAAGAACATGTAAATTTATAAGGAAACACAAAGCAATTACAGGTAGCCTGTTGCTCAGTACCGGTGTGATCTTGGCTAAGTCCCCTAACCCCTTTATGTCTCAGTTTCCCCATCTGTAAAATGAGGGTATCTTAAGATACCTTCCAAAGTTTCTAGACATTTGGTGCATCATTGTGAGTCATAGAATAATACTAATACTAGGAATTAAAGATGAGGCTCATGCAAAGGGTGAGGGAAAGGTGCATGGTGGGCATGAGAAGGCCACTACATATTACTGACAAAGTATTATGCAAGAGAAGTGGTGGTAATTATATCACTAGAGAAACAAATGCCTGGGATAAATGATGGACTAGTGACATCATAAAAAGAGGGCAACAATTGGAATGAAATAATAATGCATTTGTCGAGCACTGCCTCGTGTGAGGCAGCATGTGACTAGAGAACTGGCCTCAGAGCTAGGGAGATCTGGATTCAAGTCCTCCCTCTGACACACTCTGGCTGTGTGAGCCTGGGCCTCTTCACCTCTCAGTGCTCTAAGTAACTCTGCCATTCTAAATGGCAGAGAAGTGCTGACCTGCATTAGGAGGAGTTTCCTGACCAAGGAGATCTCTACGGCAAGGATATACTATCTCTACCTAACAAGCTCTGGTAATACAGAGAAGAGCAGGACAGGGCTCTACTCTTAAAGTGTTTCAGTCAAATTTGGGGAGATGAAATGTAAAGGATTAGGTTAGCAGAAGGATGTTGGAGAGTGGAGAGGAGGAGAGCCTAGTGAGATCCGAGCTGGTAGAATCTGCATCACAATGAATAAGGAACAAAGAGGTCCCCTCCCTGTCTGGTAAATGGACGGGGCCTTTAGCAAGGTGGTCTTCAGGGTAGGCAGAGTATACAGACATGTCAATAGATGAGAACCCAAATGCTCTATGGGGTTCTAAGCAATGTCAAGAAACCGAAGGAGGCCCACAGTGCATTGAGTGGGCATCTTGAGGCAGATTTAAGAGAGGACGTGAATGAGAGCCACATAGGATGGGCGGGCATGAATGGTGGCAACCCACATTGATGAGATTACAGATCCATTGGACCACTGGTGTTCTGGGTCCAAGATAAACCTAAGTGAAGGAAGTTTGCCTTCCCCTTAAGGGAACTCGCCTAATCTCCACTCCCAGAATACACTAGGATTTGTTGGCCCCACATCAAGAAGATCACGGTTGGTGACAAGACTTTAGAGAAAGGAATTAGGCATAAGCTCAGGGAAATGGAGAGATTTAGGCTAGAGAGGAGACCTAGAAGCCCCCTAATATCAGGTTTTAAGTGTTTGAAAGACTGTCACACACAAAAGATATTCAGCATGTTCTGTTTGGACTCAGATGTCTGAATCAGAAGCTGTGACTAGAAGGTGCAAAAAGGCAACTTTAGTCTCAATGACAAGAACTTCCATCCTACAGTGAAATGGGCTGCTTCAGGATGTGGTGGACTGCCCCACCTTGGAGGGCTTCAGGCAGGGCCTGGATGAACACTCATCATGTGCACTGTACCTTTCCTGAGATGGGTTGGACTACATACTTCTGAGGTCCCTTCCAATGATCAGTTCTGGGATCCAATGTGATTCCTGCTCTGTCACTTACTGTATGACCTCAGTCCCTTCTGGAGCCTCAGTTTCCAATTCTGTAGAGTAAGGTTAATAACATTTGCTCCATGTACCTCACAGAGTCATTGTAAGAACAGCACTTTATATGCCTTAAAATACTATATAAATATGAATTACTCTAATATCTACAGAAAACAGGGATACACAAATCCTCCTTCCTTGAGGAATTTACATTTTAAAGAGGAATGAGAAGAGATGCAATTTTTATAAACTGAATTATGAATAATAAACAGTTTTCAATGATGGAGCACACTGCCCCAACTAGAGGGATGTGTATGAACTCCTATGGGTGCATATTGGAGCCAAGTTTCTTTAAGCTTGAGGGTTTGCAGGATTCTAAATGGAGATGTTCAATAATAGAACTTTAGAAAGATTAGAAACTCCTAGAAGTCAGGGACTGTGTCTCTCCTGTGTCTTTGTATCCCCTCTTCCACCCACCCCCCAGTTCTTTGCAGATAGAAGCTCTCAATAATTGTATAGCAAATGAGTAAGATCACTAGCCCAACCCCCAAAGGAAGCCTCAGAGATGGGAAGTGATTGACTGGTCCTAAGTCATAAAACTAGTTAGTAACAGGTGGGACTTAAACCCAAGTCTTTTGCTTCAGAGTCCATCATAGTTTCACTCATATATATATATATATATATATATATATATATATATATATATATATACACACACACACATATATACTACTCTGCCTTTGGTACTCTGGGTTTTCTATTTGCAGATTTTTGCATATTGGATTTTTAAAAAATTTATTTATTTTATTCTGAGCTTAAGAAACAAAATAAGCATTTCCACAATGCAGTAGAATAGGGGGAAAATGATTCCATATGAAATCGCAAATCTGTTATGTACCACTTGCTATTCCTTTTAAATATATAATAAAGTTATGATGTAACTTTCTTTTTTCCCCTTTTTATCTTCCTCCCCACCCCTACCCTAGAGATAGCTACCATTAGACACAAATATGTGCGTGTACACACACACACACACACACACACACATACTTCTATTTATCTGTTCTTTCTGTGGATGCAGATAGCATCCTCCTTCATAGGTCCTTTGTAGTTAATTTGGGTATAACTCTAGATAGACCACAAAAAGAGAGAGAAAGGGACAATGAGACAGAAACAGAAAAAAGAGAGAGGGGACAGGACAGTTTGGGGATTGCTAATAGGCAAAGGTGTTCTGGAAGACATGTTGTCTCACTCAGAGACCCAAGCAAAATAGCTTCTCCTTCTGTCTCTGTTTCTCTGTCTCTTTGTCTCTGTCTGTCTCTCTTTGTATATTTCTCTGTCTCTTTGTCTCTATGTCTGTTTCTCTGTGTGTGTTTCTGTATTTCTCTTTGTATCTATTTATGTTTTCTTAGTCTCTTTCTTTTTGTCTCTTTCTGTCTCTGGCTTTGTTTCTGTTTCTCTATCTCTGTGTCTCTGCCTGTGTCTCTTTGCCTCTGTATATTTCTCTGTCTCTTAGTCTCTATGTCTGTTTCTCTGTGTGTGTGTTACTGTATTCCTCTTTGTATCTATTTCTGTTTTCTTCATCTCTTTCTTTTTGTCTCTTTCCGTCTCTGTCTCTGTCTCTGTGTCTCTGTCTCTCTCTGTTTCTATGTCTATTTCTCTGTCTCTCTATCTCATTGTGTCTGTCCATCTGTCTCAGATGGTTAGCTATTGTCCAGGCTGGATTCAGGAAGACGGACCAGTGAGCTCAGGCTGCTCTTTCCAATGCCAGCCTTGTGTCTTGAAGCAGCTGCTGAGGCTGACAGTGGTGCTTTCTCCTGGGCCCAGATGTGGCCATAGAGTATGGTTTATGCACCACAGATTGACAGTGCAGCCAGGCCCTGGCCCACATCCAGCAGGGAAAGGAAATCACAGCATTTCTTGGTGGTAAGGTATGGTAACTATCCTTGAAGCAGCAGTAGCAGCAGCAACATTGCCATCCTTGGGGTAGCCCTAAAAAGAAAGCCTGGTAAACCTGGTTCAGAATAAAACACTGCTTGATTCAAGGAACATCTGGCGGTAAGTTTCTGCCATGTTTAAACAGAATTTCAGAGGCTTTAAAGGTCATGGAGTCCAGGCCCCTCATTTCAGTTTAGGATATATAAGACCAGGGTGAGAAAGTGAATTGGCTGAGGTTACCCAGATAGTAAGTGGCAGAGCTGACTACTTCTGGCTACAGAGAGAAGATTTTTTTCCCATTGTCTAGGGACACAAAATGATGCCCTGTTTAATTATTCATGGTTAGTTATGATAATAATTAAGAGAAAACATGTATAGTGGATAGATCACTGGGTTTGGAGTCAGAAAGACCTGGATTCAAATCCTGTCTTGGATATTTACAAGCTATGTGACCTTGGCAAATCACTGAACCTCTGTCTGCTTCAGTTTCCTCATCTGTAAAATGAAGGAGTAGTGGTAGTTGGACTCAGTGACCTCTCAGGTCCCTCCCTACTTTGGTTCTTGAATTTGTATGGTGCAGTAAAGGATTTTATTTTTAATTTAAAAAGTTTTAATAGTATCTTTTGTTCTTTCTACCACATTCATTTCTTAATGTCTCACAACACAAGTATCACCACATTGAACCCTCCCTGGTAACAATGAAAAGCAGTTAAGAAAAATTGACAAGATAAGATAGAAAAGCTAGTGTATGTAGTATTCTTCTCCTGTAGACCCCCACCTCTCCCTGAAAGGAAAGAATGTTTCATCATTTCAATTGATGTGAGTTCAGCCACTCTCTAGTATTGTTTTCACTTGCATTATCATTATGGCCACTGTGACCATTGTTCTTCTGGTTCTGCTTACTTGGCTCTGCATTAGCTCCTTCAAGTTTACGTATGGCTTTTTCTAAGTTCCTTATATGTGTTCTTTCTTATGATGCAACGTCGTTCTATTGCATTCACAGACCATGATGTATTCACCCATTCCCTAATCAATAAGCTTTTATTTTTGCTGCCACTTTTTTTTTTGCTCCCATAAAAAAGAACTGCTATAAATATTTTGGACATTCTTTCTGCCTTTGACATCCCTGATACATGTATGTGTGTGTGCATGTATGTATGTATGTATATGTATATATGTATGTATGTATATGTGTGTATATATATGTATATATGTATATACACATATGCTCAACTTTCGGATCACTGCATTAAATGGTATTAATAATTGAGTCACTTTTCCAGGGTCATTCTAAATTGTTCTCTAGAAAAGGACCAATTCACGGCTTTGCCAAGAGTACATTTTGAATTTCCAGGACACTCTCTCATGTTGACTACTCCCATCTTTAATCATCTTTGCCAATTTGACAAGCTTGAGGTAAAACCTCAGGGTCATATTAATTACCATTTTTATTATTATTATTAATGGGTCAGAGCATTTTTATATGGTTGTTGATTATTTGCATCTCTGCTTTTTAGAACTCTGTTTAGAAACTTTTCCCCTGTATTAACAAAAAACTGCTCTTGCTATTAAATATTTGCATCATTTTCCTCTTTATCTTGGATATAAGCCCTTTCAGAGAGACTTAATGATTTTCCCCAAATGATAGTCTCTCTTCTTATTCTAGAGCAACTGACAGCCCATGAAAAAGCTTTTTAATTTTATGTAATAAAAATTTCCTGTTTAATCTTCTATAATCACCTCTATCCCTTGTTTAAAATTCTTCCTCTAATAGGAGACTTGGAAAGTGGAAAGGAAATTCTTGCATTCTCCTGTATTTCAATGTTTAATGGCTCATAACTAAGTGTCATATTCATTTGGAGCGCATTTTGTTATATGGTGTAAGATACTGGTATCAACCTACTTGCCTAACTGGAAAGCCAGATTTCTTTCTAGTCTTCCCAATTCTTGTCAGTTAGGAAGCCTTCTCCCAACAATTTGTGGCCATGTGTTTATTGAACACTGCACACTGCCTTCGATTGCTTCCGGGACTTACTTTTCTAATCTGTCTTCCTGATCTACTTTTTCTATGTTGTAGATACCTCTGTATGTTCTTGTCTCCCACATTAAAAAATAAACCCCTTGGGGGCAGCTAGGTGGCACAGTGGGTAGAGCACCAGCCCTGGATTCAGGAGGACCTGAGTTCAAATGTGGCCTCAGACATATAACACTTACTAGCTGTGTGACCTTGGGCAAGTCACTTAACCCCATTGCCTAGCCAAAACAAACAAACAAATAAATAAATAAACGTTGGGAACAGAGACTGTTTCATAGAATTTATTTTTATCTCTGTGCCTGGCATATAGTGGATACTTAATATATGTTTGTTGTTTAATTTATTGATACCAAATAATTCTGATGATTACCACTTTATAAAATGGTTTCAAGTATGGTATTTTTGGACCCTCCTCCATTTTTGAAGCTTGCTTTCTTTGTGGCTATAGGAAAGCCACATAATCAACCCCCCACCTCAGTTTCCTCATCTGTAAAATGAGAGGATTGTACTCAGTGCGTTCTCTGTCCCCTTCTCATTCTAAATCTGGGATCCTATAACTGCATGCGGAAGAAAAATAGCATCTATGTCATCTGACTCAGCTCAGCAAATGGTGAGAATCCAGGATCAGTTGCCTAAAGGGCAGTGCCCTATTTTGCCTGTGGCCTCTCATCATTAAGGATGAGGTCTTACAAATTTGAGACTCTCCCCAACCTCAATAGTACAAGCTGTCCATCCAGGTGATTGGGAGAAGCTGAAACCTGCCAGTGTGCTTCTGAACATGGGGGATCGGGAATTGGGTATTAACACTCCTAGACCCAGTCCTCTTAAGTTCTCCATCTTGGTGCCACCATCTGCTCTAAGCTGCCCTTAGTGAATTGTCGTGAGAAGCTCAGCCTAGTCTAGTGGCTAGTGAGGGAGGATGCTAAGGCTGGAAAGGATGCTAGCGACCCCTTGCCCAGATCCCTCCAAGAGCTGCCTATGCTTAGATTTGTGCATACTCCAAAATGGGGGACCTTGCGTTCCTGGGAGACTGACTGAGCTTGGCTTGGCTGGGGGAGCAAAATCTGCCTCCCACATTCCTGAAGTAGATTGTGCTGGGCTGGGAGGTGGAGGAACCCGCTGAGATGCTCTGACTTTGCTGCCACAGTCTGCCTGCCTCACTGTGCCACCAGGGATCTGCTGCTGCTTCCATGGAAACAGAAATCGGCAGCTTTCCCATCTCCCCCTTATTTATGTGGGGCTCTCGTGTGTGCATGTGTGAATATATGTGCATGCACAGGCAGGCTGCTGTACACATGTGCACATTTATGCAGGTATTTACATGCATCCACTGTGCAGTGCTTGCATTATGTACATGCAATGGTGTGCACACATATGCATATAAATGTGTAGGAGTGATGCACATTTGTGTTTGAATGCATGTGCATGTTCCATGTGTATGTGTATCTATGGGCATAGTGTGCATGCATGCATGCATGCATGCAAAAAGACATTATATGAGCACATGCAGCTAGCTATTGCATGTGTATACATGAATATGTTTGTGTGCATTGAAAAAACTGTATGTGTCTCTAGTATGTATACACACATGTTTGCATGCATGGGGAGTTGGGTGTGAAATTTAAAAAATTGGGGTTGGTTTTGAACCCTTCCCTCTTAGTCATTGCAAGGTTTCACCTGCTATTTTCCTTTCTGTCCCCGTCTCTTCCCTAGCAGCTGCTTTTAGTGACTTAGAGGTTTCCCCAGAAGGGGCCAACTGGCCAGTGATGCTAAATGCTCCTGGCTTTTATTCAGAATGATTTTGCTGCCCCCAGGGAGGACTTGTGACTTAGCCAAGGAGAGAAGCTAAGGCTCCATCTGATCTCCAGAGGGGCCAGGATCTGGGGGCCTCTAAGCCTTGTCCTGAGTCTAAGGCAGGAGGATGAAGCATCAATCTTGATGCTAATCCAGGGAGAGGCCAGCCTCCTGACCTGACTCCCCAGTGATTCCAGGCTCAAGTCACTCCTCATAGTGCAGGGCAGGCTGTACACAACACAACAGATTCAGTGGTTGAAATGGATGAAGATTAGAGAGGGGTGAGGTCTCTAGCATGCGATTTTGATTGGACGCTTCCTCTGACATCACAGCAATGGGGGTAGCAGTTAGCAAGGTCATTAGTTTTCAGAATAGCATAGTGGAGACATGGGCGGGGACAGTGGGAGGAAGAGCATACAGAAAAAAATCCCACCTGTTGCCATCTTTCTCTGCCATTGTGGCTCCTCACTGGTGCCACTTCCTTCATGAAGTCTTCCCTGATAGGCCAGTTGAAAGTGTCCTGGAATCTGCATGTTCCTCCTGAATGCTATTCTAGGTTCTTTCTTTGTTCCAGTTATACTCTCTACCTCATTTGATCCCTAGCTTATAGAGCAACAGAGCCTTGGACTTGAAGTCAAGAAGACCAGGGTCTGAATCCTGCCTCAAACACTTCCTAGCTATATGACCCTAAGCTCTTAATTTCTGTGAGCCTCAGTTTCCTCAACTGTAAAAATGGAGATAATAATCATACTTTCCTCAGAGGATTGTGGTGAGTACCAAATGAAATATTATGTATCAAGTGCATTGTAAGTTCTTAAAGGATGATATACACATGACTTATCCCTGCTCGACTCCCTTGTATTTATTTTGCATCTTCTTGTATGTGTAGACATGTCTCCTGGATAGAATGTAATCTTGAGGGAAGGGACTGCTTTGCTTTTATCTTTGCATTCCCAATGCATAACACAGTGCCCGGTACACAGTAGGTGATTACTAAATGTTTGCTGGTGTCATTATACTCCCTGTCCCCCTTCAGTATCCAGCAGTTCCAACCAGGTAGATTGGTTCATAGCATTCAGAGCTAGAAAGGACCTTGGAGATCATCAGCTCCAGCTCTCCTTTACAGATGGGGAAACTGAGGCGCAGAGCAGTTAAGTGATTTTCTGTAGGTGCCATTAATGCTCATAGGGCAAAATGAAGAATCTTGACCTCCTCAGAGATCAACTCTGGTTGAATGTTGTGACATGGGCTACCCAAGGTTGGCCCCTTAGAAAGGGGAATGTGGAAGATTGTCTTAATTCTCTATTAAAACTGGACTCTTTTGTATTTCGGGGGAAAGAAATTTTTACATGAGAATTAAAATTATTTGCAAATAATTGTACTCTCCTTTCTGGGGGCCTTAACCAGTGTAGCACTAAAAGTGAAAAAGATTATAAAATTGCTTTGGTGAGGCAGACCATTGGGAAGGGAAGGGATGGTCATTTGCCTTTGGGCTATATGGCCTCTTGGGGAGGGGAGTGGTGTAAGCCAGTGAAAAGGGTGTAAATCTCTTGATCAGACTGAAAATTAGGAGGCCTGAGTGCTGGTGCTGCTTCTCCTTCTAGTTAGCTGTGACTGTGCAAATCATTTCCCATCCCCAAGCCTCAGTTTCCCCATCTGCAAGATGAGGCAGTAAAGCTGGATGCCCTTGAGCCAGGTCTTTCTCAGCCACCTCGTGACTATAAGGGCTCCTCAGTGCAGTTCAAGTTCTCATTGTGCAGGTTGACACAGTTGGATTCAACTAGCCTCCATTGGGCGCCTGCTGGATCCCAGGCACTGGAGCGGCTGCTGTCTCCACCCCACCCCTCCCCCCTTCCCAACTGGGATTGCTGCTGGCGTCCTGCTGGGTTCAGCCAGCCCTGGAGCTGCAGAACCTGGCAACTGCTGAAAATGAATTTCCCCCCAATCAATACTTTGCAATTAAACACGAAGGACACCAAAGCCAAGTGGGCCGTCTTCTGGAAAGAGGACAGCTGAGCATTTTAATGCTACTAAACCTGGAGGGATGGGGAGGGGGGATGTGGGAAGCCCACCATTCTGAAGAAACAAATTAACATTCTGCTCCATTGTTTGAGGAGAAGCTTTGGGGACTTCAGCTGTACCAGAAAGGAGGGAGAGAAAAACCCACCCAAAGCTGACATAAGCAAGACCCAATGCCAGGAGTGTTCCGAGGGCTTTGGAATGAGCCTCCACAATGTGCTGGCTGCGGACACAGCCTGGCTTCCCAAACAATTGCTGGAAGCCGGCCTCAGCCCCTCCTCCCTCTCCCTTAGCAGTTAGCATCCGATCATCCTGGGTGGTGGTCAGGCAGGCAGTGCCCACAGGAGTACAGATGGGGGTATGGGAGCGGGCTGCGAAGAGGCAACGGCCTGGGGAGGATGAATGACTCCCAGCATGGATCCTGCCACAGCCCAGGGAGTCTCCAGCAACCTCTGGGGCTGCCCAAGACTTCTTAAAACAAAATTGGGCTTGAGTCACTTTTAATTTTGTGAATAAATTCATCTCATCACATGTGATTTCAGTGCATACTCTTATGCCCCTGTGTGTGTGCAAAAGAGACAGAGAGATAGAAACGAGAGAGAGAGAGAGAGAGAGAGAGAGAGAGAGAGAGAGAGAGAGAGAGAGAGAGAGAGAGAGAGAGAGAGAGAGATGAGGACAAGGTGGAAGAATGGTGTATTTGGAAAGGTCACTGACTTGGGTGTCAGGATATTTGGGTTCTGGCATTTAACGTGTCTTTTGGAGTTGGGTTAAGTCGCTGGCCCTCTCCAAGCTGTCAGACTAAATGGTCTCTAAGTCTCCATCCAGCTCTGCTGGTCTCTGATCTGGTCAGGATTTCTCCCCAGCTCCAGGGCGCCAATGGTTTCCCTTCACTGCTGGTGCCTGAGCCTCTCATGGACATTCAGCTCCAAACAGACAGTTCCTGCACTGGGATTCTTTTACTGCTCATGGCTACTTTGTATCCAACTACTTCCTCTTCTCTTTGTATTTATTCCATATATACTTACACATGTACATGTTGTCTATACTCTTAGAATGTAAACGCCTTCAGGGAAGACATCGTTCAATTTATTTGAAACCCAATACTTAGCACTGTTCGTGGAACACAGTAAGCACTTCATAAATACTTGTAGATTGATTGACTGATCTGGGACCTCATCCATTTGGAAATTCCCTCAAATGATGCAGCCTGTAACCCATCCCTCCCTGCCCATTCTGAGTGTCTCTTGTCTGCGCTCTCCCATGTGTTTTCCACGGTGTATCCATCCACTGTGCTGGGGGCCTTCCTCCCTTGCGCTTGTCCACGCCTTCCCATATGTTTTTCATCACAATATCCATTCACTGTTAGATGTCTTCCTTCCTTGCTCTTGACAAGGCAAGCATGCCAGTGAGACATGGGGGCTATCATCTAGTTATTGCTTGGTCTTATCATGTAAGCAGCCTTCTTCAATGATGCATTTCTTTGATAGTGTCCTTTACTCCAGTCCCTTAGTTATTACGTGCTGCCCTTGGCATTCCTTGTCAGCCTCAGCTACTAGTGGGAAAACAGGCACACCTCAGAGCGACCAAGTAACTGGCTCACCATTAGTCAGTCAAAGTCAGAAGAGGGATGGATAACATGGTTATTTGTACCATGTCTCCCAGAGAGCCTTGGACTTCTCTCACCCAGTCTATATTAAATGTGTACTATAGTACAGCAGTGACCTTGTATATAATACACATTATAGAGGCAGCTAGGTGGTACAGTAGGGTGAATGCTCTAGTGACTCCCTCTAACCTCTACGATAAAATGCAAGCTTTTCTTTCTGGCATTTATTTAGTATTTCTGAGCTTCATTTTCTTCATCTGTAAAATGAAATAGTGGTACTAAACTTCTGAGGACATACCCAGCTCTAAATCTTTGATGTTCTGAAACAACAAAACAATATGGCTCCCAACTGACAGAGACAGAAAGGAGAGAGAGAGAGTCAGGAACATATGAGTTCAAATCCAGTCTCAGACATTTAACTTGCTGGATTGGGACCCTGGGCAAACTACTAACTCTGCCTGCCTCCATTTCCCTATCTGTAAAATGGTAATAATAATACCTACTTTCTAAGTTTATTGTGAACACTTTGTGGAGCACTTTGCAAACTGTTATTTGCTATATAAATGCTAGCTAGTATTATTGTTGTTGCTAAGGGGGCCCAGAGAGACGCAAGCAACAGTTGTTGCTCCAAATAAACTTAAAATTCTATTAGGAAAATAGGAATTACACTGCCAGGGAGCAATTGATAAAAGCCAAATGACAGGCATTAAGAATTGAGATCAGGGGCAGCTAGTGGTACAGTGGATAGAGCACTGGCCCCTGAAGTCAGGAGGACCTGAGTTCAAATCTGGCCTCAGACCAAGCACTTGACACTTAACTAGGTGTGTGACCCTGGGCAAGTTACTTAACCCCAATTGCCTAAAAATTAAAAAAAAATTAAAAAAAAAGAATTGAGATCAATGTGGATCCAGCAAACATCAACAAACTTAGATTTTTAGTAGAGATGTAAAGAAGATAAAAGAGAGAGCAAACAATGGATGATGAATATAAAAGCATAACATGGTCCTTCAAGGATAATGTCAGGAGTGGAGAAGCTCAAAATGAGTTTGGGCTGGCAATGAATAAGTGTTTGTGTGAATGTCACACACATGTGTGCGTGTGTGTGTGTGTGTGTGTGTAAGTTATATCAGGAAAAAAAGATCAAAGAAAAGATAGGACTTCTGCTTGGGATGGACGGGGACAATGATCATTGATAATGGAGAGAAGGACTACTCAACTCTTGCTTGTTTTCACTGCTGATGACAATGACCTCGGCACTGGAAAGGACAGAACAGAAATGCTAATGGAGAATGAGAACCCAAAAGAAAAGAGGCAAGAGTTAAGGAAGTGTCTGACTGCCTTAGATGCCTTCAAGTCACCAGGATCAGAAAAACCACATGCCAGGGCACTGGAAACAAGAGCAGCCATAGGATTTCGGAGCCATTGTCTGTGAGCTTGGAAGAATCATGAGGCTGAGGAGAAGTGGTTGGGATTTCGAGATTAGCAAATGCCCTGACTTTCAAGCAAAGGAAGGGTGTATGGCTCTAATCCATTGTAAAACTCTATCAGGTTCTAGGAAGGGGACGGTTTGTGCAGAAAAGGAAGCTGCGATCATTCTTGTTCCATGAATGGGACGCCTACTTTTCTGATCATGCAAGTCCTTGGTGATGTTTTCATGCTGTTTCTAATGTGCAAGTCCTCCTAAGTAAATGTAATTCAGTCTACTTACAATGGGCTGACATTTGCATTGCCATTTGAGCCATCTGTTATTTTGATTCTTTTGAGCTCGTGGTGCTCCAAAACTCTAAGCGTCATTAGGAGAATATTGGTTTTAGGAGCAACCTGGAATCACTGAAAATGTGAGGCAGCTTCCCAAATGCAGTCAAACCCACCCTCCTCCTCTCATTCACTGGTAGCCTCAGCTTCAATTCCTTAGACGCTTTCATCGAAAACTATATCTTAGAGGCATGCACTGATTCATTTCAATCCAACACACATTTATTAATAGGGAGCACAAGGTGCCACAATAGATAGAGCCAAGGCCTGGAGTTAGGAAAACCTAACTTCAAATCCAGCCTCAGAAACTTACTAGCCCAGTGACCCTGGGCAAGTCACTTAACTTCTGTTTGCCTCAGTTTCCTCACTCAGAAAATGGGGATAATAACATCATCTATCTCACAGGGCTGTAATGAGGATCAAATGAGATAACAATTGTAATTTGCTTAGCACAGTGCCTGGCAGCTGGCAGGCACTATATAAATATTAGCTATAATAATAATAATGATAATTATTATTATTAATCTGCAATGTATGAGGCACTCTGCTAGGTGCTGGGGATAGAAAGACAAAAATGATATAGTCCCTGCCCTCAAAGAGCTTACATTCTACTGGAGAAATTCGCATATATGCAGATGAATTTATACCAAATGTATACAGAAATCCAAAGTAATGTCAGAGGGAGATAAAACAAAAAACAACTGGGGAGGGGGATCCCCAAAGGCCTCCTATGGGAAGCTGCAAGTGAATTGTGCTTTGACAGAAGTTAGGGCCTCTCCGAGGCTGAGCTGAGGAAGGAGCACAATCCTGGCTCGAGAGATCGTGTGTGCAAAGGCCCAAGACAGAATGTGTAGTCAAGAGTCAGTTTGCTTGGAACACAGAGTGAGTTAGGCTGAGTAATGGGTGCTCAGTCTGGGAAAAATAGTGTGGAGCCACATTGTTTCATTGTTTCAAAATATCAAAGATTCAGAGCTGGGCGTGTCCTCAGAAGTTCAGTCCCACTGTTTCATTTTACAGATGAGGAAAACGAAGCCTGGAAATACTAAATAGGTGCCAGAAAGAGAAGCTTGCATTTTATCCTAGAGGTAAGAGGGAATCACTAGTGCTTCTTGAGCAGGGGAGGACACAGAATACTTCAGCAATATCAATTTGGCAGCTATGTAGGACTAATGTTAGATTGACATCCAAACTTATGCAAGTCTATGCAAAATCCGTGCAATATATGTTCCTCATCCATTTTGTTTTTCCAGTGTGGATGACCAGGTAGATCTCTCTTAAGTCCTATGGATATCGCTGACAAGATCCAGTTGTTTTCCGAGCCCCCATAAAGTCAGCCAAATGTCCTTCATCAATGGGAACGGCTGTAGGGACTTTTTGTTAAAAGGTGATCTTCTTCCATATGTACCTTGCACAAGATAGCTCCCGTAACAGCCAAGACCATGTTAGGGAAACATAACTTAAACTGTATTAAAAGAGGTACCACAACTTTGAGTAAATAAGTCATTTTGTCTATTATAAATATCTAGATGAACTATAAAGGGCATACGAAGAAAGACACTATCAGCATCTGGAGAAAGAATTGGTAAATAGAAATATGTCTAGTATATATGTATGTGTGTGCATATGTGTGTTTATACATATACACACACATATATATGTCCAGTATACACACACACATACACACATACACACACACACACACACACACACACACACACACACACACACACATATATATACCTATTTATGTTTAATGGTAGCCATCTCCAAGGTGGGGGGAAGGAAAGAAAAAAAAGGAAAAAAAGGAAAAAAAATAAATTTACATGATAATTTTGTTGTATATTCAAAAGGAATAGCAAGTTGCACATAGATTTGCAGTTTCATGTATAATCGCCTTTTTATTGTACTATATTATGGAAATGCTTGTTTTATTCCATAAATTAAATAAAGTAATTTAAAAAAAAGAGGCACCATCTCCATATTCTGTCCTGCCCAAATGACACCTAGGTTACTGTGCTACGTTGGTAAACTGAGGCATTTCAAGAAGATAATGACTAGAATTGTCAGAAGACTGGAAACCAAGCCTTTTAGACATAATTGGAAGGAGCTGGGAATGTTTAATCTAGAGAGGAGAAGATGAAAGGGGAATATGATAGCTACCTCTAAGAATTTGGAGGCTTGTGACTTGGAAGAGGGATTGGGCTGATGCTGCTTCATTGCAGAGGTCAGAACTACAGTAGGAACTATGGGGAGAAATGGCAGGGGAGGCTATTTCAGCTCAATGGAAGGGAAAATGTCCAAAAAGTTAGAGCTATGCAAAGGTGGGCTAGACTACCTGGGGAGGTTATGAGCTCCTCATCATAGGAGGTCTTCAAGAAGAAGCTGGGTCATCTGTGGAGAAGCTGTAGAGGTGGCTCAGGTTTGGGTTGGCTTAGACAACATCCAAGGTCTCTTTCAAATCTAAGAATCTACGATTCATTGGGCTTCATCTTGGTCTAGATGGTGATAACAGGACAACAGGAAGCCCAAACTCAGAGAGGTAAGAAATGCACAGAAGAAGGCAGCCTCTAGGGTCAGTCCGTAAGTAGACAGGCAGTCAGAACAAGGTAGCACCCAGGACCCCAGGACCCAAATCAGCGAGTAACCAGGCAAAAAGTGAGAACAAGGGATATAAGGCCTCAAGGTCAATGAGACCTGAAGCTGCTCCTCCCTCAGCCTGAAAGTTTCTTTCTTGTTTCTACTGAGCAACATTTTTGTATTCTTCTAACTCACCTCAAGAAGCATTAATTAAAATCATACTATGTTTTTAGGATACAAAGGAAAAAATGAAATGATCTCTCCCTTCAAAGAGTTTACATTCTGCTGGGGGAAATGATGTGTATACAGATAAGTAAATATATATTGGATGCCTTCCTTTGGATATATTTTTTCCCTTTTTCCTTTTTGGTGAGTCAATCAGGGTGAAGTGACTTGTCCAGGGTTACAAAGCTTGTGTCAAGTGTCTGAACCCGGATTTGAACTAAGGTCCTCCTGATTCCGGGACCAGAGCTCTACCCACTGTGCCACATAGCTGTCCCTAGATATGAATTTTAGTAGCTAAAATGTGTCTAACACTTTGGGAGGCAGCATGGTGTTAGGGCTGGATGGGGGGCCATGCAGAGAAGTAGTTGTTGCTGCTTGGTCATTTCCAGCCATGTCTGACTCTCGGTGACCCCATTTAGGGTTTTCTTGGTAAAGATGGAGGGTTTACCGTTTCCTTCTCCAGCTCATTTTATAGATCAGGAAGCTGAAGCAAACAGGGTGAAGTGACTTGTCCAGGGTCACACAGCTAGCAAGTGTCCAATGCTGGGTTTGAACTCAGATCTTCCTGACTCCAGTTCTGGCACTCCACCCACTGTGCCAAAAGAGAAGTATATACATATTGGATGCATTCCTTTAGAATTTTTTTTTTTTTTGCAATTGGCGTTAAGTGTGTTTGGTCTGAGATCGGATTTGAACTCAGGTCCTCCTGACTTCAGGGCTGGTGCTCTATCCATTGCGCCACCTAGCTGCCCCAGGACCTTTTTTTTTTTAATATCTAAAATGTATATAACTCATGGAGGAGGCAGCATGGTGTTGGTCCAAGCAAAGAACAAGTCCTGGGTTTCAGTGCTACTTCTGACTTACACTGGTTGAGTGACTGTAGACAAGTCATTCAATCTCTCAGTGCCTTGATCAGTGAGGATGAGATGCTACTCTGAATTCATGGAAAATGTTCTCACATAGCTCCATTCCAAAAATTAAATGTCTAGTACTTCAAGGTTTTCAAAGTCCTTTACAAATGGCATTTCATTTCCCCCTCACAATAACCCTGTGAAGTGTGTGCCGGAGGTATTCTTATCCCCAATTTGTGGATTAGAAAACTGAGGTTCAGAGAAAGTAAGTGACTTCCCTGAGTAATCCAAATATTGAAACACTAGCACATCACTTAGAATGTTTGTTCATCATTATTCATCTCTTTACAGGACTCAGCCGCCTCCTCTTCTGGATATGCACGTCCTTGTTCAATCGATCGATCAATCTACAAACATTTATTTAGAACCTGCTCTGTGCCAGGAGTGTGCCAGGTGCTGGGGATACAGCGGCCAAAATGGACCAGGCCCTGCCCTCAAGGACTTGTGGTTCTTTCTGGGTGCCCTGCAGCTGTGCCCTCTTGTCTGCGTCAGTTACAGCAGGAGCTCCTTGAGAGCCGGGACTGACTTGCCTTTTCGCTGTGTCCCCAGGACTCAGTACTGTGCTGGGCACGCAGTGATCACTTAATGCTTTTTCATACCTTCAGTCAGGGCCCATAGGTGAGACCAGATGGTTCCCATTTGGGACACAGTGAAGAAGGTTCACCTGGTGGGAGTGGGAGGGCAAGATCAGGACACATCCAGATACTGGTTTGCCACGTCACCAGGTCACTTTGGGAGCCTCCATGTGAAGTACCAAGGCTAGCCAGCCTTACTTAAAACCCCACTCAGCCGTTGACTTCCTGGACCGCTTCTCAATCTGGGCCTGAAGTCTGGAAAACTCAGAAAACTTCAAATCTACCCTTGGATAGGTACTAGCTGTGTGACCCTGGGCAAGTGACTGAACTCTGTTTGCCTCAGTTGCCTCATCTGTAAAATAAGCTGGAGAAGGAAATGACAAGCCACTCCAGTATCTTTACCAAGAAAACTCCAAATGGAGTCATGGAGAGTCAGACATGACTGAAAAAAACTGAACTTTGTCCCATCAGGGCAACATAGGACACATATCTTCTCCATCCCCACCTCCTGCTTTGCAGCTTTTATGTCTTGTATTCTTTCGTTAAAATGGAAGCTCCTTGTGGGCAGGGATTTTTTTTTCTTTTTGCTTGTATTTGTATTCTCAGAGTTTAGCACAGTGCCTGCCACATGGCAGCCACTTAAGAAATACTTTACCTAGTTGGCTTTATATTTGTGAAGAACATTGTTAACTAGAGAAGATCCAGAGGAAGGTGACCAGGATGGCCAAGGGCTTTGGGTCCAAGTTATTTGCAAATTGGTTGAAAGGAGTGGTTCTGTTTACCCTGTAGAAGACTATGTAGCGGTGGAGGGTGGAAGTGAATGATAGTTACATTTATTTTTTCTTTCTTTCTTTCTTTCTTTCTTTCTTTCTTTCTTTCTTTCTTTCTTTCTTTCTTTCTTTCTTTCTTTCTTTCTTTCTTTCTTTCTGGCTAGGCAATGGGATTAAGTGACTTTCCCAGGGTCACACAGCTAGTAAGTGTTATGTGTCTAAGGCCAGATTTGAACTCAGCTCCTCCTGAATTCAGGGCTGGTGCTCTATCCACTACACTACCTCGCTGCCCCAGATCGTTACATTTAAATGTTTGGAAGGCCATGGAATATTAGCACTGTCCTATGTTGCCCTGATGGGACAAAGTTCAGTTTTTTTCAGTCATGTCTGACTCTCCATGACTCCATTTGGAGTTTTCTTGGTAAAGATACTGGAGTGGCTTGTCATTTCCTTCTCCAGCTTATTTTACAGATGAGGCAACTGAGGCAAACAGAGTTCAGTCACTTGCCCAGGGTCACACAGCTAGTACCTATCTGAGGGTAGATTTGAACTCAGGAAGATGAGTTTTCCAGACTTCAGGCCCAGCACTCTTATCCACTGTGCCACCCAGCTCCTTCAAGGACAGAACCACATGTAACTGTTGGAAGTTATAAAGAGACCAATTTAGGTTGGTGTTGGGGAAAACTGCTTATGATATGATGATATGAAGACTGGACTGCCCTGAAAGGTAGTGAGTCCTCATCCTTTGGAGGTCCTCAAGCAGAAAATGGATGGTCATATATCAGGGATGTTATATATACATACACATATACATACATACATACATATACATACATATATACATACATACATACATACACACACATATATACATACATACATATTACATACATACATACGTGTGTGTGTGCGTGTGTGTGTGTAGTGATTCTTTTCAAGGAGGGGTTGGACTGATGGCCCCTGAGGGCCCTCCTGGCTCTGAGATGCCATGATTCTCTGACTCTCCAGCCTGTGCAAGGGCTGGGATTTAGGCTTTTGAAAGCAATCCAGCTAATTCATTTCAGACTCTCCCTCTTTTCACACTCCTCCTCCCCTACTTCAATTCAAATCAGATGAACAATTCTCTCCTATTCCTCCTGGGAAACTTGGAGATTTGTAGGTGTCTGGATAAGAAGCCAGTCAGCTCTTGGAACACAAGACAAAAGATTCCAACAGGCTGAGAATGACTGGAGTTTCAGTCTAGAAGGGGCCAAGGAGCCCCAGCCTTCTAGAGCAAGATCATGACCCGAGGCACTTAATTGACAGCAATCAGAGTCATAACTGACATGGGGTGGAGGTTGCCAACTTTGGGGGAAGGGGAGTGTGCTTCCTCCCAAAGCCCTGCTGTCCCTGCAGCTCACCTTAAGTACTTCTGGGTAGTCAGGGGAGCAGCCATCCTTGTCCAGAACCCTCAGCATCCTGCGGCCAAGGACCCTCTCCTCTGTTCTGGCAGCCTCCCCCTACTTCACCTCCAAATGTCATGGACCCTATTTTCCAGAGTGATGGCATTTCTGGTAGGTCTCTCTTCTAGAAGGTTTCTCCTCCCTTGACTGAGCCTGTCCTACACAAGAATGATGAACATAGGAAAACCAAGTGTTACATGACATCCCGTAGTAATGGAAGTACTGATGTGATTACTGTGCCCACAGTGAGAGGTGCTGGGCACATTGTAGGACTTACTAAGTTTTTGTTGATTGGTGTGACTGATACTGTTAGAATGTAAGCTTCTTTTTAAAAATAATTTATATATTTATTTTTAGTTTTCAACATTCGCTTCCATGAGCTTTTGAGTTTTAAATTTTCTCCCCCTTCTACTTCTCCTTCCTCTCTAAGATGGTGTGCAATCTGATATGGACTCTACTTATACATTCATATTAAGTATATTTTCCCATTAGACTTGATGTAAAGAAGAATTAGAACTAAAGAGAGGAACCACGAGAAAGAAGAAACAAAACAAAACAACAAAAGAAAAGGAGAGCGAATAGTCTGCTTCCATCTGCATTCAGACTCCATAGGTCTTTCTCTGGATGTAGATAGCATTTTCTGTCGTGAGTCTTTTGGAGCTGTCCTAGATCTTCGCGTTGCTGAGAAGAGCTAAGTCTATGAAAGTTAGTCATTGCACAACATGGCTGTTACTGTGTACAATGTTGTCCTGGTTCTGCTCATTTCACTCAGCATCAGTTCATGTAAGTCTTTCCAGGTTTTTATGAAGTCTGCCTGCTCATCATTTCTTATAACACAATAATATTCCATTTCATTCATATACCACAACTTGTTCAGCCATTCCCCAATTGATGGGCATCCCCTCGATGACCAACTCTTTGCTACCACAAAAATAGCTGTTATAAATATTTTTATACATGTGGGTCCTTTTCCCATTTTTATAATCTCTTTGTGATGCAGACCTAGAAGTGGTATTGCTAGACAAGGATATGCATGATGTTATAGCCTTTAGGCATAGTTCCAAATTGCTTTCCGGAATGGTTGGATCAGTTCACAACTCCACCAACAATGCATTAGTGTTCCAATTTTTCCACATCTTCTCCAACATTTATCAATTTCCTGTTTTGTCATGTTATGCAATCTGATAGGTGTGATGTGGTACCTCAGAGTGCATTTCTCTAATCAATAGTAATTTAGAGGATTATTTCATATGACTATAGATAGCTTTAATTTGTTCATCAGAAAACTGCCTGTTCATATCCTTTGACCATTTATCAATTGAGGAATGACTTGTATTCTTAAAAATTCGACTCAGTTCTCTATATATTTTAGAAATGAGGCCTTTATCAGAGACACTGGCTGTAAAAATTGTTTCCCAGTTTTCTGCTTCCCTTCTAATCTTGGTTGCATTGGCTTTGTTTGTGCAAAACCTTTTTAATTTAATGTAATCAAAGCCATCCATTTTGTATTTCATAATGTTCTCTATCTCTTGCTTGGTCATAATTTCTTTCTTTCTTCATAGATTTGATAGGTAAAGTTTGCTTATAGTATCAGTCTTTATATCTAAATCGTGTGCCCATTTTGACTTTATCTTGGTGTAAGATGTTGATCTATACCTAGTTTCTGCCATACTATTTTTCAGTTTCCTCAGTAGTTTTTGTTAAATAGTGAGTTCTTATCCCAGAAGCTGGGGTCTTTGGATTTATCAAATGGTAGATTACTATAGTCATTGACTGTTGTGTCTAGAATGTAAGCTTCTTGAAGGCAAAGAATACTTTGTTTTTGCCTTCGAGTCCCTAGCACCCAGCCCTCTGCCTCATGTAAAACAGGAGCTTGATAAACGTGTGTTGATTGATACATTGTTCCTCTACTTCTGTTTTCTTCCCTTTGCATCAGTTCAGAAAGTTCTTCGGATTGTTGAGCCCTCCTCAGGAATGGAGCGTACTCTCCCTCACTTGCCCTGCACCCCAGAGGTCTCTTGGCACTGCACTGGTGTCACATGTTTCAGGGAATGTATTGAGCCGTGGGGAACGGGGAGCTAGTGTTACATAGTTTTAATTTCATCTGGGTCTCCTATATGATAGAACCAGAATTAAAAGCACCTTTCCATTTACCTTTCCAGTATGTCTTGCAGGGCCCCTGAAGCTGGCAAAATGCCTGGCATCTCTCAGCCTCCTTTCCACACTCCCCCCCCCAACCCACCCCAAGAGGAGCAGGCATTCTAAGGCCAACATGATTTGGTTTTGCCCTGGTGATGCCTGGAAACCAAGAAATTATTACAGTCTACTCAGGGATCTCCACCTCCGTGGTTCCTCGCCATCACAATTAACACCTCAGGGAGGGAATTTAAAATCAAGTGCTCTTTTTTTCCCCTTTCAATTGCCACTTAGGAAGCTGTTTAATAACACACCACAGCAAGCCCACTTGCTCTTTTTGGAAATCTAATTAATTCATTTGAGGAAGTTGAATCTTTCCCAGCATTGTATCACTTGCTCATTTTAAAAGGTGTTAAGGCTTGGAATCCAATGGTTGTCAGTGGGGCAAACTCATTTTCAAGAATTGGCCTTGGAAGCTGAGGGGATGGTGCTACAGTCTGGGGTGGTCTGGCGGTGTGGTGATGAGGAAGGAGTAAGTCAGGTGGCTGGAGAAGAGCTTGTGAATCTGACCTTCTGCAGGATGCCACAGGGCTTGAACACTCCAGTTCTAGAGTGTCAGAAAGCTAAGTTCAAAATCAGCCTGGTTTAAAAAAAAGTGCATTTGACGTATGAAGTCTGATAGACTAAATTGTATTGGCTGCCTATTACATAGGATCGCTATAAAAAATCCAAGGAAGGTAGGACAGAAGATCCCAGGTTTACGTAATGCCTGATCCATCAAAAGAGGGAAATGGGACTTCGGGCTGACATGCTCACAATTCAAATAAAAATAGAAAACAGAATCGAAAATCACAGCTCTCATTGCCCCCTCTGTCCTGGCATTCACTATGTGGGGGGTGGGGTATTAGTAACTGAGCCGCAAGCCCTAGATCTGGGTGTAGACCTTCACACCCCAGCAGGAGCAGATCCACACAGTATTGGAAGGGCTGAGGACTCCCAACACTTACTCTTCCACACCTTCACGTTGCTCTCAAACTGAACTGAATTCCTAAACTGCATTCACCACAACTACCTCTGCCTTTCCATGCTCTAGCATCCACAGAAACCAGGCTGACTTCCAAGTACCTCTTACCACCTATAATGGCATTGTGGTACCCTTTCTGATACCATTAAGTACATTCCATGCTTTGGTCATTTTTCAACCCTGTCAGTCTTCATGACTCCCTTTGGGATTTTCTTTGCAGATACTAGAGCGGTTTACCATTTCTTTCTCCAGCTCATTTTACAGATGAGGAAACTAATGTAAAGAGGGAAAAGTGACTTGCCCAGGGTCGCAAACTAGTAAATATCTGAGGCTGAACTTGAACTCAAGTCTTTCTAAATCCAGGCCTGGCATTCTATCTATTATACCACCTAGCTGCCCCATATCCCATGGTCATGCTGATTAAAAATGCAAAGAATCCTGGAAATGTCCCATCACATTATTTACTATCTATAAGGCACTGATCTCACTTCATTGTTATCTTGTGCTCCACTCTGACCCCTGGATTTTCACTGACAATTATGGTCCCTTGTTATTATTAGAATAATAGATTTAAAGGTAGAAGGGACCTTAGAGATCATAGAATCTAACTCTTTTATTTTATAAACAAAGAAACTGAGGCTCAGGGATTTTAAATAATATACAGGCAGTAAGTACCAGAACTGCATTTGAACTTGTATTGGTATCTCCAAATTGAGCTCTCCAAGATCCGAATTCTTCCCGTTGCACCATGATTAGTAACAGGATGCTATGAGATTATGCACCTCCAGAGGTGGAGGGAATCTCTCACTCAAAAATCAAACTTGCTTCTCCCTGTGTATCTCAGCCCCACAGTATTGCAATATCCTCACAGGGTGCCTGGACGGGAAGAGCTGATTCTGCCAAAGAAGTTAGGGTTTTCAAAGTAACTGCTTGTCTGACTGAATTGACTCTTTATGGTGTTCTTTCTTCTTCCACAGTTATAACTGACATGCATATGGTATTTTCTTTATTCTGGATTACCTCAGTTGGACAGCCCTCTGCAAAAGGTGCTGCCTCATTTCCCTGGTACCATACAGGTATAACAATGTAGACCTGGGGGGGGGGGGGGAGCCGCGGCTAAATTTCCTTCTAACATTTCTATATGGACAATTCTTGGTCACATAAAGTGGTAGTTAAAAAAGTTTCTAGCTTGTATCTCCTGTTTCTAAAATGTTCATTCTTAAATATTTTTTCTCTATCCCTTGGGAAAATCTAATTAGCCTAAACCTCTTAGTGCCTCAGTTGTTACTCCCTGGGAGTAATCCAGGCACTTGGTGGTGAGTACTAGCTTTTTCCAGTGCAAAGAATATCACTGAGTATCATTGGGTAGTAATAACCTATTTCGTTCATGTTTTAGGATTTCCAAAAGGGCTCACACACAGCAACTCTGCCAGACAGGTAGAGCAATCCTTACAATGCCAGTTTTACAGATGAGGAAACTAAGGCCAAAGAGGTGAGCTGACTCACCTGGTGTCACACAGGTAGAAAGTGGAGGAGTCAGTACAAGGAAATGTTGGAGCTGACCCCTTGACACCCAGCTCCTCATTCTTTCTTCCGCACTGAATATTTTGTTCAAGGGTCGATGTTGTTTGTTTGTTTGTTTGTTTTCCAGTCAGGTCTGACTTCCCGTGGGGTTTTCTTGGCATAGATACTGGAGTAGTTTATCATTTCCTTCTCCAGCTCATTTTTTATAGAGGAGGAAACTGAGGCAAACAGGGTTAAGTGACTTGCCCAGGGCCACACAGCTGATGTCTGAGGGCAGATTTGAACTCAGGAAGCCGAGTCTTGGAGGAGTCTATTTGCTTTATTCCAGGCACTGTGCCAGGGATAAGAGATACAAATTCAGGAGGAAAACCAGTTCCTGCCCTCAGGGAGCATGGGTTCTGCTGAATCGCAACTGCTGCCGTTTCATAAACTACAGTTTACAGAGCACTTTATTTTTTATACCTGAGCGTGGCTTGTACAACCCTGGTGCAAGTATTGTTAATCCTACTTTATAGCCGGGGAAACTGAGACTCAGAGATGGAAAGCACCTTGTCTAAGACCCACACAATGAGCCTTTGGAAGATCAGGAATTGAAAGTGGACCTCACTCTAGCTCTCCTGATCTTTCCACTACAATACATACTTCTAATCATGACCAAGGGAGAATGGGCATTGAGCACCTGCAGTGCACTTCAGTTTTCTTGTCTGTAAAGTGGGAATAGTATTACCTTTAGCATCTGCTTCATGGGATTATCGTGAGGCTCCAGTGGTCTCTGCAGAGATCAGAGCTTTTGTGTTAGCCAGAATATAACACCAAACAAATTCTGATTAACAAAAGATGATCACTATGTGTGTGAGGGCAGCAGGAGCAGAGCAAAGTATGACACTGTTTTTCTGTCCTTTCCCCAAAGCCCACTTCCCACAACACACAGAAAGCATCGGTAGCATTATGGGTGGTTAGAAGAAAGCTCCTCACCACATCTTCACCCAGCTCTTTGCAAATCTCTAAAGTGGCACCCTGCTAATATTGAAAAGCATCAGAGGAGACACACACACACACACACACACACACACACACACACACTTTTTCTTTTTTTTCAGTTGTTTCAGTTACGTCCGACTCTTCATGACCCCACTTGGGATTTTCTTGGCAAAGATACTAGACTGGTATGCCATTTCCTTCTCTACTCATTTGACAGATGAAGAAACGCAGGAAAACAGACTTAAGTGACTTGTCCAGTCAGTGTCTAAGGCTGGATTTGAACTCAGGTCTTCCTGATTCCAGGCCTGGTGCTCTATTGCAGCACCTAGCTGCTCAGCTAGGTAAAGTGAGCTGGAGAAGGAAATGGCAAACCACTCAAGAATCTTAGCCAGGAAAACCCCAAATGGGGTCACGGAGTGTCAGACAGGACTGAACAACAAAAACAACAAAAAAGAAAACCTTTCTGACAACTGGAGCCATCTGTAAGCAGAATGGGTGGCCTGGGGAGGCAGTAAGTTCTTCCTCATCGGAAGTCTTCAAGCATGGGCTGGGTGGCCTTGTTGGGCTACTGGGACAGGGCTTCTTTTCTGAGAATGTCCCCTCCAGCTCCAAAATTCTGTGATTCACCATCATCAGTGTGAGGGCTTTTAATTAGGCAATTTGCATGTGCCCCAGTTCTTTACGTGAGCCCCTGTGCTGCAATCTTGGTGCAATGGAAAGGATTCTCATCTTGGAGTCACCAAACCCGAAATCAAATGCTGGTACAGATACTTACCACCTGTATATTACCTAACCTCACTGAGCCCCAATTTCTGTCTATAAAATGAGACAGATTCTATGATCTCTTAGTTCTCTTCCAGCTCTAAACCCATTATTCTAATAATATTAAGGGGATATAGTTATGTTGGTGCAAATCCAGGGGTAAGAGTGGAACACAAGACAGCAGTGAGGTGAGATCAGTGCCTTATGGGTAGTAAGTAACGTGATGGGACATTTCCAATATTCTCCCAGGGAAGGGCAATCATTTTCACGGAGGAAGGGGAAAGCACTCAGTCTTTTGTTTCTTTTGCTCTAATCCCAAACTGAGCGGTCCCATAAACCGTTCATGAACGTTTTTTGATCAAACCTCTCCCTTCCCTGTAGCTCCAAATCTTCATCGGTGAGTTTCCTCCAGTGTCTCGGAGCCAGCCCTACTACAAGGTGAATAACAATAGCTAACATCGACATAACAAAGGTTTGCACTTGAGGCCTTGGGTTCCTGAAAGCTACCCCAAGTTTAAGGCACTGACTCTGTAGTTCAGCACCCCCTGCAAAATTTTGCCTCGAGCCCCCTGCAGGTATGCTTTCCTTTATCAGTCAACCAGAGAATACGTTAGTTCAAAGTGAAAGACATTTACTGAAATATCACCATAAATGAGTAACAAGAAAAGATTAATTTGAACTCAGAACCTTTAACCTCAGAGCCCGGACCACTTGATAGATTTTCAGATTCTTGAAGATAGCAATTGTGCCCCGCCCCCAATCTATTCTTCTTTAGACTAAGCATCCCCATTTCCTTCAGCAGATCTTTCTATGGCAGGAGCTCCTGACCTCTCACGCAGCTGCTTATTTTTCTGTGGACGCTCCCTAGCTTGTTTATGTGCTTCCTACCCCCACCGCCTTTCAGGGAGGAGTTCGACCCATTGCCCCCAAGTTCTCCAATCAATGCTGCAAGCAAGGTAGCTTTTGTTTTTCACTTCCAAATGAGGACCTACTTTCTAGAAAACCAGTTAATTATTGTAATGATCATTTGGCTTCCCTCCCCACTCCAGCCCCCCAAATAATCTCTGTTTGGGAAGCCAAAATGCTAGCCAAGGAAAACATTGACTTAGGCCCCTCGTTCTCTGAGGAAGCTGAAAATGAGAAAATTATCAAACCTATTAGGGGGATGGGGATAGCAAACAGCTTCCCCCAGTCCCAGGTGGAAAGCAGACCAGACAATTGAACGTAATAGGAGCATCCCTGGGAATAGGATGTCACTGCTGTTCCACGTCACCTTCAAACATCTTGTTGATATTTTTGTGGACTTTGTGATCTGGCCAAGGCTGTGGGTCAAGAATGGCTGCTCAGTTCTGAGGTAGGCTGTGAGCTCTGGTGGGTGCCATTCCAGCCCTGCTTTCCTTCAAAGTGAGGAGCTAATCTGACCTTTCATCATCTCAGCTGCTGTTTATCGGCTTCCTTCAGAGGCTGTTTGAACTCACCTCCCCCCACCCCCTTACACACACATTTCCTGGTTTGAGGGGCCTATTCCCTGGACACAGCCAGGCCTCTCACACGGAAACTGAACCACCATGATTGAATGAAGCCCCTAAGAAGAAAGGGATACAGCTTTGAGCTGAGTGGCCTCCTTTTTCAATCACAGGGTAAGTGCCTAAATTAGTGGGGTTTGGTGCCTCAGAATCGTTCGCTGTTTCCTGGAGACAGAGACGCACAGAGAGAGACACAGACGGAGGGTAAGCGTTTGTTACCACTGGTCAGTTCAGTCCACTGGATGAGGAAAGGGGCTTCCAAGAAGGCTCTGGGTGAATTGACTGGATAGAATTCAGAGCTGGAAGAGCCTTGGAGATAGCTCCTCATTCTATACATGAGGAAACATGAGAAATAAAAAGGATTAGAGACAGAAAGTTATTAATGTAAGCAAGTTCCTTTCATAGATGAGGAAACTGAGGACCAGAGACATTGATCAACTTGCCCAGGGTCACATAATTGGTGTATGAGGTGGGACTTGAACCCAGGGCTTCTTGACTACAAGTTGAGTACTGTAGACATTCCACCAAGGAAACCCTCCTGCTCTTAAGGGGACCACTGTCTTTCTAGGCAGCCAAGTTCTCAATCAATCAACAAGATTTGATTAAGTGCCTACTGCGTGCCAGTTGCCATACCAGGTACCAGCTGAGACAATTACAAAGAGAAACTCTTCCTGCTCTCGAGATGCTTATAGCCAACAATCCATCATTCTGGACTTCCCTCTCTCTCTTCCTTTGGCTAATCACGTCAGCCACCACTACCTCTCTCTCATCTGTCCTCCACCAAGTTATTTGCACGTGTGTTTACTTCCTTTAATAGGAGGTCAGCTCCCTGAAGGCAGGGACTGTTTCAGTTTTGTCTTTGTATCCAACTCCAATGCCTAGCCATCACCCAGCTGATTGTAGGTGTTTAATCTAGTTTGTTAATTAGTTGATTGATGCAATTTTTTGAAGTTTTATTGTTGCCTTTTGTTTGTAAACGATAATGATTTTTCCTTTAGCCTCACTTCCCCACTGAACCCTCTCTTGTAACAGAGAAAATCCACATAAAGCAAAGCCAATGGACCAGGGAGTTGAGTGTGACCATCAATGCCACATTCTATGGTCCCCACTGAGGAGCAAGAGGATAGAGTTTCACCATCAGTTCTCTTGGCTTGACATTAGTCGTTACAATTAATCAGAGTTTGGCTGCCCTTCAGTGTTGTCTTTGTAATAAATTACTTTAGAAAGATTTCCATTGGAATGTATAATTTTTTTAACTGAGGGCTTGAAGGGATAAGCATCAGTTATATGGAAAATACATATAGGTGGAAGTCACAGGTCATTAGGCTGGAAGGGACTTTAGAGACCATCTGGTCCAAGCCCCCCTTTTACAAATGAGGGAAATAAGGCCCAGAAGGATAAGAATTTGCCCACGCCCACACCATGGAGTAAGCAGCAGACTATAATTAGAACCCAAGTCCTGGGACTACAAATTCAGTTTTGTTTGCTTGTTTTTTTTCCCACTGTACCATGTTGCAGGACAAACGAGGTCGCTGGATGATGGATTTAGCTAGAGCTAGAAAGAGCTCAGAGCTCATCCAGTCCAGCCCCCTGGTTTGCCACTGTTCTATCATTTATTGCTCATTCCTTCATATAAAGCCATCAAGTCTATTTTCCAGGGATGCTGGTGAAGGCCTCGTTTGATTCTCCGACTTGGGCTCCCCTTGGACTTGGCCATATCAGATCTGAAGAGTGCACACTCAAATGGAAGCTTTTCAGCAGATTGCTTCACGGTTCATGCTTGGGCAGGTTGGGTTGTAGGCTGGGGAGAAAGAGGAAGGATGGGGAGGCAGTGGGAAAGGATCGGATGCATTGGACACTTAGGGCCCCAAATAATTTTGAGCCAGGTTCAGCCCAGAAAGCCCCTTCTCCAAGTGAAGTAAGGATGCGATCAATAAGTCATCTCTCCAGTGCGATTCTATTGAACATGGGTTTAATTGACCTGAAAAGAAACTCACTCATTTCAAAGTTGTGTACATCCGCTGCAAGATAAACATTCTCCAGCGGTCAACTCCAACATGATTTTCTGCCTGGCTGTTTCAAATAGCTCTCATGGATTCACAGGATGTAAGGGAAAGAAGGGACTTTCATTATCATCATCATCATCACTAGCATCACACTTTAAGGTTTGCATTATCTCATTTGTTCATAAAAACACCAGGAGGTAGGTGCTATTATTATTCCCATTTTACAGTTGAGGAAACTGAGGCTGAGACTTGCCCAGAGTCACACAGCTGGTAAGTGTTGAGGCAGGATTTGAATGTCAGTCTTCCTCATTCTCAGTCTGTCACTCTACCCACTGACCCACCTCAACACCTTCGTATCATCCAATGGAACACCCCTGAACCTCAACGTTGAAAAACAATGATGCTTTTGTCGGATGAGATAGGGCTTTGAAAATGATCTCGGGAGACCCCTTTGGTAAAAGGCACCAGTAGGGTCATAGGACTTTTACAGCTAGAAGAACCTCAGAGGTGATCAGACCCAACCCATTCATGAATATAGATGGGTAGAGGGGGCAGCTAGGTGGCACAGTGGATGCAGCACTGGCTCTGGATTCAGGAGGACCTGAGTTCAAATGTCACATAACACTTGCTAGCTGTGTGACCCTGGGCAAGTCGCTTAACCCCATTGCCCAGCCAAAAACAAATAAACAAAAAAACCCAATATAGATGGGTAGAGGCACCTTGGTATAACAGCACCTACCTCCCAGAGCTGTTGTGAGGATCAAACGTGATCCTGCTTGTCCAGCTCATTACAAACCTTAAAGTACAATGTAAATGGGAGCTATTATTGGAACAATGGGAAAGGATGGAGAGGAGAAGAGACTGTGGTGAGGGTGCCCAGCATTCAAACGTGGATTTCTCTTGTCATTCTTTCTCATAGTTCTCAGGAGGGGAATGTGGTGGATGACGCCAAGGAGTGAGCTTGGGGGCGTGGTTTCCTCTGACAACATTCAACTGAGGTAGAAGGGTATGTAGTAATCGGTCCTGTGTCTTTGTCCACACACAGGCACATTAGGAAGAGTCAGGGTGCCCAGGTATTCTTTGGGAACATACACTGGGTGGGTACTTCTAAATGGCTGAACTGTTAGACCAATGAATCAACCAATAAGCACTTATTAAGTGACTGCTGTGTGCTGGGCACTATGCTGGGCATGAGAGACCCCGTGGTGGAGTGGAACACGCATGGACCTAATGGTGAGAAATCCCCAAGATCAGATCCTGCCTCTGACACTGGAAAAAACATTTAACCTACCGTGTCTTTGTTCCGCTTCTCTGTAAGAGCTGGATGTAATGCCTGCGGTACTTAACTCCTATGACCCTTGTGAAGATCTTTGTGAAGTACTCTGCAAACCAGAAAGCATTAGGTAAATATTGGTTCTTATTACAAGCACAGAACAGTCTCACTTACTCAGTATAGCATTATCAATGAGGGAATGACCTCTGGGCTGCCAAACCAGGATGGGGAAGTGAATTCCTAAGTCCACGGTTCACTGGTTTGGATTTTTCATGTCCCTCCCAACTCTGTGGAAGGAGAGCAGTAAAACCTAGTTCCCTAGGATGCTGGGAGGACTTAGGGACTTAGGGTCTTGGGTGAGGAGAGGGTCAGTCCACCCAGCACATCCCTGCCCCTGGGCTCCTTAGGCTAAATCCCTGTTTTGGTGGACCTGGGCTGCTGGGTGGTCTTGGGCATGACGCTTCTCACTGCATCTCAGTTTCCTCTTGTATAAAAAGAGGGAGTCAGAGTCTCAGGTGATGTCCATGGCCTGTCCCAACTCCGAGGTTCTGTGCTGTAAAGTCCCTCCAAGCTCTAATGTTCTAGTCCTTCACATCTCTGCTTTCTATGCACTAAGAGCCTGCCTAACTCTGACATTCCTTGTCCTTGTTGTTCTAACATTTCATGTTCTAAGGAAGGGAGGAAGGAAACAAGGACTTATTCAATGGTTACTGTGTGCCAAGCACTATGCTAAGTACTGGAGATAAAAAACAAGTGAGAAGGCCAAGTTCTTCTAAGATCCCTCCAAGGGCTGACCTTCCATGTCCCAAGGTGCCTCCCAGCTCACTCAGGAGTTCTTGATGAGTGTGTGAGACAGCGTGTGTGTGTGTGTGTGTGTGTGTGTGTGTGTGTGTGTGAGAGAGAGAGAGAGAGAGAGAGAGAGAGAGAGTGTGTGTGTGTGTGTGTGTGTGCGCGCACGTGTGTCTTGGGTCTTTTTGGCAATCTGTCCTCTGGATCCTTCATTAAGTGATTGAAGAAAATGTTACATTTCAATTAGAGGTGAGGGAAAATGAAGATGTGATTTTTCTCCTAGATGAATTGACAGAGATCCCTGAAATACACCCACCCTATCCCCTAATGAAGAAGCCCTGCCTGAGGGTGCGCCAACGTCCTGTCCAGCTCTGATATTCTATGGCCTAGGCTCCCTTTCCAAACCAGCATGGTCTGCACTCTAAGGTCCTGGCATTCTGGGCTTTCCTGTTTTTAGCTAATTCACTTTGTAAAGGGTACATAGCACATACTCAGGAAATACAGGCCTTCTTCAATTCATAAGACAGGTGCTCATGAAAGTGGCATGGGAAAAAAAATCATATGTTAAATTCCATTTTCTCGTTGTCCTATAGGATAAAATTGACAGTGTATCTTAGGGGAGAAGGAGATGGATTCCTCCAAAGCACCAAATTTAAAATCTTGGGCAAAGAACAGGCTAAATCAAAGTCTATTCCCATGTTACAAGAGCCAAGGCTTGGGACTCTGTCCTCCACCTTATCCCCTTCTTTGCATTTCCTGAGCTGCTCTCCTGGAGGGTAGGAAAGCCATGTGATTTCTTTTTTTGTTTGTTTTTAATTCCATCTACTAAATTTTGGGGTGGGAGGGGTCTTCAGCTCTGTCCTTGGTAGTGACTTTTGGCTCTGGCCAGAGCTGTACTCCAGATCTGATGCCAGCATCACAGCAGGCATGTGGGGGCACCATGGGGACCTGGAATAGTCATATCTAGCAGAGTTCTGATGACATATAAACACATTTGTTCTCTTCTTGGAGAGTTTCATAATCCTGCAACTAGTTTTTATAAAAGCTGGAATGATCACACAGCAAATGTAAGGATAAACTGTTGGACAGCCTATGTACTCTTCTTTAGGCCCCAGTGTGAAGGAAGGGAGGAAGGGAGGAAGGAAATAAGGAAGGAAGAGAGAGAGGGAGGAAGGAAAAAGGGAAGGGAGAGGAGGGAAAAAAAAGAGGGGAAAAAAGAAGGATGGAAATAAACATTAAGTCCTTAGTACCTACTAAGTACTTTACAAATATTATATCATTTAACCCTCATAACAACCCTTTAGAGGAAGGGGTTAAAATTATTTATCTCCATTTTATTGTTGAGGAAACTGAGGCAGATAGCAAGTAAGTGACTTTCCTGAGGTCACACAGCTAAGAAATATCTCAGGCTGGATTTGAACTCAGGTCTTCCTTACTCCAGGCCCAGTACTCTGTCCACTTTGCGCTACTCTCACTCCAGCTGGGTGGGGAGGGGGGTTACATTGGATGAGCAGGCATGGAGGGGTTATAATCTATATCATCAAAGCAAGCGCTCACATTCATGAAGAGGAATGGAATGCAAAAGGTTTTATTACCCGCCTTACTATGTACCGAATATTCTGCTTAATGCTGAGGATAAAGAAAAAAGGTGAGATAATCTCAAGGAGATCTATTCTATTTGGAACAGACAAGAAATGCGCCAGAGTTACAAAGAAAGGTGAAAAGCAGTCCCTGGACAGAAGAAGGTAGGATTCTCGTGGGGAAAACAACACACAAATAATCTACAAGGTGGCGGTCACCTCCAAGGAAAGGCACTAGCAGCTGGGAGAAAAAGGGCCGGGCCTCCTGCCTAAGGTGGGCTTTGAGCTGAGTCTTGGGGGGAGCTGAGAGACTGAGGTGAGGAGGGAGAGTAGAGCTGAAAGGTGGCGTGTCATGTGTGAGTAACAGCAAGAAGGCCAACATCACTGGATCATAGAGCGTACACACAATAAAATATAAGAAGCTGGGAAGGCAGAAAAGGCCTAAGAAAGAGCTCTAAATGCCAAACAGTGGAATGTAGACTCGATCCTGGAGGTCCTAGGGAGCCACTGAGGTTTATCAAACATCCAGGTGACGTGGCCAGACTTGGCCTCCCATCAGTTCCCTTTGTCAGCTAAGTGGAGGATGGATTGGAGTTGGAAGACACTTGAGACAGAGAGACCAATCGTGGATGGCAGTTCCCAGGGGTCTGGAAGGCAAAGGAGCTGGGACAAATTGTAAGGCCTGGTGGGCCTTAAGAGCAATGAAGATCAATTATTTCACAACCAATGACTGATGGGCCTGAGGGTCAGGGTGCAGGGAGGCTCTGGGTAGGAATGTGTGTGAGGAGGGGTCAGCAGACAGGAGGGGCTGCCCAACCTCTTGTGGGAACTGGGGAATGGGAGGTGGGCCCGGAGAGGGGAAGTCTCCCCAGGGCACACCACTTCTGCTGGGCCTTTGCTTGACCAGCAGCCTGGGAGGGGTGTGTGGCAGGGCTGAAGAAGAGGAAGGTGCTGGGCCCTGCATTGGCTGTTTTTGCTGAGCCCTGTGGCATCTGGCATCCTTCGGTTACTGGTGCACTGGGGATTCCTTCAAACGAGGGGTAGATGTGACGTTGACCTCTCTTACTCTTCCAAAATGTGGAACTTCTTTAAAGGACGGACGGCTTGTTGTTGCCTAGTTGCTGGTGGTTTTAATGGTTTGGAATTCTTGAAGTTTCCAAAGACCTTTATTGCTCCCTGAACAGTTGAGAGTGTGCCTGGTTTATGATCAGTGTGGGGAAGAGAGATTCCGGAAGCCCAAGGAACAAGCCTGTGGCCATATCGTCAATGGACGCCAAGCCTGAGAACACAGGCTGTTCCTGGCCATTAATCCTCTTCAACTACCAGGCCTCAGTCTCCTCTTCAGTAAAATGAGGGAATCAGACTAGAGGCTTCCGCCCTTGGGTGCTAATTCTAGGATTATAGGGTCTATTCTCCGTTCCCCATGCTACAGACCCCATCCCCCAGCCCAAGTGGCCCCTGGGTCTGGGCAAGACTTAGAGGTAGCTGCATTTGGTTTGGGTCTTTTGTTCTTTTTGGTTTTCATTTAAAAAAAAATAGCTCCGCTGGTAGAACCTGAGACTTCATGATAACTGGGGCCAGCCCCATCAGAAGGCCATTAATCAGCCTTTAAGCCTCCCCAGGCTAGGGGCACGGTCTAAGCTGACGCGATCCTTCCAGTTTAAGAAGCCTCTGAGGCTCACAAACCTGGGTTTACACTCGGTAGTTTGGATGCTAACAACCTTGGGCTCTTGCCCTGGGTTTTATGTTACCTCCTCTAATCCTGCCCTGTGAGAGCCGAGGGACAGGGCTAGAAAACTCAAGGAAAAGAAAAAGGAGAGGGACAGAGACAGAGAGGGAGAGAAGAGGGGGCAAGTGATCTGAAAAAGACCCCAGGAACTCCAAACCTTTACAGAGAGCAGCTCCACCTTTCCACTTGGATTTATTCCCAGCCCCCCTCCCTTGCTCTCGAGAGGGACTGTATGCCCCTCCTGGGCAGGAAGTAGCTGAAGGCTGAGGGTCCGATCCACTTCATGAGGAGTGAGGAGGCCCTTTTTAAAGGGATCTGATTTCAGGGTGAATAAAACACCTGTAATTGCTTGGGTTTCTCCCACTCCGGCCCCTGCTTTCTAGACCTCAGTGAGACTAGTAAAAGGTACCCCAGATGGTGAAATTTGCCAAGCCTTGGGGTCATTTCAATGTGTCTTTGCCCTTCTTTCCATAAAGAGGTGGTCACCCAACCTTGTAGCTTTTTCCTTCATCAACCCTCTTAAATCCCTACTGCCTCCGCCTCCTCCTCCTCCTCCTCCTCCTCCTCCTCCTCCTCCTCCTCCTCCTCCTTCTTCTCTCTCTCTCTCTCTCTCTCTCTCTCTCTCTCTCTCTCTCTCTCTCTCTCTCTCTCTCTCTCTCTCTCTCTCTCTCTCTCTCTCTCCCCCCCCCCCGCCCCTTTCATCATTTTCTTAGTCCTGGGTTTGACCACATCTCAATTGGTCTTAGAAACCATACAATCTGTAGTTGAAATAATAGCTAGTAGGTGGCCCAGTGGAAAGAACACTGGACTTGGAACTAGGAAGACCTGAGTTCAAACTCTACCTCGGACACTTATTAACTCTGGGGCCCTGGCCAAGGAACTCCCTCAGCCTGTTTCTATAAAATGGGTATAAAAATGGTACCTATTTTCCAGAGTTGTTGTGAGATTCAAATGAGATAATATATATAAAGCTCTTTGCAAACCTTAAAGCACTATATTCCTTTTTCAAGAAACTATTTTAAGCACATTCACTGTTATCGAAGGTAATAGTACCAAATCCATCTCACACTTTAAAAGGCTATGGTAGCGGCATAGTTATAATTATGTATATAGTGCTTTCAGCTTTAAAAACACATCTATATATACACATATGTATATATATATGCATCTGTTTACATACATACATATATATGTGTATACATATGTGTGTGTGTGTGTGTGTGTGTGTGTATAATTTGATACTTGCAACAACTTGAAATAGGTGTCATTATTTTCCCATTTTACAGACAAGGAAACTAAGGTTTGATGTGTTGCCCAAGATCCCACAGACAGTGTTGTTGAATAAATGATAATAGCAATTTGAGATTTGCAAACTGCTTTATAAATATTGTTTCATTTTATCCTCACAGCAAACCTGGGAGGCAGGTGCTATTATTATACTTATTTTACAGATGAGGAAACTGAGACTGAGTGGCATTAAATGGCTTGCCCAGGGCTAAATAGCTAGTAAGTTTCTGAGGTTGGTTTTGAACTCAGGTCTTCCAGGCCCAGTGCTGTACCCTCTGCACCACCTCACTGTTTCAACGTGAATGAATGAAAATCCAATGTTTAAAACTGACAGTTTCAATTTAGGATACAAGTCAGTAAAAAAGGTCTATGTCATCTATAGTTGTAAGCCAAGGCAAGGCAAAGCTTCTGTTGGCACAGACACATAGGCTGCTACTTTCTACAGGTACACAGAGTATACAGAAAACACCACTCAGGTGAGGTTCCCAAAGGCCATCCATTGACCTTGGGAACAGTTCCAGGAGAGACGAGCAGCGCTTTCTAGCGTGCTGATCTAGTGAACTCTTCAGGGTTGTGAGACAGGATGGTCTCTATCTTTTGGCTTCCTTACTCAAGATCCGTTTTCAAGGAAGACAAAACATAAGGTACAGGACTGACTGCCTGTTACTAACACTGAGAGAAGGATCTCTATCACCATAGAAACAAGTGTCAGAGACAGGATTAAAACCCAGGGCTTTGTGACTCCAAGTCCAGGAGCATGCTTACCACTACACAAGGCGGCTACAACTCCAGAATGATACTGTTGAATTTTCAGTTGTTTTGTTACCTAAGACATTATGATTCTCAAAATGTTTTGGAATTCCTCTTTCCCAAATTTCTTACAAAAGTTAGTTGTTGTTGTTTTTTAACTTCAAATCATAGAATTTCAGCGTCAAAAGTCAGCACAGAGACATCTAGTCTAACATGTAGCTGAAAAAGAATCCTTTTCTATGACCTGCTCAGTAAGTAGCACAGCCCTGTGAAGAATGCATTATTATCTACCATCGATAGTGAGAAAATTGGGCTGAAGTGACTTTCCTAGAAGCTGCTCAGTGGCAAGAGCAGTGGCTGAAGTGTTAGAGGACATCAGTTCGAATTCCACTTCTGATGCTGACTGACTCTGTGACCACAGCCTCTGCAAGCCTCGGCTTCATGTGAAATGGGGGGTTGAATTAGATGACCTCTTAGACCCCATGGGACTCTTGATCTGTGATTCTTGGGAAAAGAACCAGTCAATAATAGAGGGAGAATTTGAACCTAGCTCTCTCCTGACTCCACAGACAGGGTTCTTGCCATGATGCTTTGTGCAGCCTCTCTCCCACATTCCTCTTCTTTCATTCAATTTCTCCTGCCACCACAGCTTGGGGGAGCAGAGACAGCAGAGGGCTTAGAGTTCAGGAGACCTGTGTTCAAAACTCACCTTTGATTATTTTTCTAGTCATGTCATCCTGGACATGTCATTTTACCTCTCCAGGCTTTCATTTCCTCGTTTGTCAACTTATTATTTTATTATTATTATTGTTATTGTCAGAGCTATAATAACTGCTGTGAGATCCTCCGCCTCTTGGCCTCTCTGTCCTCCTTCATTCTAGTGCCTTCCCTCTGAGATTATCTACAATTTATCGTGTCTCTAGCTTGCCTGGACATGGTTGTTTTCATGCTGTCTTCACCATGCCTTGAAGGCAGGGGCTGTTTTTGCATTTCTTTGGTATCCCCATAACTTAACCCAGTGCCTGTATATAGTAGGCGCTTAAGAAATGCTTGTTGACTCAACTTTTTAATGATCAGATGAAATCATCTGTGCAAAGTCCTTTGCAAGCGTTAGTGTCAGAAGATGTCTATTGTTTACGCATAACTGATTTCCCCAGATCTAGGCTTCTCTGGATCCAGTGCATCTGCTATACTGTTGCCAGCTCAATCTTCTCAACTGGCTTGATCACATTTCCTGTGTGGGCACTGCATTCCATTCCAGCTATGGAATTCTATGTTTCTCTGTTCCAAAGGCTCTGTCCCTATTGCTTTTTTAAATAAAGTCCTAACTACTTAACTAGTCATTTAAGATCTTCTGACATCTAGCCTTTTCCCAGTCTTCTTTCTCACAACTTCCACAAACACTCAAAATGTTAAATATGCCTTGTACTTTCCTGCCTGCATCTTTGCCTGTAATGTTCTTGTCTCCTGAAATGCCCTCCCTATCCAAATCTGCCCATTGAAACCTTTAAAGTTCAGCTGAAATGTTTAACGGTGATAATGAGCCACATTTACTCTTCTCACACGACTCCAGGAGCAAGACAGTTTATTGCTACACCCATTTTAGAGGTGAAGATTGGGCCTCATTCACTGTTATACAGATGGTTTCTGTTTTGTATTTCTCCTGCACACATATGGATACATGCTTCCTCTCCTTGTAAAATGTAAACTCCTTAAGGGAAGGGTCTGTTCCATTTTCGATTTTATAGCTCCAGTACCTAGCACCATGCCTGGCACATAGCAGTGAGTAATATATGCTAGTTGATGGATCAGATCTCGCATCCACCAATAGCAAAACATAAACATAGAATACATCTGTCAATCAGTTATAATCTGAGCAGAACTAAGGTTTTTGATAAGTTCATTTCTTCATACAGACCTATGATTTCATGGGTACGTTGAACTTCCAGTATGGAAACTACTTATATCAATGCACAATGGC
Source organism: Phascolarctos cinereus (assembly GCF_003287225.1). Taxonomy (NCBI): domain Eukaryota; kingdom Metazoa; phylum Chordata; class Mammalia; order Diprotodontia; family Phascolarctidae; genus Phascolarctos; species Phascolarctos cinereus. Next base: position 18,094,400 of record NW_027555625.1, on the reverse strand, counting down.
AGTCTTGGAGTCACCCGAGGAACTGAGACCTGACCTGTCTCCCCCAGGACCTCAGAGCTAGTATTTGTGAGAGGCAAGAGTTGCTACTCCCTGAGTAAACAAAGAAAATGATTTGTTTTGGAAGAAAACATTTAACGTCTCTGATCTGAGGGTTTATCCCTCATTTTTGTTTCCTCATATTATGCATTGATGTGGCAAATTTGTATATGGGTTAGTTGGAGGAAGAAGGGACAGCTCTTTCCTGGTATGCCTGTGAGCTTTAACAAGAATCCAGGTGATTGAAGAGATGGGGTACTAACACTATGGAGTACTGCACATACCGTTGGTTGGTTCTGCCCAAAAGATTGTTTTCTCCTCCTTTTTCAAACTCTGTTGACAGAAATGGCCGATGAGTAGTAGAAGGGTATATTCAGAAATAAGGGTGATGTAGAAACAAGAGATATCAATTATAGTATTTTTTAAGAAGCCACTCAGTATAGCAGTGTGCCTTCCCTGGAGCAACAATACTTAGCGGAGGAGTTGAAGATCTGTCCTTGGGTTCTGAATTTTTCTTGGCAGATTCATCTTATGCAAGTGATAAAAATGACCAAAGGATCGTGGATTTGGAGCTAGAAGACACTTCAAAGGCCATGTCGTCCAATGCCTTCATTTTACAGATGACAAACCCTTTGGTCACATCTCCAGCTGCCTACGGGACATCTCAAGCCACGTGCTCCATCAATATCTTAAACCTGTATGTTGTAAGAACTTACCCCCAAAACAGAAGAGGTTTGCAGAATGGATTGGAAAACTCAATATGTTCAAAATGGAACTCATTCTCTTTCTCCCCACCCCCTCCATCAATTCCTCCCCTCTTCCCAATTTTCCTATTATTGATGATGGCACCGCCATCTTCCCAGCTACCAAGGCTTGCATCCTTACTCTTCGTGCTTGGTGTCATCCTAAACTCTGCAATCTGATGCCGAGTCTTGTCAATTCTACCTTCATAAAGTCTCTTGTATATGCCCCCTTAGGACCTCTGGCACTGCTACCCCTGGCACAGGCCCTCTTCCCCACGTGACTGAACTATTATAAGAGACTTCTGGAAAGACTCAAGTCTTTTCCCACTCCATTCCTTTCTCCACTCAGCTGTCAAATTGATTTTCCTGAGTAACCATGTCACTCTTCTACTCAATAAACTCCAGTGGTTTCCTATCTCTTGTAGGATCAAATTTAAAATTCTCTATCACCTCCAGATTATACGGACACACAAACAGAATGTGTATGTGCGTGTGTATATATATATACACATATATATATAGTATTATGCAGATGTAGTATATATATATGTAGATATGAACAAACACAATATGTATCTTGTTTATTCATACATATGATTCTATACATATATATCTATATTTTGCTTGTTCATACTTGAGTTTACATGTTATCTCCCCATTAGACTGTAAGAGCAGAGACTTGAGATCAGAGATCAGAGACAGTTTTCTCCCTTTCTTTTCGCCTCCAGCCATTAGCCCAGTACCTGGCACACAGTAGGTGATTAATAAATGTTTGTTGACTGACACATTTTCATCAATAATGATCCCCTATATAATTCATGGAATGCTATGGTCCATGAACCCTTCCTTTTATTGATTATTCCAAATTTATTCTGTATATACTTTATATGTATTCAGTTGTTTCCAAGCTGTCTCCCCATGAGATTTGGAGCACTTTGACAATACGGACTGTTTTTTACCTTTCTTTCTATTTCTTGTGTTTAGCATGGTGACTTATACATGCTAGGCCCCTTGATAAATGCTTTTTGACTGACTGACCAAACTGAGGTCCAAAGATATTCAGTGTTTTTTGCAGAGTTATATCATGCTAAAAATATACTGATCCACCTCTATCACATATCTCTGGTCTAGGAGTATGATGTTTGGGGAATCTCAAGGCAACTTTCTTTCCTGATCATATTTAAGGGGGAGAGTAGTCCTTGACTTACACTCATCAGCTTAGCTCCTTCTTAGCAAACACTGCTTACACAAAAGTCCACCGCAAATAATAAATATAGAGTCAACACATTTGTCCAAGCAAAACAGTGAACTGAAGTCAGGGAAGTTACAGAGATTAGAATAGATTTTTAAAAATCCACAAAAGTAATTGAGTTCTATGTCTGAGAGGAAAATGAGATTTCAGCTCAAACCAAGTATCATTTCTCCCAGAAGAATCTATTCTTGCATTCTCTAGAATTTCAAGCATTTCCAGAAACATGATGGGGCTGGCTTCCCATACATGTCTGCTCTCTTCCAGTCTTTCTCTTCCTCTTCCCTGGAGCATACTTTGTCACCCTGTCACTCCTGGAGAGTGTCTGGAACCAGGTCAGTAAATCCCCTACACCTGTATATAGCATCACGTTCAGCCTTCTCTCCACCAATCAGGCATCATCATGTCTTTCTCCATATGTGGCATACAGAACTGCACTACCCTTTACCCACCCCATTTTATGAAATCTGGGTTTCATTATGAATTTAACTACCATAAACATCTCAATATACAAAGCTGAATAAAAAGAGAATCACATATGAAAATGTGATGTTCTGTTATACTCAGTTGTTGGAGGGTTTTTGTTTTTGTTTTTTTAAACACATTAATTTTAACAAGGTAGTAACAAAACTGCCCTGTTTATCTGGAGTCCCTTCTGAACTTCTTGGGTTTTTTTACTTATGTTTTTAACCATTTTGTTGATTTTTTTTTCTATTTTTCTCATTTTCCTTTTTTTCATTACTATAGCTGCCCGCTAACTCATCTCCCACCCACACCACACACACTCTCTCTCTCTCTCTCTCTCTCTCTCTCTCTCTCTCTCACACACACACACACACACACACACACACACACACACACACACTCCTCCCATGGACTCGATTTCCAGGCATCTAAACACAAGGCCTGTGAGTTAGCAGCACTAGACAGTGTCTGCCTCCTTCAAGTTGTGGAAACTGAAGTCTATGGAATTAATCTTCAGATCTGTGGAGGACAGCCTCCAGGTTGCAATCACTTTCAGCTCTCATTTTCTACTTGTTCTCCCAAGAAGTCACATCTCATACTTGCCAAAGAGACCTGGGAAACCAGAGGCCAAGTTCTACCCTAGGAAACTCTAGGGAAATGACAGAAAGTGAAAACATGGCCTGGGAACTGGAGTTACAGCCTTGTAGAGGACAAAGCACATGAAAGTGGCGGGGCGGGGTGGGGGGGAGGGGAGCAGGGTGGTTTTCTTGGTGTGGAAGCCGGGAAGAGCAGGTTGAAGAATCCTAATCTAGCTTATAAGGGGCAGCAGGAAGACAGAACTGTCAGCCCCAAGTACTAACCAATTTCCTCATCTGTAAATGAGCAGGAGAAGGAAATGGCAAACCACTCCAATGTCTTTGCCAAGAAAGTGCCAAATGGGGTCATGAAGAGTCAGACATGACTGAAAAACAACTGAAGGACAACTAACTAGAGAGTAACAAGTCTCTGGCTCATTCTCCCTTCCTGCCTCCCCCTGCTCCATTTGATGAGCTGTTACAAGATGAAGAAGACTTCTCCAACTTTTGCACCCCCTAAAGCACCTCATGGTATACACAAAGGGGCCATGACAGCCAACCTAACCCAATGCCAGGACCTAGGTAAGAAGTGAGGGGGTAGGGGGGCAGCTGGGTGGCACAGAGGATAGAGCACTGGGGAGGACCTGAGTTCAAATCCGGCCTCAGACTAAGCACTTGACACTTACTAGCTGTGTGACCCTGGGCAAGTCACTTAACCCCAATTGCCAAAAAATTAAAAAAAATTAAATTTTAGAAAACTTAGAAATGAGAGGGTAAAGGTCTAAGGGAGGCAATAGACAAAGACAGTTTGGTGCAGTGTAAAAGACCCTGGATTCAGAGTCAAAGGGCTTGAGTTCAAATTGTGGCTATGCCACTGTTTAACAATGTGACCCTTGGAAATGTCATTTCACTTCACTGTGCCTCAGTTTCCTCATCTGTAAAATGAAAAGCTTCTTAGAGATGATCTCTAAGGTCCCTTCCACTTCTAAACTGATGATTCTGTGGCAAGAGCTTACATCGAAAAGCATGTGAGTGCAGAACTTGATTGACTAGTCCTCGGATCTGAGAGCCCAAGGAAAAAGCACCAGCCAGCTTGACTGGGTTTTGGTCTCCCAATTCCACTCCCCACAAGGGAAGGCGAGGTATGAATTTCAGCTAAGATCAGCTGCCTGACTCAAAGTTGTTCAGACTCCCTTGTCCAACCTGTCCCTCTATTCGCCCACTCCCAAAGGGATACCAGGAAATTTCGCTGAACTTGGATGAAAGAGAGGTTCTAAGATTTCTCCTCCTCTGTGGGATGGTCTCTTGTAGCCAAAAACAACAGCGACCATAATAGCTGACATTTATACAGCATTTTGTGATACTTAAAGCCCTTTGCTTACATTAACTCATTTGATTCTCACCACCACCAGGGAGGTAGGTAGATAGACTGTTATTATGCCCATTTTACAGATGAGGAAATTGAGGCCCAGAAAACTTGTCCAGGGTCACAGATCCAGGAAGTTCCAAAAGTAGGATTTGAAGTCAGGTGTTCCTAACTGTAGTGCAATGTCCTATTTACCAGGCCACATTGTCTTTCAAGCTAAGATTTATCCTACTAAATAGTGCGATGTGGTAGTGTAGGGTATGGTCAAATCATGCCAGTTTCCTAGGAGTCATAATCTTGGAAGAGACCAAAGAAGGAACCTTTGGGGACACTTGTTTTCAAGGAGCAAGAGGATCCAGCAAAGGAGAATGAGAAGGAACTATCACTTAACTATCTCTGTGCCTCAGTTTCCTCATCTGTAAAACTGGGATTATGGTTACTTTTCTGTCTTCTTCATGGGACTGCTGTGAGGATCAAATGAGATGGAAGATTTGCAGTAGACTGTAAGTACCTCAAGGACCAGGGCTGTCTCTTTTTTTGCCTTTCCTAGTTCAGGGCCTGGCATAGAGGAAGTACTCAATCAAGGTTTGCCCCATTGAATTAGATGCAGGACTAGGTGTGGAAGCTCTCCTCAAAACTCTAGAACACTGTCCAGAAGCAAGGGATTATTGGTAATTCCTTTCGAAGAATCTAGCCCATTGTGTTATCATCTATAAGGATGGAGATAGGCCAACTGTAAGCCGATTTTTGAGCCAAGGAGAGGTACGGTGGGAAGCTCGTACTTTGTATTGTTGCTAGGAACATTTGCCTCTCAGGATCCGGAGGAGGAAATGGTATTTGTGGTCTTCTGTTTATGTTGGCTCAGATAACAGGGCCCAAATGGCGGAGGTCTCACTTTCCCATCACCGAGCATTCTCCAAAAGCCATTCTGGGCAAGCGGTGGTCCTGGGGACATTCCACAGCCGCTGACCTTTGGCCCTCCCAGCTCCAACCAGCACCATTAGTGGTCTTCCAGCCCTGAGTATTAAATATCTAGGAAGAAAAGAGTTCACTGGGTCACTGGGCTGCACTAACTCTGAATGCCATATTCTGTTTTTTACACCCCAAGGGACCAGATAGAACAGAGCGGTGTCCTAGAGAGCTTTTGTCAAAGAATGGCGGTGCTTTGTAAAGGGAGGCATGCCATGCAGTAAGGTGACTGCTTTTTAAACAAATATACTAAAAGGCAGCATTTCCAATGAATGTTGTTTAATTCAATTCTATTCAATTAGCATTTACTAAATGCCTACTAGGTGCCAGGCAGTATGGCCTATGATGAAGACAGAGAGAGCCATCCTCATAGCTAGGAAGATTTGGGCACCAATTTTGTCCCTGTCACATGCCAGCAGAATGACCCTGGGCATATGACTATCCTTTCAATGCTCTGGGCTATAAGTGGTACAATCCTGAATTGGTAGAGGGAGATTTCTCACCTGGGAGTTCCCTAAACCAATGAAATCACAGATCCAGCTCCTACCTCTTTCCCTTCTACATATCAAACGGAGAGCTAGGCTACAAAGTAAAAATGATATAGTCTCTACATTCAATGCCTGGCACATAGTAGGCATTTAATAAATAATTGTTGATGACCTGCTTCTATAGGAAGAAAACAATAGATAAATGTAGAGAGAGTAAACCACACCCAGAAATGAGGGGTTAGTACTAATTCCTTAAAAAGAATCTGGCTCATTGGAGGAAACATAATTATATGCAAAATCTAGAGAGAAAATACAAAAGACTTTGGGGGAGGAGAGCTAGGAAAGGAGAAAGCATAGGAGCTTGGTGTGAAGGAAGCCTGGAATTCCAACAGACATAGGTGAAAAGGGAGAGCATTCTAGACATGAGGGATGGCCCATGAAAAGGCTTGAAGGTGGGAGATCCCGTGTTCTGCGTGTAAAATAGTGATCAGGCCACTTGAGTTCAGAAGTAGAAGGCGTAAGAGAGACTCATAGGTGGGAGCCAGATTGTAAAGCATGCTTCATCCCAGAGATAATAGGGAGCCACTGACTTCCTCAGCAGGGGAGGGAGGTGGTCGAACCTGGGCTTGATTCCAAAAGGGGGAACTAAGGAGGGAACAGTCTGAAGACTGGCCTGCGGAAATCCAAAGAGAGAGGAAATGGAGTACAAGTTGGGAAATAACTAGTAATGCAGTTTGACTGGAATGCAAGATGGGGAATGATCTGAAATGAGGCTGAAAATGTTGGCAAGAGCCAAATTATAGAGAACATTCAAAATGCCAGGTGGATGGAGCCAAGCTTGCTTTTCACCCTGCAAGCAAGAATCAGAGCCAGTAAGCCCTCCACAATTTGTATTTGATCCTAGAGGCAATAAGCAGCCAGTGAAGACTCTTGAGCAGAGGAGGGATATGGGCAGACTTGTGACTTAAGAAGATTATTGTGGCGGCCATCTGGAGGATGAAATGGAACAGGAGGAAACTGGAGGCAGGAAAATCAACTAGAAAGATATTATAATAGATCCAGTGAGATTCTGGTAAACATTTAACAACTGGCTGGGGGGAAGGGAATGCATGGACAAAATACTTTCAAATTTAATTTGCACTATTAGCATTTTCTCCCATCACTTTCTTGGGTCTAGACAGCAAATTTTACATTTTAAAATGTGAAAAACAAATAAGAGGTGGGCTGGATTTGGCCTGTGCATGGAGCAGTAATTTGTCCACCTCTGTTCTAGACAATCAACAAAACAATTAGTCACCATTGGCAAACTTCCTAGGTATAAATGTTTATGGACAGCTGGGTGGCACAATGGTTAGAGCACCAGGCCTGGAGTCAGGAAGACTCATCTTCATGAGCTCCAATCCAGCTTCAGACACTTTCTAGCTGTGTGACTGTGGGCAAGTCACTTAATACCGTTTGCCTCAGTTTCTTCATCTGTAAAATGCGCTGGAAAAGGAAATGGCGAACCATTCCAGTATCTCTGCCAAGAAAACCCTCAGTGGGGTCACAAAGACACAACTGAAATAACTCAACGACAAAATATTTATACTGATAATTTAAAAAGCAGCTTTGAGCTGACACCAGGGTAGCAAAAGACTCCTTCCCTGGAGTTACTGGGAGAGGTTCTGATTTTAGCAATGCTCCTGCCACTGAAAGTGTAGCGAGTCCCCCTTTAGGAATTGTACCATCCTGATTATATCACTGTTTCATAGGAGGCAGCTAGATGGTACAGTAGATAGACTGCTGGACCTGGAGTCAGGAAGACCTGAGTTCAAATCCAACCTCAGACATTTACCAGCTGTGTGACCTTGGGCAATCATTTCACCTCTTTCTACCTTCAGTTTTCTCACCTGTAAAATGGGAGTAAGAATGGCACTTACCTCCCAGGGTTGTGGTGAAGATTGAGTGAGATCATGTTTGTGAAATGCTTAACATAGCAGGCACTTAATAAATCCTTGTTTTCTTCCTTCCTTTGCTCAAGACCTCTCAGTGGCTCCTCATTTCTTCTACTCAGTTTGGCATTCAAGCCCTCCCCCAAATCTGACCCAGCCTACTATTTTCACTGTCTCTAAAAAATCTTGCCCTTCCTGTATTATTCCATAACCCAACTGAATTTTATCTACTGTACCCCATTTTTGCCCTGACCTCTTCTGTTCCATCCTTTTGTCTATACTACTGCCCATAACTAGAACCTCCATCTATTAAAGTCCATCTTTTCCTTTCTGGCTCTCCTCAGGTGTCCCTGTTCTACCACGTACTCTCTGGTCTGTTTCCCCTGCCCCCGACAGCTGAAAGTGATTTCTTCTCAAATTTCTCATAGCATGCTCTGGACTTCTCTATACTTATCTCTCTCCTCTTTGTATCACTTGTTTGTCTTCCCCCAATTAGACTGCAAGCTTCTTGAGGGCAGAGCCTATGTTTTGTGCATCTTTGCATCCCCAAGACCGCTCAAAGTCCTTAGTAAGTGTTTGTTGAGCTGATTCGAAATCCCTGAAAGTCGGAGGCATATTCCTTTGGCTATCCTCCTTGGTGGGAAATTGTCCTTTAAGGGTGGCTATGATTTTTGGAAAGAGCCCAAAGTAATTTCCCTGATCACTTCTGGCCTTTCCCCTAAAGCCTCATAAAATACTTTGGTGCTGCTCCAAGCTACTTATCATTCACATCAGTCAAACTGACCTCCCTGCTGTTCCCATTTCATGACTTTCCATAGGACTGTAGATTTAGAGCTGGAAGCAACCGACAGTCATTTAGAATATGAGCATAGTCTGAGGGTTGAAAGGGATCATACAGAACAGCTGGCCCATCCCTCCATTTTACAGATTAATAAAAACTGGGGCCAACAGAGATTCAATGACTTGTCCAAAGTCTCACAGATCATAAGTGAGAGGCAGGATTTGAACCCAGATCCTCTGGCTCCAAAGCCCTCTTTCCACTATACTACAATGCCTCTTCAATTCCCTGTTCTGCCTCCATGTTTGTCACAGGCATTGCTCCATGACAAGAATATTCTCCTTCCACCACTTTGTGTCTGTAACTTCCCTCAAAGCCAACTTCAACTGCCTTCACCCACAAGACATTAGCTGATTATACAGTATTCCCTTTGTATATGGTTTGTATTCATCTGTATATATGTTGCCTCTCTCCAGTAGAATGCAAGCTCCTTGGGGGTAGTAACCATTTTATTTGTAATGTTCTTCACTCCTAGACTACCCCTGAACTCACAGGTAAAATCCCCCAGCGAGAAAGCTAACTTGGGCTCAAGGCATTCTGTGGGTCCACACTCCTAAAATTGCAGCTCACAAGCCCCTACTGGTGGTGCATGTAGCTGTAATAGTCAGCCAGGAGACACAATCAGTTCAAAATAAAGGCATTTACTGAGATCAGTAGTAAACAATAATTTTTTTTAAATCTCCCTGTAAGCTTGGGGAACATTTTCCCACAAACACACATACCATCAGTGGGAGAAGTGTATACAGAGTGTACTGGCAGAGAGAGAGGCTCACATATAAGGCAAAAAAGCATTCACCTCTGGCATTTCAGGACCACAGTATCCTCTCTTTTGGGGTTGTGTTTTCTTACCGCTTCCCCACAGACACAGGATCTGGATTGAGCAGGTCAGTTAGCTGGGCTCTCTGGACCTGTTCTTCTCTATCTCAAATCCTGATTGCCAGACCAATTCTATTTTGAAGTCATAGTTGACTCTCTCCTCAGCTGTCAGGGGTCATACTCATCAAGCCTGTTTCTTCTTTCAACTTTTTTTTTATATTCCACCTGTTTTCTCTTGCCTAAGATGTCCTATACTGGCTGAGTAATTTTCACATTGAGACAAAAATGGTATTTGGGGGTAAGAGGATAGAGGAACAAGAGAAAATTGTATGTCAAGACTTGTGTTCTTCCCCCATAACTGCTTCTCCTCTAGAGTACCAAAGGTCACGCTCCTTGGAGATATACCCTGTTTAATTCACCTTAGAAAGTGTCTCAATTTTGTTGTTGTTTTTTGTTTGTCCTTCATTCTCAAAGAGGACCATGAAATCATGAAGGTGATGTCATGACTTGCAAGTGAATTGGATTTAAGTGAGGCAGGGCTGTGCAAAGTCACTGGTCTCTCTTTCTTCTCCAGAGCCATCTGGGTCCAGTGACAGGACATAGATCAGGACAACTGGAGATGGCCCCGGATGCAGTGGGAGACCTTGGTCTTTTTAAGCTAAGGTCTTTTCCAGGTCTTAGTTTGTCTGAGGCAACACCCATTCAGTGATTAAGGTTAGGTAAGAAATGAAGCAAAGAATTGCTCTTTTGACCTAGTCATCATCATTGTTGTTTGGCCTTTGTTCTCGAAGAGAAACACTCCAAGCAGAGGGAACATTTAGGGATGTTGACTGGACCACAGAGTTAGAGAAGGGGAAAAATGTAACACAAGGAAGGTAGATAAGGGTGGTACCAGAGAATGGAATGCTGACTGATGGGATTATGTTTCAATAGATCCATGATTTCATCATTATGGGTATTCCCTCCTGGAGCAACCCATCTGCAACTCCTCATAGTAAGATGTGCCTCTTGTCCACACTATCCCATAAATTCTCCAGTGGAGAATCCATCACATGCATTTCCTTTGGGTCTTTTCACTGAAGATGGCATTGTTACTAGTGTGGCCCTTGAGCCATCTAGCTCTGCTCTTTCATTCTAATTATAGAAGCAACTCACTGTCTTTTCTAATAGCTTATCTACTAGTTGACATCTGCTTCACTTTTGTGGACAAGTTATGTTGTAATCATAACTGACATTTCTATGACACTTTAAACTCTGACCACCACCTGGTTATCCACTGACCATTGGGTTGCTCACAATTTAAATTCTCTGAGGATTACAGTGCTCCATGATTTCACCACAGAGTATCCTGAGTGTTTGAAAGCTAGGTTTTTTTTAATTTGCATTTCTCTAATCAATAGTGATTTAAGGCATTTTTTCATATGACTATAGACGGTTTTAATTTTTTTCATCTGAGAACTGCCTGTTCACATCTTTTGAACATTTATTAATTGAAGAATGACTTGTATTCTTATAAATTTGACTTAATTTCTCTATATAGTTTAGAAATGAGGCCCATATCAGAGATACTGGTTGTAAAAATTCTTTCCCAGTTTTCTACTGCCCTCCTAACCTTGGTTGTATTGGCCTTGTTTGTGCAAAAACTTTTCAATTTAATGAAATCAAAATTACCTATTTTGCATTTCATAATGTTGTCTATCTCCTGTTCCTATTTTTCTGTTCTCCATAAATCTGACAGGTAAACTATTCCACTGATGCTGAGTGAAGTGAGCAGAACCAGGGGAACGTTGCACACAGTAATAGCCATGTTGTGAGATGACTAATGTTGATGGACTTAGCCCTTCTCAGTAATGCAAGGATCTAAGACATCTCCAAAGGTCTCATGATGGAAAATGCTATTCACATCCAAAGAGCTATGGAGTTTGAATGCAGATCGAAGTCTACTATTTGCTATTTTTTTCCTTCTGTTTTGTTTTGTTTCCTCTTTTCATTGGTTCCTCCTATTGGTTCTAATTCTTCCTTACAACACGACTAATGTGAAAATATGTTTTTTTTAAAAAGCCAGTTTTTTGTTTAATAATAATAGCAGGCACTGACATAAAACTTGATTTGTAAAGCACTTTCTATGTTAACTTATTTGATCCTCATAACAATCATTAGAGGCAGGTGCTATTATTGTACTCATTTTACAAATGAGGAAACTGAGGAGGCAGAGGCAAATAACTTATCTAGGATCACATAGCTCTTGAGTATCTGAGGCTGAATCTGAACTCAGGTCTCACTGACTCCAGGCCCAGCACTCTATTCACTGCACTGCCCAGTTGCCTAGCACCTAGCAAAGTACTTGGAATATAAGAAATGCTTAGTAAATGCTAAAGAGGTTGACACTATTTTTCCATATTCAGCCTTGAATGCCATGGGAAGGCAGAACTAAGTCACATATTTACTCTATAGAGAAGCATCTCTCACCTTCCTAACAATGAGAGCTATTCAATAATATAATGATATTAATAATGATGATGACAATGCTAATAATAAATGTTTAGCTTTTATCTGTGTACAAAGCACTTTACAAATATTATCTCACTTGATCCTCACAACAACCCTGGGAGATAGGTGCATTTGTTTATTCCCATTTTACAGATGAGGAAACTGAGGCAGACACAGTTGCCGTGAAGCCCAGGGTCACATGGCTAGAAAGTGTTTGAGGCAGGATGAGAACTTAGTTCGTCCCGTCTCTAGGTCCAGCACTTTTTCCCCTGACTCACCCAGCTCTTTTGTGACTTCTTTGTGATGGGAGTGAGTTCTCCATCACTGGATGTGGAGAGGCTCTTTGTCTATTTGTTAGAGACAGGTGGGTTAGGCTAGATGACCTCTCAGGTCCCCACCCAACTCTAGGATTTTATGGCATTTCAATTAGAATTAGTATTTCTTTATCAGAAAGGAAATACAACTAGTTTAGCATGAAAACAAAGAAGCCCCTCTTGCATTTTCCAATTTAGGAAGTTCCTTTGGCCATCCTGGAAGTGCCATTATCTTTGGCCCCAGAGAGCTCACTAGAAACAGAGTTATTCAACATGTGCTCATCTATTCTCTACTTAAAGATGGCCAGTGAAGGGAACACCACCTCCACAGTAGCCCATTCCTCCCCAGACAACTTTAATTAGGCTGTTTTCACTGACATCAAGACTCCATTTGTCTCATTGTAACTCCACCCCCCACCTCCCCACCCCCACACTCTTGATTTTCCCCTCTGGGGCCAAGCAGATCAACTAGTCCTCTCTTCTGTTCTCTTGAAGACATTCATCATCTTTTGCTCTCCCTGTCACCAACCTGAGCCCCTGCTCTTCCTTACTCCAGGCAAGCCCTCCCCTAGTTCTTTCTTCTAGTTCTCACCTGGCAGGATCTTAAGGTCTGTAACTATCCTGGTTGCCTACCTCTGGACACTCTCCCACTAAACACTGACCAATCAGGCTGGCCACAAGGGGACAGATTCTTCATCACAGCAACTCCTGAAGACCATCTGCTAACTTCAGGAGGGATTTCAATCTGCATCAGCCACATCAAAGTCACAGATCTTCTGAGAATTAAAGGGCACACACACATATTATATATAATAATGCCTATTTTACTAATGAGTAACCAAGGCACAGAAAGTTTAAATGACATATCCAAGGTCACACAGTAAGTCAGGGTGGCTGAGTAGGGGTTCTTTATTTTTTCAATCACACTACAATCTTTTTGGAGAAGTATCATAGTACAGTAGATAGAGGGCTAGCCTTGGAGTCAGGGAGACTTGAGTCCAAGTGCTGATTCTGTCATATACAGGCTGTGAGACCTGAGTAAGTCATTTAACCTCTTATATGCCTTACTTCCCTCATCTGTAAAATGGGTATAATAATAGCACCTTCCTCCCTGTGCTGTTGTAAGGATCAAATGAGATAACACTTAGGAAGTACTCACCACAGTATCTGACACTTAGTAGGTATTTAATAAAACCCTTAGTGACCCTCTGCAATTTCCTATTTAAGTAGGAAGGAAAGAAACAAGGACACTAAGTGGGAAAGTGGATAGATCACTGGGCCTGGAGTCAAGAAGACCTAAGTTTAAAACCTGCCTTAGATAATTACTAGCTATATGACCTTGGGCAAGTCATTTAACCTATTTGACTCTGTTTCTTCATCCATAAAATGGGGATAATAATGATATCTGCCTCCCAGGGTTGTTGTGAAGCTCAAATGAGATAATATTTGTGAAGTTCTTAGCACAGAGCCTGACACATAGTAAACACTATTAAAATGTTGTTACTGTTATTGTTTTGTTTTTCCTTTTTTCTTATTATTTAACAGAAGAGCTGCCCATCTGCCAGCCTTGGTATGCTCTCTCATTGATGAGCTTACAGGGCCAGGCTCTAGTGCATCCAAATGTTTCGCCCTCCTCCCAACCCATCCCTACCACCAACCTCCAAAGGCTGGGGGCTTCCTAAGTAAATTTGGATACACACAGATCAAAGGGGATCTGAAAATAAACGCAACATGGGGAGTAGACCGATGGAAAACCAAAAACAGCGGCATGGTCTAAGCCACTAATTGAGATGGTCTCTGATTTGAGATGTCTCACCTGCCCTCTGGTCTTAGTGGGATAGCAGTAGAAATATAGGAGGAAATTGTCCAGTGAAATAATAGCGGGAAATTGACCAGAGCAGAAAGGAAGGCCTATTGAGGATTTCCCCTCCATTTTCTTCTCATTTTTACCCAATTACCCAGAGACCAGTAGCCTTCTTCTGGGCCTGTTAAGGAAGAGAGGAGATAAATGTGGGGAAGATGATTCTGATGCTGCACATGCGGGGTCTGGCACTCCCTCCAGAGGCTGAGCAGGTTTGATAAGCCAGAGAAATCAGCAGGGATGAAATAAAAATGGGAATGGGAATGGAAATGGGGATGTGCGAATTGAGGTTTTGGAAATGTTTGTCTAATTCTGGGTGAGATTCCTGAGGACTTTACAAAGGGGTACATCTCACACCGCTGATGTAGCAGAAACAAAACAAACCAAACAAACAACAACAAAAAAAACCAAGACAAGCAAGCAATTACCCTGTGTGTGTGTGTGTGTGTGTGTGTGTGTGTGTGTGTGTGTGTGTAAGTGGGGAGGGTATCCCCCTCTTCTGGAATTTATTGAGGCAACAGCTTGAAAATAATTTGATTACAGGCAGCCAGCTCCAAAAGATTGCTTTGAGGGATGGGCTAGAGGCCGAGGATGTTCAAGAAAGAGGGTGAGTGGGACAAAGAAATGGAAGGTGGACAGGGCTTCTCTATAACCTTTCTCATGACCACAGGGAAGCTTTGTGCTCCACTGGTATCCCCTCCATTTCAGGGGAAAGTCATATAGGCCCCCAGACTTTGAATAAATCTTTCATAGTGACTCATGGGAGACTGTAGGTGAGAGTCACCCAGGACGGGTGTGCTTGGACAGGTAACAAGTTGTATTGTTGGAGGATGCACCCACACCAAGGAGACCACAGACCTCTTGGAGTATGATTAGAGAGCAACGTACATTTTTGTGAGTCCTGGACTCTTTGGCAGCATGGTGAAGTCTGTGGAGCCCAGACTAATGTTTTTAAATAGAATACACGGGATTCAAAAGGAAACCAACTATGTGAAACTAAAGATGTATCTTTTTCCACCCAGATTCATGCACCCCTCCTGAAATACAAAAGTCTTAGTATGGTTTTTAAAAGCTTAAAACTAAACTAAGACTTGGGCATTTTGATAGTCAACATCACCATAGACTTCCAGACTGTGAATCCCTGATATAAAGGGATTTCTCTTTTTTTGTTTTGTTTTGTTTTGCTTTTTACTTTTTTAGTGATTTCTCTTAAACAACCCTGAGACAATCAAAGGGATCAGGTTGCAAAATCTCAGATCCGGTCCCTAATCCTGGGAAGGAAGGAAGAATGCATTTATTAAACACCAACTATATGCAGCTAGATGGCACAGTGCCAGGCCTAGAAGACTCATCTTCCTGAGTTAAAATTTGACCTCAGACACTTCATAGCTGTGTGACCCTGAGCAAGTCATTTAACCCTGCTTGCCTCAGTTTCCTCATCTGTAAAATGAGCTGAAGAGGGAAATGGCAAACCACTTTAGTATCTTTGCCAAGAAAACCCCAAATGGGGTCACAAAGAGTAGGACATGACTGAACAACAGCTATGTGCCAAGCACTGTGCTAAGTATTTTATAAACATTATCTCATCTTGATCCTCACAACAATCCTGTGTGGTAGGTGTTATTATCCCCATTTTACAGTTAAGGAGACTGAGGCAGACAGAAGTTAAGTGACTTGCCCAGGCTTACACAGCTTATTAAGTCCCTAGGGTCAAATCTGAACACAGGTCTTCCTGACTCCAGGGCAAGGGTTCTCTCCACTGCACCCCTAGCTTCATCACCAAGGAGCCTACATCCGCAGATGCATGGGAACATTTTAATATTATGATAACAACAGACATTCCCATAGCTCTTTAAAGTTTGCCAAGTGCTTTTTTATAGTATAATCTTATTCAGGCTTCACAATAAACCTGTGGAGGCAGCTACAGCAGGATTTGAAACTATCCTATTTCATAGATGAAGAAACTAAGATTCCAAGGTCTTCCATGACTCATGAGGGATCACACAGTAGTGTCAGAGCAGAGGTTTGAAGCCAGGTCCAGTCTGACTCCAGGGCCAGGGCTCCACCCATTCAACCGTTCTGCCCTCTCTCAGAAAGAGAAAATCATGGCAATCTGGTCAACCATTCTTTTGCACTTTCATCCATTTACAAGTGGGCAGTTTTCCCTGCCCTCCCCCAATATAGCCCAACCTAAAATTATTGCTTGAGAAGGTGGGACCAAATCCTGCCTCAAACACTTCCTCCTTCTGTGACTTTGGATAAATCACATAGTCTCCCCAGGCTTCAGTTTCCTTTTTTTTTTTTTCAGATGAGGAATGGTTAAACCCCACAGCCTCAGAGGTCCTTTCCAGATCTAAATCTAGAATCCTAAGAAATAAATGTATGAAGGCCAAACTTCACCTCTCTAGGCCTCAGTTTCCTTCTTCGTAAAGGGAGAAGTTTGGATTAGGTGACCTCCAGAGACATTTTTGTGGAGTTCTGTGGGTATGAATCTACAATCCACACCCAATTTCCAAGAATCAGTGATCAGAACTCCCATACTTTTCGTGACTGGTTTGAAGTACAAAGGGTTAAAAGAGAAAAAGAAAACAAATTCCCCAGCAAAGACACTGCCAGCAATTGCCTGGCTCCCCCCTGGGAGAGGGGCGGCAGAAGGGGGCTTCTGCAGCTGGCTTCTGACCCTTCTGTTGATGTTGAGAACTGAAGGGCTTGGGGGCTGCTTCTCCTTGGAATGAGTGTTTTGGATGCCAAGTAGGGAGGACGATGCCATCACCTGGGAAAGGGATCAGGTTGCTTTGCTGGACGGTGAAGGGGAAAATGTAGTGATTAATGCAGAAAAGTGTAAAATAATAAGCGGGGGGGGAGAGAGAGAGAGAGAGAGAGAGAGAGAGAGAGAGAGAGAGAGAGAGAGAGAGAGAGAGAGAGAGAGAGAGAGAGTCTCCAAATGGAGGAGCCTGCTGGCATACAGATCAGCAAAGGGACTTGGGGGTTATTGTCTAAAAAAAATTCTTCAAGCCCTCATCTTGCTACATTGGTATTCTCAAAAGAAAAAATAAAAGAGTGCAGGATACTGAAATGCACCAATAGGGAAAGAGAATGCAAGTATAGAAACCCCCAGCTATAGGAGACAAGAGTGGGTTGGTCATCATTGGTAAGTGCCCCCAAATTCTAAAGCTGAGCAGCTCTAATAGAGGAAGCTTGGAAGGCATGTGATGAAGGAAGCAGTTGTTATTGTTTGTTGTGTTTTCCCCTGGCATACTGCTTTTAGCATGTTTGTAATTAAAGAACAATATATCCTTGAGGAAGGACAAGGAAAGGCCTCTCAAGGGGCTGAAGGAAATGTACATAATGGAAGGCATTGTGTGAGGTGGAATCACTATAGGCTCTTCAAGAAGGGAAGAACATATCATCCCTGATGAGGAGTGTCTGGTTCCCAGGAGAATCACTCATCCAACAAGAATTTATTAAGCACCTCCTAGGGGCAGCTAGGTGGCGCAGTGGATAGAGCACCGGCCCTGAAGTCAGGAGGACCTGAGTTCAAATCCTAACTCAGACCAAACTCTTGACACTTACTAGCTGTGTGACCCTGGGCAAGTCACTTAACCCCAATTGCCTAGAAACAAACCAACCAAAAAAAAAAAAGCACCTCCTATATGTCAGGTACTAGATTGGGATCTGGGGGGAGGGGAATGGCAAAAGGATGAGGTGGGCATTGTAGTGCATGCATGAAATGGAATCCTATTGTGCTGTAAGAAACAGAATTTGGAGAATTTGGGACAACACAGGAAGACTTCTCTGAACTGATGCAGAGGGAGGTAAGCAAGAGCCAAGAGAACAATATTTACAATGACTCCAAAAAAGTTAAGAATAATCAAAAAGAAAGAAAACCCTGAACACTATGTAACTGTAATGGCCAATCCTGGTCCTGGAGGAGCGATGATGAGATGCACCTCCCTCCCTTCCTTGGAGAAGTGGAGGACTGTGGGGGTGGAGCATTGACTATGCTATCAAATACATGTTGGTTTGACTTACCTACTTTTTTTTTGTGGCAGAGAACAGCTCACTGGGGGGGGAGGGGGAGATATCCAGTAACAAATGTAACCTAAAGATAAGAGGTATCAATACTTTTTCAAAAGATCATTCTGACCAAGATCTTCCATTGCATAGAAAAGGAAATAGAGGACCAGAGAGAAAGCAGAGGTGGAAGGGACCATACAGATAGTCTAGCCTCCCCTGCCATCTTGCAGAGGAGCAAACTGAATCCCAGAGATTGGTTTGTTGAATGGATATGTGAATCTGGAACCCAAGTCTCTTAACTGCCAGTCTGGGTTTTGGATTTTGGTTTTGTTTGTTTGTTTGTTTGTTTGTTTTTGTGATACCCCAGTAGCCTATCTAGATGAATATCCCTCAGACTTGATGGTAAGATTGTCACTGTCCAGAGTTTTCTCATCTTGAAAAAAAGCGCAACATTGTCTCTCCATCCCAGCTGAACATTTTGCATTCTGGATAGCACATCCATTTAGAAAATGGCAAATGCACCATTCTAAAATGAATACTGACATGTTGGCAGCAGAGCAGCAAGGGCCCAGCTGGTTGGCGCTCATCACGGGATGGCAGAGGGCCATTAGTCTGGTCCATCAGGATGAGGAGGCCCGAGTTTTCTTCTCAGATCATTCATTGGCTTGACATGGAGCTCAGTTTGCCAAACTGTAAAATGGGTGGAATAAGAACACTGTGTGTGTGTGTGTGTGTGTGTGTGTGTGTGTGTGTGTGTGTGTGTGTGGTGGGTGGATGAATGGATGAGACTGTACAGTGAGGCAGAGTGAGTTAGTTATAAGGCTTCAAAAAAGATCTGGCAAGGGACAAAATTGTGCTCTGGCTTTCTTGTCTCTTCCTGGCCTTTAGTGCCTGTATCCCCAGTATTCCTCCTCACCCCTTGAAGAATGATTCTTTTCTCCCTTACCTCATCATAATATTCTGCCTTCCTCAGTAAATGGATCATAAGGATGTAAAATCTGAAGGGACCTATAAGGCCAGCTAATCCAGCCTCTCAGTTTAGGAGCCTGAGGCTGAGGAATGTTAAGTGACTTGACCATTATCATAATAAGCATCAGAGGTGAGATTCGAACCAGGTCCCCTAACTCCAGAGTGAATGTTCTTTCCAATGGCTTACTGTAAGCAAGAGGGGAAGGAGGAAGTGAATAAGCATGTATATGGTGCCTGCTGTGTGCCAGGCACCGTGCTAAATCCTTTACAAATATCATCTCCTGTAATCCTCCTAACAACCCTGTGAGATTGTGCTATTATTTTCCTCCCTTTTATAGCTGAAGAAATTGCGGCAGACAGAGGTACAGTGAGTGGGCCAGGGTCACACAGCTAGAAAGCACAGAGCTGCCCAAGGACACACGTCTGATTAAGAGGAGAGCCCAAGAATAAGGCATTTCCTGCCTCCAGGCTCCTGACTCCCTGCTCTCTCCCTCCCCAAATCCCTTTTCCCTAATCCTGTCCCCCAAAGGGGGAGTGGGGAGGAGGAGCGGGGAAGGTTGGAGAAGTGGGAAATCTCCCTGCATTGTGCCCTGTCTTCTCATTTGAGTCCCCGAGGAGATTAGAGTGAATTAATTAGGAGAAGAGTATGCTTGGAGCTTTGTGGAGCCTGAATATGAACGTTTTCTCCGTCCTCAGGAACCCACTCAGACACCCAAAGAGATGTTCCTGCCCTGAGGGTGCGACGCTCATGGAGTCACAGGGAGAATTGGAAAATGAAGCTTTGTCAGAATTTAAGGAGGCTACAGAGCAGGATTCTCACGCCTGTTGGTCTCAGGACCCCTTTGCACTCTTGAAAATTTTTGAGGGCCCCCCCCAAAGAGTTCTTGTTTATGTGGCTTATATCTATAGATACCTACCATATTAGAAATTAAAACATCTTAGTTTTATTATAAAAATGGTTTTGACCTTACATACCCCCTGAAAGTGTATCAAGGACTCCCAGTTATCCCCAGACCATGCTGTCTCACAGTCTAGAATATCGGAATTGGAGGGAGCCTCAGAACAGAGAATGTTGGAGCTGGGAGAAAGCTTAAGTCAAATGGACCTTAGACAAGAGAATATTGGAGCAGGAAAGGACCCTGAGACCTTTATTTCTTCCTAGATGATTGTGAGAGCTTCTTACCTCAAACTCCTGCCTCCGATCTTTTGTCCTCTCAAGTAATCTTAGCATTCCCCTCTAATTACAGCGATCCCCTACTGAGGGCTCTTCAGTAGATCTTCTTGTACCCACATTCCCCTTCTCCCACCCGGGCCATGTACTCTTGCCTGCAGCAGCTCCAGCCTCCTGGCTGTTCTTCCAACAAGACCCTCCATCTCTTGGCTCCAAGCATGTTCTCTGACTGTCCCCCATTCCTCC
Source organism: Phascolarctos cinereus (assembly GCF_003287225.1). Taxonomy (NCBI): domain Eukaryota; kingdom Metazoa; phylum Chordata; class Mammalia; order Diprotodontia; family Phascolarctidae; genus Phascolarctos; species Phascolarctos cinereus. Next base: position 18,073,856 of record NW_027555625.1, on the reverse strand, counting down.
TTATCTCCACTGTTTCCCTGGCTTCCTTCGAGTCCCAACTAAAATCTCATCTTTTACAGGAAGCCTTTCCCAACCCTCTTAACTCGAGTGCCTTCGCTCTGTTGAGTAACTTTAATTTAGTCTTATATTTATTTATTGTTTATTTAATCTTTAATTTAGTCACTTTAATTTTATTATATATACATATGCACTTTGGTTTGGACATAGTTGTTTACCTATTGTTCTCCCACCCCTACCCTGGTCAGACTGTGCACTCCTTAGAGCCAGCACTGTCTTTTGCCTTTCTTTGTAGCCCCAGCCCATGAGAACAGTGTTTGGCACACAGTAGGTGCTTAATGAATGCCTGTTGATGACTTGACTTAGATCCCCTTGCCTGCTGAATAAAGTACAAATGCCTAGTCCTGTCATTCATGGCCTTCCGTAATTCTATCATTCAAGGCTTCCCAAGATCTGGCCCCTTCCTAATTATCCAGGCTTGTCTCTCCTTGACACACAAATGTTAGATGTCCTCACCAAACCGACGTGCTCCCAGCCCCACCTCCCCCACTTGTTCTCCTCCTGCTATCTTAGGTCTGTCTGTGCCTTTCTTCATTCCGTCCCCACGTCTCTTAATGACGTCTTGAAGGTGCCACCTCTTCTATTAAGCCTTCGCCGTCTCCCCACCACCACCATCTTCCTCTCACCCCTACCCCCACTTTCCCAAGGTGAAAGCAAGAGCTCCAATTTCTTATAACAGCAAACCTCTTCTGGGGCACAGTGCTTAGAGTGTTGGACAAAGAGTCAGGGACACCTGGCTTTAGGTCAAGCCTTCTCTAGCCTTGGGCAAGTTACTTAACCTCTGTCTCAGTTTCTTCTTCTGTAAAATGGGAATAGAGTAGCTAGGTAGCACAGTTTATAGAGTTCAAATCCAGCCTTGGATACTAAATAACTGTGTGGCCCTGGGCAAGCTACTTAATCTGTGTCTCAATTTCTTCGTCTCTAAAACGTGGATAATAAGCACACCTACCTAGCAGGGTTGCTCCAAGATCATGTCTGTAAAGCACTTAAAACCCCATACAAATGTTAGCTATTCCCGTCATGTTGATTATTTTCTCTGTTTCTTTTATATCATGGTTATCAATCACCTGATCACAACCATTTATTAAGCACTCAATATGTGCCTGGTACAATTCTAAGCCCTGGGGCAACAAACAGACATAAAAGACATCCCCTGCCCTCAGGTAGCTGCCAGTCTAGAGGGGGAGACTGCATGAAAACAGCTACGTCCAAACAAGCTATTGACAGGATGATTGGACGTACTCTACAGAGGGGAAGCACTAAAATTATGGGGGTTAGGAAAGCCCCCTCCATACACACACATGCCCTGGCATGAGGTCTTCCCCAAGGGCAGCCTTGAAGAGCCAAGGGCCCCAAGGCATGTAGCCAACTTTAAACCGTGAGCTGTGGTAGATGGTGGATGACGCCCAGTCAACAGATCGCTAGGATTTTTCTGGGTCCCATTGAAATCCTACAACTTACAAAGAAATTACAAATTATCAATAAGATGTATTTTTTTGAAAGGTACATTGACAGCTGGAGAATTTGGAAAGGTGATGCTTGAACTAAGCTTCGATGAAAACTCGGGATTCTAATATGATAATTATTTGCACATGTAACCCAGATAAACTCTGGGAATACTTATTCCCAACTCCCACTCTGATAAGTTGGATCCCCAAGGAAAGCTACATGTTCCCCTTATGACTCCGGGGGTACTCATGAGGGGTTGAGGTGATTATTCTGATGTGTTCTCCTCTATGTCAAGGGGAGAGTCTCATTTAATCAATTAACATCAATTAAATTTTACAGGAGAATATTCACTGAGGTTATAGCAATAACAGAAATTCAAACATTTCACCCTAATACCTGGAGTGAGAGCACACTTTCCCCTAACCCACATTGTTTTCTGGAGAGAGTGAGCTTAAAGTTAAGCTTAAGCATTTTCTACAAAGTATTCACTTCCAAATGTACCACAATCAATAGATGAGTTACTGACACTTTTTTTGGTGTTGGTCTGGGCCAAGCAGGTTTCTCTTATGGGCCTTACCTGTCCTGACTTCCAGGACCTCCTAGACTGGACTCCAGACTCTGGACCTCAGATAGCAAACCATTCTAACCTTTCAAAGTTCACCAAGTCATTCCTGTCTCCTAAAAACAGGAAAGAACAGACCCAAAGAGGCCAAGAACAGAGACCCATATTCATGTTCAGAAACACCAAACAGATTATCCCAATTCCCTTACACCTTTTAAATAATCAGAGGAGCAGAGGTTCAGAAACTGGAAGGGACCTTAAAAGTCATCCACTCCTTTCATTTTACAGGTAAGGAAACAGAGGCCTCGAAGGGGTAAATGTCTTTGTCAAGGTATTAATTTATTAGCTTTTTAGCAATTTCTGAATCATTTGTGGTGGTGATCATGAAGAATGAGACTTAGTGAATTACAGACATTCCCCTGCACTCCTCCATCATACAGCCAGGACACTTTTCCTTCCTTCCTTCCTTCCTTCCTTCCATCCTTCCTTCCTTCCTTCCTTCCTTCCTTCCTTCCTTCCTTCCTTCCTTCCTTCCTTCCTTCCTTCCTTCCTTCCTTCCCTCTCTTTCTCTTATATCAATTCAAGGTCTTTTCCTTTGGATGCTTCTCTCCTCCCTCTACTATCCTTTATTCATTTCTTCTTAGAAGAGGACCTTGCCTCCTGCTTTTCTAAGCAGCTAGAGAACATTCACTCATTTTGTGTCCTCTTCTCCCAAGTCCCCTTGCCCCAAGCCCCTCTATGACATCCCCAAATCTATCATCATCTTGCCTAGCATCTGAGGATGAGGTGGTCTGGCTTCTTGCCCAGGCCAGTCCCTCTACTTGTGCTTTTGAGCCCATCCCCTCCTTTCTCCTAACTATGCTTTCTCTAACAATCGTTCCCTCCCTTTTATCTTTGATCCCTCCTTATCTATCGGTTTCCTCCCTGTTACCTACAGATATACTTGGGTCTTCCCCATGCTGAAAAGGTTGGGGACCAGTTGCCTGAAATCCCAATTTGGTTTGAAATGCCCTGGTGGTTCCTACCTGACAAGAGAGGAAATAGCAGGGGTAACAGGACCCGGCAGGGCCTGCTGAATGGGGGCAGGGGAAGACTGGTTGATTGGCTGGGTGATGGACCAGGGATTTAGGGATCTTAGCACTAATCCCAGCCCTAGCTGTGAGACCCTGGGAAAGGCTTTCTGTGCTGCTGTCCCTTGATCTATGAAATGGGAATAATAATAAAAATTCTGATTTAGCCCAGGAGGAATAATGAGGGAGGATTATAAAGCACTTCGTAAATACTGTATGAAGGTGTTGTAGAAATGATTGATGGTCATCGTCATTGTGAGATGCAACAAAAACGGAGGCATGCCTGAGCCTCTTGGATGGCTCCCAGCCCCCATTACTCACTGCTACCATCATCAGCTCTCCCACAAGCTCTGCTGGTTCCATGATTATGTGTGCTATGTGACTGTGAACTAGTCACTCACCTTCTTTGTTCTTTCCCTTGATTATAAAGTGGGGAAAGCTGCTGGTCTAAAATGGTCATCCTCTTTGAACCAGAATCCTGCCCTCCAAGGAAATCAGAGATGAAAAGGAAGTCTCATCTACATCAAAATATTTCATAGGAGCATTTTCTATGGTAGCAAAATCTGGAAACAAAATAGAATTTTGTCGATCAGATAATAGTTAAAGAAAATATGGTCCATGAATGTGATGAAATATTAATGGACCTGTAAGAAATGGCTATTGTCTTAATAGGTTGTATCTATATAGCTCTTTAAGGTTGGTGTGTATATACACGTATATGTATGTATATGTCTATATATATAAGCGTATATGTGTATATGTACATATATATGTGTATACATAAATTATATACATTATGTAAATACATAAAATATATTATATAAATAATATATAAGATATATAATATAAATATATAAAATTATATACATATACATTTGTCTCTTATGACAATCTCGTGAAGTAGGTGCTGTTATTATCCCCATTTTACAGATGAGAATGACAGAGGGAATGAGAATTGCTCATGCTTATACAGTATCTGGTGTAGAATTTGAACTCAGGCTTTTCTGTAGCCACAGTGCCATCTAAGGATTCAGAGAAGCCTTGGAAGACTCACATAGACTGATGCAGAGTGAAGGAAGCTGAACCAAGAACACAGCCCGTACAATAACTATAACAATATGAATGGAAAGAAGAATGACAACAAAACAAAATTAACCCTGTGCAATTATATGCCCCTTAGCACGGTGGCCAGAACAGCGTTCTTGTTCAGTTGGGTCTGACTTTTTGTGACCCCATTTGGGGTTTTCTTGGCCAAGATACTAGAGTGGTTTGTCATTTCCTTCTCCAGCTCATTTTACAGATGAGAAAACTGAGGCAAATGGGGTGAAATGTCTTGCCTAGGACTACACAGCTGGTAAGTATCTGAGGCCAGATTTGAACTCAGGTCTTCCTGACTCCAGGCCTGGTGCTCTATCCATTGTGCCACCTAGCTGTTCCCCTGGCATATAGTAGGTGCTTAATAAATGTTTCTGATACTGCCACCACTCTGATGTGGGTCTTCGTCACCTCACACCTGGACTGTTGCTGTAGCTGCTGGGGGGGGGGGCGCAGTTTCTGCCTGCTTCATGTCTCTTTTGACATCTTCCCCTATCCTGTTCATCTTCCTAAAGTACAGATGTGACCACACCACCATCCTCTTCATTAAACTCCAGTATCAAACTATAAAATACTCTACTAGTCTTTGAAAGCCCTTCCCAAGCTGGCCCCTTCCTACCTTTCCAGTCTTCTTACACCTTACCCCCTCACCCTACCCCCACATACTCTGAGGTGCAGTGATATTGGCATCCTGGCTGTTTCTTAAACATAACCCAACATCTCTCCACTGAGTGTGTTCACGGACTGTCCCCTATTCCCAGAAGCCTCTCCCTTCTCATCTCTGCCTCCTAGCTTCCCTGGCCTGACTCAGGTCTCAGCCCACAGGCCCATCTTCTGCAAGAAACCTAGAAACTTAGCCCCCCTTAATCTTAGCACAGGCCTTCCCTCTGCCATTACCTCAACTTTAACATGTATATATAATACATATGTCACATATATTTGTATACATACATACATACATATATATATACATATATATATATATATATATAATATGAAATATCACATGCCTTGTTTATACAGAGCTGTTTGGATTCTCTCTCCCTCATCAGACTGTGAGCTCCTTGAGGACAGGGACTGATTTTTTCCTTTCCTTTCTTTGTATCCCCAGTGCTTAGTACAGCACCTGGCACATAGTAGGGGCTTGTTAAATGCTAGTTGAGTGACTGTCCACAATAAGCTGTAGAGAAGAACTAAGAAAGTGACCTTCCCTCATTTCTATGCCAATTGTGGGAATAGGACATAACATATGCTACCAGATTCATTTGATGTTTGAAAGACCCTAAAGTGATAGATTGGGAACCAGAAGAAACCACCTAGTTCCAACTCTCCTTTTTAGAGGTGAGAAAAACTGAGGCTGGGAGATGTTAAATGACTTGCCCAAGCTGTCTACTGCAAGGTACAATCCGAAGCTGCCTCTGCACATTGGTTAGTGTGGCTAACATGCTTATGTCTGCATTCTTTTACATTTTTGTTATGATTTGCCGGGTAAGGGAGGAGGGAAAGCTAGATAAATGAAGATCATGTGAAAACAAAAGACATCAATAAAAAAAGAAAGTTAAAAATTTTTAAACAAAAAAAAGACTTTTGCTGTCTCAGAGGCTATTTTAAAGCACCTTAACTGGGTCAGAGCCAAAGCCCTGTGGGAGACATGGTGCTAAGCACACACTGGCCACGTAGTAATTGCTTGTTGGTTGATTGCTTGAGTGACTGATGGTGGGGGATAAAAGATTCCTGGATTTAGAGTTTGATTTTCAAATCATTCAGTCTGACTTCTTTGTTTTACCAGACAGAGAAAGTGCAGTGAGGGGCTGGATTTGGCCAAAGCCACCCAGAAAGAAAGCAGCAGAATTCAGCAGGATTAAAACACAGGTCTCTGATACCAAAACCAGTCTGCTGGCTCCAGGACTGTATCACCTCCATCCTGGTCTCCCCCATCTAGCGAGCTGGAGACAGAATGGTGTAGGAGAAAACTGGCCATCTGGAGTAGGGGACATGGGTTCAAATGCTGACTCCCCTTGCTGCTGGGGCTATCTTGAAAAAGTCAACTTTCTCTCTCCAAGCTTTGATTTTCTCATCTGTAAAATGGAAGGGTTAAGCCAGATGATCCTTGTGATTCTTTCTTACTCTGACATTCTATAGTCTAAGCTCAACATTCTATGTTCTAAATTCAACGTTCCATTTTCCAAGCTCAACATTCCATTTTCTAAGCTCACCATTTTATGTTCTAAGGTCACTTCCAGCTCTAGCAGTCTATGTCAATTCCAGAGCAGTCCAAGATGTCAGATCTCCAAACGCAGGTACCACAGAATATTGGATTATTGAGCTGGGGGCTCTTTTTTTGGGAGATGGATTTTTGGCCATCTCCTCCCAGTCAGTCATCTGTAGGTAGGAGAGAGCGGGGAGCTACAGGTAACAAATTATTTTTAGCCACAGCTTGTTATTTGGAGCCGCTCCCCCCATATGTTGTTGTGGTGCGATTCCTTGCATGGTTTTTCTCAAATATTTGTAACATATGTCACATCTCTATGCAGATTTTAAATTATGAATGCGTTTCATCCAATCCCTTCTCAGGAGGTGGGGGAGAAGAAATCCAAGTTGAGTACTCCCAAGCAAGACCCAGTGGTCTCTTGGGCATCCTCGCGCACGCAGGTAGACACATCTGGTGAAATGCATCACACGAAATTAGTATCAAGGGTATTGAAGCTCCAAGACTACAGGCAGACAATTCGCTTGTAATGCACTGCTTTGGAGATCGGTGGAGAAACTGGAATCCCAATCCTCCAGTGAAATGAGTGGGACTAAGAGGCCTGCTCAAACGGGAAAGTGAAGATCAAAGAGGCCCTGTCCAAATTGGCTTTCCAAACAAAGCAGCCCCTCCGAGCCCCCAGGAGGCCCCTGCCGCTAATTTTATCAAGTCTCCCGGGCTCTCGAGCTATTAAATACCAATAAATAAATGTTTGCACCGGCTTTGCCAGTGGCCTGTTTGTCTGACAAACAAGCTCATTCCCTTTTAAGTGGGAGATTTTAGGCCGACTAATAGAATTAATCTATTTTTCATGGAAACGTGCATGGCTTTTACTTAAGGAATCTACCTACTCCTCAGCCTTCCTTCCAGCTAGCTTACCACCCCCTCCTTTCCTGCCCCCCCACCCCCCCAGCATCCTCCCGGCACACAGCCAGCCCTCCATGAATATTTCAATACAGCCTGGGCTTTCAGATCAATATAGGCAACTCTCAAGCCTTATTGATTTTCAGAGGTTTGACTCACAAGGGTGATAAAATATTTCTCGAGTTATGAAACCTGAGTTAAAGAGTCTTTGCTGACCCTTCAGCATTTACCAGACATCTCTGTCTCTCCCCAGCACCCCCCCTCCCCACCATCTCCCTCTCTTTTCTCAAAGCAACAGCCAAGATTTATGACTAGGCAGTAAGTCCTGGCCAGGAGGGCAATCAGCTCCCGATGGGCCCACTCCAGGTCAGGAAGGGAAGAGGCCAAGGGGAGAGAGCAGCTGGGAGTGTGAACTGGGCTACCACTGCTCCCCGATTGCTGAGATCCTCCCTCCCTGCTTTCCCCCTTCTTTCTCTGATTCATTTGTCACTGTGGTGGACTCCTCCTCCCGCACACCTCTTCAGATGTAATCCCAGAAGGGGACCCTAGCAACATACGAGGAATTCCCCACTGAGGTACAGGAGCTGAGCTGCTCCATATGGGAAGGAAAGGAACTAATTATACAGTCATCCATGTCCTCTGCTGGGTTCTGTGTCATTAGAAGTTGATTCAGCCTAGTCTGTAGCTTCGGCTGTGGACCCAGGCTCTGTGGGGAGCTTGGCCAAAGGGACGGCCAACTGCTGCCATAGACAGAATGATTTTAAAGCCACTCTTCCCTCAGGGTCATGACCATGGTGATTTAGAGTAGGGAGGGACCTCTGGCATCATCGAGAAGACTTTTTCAGCTCATATGGGAGGAAACTCAAGACCAGGGGCTTGAAGTAATCTGTCTTTAAATCAATCAAGCATTTATTAATCACCGACATTGTACCTGGCACTGTGCTAAGCTTATCAAGTACATGAATGAAATGTGAAATGAAACAATTCCTAATTTCAGGGAATTTATATTCTATTGGGGGGAAGCTTATATTGTGTGTGTATAATATATATGTGTATGTATGTGTATACATAATATATATACCATTTCACATACATACACACATATATGTAAGCACAGGGGACAAGGGTCTAGACCTGTAATTTTATTGGCATAGGAATCTCCTGGATGAGGCAACTCTATCCATCAATGCAGGCAGGCACTTTCTCTGAAAGTTATGGTCTTAGCTGCCCAGAACAGTGATGTCAAACAAATCAAAATGGAGACGCTAAACCGTAGGCAAGGCTGCCCACAGGCTGCATGTTGACTGAGTTTTTAAATGTAACATTATCTCTGCTTTTTTAATTTTGTAAAATATTTCCCACTTACTTTTTAATCTATTTTAGGGGCACTCTGGAGCCACGTGCTCTTGCAGTGTGTATTTGACACCTCTGCTCTAGACAGTGGGGAGCTACTGAAGTTTGTTGAGGAAGGCAGTGATGTGGTCAGATCTGGACCTAAGGAAAACCCTTTGGCAGCTACTTAGTCACCCGTGGAGGGGACTCAGTCCAGTTGTGGCCGGTGGAGACAATGGTGTCATACTAGAGAAAGTATGAGGCATGAGTAGACCAGGCTATGACCTCTTTTGGGCCTCAGCTGCTTCATCTGTGCTTTGGGTAAATGACCTCTTCCAGCTCAGATTTTGTGTAAGGGTTTAGAGATCAACCTCGGGGTGACCTTGTGTCAAAGGAAGTTCAACACATATGGTCCCTGCTAGGGATAAATACATATAAGGAAGTACAGTGTGTGTGTGCACGTGTGCACATGTGGGTATGTGGGTGTGTGTGCAAGAAGGAGAGAAAGAGAAACAAAGAGAGACAGAGAGATAAACACAATCAGAGAGACAGAGAGACACATTCTTTTTGTTCAGTCATTTCAGCCGTGTCCTACTTTTTGTGACCCCATTTGGGTTTTCTTGGCAGAGATACAAGAACGATTTGCCATTTCCTTCTCCAGCTCATTTTACAGATGAGGAAACTGAGGCAAACGGGGTTAAGTGACTTGCCCAGGGTTCCACAGCTAGTAAGAGTGAGAGGTCAGATTTGAACTCAGGAAGATGAGTCTGACTCTAGGCCCGGCACTCTATCTACTGTGCCACCTTGCTACTCCAAGAGACACAGAGAAAAAGAGAGAAAGAGTAACAGACAGAGAGACAGAGGCCTAAAGTGGAGGAGGTGTCTTGCTGTAAGAATTGGGTATTATCAAAAGTGAAAACTGTGTAGTTGCCCCTAGGGAACCAACTTGAGGAGGTTAGCCCTAAGCAGAAATGCTCCTCTTCTGAGCCTGTTCTCACAGCTAGAAGATGAGGGGATAGGTTAGGGAGTGGAAGGCTGTCTGTTTCTAGGAGATGTCAATCTCCTTTCTCATGTTGAGGGCCTGGTCAGCCCTGGCATCAAAAAAAGGCAGCAGTGGTTAGGTGGGTAGGCGGGGGATTTGGCCCAAGTGAGATGTGTGATTTGTGGAAAGTCTCAACCTCTCTGGGTCTCAGCTGCCTCATCTCTAAAAGGAGGGTTGGACTAAATGTCTCCTTCCAGCTCGAAAAAGTCTTCATTTCTGTGTCTTTTCCTTTCCATTATTTTAGTGAGTTTGAAAATAAGCCCTGCTCTCGAGTCTTAAGCACCAACAGTAAATTTACCTTGCATTTTCTATGACTTGAGGTTTTCCAAAGCCATTCATCCACAAAATATTTTATCCTCATGACATCCCCATTACCCTGTTGATAATAATAACAACAAGAGCTCACAGTTACAGTCATTTATGGTTGATGAACGCTTTCTTGATGACAGCCCCGGGAGATAGAGAATACAAGCAGTGTAACTAGCAGCAGGCCAAGAGGGCTTTGTCCCAGGGCACAAAGATGCACAGACATCCTTCCTCTTTGTGACAAATTGCTATCCCAGTGCTTCCACCTGCCCTAGCGGCTACACAAAACAATCCTGCCCAGTGTCCCGTCACTGAGACCCCTTGCCTACGGACCCCAGGGGACGATGTTGGAAAGTCTTTTTCCTTAAGACACCTAAGGTTGCACTATCCTGTAAGGTATCACCTTCCATTGCTACCACTGCTCTCCACCCCTACCCAAAAACCTCCCTGATTTTTGCCCCAAGTATGTACTGCACGTGTTATCTCCATTTTATATATAAAGAAATAGCTCAGAGATGGTGACTTGCCTGTGGTCACACAGATAGTAAATGTGAGAAGCAGAATTTGAACCCAGTCTTGCCCAGGGTCACAGAAGTAGTAGCATAGTTGATAGAGTGTTGCAATTGAAGTAAGGAAGAGTTGGTTCCAAATTCTATAAGTATCAATGATACCATGTATTCGTGTAGCATTTTAAGGTGCTCTGGGAGGTATAAAGAGTTACAAATGGAGGCAGTAGGGATGGGGCACTAATGATGGGTCCCTAAAAGGCCCTGGACTTTCCCACTGGACCAGGTCCCTGGTGTTCACCTGGGTCGCCCAGCCCTTCCCAGTTAATCCTTTTAACTGCCCTTTCATAGTGGCCCTCATTGTCTTTACCTGGCCCAACCCTAGATCAGCACTCCTTGATTCCATATAGATCCCCTCTCTGTTACCTCCAAGTCACCCCAGCCTACTGTCCACTCCCATCCAGATCTTCCCACAGTCTTACTATATAAAAGGTCCATCTTGTCTCCATTAGGGTGCTCAGATTCCTTAAGAGTCTGGCCCGTTTGTCAATACAAGCATTGCCACATAAGCATGTATTCTTAAAATCTTGTCCACCTCTATTGCGGAAGAATTGAAAGAAGCCTTGAGTTGAATTCATTCAAGGCAGGACCTGTGTCTTCTTCCCTTGAATTTTGGGGTTCCCAGCACCCCTAGAACTCAACAGCAGGGCCCAGTAGAAAGAGGGCCCTTGATTTGTAGTTAGAATACCTGGCCTGAGATCCTCATCACATCCAGGATTCTCTGGGCGAACTCAGGCAAGTGCCTTCTGTTCTGTGAGCATCCATCCTCAAAATGATGAAGTTGAAAACATGTGAATAAATAGTTCTCAAAGAAGAATTGCAGGTCATTAACAAATATATAAAAGATTCCCTTAAATCCCTAAGGGAAATGCAAATTAAAACAATTGACATCCAGCAAATTGTTCAAGAAGGCTATCTATCAATCAGTGTGCAAGGCATTGCAAGCTCTGGGTGCAAAGAAAAGGAGAAATAGTCCCTGGCCTCAAGGAGCTTCCATTCTAATGAAGAAGACACCAGGTAAATAACACTGTAGGTACAAGCCATATCCAGAGTGGTGGGAAGGTGATCTCAGAGGTGAAGGCACCAGCCTCTTGTGGAAGGTGGGATTTTATCTGAGTCTTGAAGGAAGCCCCAAACAGAGAGGTAGAAGTAGCATTGCCACTACCCTCTTCATCCCCATTTTCTACCTCTTGCTTTGGGCACAGTAATCAAAGTACCATTGCTTCCAGACAGGGCCTGGTAATTGAATACCCCATAGATCAGCTTGCCGTCCATGTGACACCACTGAACACTATTTCCCCTTTTTACCGGTTCCCTTTATAGTCTCCTCCTTTTAAAAATATAAGTTCTAGGAGGATAGGGATTACCCCAGTTTTTGTATTTGCATTCCCAATATTTAATGCAGTGCCTGGCATGTGGTAAGCTCTTAATAAATGCTTTCTCATTCATTCATTCTTTCATGGAAAGAAGACTGACTTCAGAGTCAGAGGACTTGGATTCAAATTTCAACTCTACTCTTTCTATCTGTATGACCTTGGTCAAGTCAGGTCACCTCTCTGGGCCTCTGTTCCCTCATGTGTAAAATAAGGGATTTAGCCTTGTAAGGCCCCTCTGATCTTGTGAACACTGAATAACAGAGTTAAGAGGAATCTTATAACCCATCCTCATCTTCCTATTGAGGAAAACTGAGGCCCATTGAGGTCAGGTGACTTGCCCAAGGCTTGACTAGTGGCAAGGTCAGGACTAGACCCCAAACCTCTTGACTCTCCTGGCCAAGGGTCTTCCTCCTTTCTCCTGCTGCTGTCCCCCTCCCTCCTTTTCCAAGCAATCAGAATAGGAACAGGGGATGTCCCCAATCTATCGATTCCATCAGTTCCCCCAAACAGCAGAGCACTTGCTAAGTGGCCTCACCCCTGAGGCTCTGATAGACTTCTTCAGGGAGGTGTTTAGACATTTGCAGTTTTCTGTCAGTTTCTATGACAACTCCAAGGTGCATGATGGAGAGAGCGAGCAAACCCAACAACACCTCAAAGAAAAGGAGCGCTTTCATGTTGCGAGGCACTATCAGAGGAGGAGTGTCACTCTCTTTACTGAGAGAAGAAAGCCAAAGATAAGGTGACTTGTCCTGGGCCATGCCGACAATGCACATGGGAACCCAGACAAGGTTCAAATCAGTTCCTGTGAAGTCTAACACCTGGAACAAAGTAAACAGAACCTGGAAAACAACGTATACAGTGACTACCATATGGAAACAAAACGAACGGTAAAATGAAGCCAAACACTCTGTATTTATAATGACCAGTCTTGGTCCTGGAAAAAAGGATGAGGAAGTGAAAGTCATTCCTCTCCTTGGAGAAGCTGGAGATCAGGCAGAATGTTGCCTAGACTGTCAGACCAAACATGGCTGCTGGGTCAATTGGTTTTGCTTAATTGTTTCATGAACTGAGGGGGTTGGGATGGAGGAGAGGGATAAGCACAAAAATGAGGAAAGAGAGAAGTATATGATTTTAAAAAAGAAAAGCATCAATAATTTTAAATATTAAAGTAAATTGAATGTCAAAACAAACCAAAACTCAAGCTCTGGCTCCCTCCCTAGGCTGCACAATCCTGTAACTAGAACTTATTGCCTTTGACAGAAAGGATGGGTAGTCCTCATGGCCTCAGAGTGGCTTCCATTTTGTCTAACTCTTTAAGGATGACAAAGAACATTTGTTTGAGCACCCATCTGAGCTGGGCAGCATGGGACAGGAAGGAAGGCTGACACAAGACTCAGAGGAGCTGGTTTCAAAACCTGCCCCTGCTATTTGCTGCTTGTGTGACATAGAAGCGTTCTGGGGTCTCAGTTTCATCATTTGTAAGATGAAGGAGCTGGACTGGAGGACTGATGGGATCCCTTCGGGCTCTAAATCCTCGTGGCTCTTCCATGAACAAGACGTTTCATCACCATGCTCCAGGCATTTTCTATAGCTGTTTCCCAAGCCCCCACTTCAACTGCTGGCCAACCTGGCTTTGTTAAATGCCAGCTAAAATCCCACCTTCTGCAGGAAGCCTTCTCCAACTCCTCTTAATTCTAGTGCCTTCCCTCTTGAAATGATTTTCTATTTATCCTATGTATAGATTACATCCTATACATTTGTTTGAATGTTGTCTTCCCCATTAGATTGTAAGCTCATTGAAGTCAGGAGCTGCCTTTTGTCTCTTTTTGTATCCCTGTGATTAGCACAGTGCCTGGCACATAGTAAGAGCTTAATAAATGCTTATTGACTGATCTGATTTTCCAAATGAAACTGAGGCTGAGAGCAGTTAAGTGAGTTGGTCACACTGCTGCCTAGTTAGTGGAGCTTCAGATCTCTATTTACCTTTCACTCATGTGACTTCAGATCAGTGTCCACTGTGTGATCTCCATAGTCTGATTGTCCTTTCCTTCCTCCCCACCTCCTATCTGTCACCTTACCTTCCTGCCTCCCTCATCCCTTCCTTTCCTCTTTCTCTCCCTCCCTTTCTCCCTCACTCCCTCTCTCTTTCCTTCCTTCCTTTCCTCCTTCCTTCCTTCCTTCCTTCCTTCCTTCCTTCCTTCCTTCCTTCCTTCCTTCCTTCCTTCCTTCCTTCCTTCCTTCTTCCTTCCTTCCTTCCTTCTTTCCTTCCTTCCTTCCTCCCTTCCTTCCTTCTTTCCTCCCTCCCTCCCTCCCTGGTTTCTTTCTTGATTATTTTTCCTTTGACCTGGAAAGTGAGGGTCTGAAGGTTGGTTGCATTGTTTTTGCTTCTGGTGGATTGATTTTTAATGGTTTTTTAAAAAGGAAATCAGTTGAGTTGATACTGTTGAAGTTGCTCTGTCTGCATGTGACAATGCTTGTTTCTAGATCCAAGCAGTTGTTAATGAAACAGTTGCTGTTCTGTTGACAGAACATTAATTACTTGATCTTAGGCCCCGTGATTGCACAGTCCCCCTCTGTATACATCGCTAATTACATTAGCAATTATATGGCATTTTAAAGACAAAGAAATGACTGGAGCAGTTGCATGTCCCAGGTACCCTGCTGCTGGGTTTCAATCACATTCCCAGTGTTTGGGGTTGGAGGTAGTAGGGACAAGGAGGTGAGGATTCAGGTTCTGAAGCATGCTATGACCTTGGAAGGGCCCTGGGCTGGAGATCTGGCTGACAACTGGTTCCTTGAAAGCCTTCCATTGAGTAGAATGTTAATCACCCAACCCTTCCTCTGTTCAGCCCTAATTATCCTCATCTGTAAAATGGGAAAGCTGTACTACGGTATTTTCCTGCTCTAATATACTTAAAGGCCACATGACTAGGGTTGGGAAGACCTGCCTCCAGTACTTTAAAGAAACATGATGAAGGGCAAAGCACTGAAACTTTCAGAATCTGTTTCCTCAACTGTAAAATGTGACTAAAAAGGCCTGCGTTAATACATACCTGGCAGGGCTGTTTAGAAGTCCCAATAATTCATGTAAAATGTAGTTTGTAAATCATAAGTATCATATAAATGTCACCTGCTTTCATTCATTGGATGTGGAATATTTGACACAGCTCTGGACTTGGAATTAGAGGACCTGCCCTGAATACAGTAGGCACTCAATAAGTGTGAGTTGAATTGAATTCTAGTGAAGATATTACCTACAAATCAGCTTATGGGCTGTAAAACACTGTAGAAATATAGCGGACAATGAGGATGAGGATAATGATAGTGGTGTTGCTGGTGATGGTGGTAGTGGTGGTGGTGGTGGTGGTGGTGGTGGTGGTGGTAGTAATGGGGGGGTAGTGATGGTGGTGATGTGGTGGTGGTGGGGGGTAGTGATGGTCTGGTGGTGGTTGTGTGACCCTAGGAAGATCACTTAACCTGTCACTGCTCTAGTCACTTCTCTAAGACTATAAGCTACAGAAAATGTGCTGACATACCCTGGTAGAGAGATTTCCCTCCTCTAGGATTTCCCTTTAATCAGTAACATCACAGGTCCAATTTATATCCTAGGATTTCCCTTTAATCAGTAACATCACAGGTCTGGTTTATATGCTGGTAATGGCAGCTCCCTGGCTTTAATGTCTGCAAAGCACTTACATACACCATTTCACTGGAGCCTCAAAGCTACCCTGGGAAGTAGGTTACAGATGAAGGAACTGAGGTACAGATAGCACTTTTCTGGTTCTTGGTCCCATAGAAAAGCTGGCATTTTACTAACATGAGTGAAAGGTAAATAGAGAACAGCAGCTATCTGAGCATTTGAAATGACAGCTTGGCACCATGGGCATTTGCCCTGCTGATTTGGTGAAAACTGACCCTCTATATTCTCACCACTACTAGTTTAAAATGTCCATCTTTTACTGCTTTGGGGGAATATTTTTGTTAGGTGAGCAGTGTCTGGTTAGCCTCCTGAGTAGTGCAGGAGAAATTTCAATAGGAGATTTGTGAGATATGAACATCTCTCCCTTGGTATGGATGATTTACCTCTAAGCACAGGGATTAGTCAAGAGGCAGCATTACAGAGTAGATAGATAACTGGCCTCAGAACCAGTGTTGAGATTCTGCCTCTGACACAGGCTAGCTCTATCATTTGGACACATCAGCTAAGTCCTCTAGACAACTTTCAGACTCTAAATTGTAGAGAAGGTGATGCCCTGCATTGGTGGAAGGAATCCCCTTGTCTGAGAGTTCTCTATGCCAATGAAATCAAATTTCTAGTACCTATCCCTATGGATTGATCAAATAAAATCAGAAAGGACTGGTGAATAATTTTGCCAAGTCATTGTCACCTTTTTCTGAAATGTTATGGGGGACAGGAAGGTCCACAGGACCAGAGGAAGGCAAATGTCTGGATTTTCAAGTTAGAGAAGAGAATAGAACTCTATGTCTCTAGGTCAGTTAACTTGACTTCAATTTCTGGCCAAACTCTAGATAGAACATATTAGAGGGATAGTTAGTGAGCATTTAGGGATGGAAGTGGGAGTCCCAAAGAGCTGATGTATCTCACTTTCATTGGGATCAGATTGTGCCAGAATAATTTTATTTTCTTTTGGGGCAGGTATAGTAAACTCAGAGATGTGTTGGTTGGTGGGTTACTGTCCTTCATTCTGGAAGAGGGCCAAAATGACATCGTTCTGCTAGAGTCAAGTTACAGTGTGTCCAACCGTGACTGATTAAGCCAATAGGAGCTTGGAATGCTCTACCACACATAGATTAGGGGAATGCTGTAGCTTTAGTTTATCTATATTTTGGCATCTTGTGATATTCTTATATAAGAAGAAGAGAGACCTAGGCCAGATGGTAACACAATTCAGAACTACTTTGAATGACCAGACACAAAGATTTATCATGAGTGGTCTAAGATGAGCATGGCAGGAATTCTACAGTGGGAGTGCCCAAGGTATCTGTGCTTGGTGCCATACTGTTTAATATTCTTAACAATGACTTTGATAAAAGCATAGATGACTTGTTCATAAAAATCTGAGAGTAACACAATGCTAGGAAGGATAGCTAACACAATGGATAGCAAAATCAGAATCCCAAAGGATCTTAACAGGCTAAGACACTGTGCTGAATCAAAATAAGGTAAAATGTAAGCGATCAATGTAAAGTTTTCCACTAGGGTTCAAAAACTTAGCTTTACAAGTACAAGAAGGGGGAAGCAAGGTTAGACAAGCATTTTCTTGAAAAAGATCTGGAGGTGATATTGGGCTATAAACTCAACATGAGTTAACAGGGTCATATGGCAGCCAAAAAGATTACCATGACCTTGAGTGGCACTAAGAGTAACTTGGTTTCCTGGAATAAGAAATGTGAGCTCATCTGTCCACTGCCCTGGGCAGAAACCACCTGGAACACTTTGTTCCCTTCTCCACATATTAGGGAGGGCATTGATAAGCTAGAGAACAGCCAGAGGAAAGCAACCAGGGTGGCAGAAGGATTCATGTGATGCCATCTCAGGATTGACATAGAGTGCATTTAGTCTGGAGAAGAGAAGACAACTCAAAAGAGACTTAAATACTTGCATTCAGGTATTTAAAAATCTGTGTTGTAGACAGGGATTGGACTTGCTCTGTTTGGCCTCAGAGGCCACAACTATGGTGATAGATGAAAGTTCCTAAGAAGCCAGCGGAGACTTCATGCCAGAAGAAACTTCCCACTAAGCAGAATTGAAGAGAATGGCTGCCCTGCTCCAGGAGGTAGCTGTCTCCCCTTCATTAGCAGTCTTCAGGCAGAGGCTAAATGGTAATTCCTCAGCCATATTGTAGGAGGGGACATTTATAAGGGTGGACATTGGGCCAGATGGCCCCTAGGGCCCTTCCAATTCTGAAAAATGTGGAAATACTTTGTGTGACTGTTGGGATACTCTATCTTTGATTTCATTAGCTTGGGTGCCCCCTCCATCAATGCCCTGGTAGACAATCTTTGTGAGCTGCTGTGGCCTAAAGCATTTGTAACCACGCTCCTGCTGGTGAGCCTTCCGAATTTAGTGGGGCTAGCTTTGGGGAAGCACACATCCAGCCAATGCCAGGATCTTACACACCTGGAGCATTCCCACCCAACGAGGAGCCCATTAGAAATTGTCGTCTTCCAGGGCTTTTGCATGGGCCATCCTCCATGCCTGGCATGCACTCTCTCTCACCTCTAACTCTTAGAATCCTTAACCTTATTCACTCACAGCTTTAGTGCCACTTCCCACAGGAGCCAGTCTGGATCTGTTAGTGAAAGGGCTGTTCAGGAGGACTAGCACCTCTGGTGTGAGGACTTGCCACACCCTTTTCAGGGCTGCTCATCTGCCTTTGGTGTCCACCAGCACCCAACTCTCACCTGTGCTTCCAAAAAGCTGTAGCACACACAGCAGCCACACCTCAGGAAAACTGTCTCGGCAGATGGGCTCCAACAGATTGAAGGTAACCAACAGTCTTCAAACTCATCAATGAGTTAGGGGGAGGTCTACTCCAAGTATGTGAAAATGTCCCCAGGCAGAATGGGTGGATGAGAACAATTTGTTCCAAGGGCCATGAAGGTGATTGAAGCAGGCACAGTGGAGTGCTTAGAGTGTGGTCACACATCAAAGACTCCAAGGCCATCCACTGTATCCTGGGCCATCACCAGTCATCCTGACTTCTGTCTTGCCACTGGACTTCAACGGCTCAGGAAGACAGTGAGGTTGATGACTTTGTGCAGCTCTGCCTCACTTCAATCCAACTCAAACTCAAGACATCACCCTGTGCTGTCATTGGTAAACAACAACTGTCTCCCTCATGAAGTTACATTGTATTATTTAGTCTATGTTTTGTATCTACTTATGTGGGTGCGTTGTGGGTTTCTCCTGATAGAATGTAAGCCCCTCGAGGGTAGGCACTTTCATGAGTTACTTAATAAAGATTTGCTAAATCAAATGATTGTGTGGAAAGGTATCTCCGGTGCTGCATTCTATAGGCCTCCTTTTCTGATCTTTGGACCTGTTCTCTCCAACTTTCAAAATCATTTGGACTTTGTATTTATTTCACAGTCACTTAACTCTGAATCAGTAGGAATGGACAGTAGAGAGAACTCTGGCTCCAGAAGCAGAGGACCAGGTTCAAATCCTGCCTTCAACACTCACTATCTGTGTAACCTTGTCCAAGTCACTTAACCTCCACTGACAGTCACGTGGTAAGTGCTTAATAAATACCTGTTCAGGGGTTGATTTTATTCATGCTAGGATTTTTCTCTGATATCCCTTCTCCTGAAGCCTAAGGTTTATCTCAAGCTATGACCTATATTCCCTTCTTTATCTATTGTAAGCTCTAAGATGACACTGGATCATAGAGTGGGAGCTGCAAGGGACCCCTGAAGCTGTCAAGTCCAACCCTTCATTTTACAGATGAGGACACTGAGGCCCAGGGAAATGAAGGGGCTTATCAAAGGCCCCATTGCTTGTAAGCATTAGTAATAGGATCTAAACACAGATCCTCAGAGACTAGAGCCATTACTCTGTTTATGGAAGCACAGTGCTTCCATGTAATGGTCATTGTCTTCCACAATTCCTATCATATTTCGCTCACCAGCTACCACCCAGTGCCTCCTAACTGGTTAGAATCATGTTGTAAATCCAGCTCTTGAAATTACTCTTCAGAGACCCCAGAGTTACCTTTCTGCCTCTGTCTCTGCCCATCTTTCTCTCTGTCTTTCTATACGTCTCTCACTGTGTCTCTGTCTCCCTCCCCATATATACATATACTTATATATGACATTATATATTATATAATATGTATCCTTCTATGTACATGTATATCTATTTACATCTATATCCATACCCATGTCTATATCTATATCTATGTCTATATCAGAATAGAAAAGCACTGGCCCTAGAGGCGGAGGACCTGATCTGATCCTCACAAAAAATCCCATAAGGTTGGTCCTATTATTATTCCCATTTCACAGATGAGGAAAACTGAGGCCTGGCGAGATTAGCTGATTTGTCCAGGGTCACATATCTAGCATGTGTCTAGAATCTGGGGTAGGAGGAGCAGAGTCGAGCTGGGGATCAAGACATCTTCAGTGTTAAAGCAGTCTGGGAAGAGGAAAGCATGTCATCAGGTAGAATCTAATTGTAAATAATAATTCTTACTAGGTATGAAGCTCAGGTGTTTCTACAGTACTGAAGGACAGTAAATGTGGTCAGTATCTTCTAAATTTTTCCTACCCTGAAGAAGTCCCCCAATTGTTTTACCCTAGTTATGGCAATGATTTTACCTAAATGTCATACCATTGCCAAAGAAAACAAATCCTTTGAATTATATTTAAGGTAAGGTCTATTAGAATCAAAGTTTTAATATATAAATTAAGAGTTGGCAAAATAGGGTTCATGGGCCAAATCTGGCCCACCACCTGTATTTTGTATGGCCAATGAGCTAAGAACAGCTTTTACCTTTTTAAATATAAGTTTAGCATATTTTAAAACATCTTTGAAATTTTCACACAGCTCGTAGGCTGTACCAAGGCTCCCAGTGGCAGGATTTGGCCTCAGGCTGTAGTTTGGCAAGCAACCCCTAAGCTAAGGGATCAGCCATGTCCCTGGTAGCCTTCAAAACTGGCATGACACTCTCTAGGGTAGGGTCCCCAATCACATTTTGCTAGAGAATACGAGAAATTTGTCAAGGGAATACAGAATATAGCAGGTAATAAGTATGTTATTCAATTGAAATTAATCTCTTTATTTCTTATGAGTGTACGCATGGTAAAACATAGAATTTGTTTTCTTCAACATTGAAGAGACTCATGAGAAGATTTTCAAAAGTCAAAGGGTACAGACACTGAAAAAAGTTGGGATCCCCTGCTCTCAAGAGGGAGCAGGGGGGGCAGCTAGGTGGCATAGTGGATAGAGCCCCAGCCTTGGAGTCAGGAGGACCTGAGTTCAAATCTGCCCTCGGATACATGAAACGTACTAGTTGTATGACCCTGGGCAAGTCACTTAACCCTGATTGCCTCACCAAAAAAAAAAAAAGAGTGAGCAGAGGCAGGAGACTGCTCTAAGGAGTATGTTTTCTCACTGTTGAAAAGAGAGCTACAAATGGGGGGAAAATTCTGCTCTTGAGGAAAATTGTTTCTTACTTCTTGAGGAAGAAGAGGTTTTTTCTCTCTTCCCCTTTCCATTGTCCATGCCATCTTGCAGCAAAACTGCTTTACCAGCATGAGACTCTGTGTTGCATAGATATCAAGCCCAAGAATCCTAGCAATCAACACAAGAATACCATTAAGAAGAGAGATGATACTGGGTCCCTGCAGTTGGGGGCAGGGTTGGAGAGAGGAAGAGTTGTTTGGACATATATTCTCTATGTGTACACCTCTCTACTAGTGCACTCTACATATGTAACTATTTTTTACACCGATAAGTGTAGAGGAATATACCCCAGGTTTATCAGAGGAATGTTTTATTACTATTATTCTTACAATGCTTTCCTGCTTTTACTTTGAACTAATTCTACCTACTGGCTGATTATTAAAGATAAGTGCCCTGATAGGGGCTCTTGAGCTATTGTTTTAGGCATATAAACCTACAGAAAATCTTGAACTGACAGAATTCATCTCTCCCCTCTAAGTTTAACTTGGGGGTGAGAGGGTAAGGCAGGAGTGGATGCTATATGGATCTTTGCATTTCTGCCAACACTTACCACAATGCATTCCACAGAATATATATAAATACCCTCCATCCGGCAGTGTGGAATGTCCATGAAAAAGACCTGGGTTTGGATCCCACCTTTCTTACTTCACAAGTCACTTCATCTCAGTGAGTCTCATTCCTCATCTGCAAAATGGGGGTTGTGGCTAGGCTTGACTGAGACAATGTATGTAAAGTGAATATCAAATTGTTGCATAAATACCAGTTATTTTTGGGTGTGCTCAGTAAGTGCTTACTGAAGGAGTAAATGAACGAATGTGTTACAGGGAGGAATTAGACAGGTTTATCTCTCAGACCCTTTCAAGTTCCCCAATCCAAGTCTGCAGCTTCAAGTCCAAAGCACACATCCCCCTTTGGCTCAGCTTCTATAGCGGGGCTCCAAATTCCATCTGGGGGGCTTTTCCTTCAGATCTCATTTCCCTTCTGGAGTTTCTGTGATGCTATAAGTAATAATGCTGAGTATTACGGCAAGATTAGTCTTAAAAGCAAAGAAAAAAAAGAAGACAGGACAAAACAATCCTTTCCTGTCTCCCTCTACTCCTCCTCAACCATGCCTTTTTCTCAAACCCAAAGTATGAGTCATTTTAGAAGAAAATAACTCAACAAATCATTACCTAGCTAGGAAAGGGGTTGAAAGAACACAAATAAGAGACATAATCACTAACATTCTGATCCCACTAATTCTCTGTTAGTGTTATTGATGTGTGTGTGTGTGTGTGTGTGTGTGTGTGTGTGTGTTTTCCCTCTCTAGGGTTTATCCTCTCAATACCAAAGTGCCTTTGGAGACCTTCCTGGTCTTGGGCAGAGCAGAAATAGGGGCTAGAAAGCTCCTTCTGGAAGATTCAGTTTGTACAGTCTTAGATTTGAGAAGCAAGGTCTCACTTGGATCACAGGGATTGAAATCTCTTATGCAGGGAGGAGCCTGAGAGTTGTGTGAGGCTTGGGAGTATCCGAGAACCTCTGTCTCCCCATGCACCTCCTGGTTTTGACTGACACCAGATGAGAGATGAGAGGGGCTGGGATATTGCCAATCCCTGGGAGAACTTCTGTGAAGCCAGAGGTCTACAGCATTCGCACAAGGAGAGACTTCAGAGTGGGATCTCTGGAGGACACTGGATATATCAGCAGAGGTTAAATGCTGGCTCTGCTACTTGCTCCTGGGTGTCCTTGGCACATGGAAAGAAGTGTGTGATTCAACTTGACAAATATTGATTAAGTACCTACTGTGGGCCAGGCTCTTTATGAGATGCTGTGCATACAAAGACAAAACCAAATCAATTCTACTCTTAAGGAGGTTACATTCTATTGCTATATTCTAGTGTATGAATGAATGAATGTATGAATGAATGAATGAATGAATGAATGAATGAATGAAAGAAATGGAATGAAGAAAATATCTAGGTGACTACTGTGTGCCAGACACTGTGTTTGTTGCTAGAGATGCAAGGATGTCAGTGTCTTTGTCACTGCCCTCAAGGAGTAGAAACGTCTTTAATGAATGAGACAACACATACAGGAGCAGGATAGAGAGGTTTCACTTGGGGTGTCACAGGGATGGTCAGTGGAGCCACAGGTCAGGCGACAGTCACACCTTTTGGTTGTTGTCCTTCATTCTCGAAGAGGACCAGTATGACATCACTATGTCAGGGTCGAGGTATAGTGTGTCATACCGCGGCTGATCAGACTAATATGGGCTCTGAAGGCTCTCCCACGGGGCAGGCACAGCAAATCCATATGAACATTTGGAATGGAGATGGCTCTGAATTTGCTCATCTCGTGTTTCTTTTGAGCTACTGCAAATTTTGCTTCGCTCTAGAGTGCGGCACCTTCTTTGATGTGGGCACACCATGCTGGACAGTCCTTTGCCATGTCTCACAATCTATTCCAACACTCTTCAGAGAGACCTTGAGAGTGTCCTTGTATTGCTTCTTTTGATGACTATGTGAACTCCGTCCTTGCGTGAGTTCTCTGTAAAATAGTCTTTTAGACAAATGTACATTTGGATTCAAACAACATGGCCAACTCATTGGAGCTGCTCTCTCTGCAGTAGAGTTTAATGCTTGGAAGTTTAGCTCCAGGAAAAGACTTCAGTATCTGGTACCTTATCTTGCCAGGTTATCCTCAGAATCTTCCTAAGAGAATTCAAATGAAAGTGATTCAGTTTCCTGGCATGGTGCTACTGTACTGTCCAGGTTTCACAGGCATACAGCAATGAGGTCAGCACAACAGCTCTGTAGACCTTCAGTTTGGTATGCAGCTTAATAACTCTGTGTGTCAAAATCACTGAGATCCCAGAGATCAGTGACAAAGCTGAGTGGATTAACCTGCTGAGAAGTCTGGGGGAGGCATCTGGATCAGTCATGGGGGGCACGGAAAATGGAATGACTGAGGAACTGAAATATGAAAGAAAGCAAGGTACAAAGGAAAACCTCTCACTCTCTCATAATAGGTAGGGATCAGAACAGTAGAGCTGAGCCTAGGGTCATACCCAAGACAGAATGCTACTCATGGCACAACATGCATTTCAGGATGACTGTTTATAAATGCACATATTATTGATGCCAAAATAGTCCCCCATGAAGATTTGTTTCATGATGTCAGGTAGCTTAGGTAACAATAAGGACTCAGATGCCAACGGCATGCTTTCCACTTTTACCATGGAACCATAGACTTAAAGATGGAAAAGGCTTTAGCAGCCATTAGCCCTCCCCCTTATTTTTCAAATAAGGAAACTGAGGCACAGAGAAGTTCGATATCCAATTAGCACTTGTGAAATGCCTACTATGTGCTAGGCACTGTACTAAGTGCTAAGGAGCCAAGCTAAGTGACATGGCCAGGATCACATGATTACTAAGTGTCTGAGATGCTCCTTACTCCAAGCCCCATGTCCTATGTGCTATGCCATGCTGCCTCTCCAGCCTTCCTGGATGGGCCAATGCCCTGTTTGGAGTCTGTGTTGCCCACTCCTTCTGGGTGGCTGAAGACTTGTGCTTTGTCTCTGTACTGAGCTTGTCTATCTCCCACATGGGCACAAAGGGGATCTCTTCTTCTTGCTTCCCTCTCCAAGATCTAGTTGTTGTTAATTAGTTCATGTCCAGGAAGCTGATGGGTTTGAAGCCCCTCAGAGAGAGGTAAATCTGAACCATATAGAAGGGGCATTGCTATTATTGTCACAGAACCATTTGTTTTAATAGAAAAGTGAGTAAGGTATTTTAGCAGTGTCTTGTGTGTGTGTGTGTGTGTGTGTGTGTGTGTGTGTGTGCGCGCACACACAGAGTGGGGAACATCCTGGGGTTTTCTGCTCCTCCCTTCCTCTTCTGAGAGGGTGCAGTGTTGGGTTACCCACTTCCCCTCATCTGGACTGATGTTTACAGGGATGTCAGCTTCCCCTCGGCCGCTCTGTCTGCACCCCCAGTACAGCCACCAGCTGCCGGCTGGCTCCTGTCCCCCAAGCAGAGATAATGAGACGCTGCTACTTATCTAACCTGGGCTGATTAGAGCCTTAGATCTTTCCACCTCGACAGCTGTGTGTTGTCAGCGATGGAAATGTTTAACTCGTCTTTCAATTCCCTGGCTGCCCCTCGCAAGGGGCTGAAAGAGTGGCTACTGTTTTGCTAGTTATTAGGGCTGGATCCAGGTTCCAGCGAACCTTAATGCTGGAAATGAGCTCAGAGGAAGCGGCCGCTATTTGTCCATGCCTTAGCCTGATAGGAATGGACGGAATTTGTTGGGGGTGGGGGGGGTCTCCTTGAGTCCCTGGAGTGAGTCAGGCACATCAATTACTTCAGGCCCATCTTTGAAAAGGTAATAGGACCACGGCTTGGGACTCTTGGAGGTGGTGTGAAGGGATGGGGAAACTTCTATTATGGGCCTCCCAGCATCTTTCCCACAAAGCTCACATGATATTGAAAAAGGTCTCCTCTGGGCTTTTTTTTTTTTTGCAGTACATACATACCTCTCGGCTCCTCTGGGTGCTATGCCAAAGAGGGGTGAGTCATTTCATACCAGGAGAGCCATGGCTGGGATTAATGTCAGATATTTCTTCCATTGGGTTATTGGGTTAAAAGTTAAAGGTCATCAAATCTATCCCCTGTGCCTGGTTCTGCCTTGAGACATAACCACATTCCAAACATCGCAGAAAGAGAGAATTTGGCCAGGAAAGAGACTTTGCCTCTTCCCTCCAATAGTGGGCAGGGAGCTGGATATATTGGAATGTGTCCTAGATTCAAATCTAGCCCTTCACAATTACTTACTTGAATTCCCATCAAGATGTTGATCAAGCACACCCTTCTCTAGGGAAACTGTTCTTTATCCCTCCAACTACTAAGCACCTTCTATCCCAAACTACCTGCTAGTTGTCTGGCTACCTTTAATTTGTAGTTATTGTTTATATAATCAAGTAACTTGGCCTAGTTAAATATGTGTGTGTTGCCTCCTGATTGAAAATAAGCTTCTTTTTTTTATCATTATTTAAATATTTTATTTTCTTCACAAATCACAGGTTAAAATGATTTTTAACATTTTTTTAAAAGTTTTGAATTCCAAATTCTATCCTTTCCTTCTTCTCTCCCTTCTCCCCTCCCTGAGACAGTAAGCAATCTAATATAGGTTATATGTGTGCAATCATGTAAAACGTTACTATATTGGTCATTTTGTACAAGAAGACTTGGAGAAAGAGAGAGAGAGAGAGAGAGAGAGAGAGAGAGAGAGAGAGAGAGAGAGAGAGAGAGAGAGAGAGAGAGGAAGGAAGAAAAGGTGAAATTGTATGTTTCTGTCTATATTCAGACAATCTCAGTTCTTTTACTGGAGGTAGATAGCATGTTTCACCATGAGTCCTTGGGAGTTGTCTTGGATCATTGTCTTAATCAGAGTAGCTAAGTCTCTCACAATCCACCATCATTACAATGTTGCTGCTACTGTGGACAGTGTTTTTCTGGTTTTGCTCACTTTACTTTGCATCAGTTCATGTAAGTCTTCCCATGTTTTTTTTTCTGAAATCATCCTGCTTGTCTGATGTAAGCTTCTTGAGAGTAGAGATGATTTCCTTTTTTGTAACCTCAGTGCCTGGCACACAGTAGGTGTTTGCTTATTGATTGATGGATTGAATGTGTGATGTTGGACAATTCACTCAATTGAGCCTTGGTTTCTTTGTCTATAAATGGGCAGAGGTTACACTTGATTACCTCTGAAGTCCCTCCCATCTCCAAATCTAGGATTTTGTGATATTCCAGGAAAGCATCTCACCACAGCTCCAGTCAGAAAATTCTGTCTTCAGGCTAACCGACCCTCCTGTTAAAGTCTGCTTATAGAATTGCAGGGTCAGAATAGACCTCTGAAGTCATCTAATCCAACTTACATCTGACCCTTCCTATAGAATGCAAGTTCCTTGAAGGCAGAAGTGATTTCCATGTTTCTTTTCAGCCTAGTGCAGTGAGTAGCATATGGCCAGCATTTAATAAATGCTTGTTGAATTGAATTACGTTGAAAAACATCTCCAACAAATAATCATCTAGCCTCTCCTTGACAACCTCCAGTGATAGGGAATCCATTTCTCCCTAGGCAAGTCAGCTGCCACCTCCAACAGGAAGTCTTTCCTGGTCTGTCCAGTCCACCCTCAGTACCTCAACCGCTGCACTCCCCACCCCATAATCTTCTATTTATTTTATATCGATTTGCTATTTCATTTTCTATGCATTTATGTCTCTTCCAGGCGGAATGGAAGCTTTTGGAGGGTAAGCACTATTGTTCTTAACATTGGATCCTTAGAATTGTGCATGAAATCTTTGGATTTGGTGCATAACCCATCCTTGCTGAGCCAAAATCCTTCCACTCAAGTAAACTCTTTCCTTTGCTTTAATCCATGGTGTTCCCTTTAACCTTTGAATTTCCTTTATTCATTTTAATTGTGCTTCTCCCAATGTTTTTTTTCCTGTAAATGGTATTTAATTTTTTTCCAATTACTTGTAAAGATAGCTATCAACATTCATTTTTTATGAGATTTTGAGCTCCAAATTTTTCTCCCTCACCTCCCAAGATGGCATGTAATCTGATACGTGTACAGTCATGTTAACATATTTCCACAGTAGTCATGTTGTGAGAACAAAAGGGAAAAACCACGAGAAAGAAAAAACAAAGAACAAAACAAGTGAAAACATTATGCTTCAATCTGCATTTAGACTTCACCATTCTTTCTCTGGATGTGGATAGCATCTTCCATCATGGGCCTTTTGGATCGTCTTGGATCATTACATTGCTGAGAAGAGCTAGGTCTCTCAAAGTTGATCATTACACAATGTTGTTGGTACTGTGTACAGTGTTCTCCTGCTTACTTCACTCAGCATCAGTCCGTACGAGTCTTTCCAGGTTTTTCTGAAATCCACCTGCTCATCATTTCTTATAGCACAATAGCATTTCATTACATGCATATACCACAATTGTTCAGCCATTCCCCAATTGATGAGCATCCTCTCAATTTCCAATTATTTGTCATCACAAAAAGAGCTGCTATAAACATTCTTGTACATGTGGGTCCTTTTCCCTTTTTTATCCTCTCTTTGGGATACAGACCTAGAAGTGGTGTTTGTAGATCAATAGGCCTTTGGGCATAGATCCAAATTGCTCTCCAGAATTGTTGGATCAGTTCACAACTCCACAAACAATGCATTAGTGTTTCAGTTTTCCCACACCTTCTCTGACATTTGTCATTTTCCTGCTTTGTTACATTAGCCAATCTGATAGGTGTGAAGTGGTATCTTAGAGTTGTTTTGATTTGCATTTCTCTAATCACTAGTGATTTAGAGCATTTTTTCATATGACTATATAGATAGCCTTAATTTGTTCATCTGAAAACTGTCTGTTCATATCTTTAACCATTTATCTGTTGAGAAATGACTTATATTCTTATAAATGCGACTCAGTTCTCTACATATTTGAGAAATGAGGCCTTTATCAGAAACACTGGTTGTAAAAATTGTTTCCCAATGGGATATAGAAATCTGTCCTGCCCTACAGGAAAATAGAAGGGGAAGGGAATAAGAGAATGGGGGGTGGAGATTGAAAGGAGGGCAGATTAGGGGAAGGGGTACTCAGAATGCATGCCATCTTGGGGTGGGTGGAAGGAAGGATGAGATGGGGAGAAAATTTAGAACTCAAAATCTTGTGGAAGTCAATGTTGAAAACTAAAAATAAATAAATTTTTAAAAAATTGTTCCCCAGCTTTTTGCTTTCTTTCTAATCTTGGTTGCATTGGTTTTGTTTGTGCAAAACCTCTTTAATTTAATGTAATCAAAATTATCCATTTTGCATTTTATAATGTTCTCTATCTCTCGTTTGGTCATGAATTCTTCCCTTTTCCATAGATCTCACAAGTAAATTATTCCTTGCTCTCTTAATTTGCTTATGGTATCACCCTTTAAGTCTAAATCATGTACCCATTTTGATCTTACTGTGGTATATGGTGTGAGATGTTGGTTTATGCCTAGTTTCTGCCATACTATTTTCCAGTTTTCCCAGCAGTTTTTGTCAAAGACTGAGTTCTTATCCTAGAAGCTGGGGTCTTTGGCTTTATCAAATAGTAGATTACTATAGTCATTGACTATTGTGTCTTATTTTCCTAATCTATTCCACTGATCCACCACTCTATTTCTTAGCCACTACCAAATAGTTCTGATAATTGCCACTTTATAACACAGTTTGAAATCTCATATAGCTAGGCCACATTCCTTTGCATTTTTTTTTCATTAGTTCCTTTGATATTCTTGGCCTTTTGTTCTTCCAGATAAATTTTTACTATTTTTTCTACCTCTATAAAATAATTTTTGGCAGTTTGATTGGTATGACACCAAATAAGTAAATTAATTTAGTAGAATTGTCATTTTTATTATATTAGCTCAGCCTACTCGGAAGCAAATAATATCTTATCCAATTGTTTAGATCTGATTTTATTTGTGTGAAATGTGTTTTGTAATTATGTTCATATAGTTCTCGGGTTTGTCTTGGCAGATAGCCTCCCAACTATTTTTTATTGTCTACAGTTATTTTAAGTGGAATTTCTCTTTCTATCTCTTGCTGCTTGGCTTTGTTGGTAATATATCAAAATGTTGATGACTTATGTAGATTTATTTTATATCCTGCAGTTTTGCTAAATTTGTTCATTATTTCAAGTAGTTTTTTAGTTGATTTTCTAGGATTCTCTTAGTGTACCATCATGTCATCTGCAAAGAGTAATAGTTTTGTTTCCTCATTGCCTACTCTAATTCTCTCAATTTCTTTTTCTTCTCTTTATTTATTTATCTTTTTATTTTTTTGCTAGGCAATGGGGTTAAGTGACTTGCCCAGGGTCACACAGCTAGTAAGTGTTATATGTCTGACGCCAGATTTGGACTCAGGTCCTCCTGAATCTAGGGCCGGTGCTGTATCCACTGCGCCCACCTAGCTGCCCCTATTTTTCTTCTCTTATTGCTAAAGCTAACATTTCTAGTACAATATTGAATTATAGTGGTGATAATGGGCAACCTTGCCTCCCAATCTCTCATTCAGTCATTTTCAGTCTTGTCTGACTCTCCATGTCCCCATTTAGGATTTTCTTGGCAAAGCTACTGGAATGGCTTGCCATTTCCTTCTCCAGCTCATTTTATAGATGAGGAAACTGAGACAAGCAGAGTTAAGTGACTTGCCCAGGATCACACAGTTAGTGTCTGAGGTGGGATCTGAACTCAGGGAGAGTAGTCTTTCTGACTCCACACACAGCACTCTGTGCACTATGGGGCCACCTAGCTGCCATCCTCCCAATCTGAAATCATGGTAATAATAATAAACAGCTACCAGCTTCATAGTGCCTACTATGTGGCCGACACTGTGCTAAGTGTTTTATAGATATGATCTCATTTGAACCTCACAACAACCGTGGGAGGTAAGGGCTATTTTAATCTGCATTTTACAGATGAAAAAAGCTGAGGCCAATAGAGGTTCAGTGACTTGCCAAGTGAGTGTCTGAGGTTGGATTTGAGCTAATTTCTCCCTGACTCCCAACCTAGCGCTCACTGTACCACCTAGATGCCTCCACCTTCTTCTTCGTTCTTTATAATCATGCTTAGCAGAGAACAAAAGTTGAATGCAGCAGAATACCCAGAGACAGGTGGCTTTGCTCCAAAGCATATTGCAAATGGATGAAATATGTGATTTCTCTACATAGAGTATGTGTGTGTGTGTGTGTGTGTGTGTGTGTGTGTGTGTGTGTGTGTGTGTGTGGTGGGGGGAGAGATAGGAATCCCAGCATGTGCAAAGATATGGAGATGAGAGACAGAATGTCATGGGACAGCAACCAGACCTATTTGGCTGGAACATAGGACGGGTGAAGGGGGAGTAGTGTGGAAAGGTGGACTGAAGGCAGATTGTAAAGGGCTTTAAATGACAACCAGAGGCATTTGTGTTTGGTTTAGGAGGAAAGAGGAACCATTAAACCTCGTTGAGCTGGGGGAAGATGTAGTCAGACCTGGGATTTAGGTCCATCCGTTTGGCAGCTTTGTGGAGGAGGCGGGAGAGACTGGAAGCAAAAAGACTGATGAGGAGCCTCAAGGTGATTGAGGGGCAGAACTACACTGTTGACTGTGGGAAGAGAGAAAGGGACAGATGCACCGATTAGTACTGGGGACCAGAAGCAGATGAAACAGAAGTAACTCAGGGTGAAAGAAACAGGATAAATAGCATTCTTGGAGAAGGAAGTTAGGATTGTTTTTGTAAGTTTATAGGTTTTATAAAGTAAAGACCTATGATGATAAAATTTTTGGGAACATAAAAATTCATTTCTGATCATTTCTGGTTCACAGACTCACAACTGGGAAACGCTGGTCATGAAGCCAGGAAAAGCTTTTCATTTCTAAGTGAATCCTGTTTTCTTCTCAATAATTAAGGATAATAAACTAAATGACACTTTGCCTGTTCTGTGGATAATTGGAGCTGCCAAAAACTAGGGCGCCAGGTAGACAGACAGCTAAATGTGCTGGAAAGAGAAGGACAAAAAGTCTGGATTCTAGTCCTAGTGAGTGCACTGATTGGTTTTGTGACCTTGGGTAAGTCTCTTCCACTTTCTAGGCTTCACTTTCCTCATCTGTCAAATGAAGTGTTAGAGTAGATGGCCTCGAAGCAGCTGACAGTTCCAATGTGCTATAAGGTCCTCCTCACCATAAGCTAGGGTTCATAGCCATCAGGGCCCTGGGAACCTCCCGAAGTATAAAGACTTGAGCCGCCTGCTCTCAATGAACGTACAATAACTTGCCTCCCCTCGGCCACTCTTCAGCTAAAACGAGTCTTTCATTTGTTTCACCTAAAGGGACCTCAGTTGTCTAAAGGGGCCATCATTGGCTTTTACGCTATCCCATTCCCTAGAAGCAGCCACTGGAAGGCTCCAATGGGTGTTGCCATCTTGGCTTTCCTCCTTCAAGTCCCAACTTACATGTTATCTCCTCCGGAAAGCCTAACAGAAAAGCAGCATGGTTTGGTCAAAGAGCACTGAATGTAGAATCAAAATCCCTGGGTTCAAATTAATCAACAAGACATTTTTATGTACCTACTATGTGCTAAGGATATAAAAACAGAAGCACCCCTGCCCTCAAGGAGCTTACATTCTTTTGGGGAAAACAAGACATACACATAAAAAGATTACATAAGGGAGAGAGAGAGTACAAGGAATTCTCAAGTGAGGACACTCCCTCTACCAATGCAGATTAGGACCTTGTCTACAACCAATAGTCTTAGGTAGTTAGGAAAGCCTTCTGAAAAATTTGAGCTGTCCAAAAGTGCTATGGACTGCTGCCTCAAAAGGTGGTGGGTGCCCTCGCCTTGGAGGCACTGGATACAGTAGACACTTGATAAATGCCTGTTGAATGAATGAAGAGAATAAAGGAAGGAAAGAAGCAGGTGAATAGAAGAGTGAATGAATGAATGAATGAATGAGGGAGGTTGGAAAGGAGGAAGAAAGGTAGCAGTTGATCAAAAGAGTGAATGAATGAGAGAAGGAGGATGAGAAGGATGGAGGGAGGTAGGGAACAGTGGAACAAAAGAGTGAATGAATGAATGAATGAATGAATGAATGAATGAATGAATGAAGTGAGTCAGTGAAGCCTGGGCACTGATAACACAAGCCTCCAGAACCATTCAGCAATGCAGTCCACATGAGGTGGTGACCGTAGTCTGCTCCCTTTAAGCTGAACACTGAAATGGGGAGTAATCGTTTCCCTCAAACTACATGCAGCTGTTGCAGTCAGCCACCACCCCTGGAATGTTAATAGCAGCCTATCCAGGAGTCAGAGCCTTTGGTCCTCAGAGAGGGTTGATTTAGGTCAGCCCAATTGCACACAGCAATCACACACTATACATCAACAACACCTCAAGTGGGGTACCCTGGGGGCTGCTGCCACTGACCCCTGAGCTCTCAACTGCATCAGGCATGGCACAGTGTGAGCACACACACACACACACACACACACACACACACACACCCCGGGCCAGGCCAGGAACTCAAGGCATCCTCCCAAAGAATTCTCAGTTCCTGTCCCTTGGAGTTTGAGGCTGCTGAATTCTCGGGATCCTGCTGAGGCAAGCTGAGCACAGGTGACTAAGCATCATAGATGCATTCTGGGAAGAGACTTCAGGCCATTTAATCAGTTTCCTCATTTTACTGATGAGGAAACTGAGTCCCAACATCCCTTAGGGAATAAGGACCAGAGACAAGATTTAAATCTGGGTTTTCTGACTCCAAATCTATCCCTTTCCCGTTGTACCTTATTGTCACACAGCCTAGAGTCTAGAGTTCTAATCTCAGCTCTGTTACTGATGTGACCAGTTGCCAAGGAGTTTATAGCCATTATTCTATCAAAACCTCACAAGAACCCTAAACTGGTGTAAATTGCAGGTATCACTAATCCCATTTTACAGATGAGGAAATGAAGCTCAGAATAGATTTGGTCTTAGTCACATAGCCAGAGCATCAGAGGCAGGGCTTGAATTCAGGTCATTTTTTATATTAAATCTAGTGTTCTATCCCTTATACTTCCTCTTTCTGAACCTCAGTGTCCTCATCTGTGAAACGAGAGGGTTGGAATATATGATTTCCTAGGTCCTTTCTAGCTCTGAATTCTATGAGTCTATGAAAGACAATGCCAAACTCCATGGGAGTATTGCCTGTCCAGATAGCCATCTCTATCCAGACATCTTAGGACTGACAAAAAAAGGGACTGTAAGTATCCCTACTGGGGGCAGTAAGTTGGAAATAGGTCCCCTTTGCAACATTTTAAATCATTGGCAGGAGTACCCACACAACTAGTCAGAGTTTAAATTTGTGATTCTTGAATGAAGGTTGACCCTCTGAGCTTTGCCTGTTTATTGGACCTGGCCTCCTGGGCTTAAAATGGTACTGAATTCCCACAGAGAACTCCCTTGGCAAAGAGAACCATCTAGAGGACATTGGGAGAGTGGAAAAGTGGGCCAGAGGTCAGCCCTTGGAGGGTCTAATCCCATTTCTGCTGCCTAACTGGCTGTGTGACCTTGGGCAGCTTGGTGCCTCTCTCTGTGTCCCAGCTGCCATTTCTTCTGTCAAGAATAGGGAAAATGAAGGGCAGCTAGGTGGCACAGTGGGTAGAGCACTAGCCCTAGATTCAGGAGGACCTGAGTTCAAATCTGGCCTCAGACCAAACACTTACTTGCTGTGCGATCATGGGCAAGTCACTTAACCATGATTTACTCAGTTTCCTCTGTAAAATGAGCTGGAGAAGGAAATGACAAATATCCAGTATCTTTGCCAAGAAAACCCCAAATGGAGTCATAGAGAGTTGGACACCTATTAGGTGAAAAACGACTGAACAGCAACAGAGGCAACAAAAAGGCTCTGGAATTTGTTTAGTAGAAGGGTTAAGATGACCAGACATGCACTTGATAACCTCTGAGGTCTTTTCCATCTCTTAAATCTATTAGCTATGATCTTCCAGCGCAATCTCACTTTAAATCTATGTTCCTATAATCATCTCTGGACCTCAGTTTCCTCATTGGGCTAGATGACATCCAAGCTGTGTTCTAAAATGTCTCCCAGCTCTGACATTCTGTCTCCTAAGGTCCCTCCTGACTTTGACATTCTCTGCTCTAAGGTCCCTCCCAGCTCTGACCTACTCTGTTTTAACACATCAGTGAAATGAGGGAATTGGGATAGCGAGTCTCTAAGGTTTTTTCTAGCTCAGAATCTATATTTCCATGAGTCTCCTTGGTGGGCACAAAGCCCCATACAAACTATGATACTCATGGATCCCTAGTGTTATTGCTTTAAACAGACAAACAAAAAATCCATGCCACCCCTTGAGAAATGAGGCAAAGGCTGTCGTTTGGGGTGAAGTGCCAATGATACGATGCCAGACTTTTTTGACACACAAATAAATTATTCACTTGTGGAAGGCACTAAAGAATGTGCTTCTTAATATTCGAAACATTCATGGTATGAAAGAATAAGCCATTGACCCTTGGGAGTATCTCTGTGAGCCACCCAGAGTCCCCAAGCCCCACAACAAGAACCACTGACCCAGACCCAATCTTGACAAAACTTTGATTTCCTGAGCTTGTTAACAAGTCTGCCTGACTGATGATCTGTTTCTTAGCCCATTTCCAAAACTCCAGATTGACTTATGAATGAAGGAAGGAGTGAATGAATGAAAAAGTCATTTATTAAGCACTTGCTATGTATCAAAGACGGAAAAGAGGCAACCCTTGCCTTCAAGGAGTTTCCATTCTAATAGATGGAAACAACACATGTGAAGGAATGCTAGCCATGAAAGGGAGTGAACGGGGCCCCTCTTCCCTGATGGGAGGTTGATCCATAAGGCACAAGCCATGTCAATTAATATGACTCTTTCCAAGAACAGTATAGTAATATTGATTTGATCACTGAGTATCAAGCAAAGGGTGTGGAGCATTGCAGTAAATGATGGAGAATCTAAGGCCCCAGTGTATACGGCAAGATGGTAGGGATAGACAGGTGGATGGGATGTGAAGCATAGTCCGGTCTGGGGGTCTAGAATCAACCAGATATAGTGAGCTCACTAAACAAAACAGCTCAGCTCTGGGGTGAGTATTCCATTGTGGAATGAATTAACTCCCCCTGGGATTGAAGGACTTTTTCTGGACATTCAAACCAGAGGTGCTGTTTGGGAAGGGAGAAGTAGCCCAATGGAATAGCGGATGGTCAGCTGGCTGTAGTGGACTGCTGGAGGGGATGCGATGCATTTTCAGGTAAATGCAGATGATCAATGCCTTGGGAGGGCATTGCAGTCTCTCTGTAAAGTGCCTGGCCCCTATCTATGTGACGCAACAATGAAGTAATCTAGCTCTTTGGAGGTTATAGAGATGGGACCAATAGTTGGACTCTTGGGTCAACCGTGAACCTGCTTCGTTTGTCATCATCTCCCACTGATACAGAAAAATGCAAAAGCAAAGAAACAAAACCGATTTTCTGCATTTCAGGTTTTGTTCTTTGTTTGGCTCTTTTGTTATTGCTGAAGTCCTTAACTTTGAGGAGACTAGCTCTCAGTGAGAGAGAGCAAAGTTATTATCCTCCCTCTCCCTATTTCTCTTCTCAATCGAGGCTTCTTCTCCAAATAGGTAAAAGCAGGAGATGGCACTGGGAGCTCAGAGCACTTAGCCCAAGGCTCTGCTGCTCATTTTTACTCCCTCTCTATCATCTCCAGCTGCCACCTCTGCCACAGTCTCCTTCTCCTCTGACACTCTGATGAATGTCAAGGTGAGAAGCCAAATAATTTTGCTTTCTCCAAGGAGTTCAGGCCATCCATCATGTCTACAGTGTGCCTACCGAGCTGCCGGGCAACCTCCCTTTAAG
This sequence comes from Phascolarctos cinereus, assembly GCF_003287225.1. Classification (NCBI taxonomy): domain Eukaryota; kingdom Metazoa; phylum Chordata; class Mammalia; order Diprotodontia; family Phascolarctidae; genus Phascolarctos; species Phascolarctos cinereus. Next base: position 18,037,248 of record NW_027555625.1, on the reverse strand, counting down.
GCCCACACCTACACATGTGCTATAGGAGCCAGGCTGTTGTTGCTTCATATATCTCTGTGACTTCCACTTCCAGTTCCGAAGGCCTTTGACGTGAGCTGTGTTTAACATTTATTTTACCGAATGTTCCTATAGCATCAGCTTGGGACAACAGGATGTCTAAAGGATCAATACTGTGGGACACTGGACAATGGAGAGGTGCAGAGGAGGCTGTGGACCAAATGATGACAAAGGTACTCGTCGGATCATAGTTTTAGAGCTGAAAGGGACCCTTAGAGACCATTAAGCCCAACCTCCTTATTTCCATCTGAAGTAGAATTTTAATCTGTTCTTCTGACCAAGTCCAATACTCTCTCAACTCTAAAATTCTCTCTCTGGGTAAAAGACATTATTCAGGAAATTAAAGAAAAGGGATCAGGCTTAGTTATTTAACAAGAGAGATCAGCAATGGACAATTTGAGAGTTGTAGCATTACCTATGGGAGACAAAAACAGAGAATATGGACTCTAACATATTGAGTAGACTCTTTATGAAAAATTTATGAGAGGGCATGGGCAAGACCCATGCTGGATGAGAAGATGACTGTAGATTGGTTACAAACTGAGCCACTGGGAAGGAATAGTGATGCAGATCAACGAGGTGAAGAGGCATTGTGGTATAATGCAGGCCTGCACAACATATGCAAGTGTCCCGCCAAAGGATTTTGGGCAGCCCGCGAAAAATGTAAGGATGTAAAAGAAAGTAAAGATGTAACGAGCGCTTTGTCTATGCCCCACTTAACCCACCTTCTCCTAATCATTATTGTGCCCACCACGTAACGTGGTGGGTGGGTTACCACTGCGCACTCTCTGTTTGTCCATGACCCTCGGCAACCAACCATTGTCAGCCTGCTTCTAGTCTGAAAGGAGCGAGAGTCATATCTTTGTGCTGTTTTCAGTCATTACTGGTGTTGAACAGGGACAAAGTTAGTGCAGACATGCACCAAGGCAGCTGACTTCCCTCCCTGGCTGTGCGGCTGCCCTCTAAGCTACATGAGTATCTGGTGCTCTTTCCAAGGTCAGGCACTCAGTTCAGTATTTCTTTGTATGTGAGCAGTTGCTGTGGAGATTTGTTGGCTCTAACATTAAAGTTTTTGGGGTGACTTTGTAAAATGGGTGATAAAAAGAAATGGAAGATCAGATCAGAACATAGAGTGTTTAATCTGGAGTAGACAAATAGATACTTGTTTACTCACATGAGAGACAAACTATTGTGCCTTGCTTGCCAAGAAGTAATAGCTGTTCTGAAGGAATACGGTCTTCGTCGCCATTTTGAATCAAAACATCCTGACTTAAGCAAATTGGACATCAGTGAAAAACAAATTAAAATGTCTAAATTGTTGAAAATCTCAGTGGGGAGCAACAGTTTTTCAAGAAAGTAAAATCGTAAAATGAGGAGCTACTAAGGTTAGTTTTCAGATTTCTAAAGAAATTACTGGTGCTGGGAAGTCTTTTACGGTAGATGACTTCATGAAGAAGTGTTTGCTGATTGCAGTTTCTGGATTACGTCCCAATAAAAAAAGTGTTTTTGAGAATATAAGTTTGTCCCGTATGACCCTGCGTAAAGAGTAGCTAATGATAAACTGGTTGCTGACAAGAAGTGTAATGCATCCCATTAACTAAATGTAAACAGTAAGAAAACCTGAAAAATGTATTAAAACTTGTACCACTGGGGCAGCTATGTGGTACAGTGGATAGAACACTGGCCTTAGAGTCAGGAGGACCTGAGTTCAAGTCTGGCTTCAGACACTTGACACTTACTAGCTGTGGGACCCTGGGCAAGTCACTTAACCTTGATTGCCTCACCAAAAAAAAAAAGCAAAAAACAATCATTAAAAAAATACTTGTACTGCTAAGCAAAGTATTTTTTTTAACATTAATGTGATTTCATGATAAATAAAAATCTTAAATAATAAGTGTAATTAATTGATATTAATTGAAATTTTCCTTTTTAATATGGTTTATTTGCAAAATAGTTTAATCATTAATTATGCCTTTACTTGGAAATTGAGCCACTCAAAACCTATCTGCAGCCTGAAGAAGTTTAGTCTATTTTAATTTTGGCCCCTACCTACTGCCAAATTGTGCAGGTCTGGTGTAATGGAAAGGGTGCTGAACTTAAAGCGATTACAGCACCTGAGTTTGAATTACATCTTCATTAATTTCCTGTTTAGCCTTGGGCAAGTTCCTTCACCACGCTGGTCTGTTTTGTTTTTGGTTTTGATGAGGTGGTGGCTTTTTATATTATTGTTATTAGTTTTAGTTGTATCAACTCTCCATGGCTCCATTTGGGGTTTTCTTGGCAGAGATCCTGGAGCGGTTGGCCATGTCCTTCTCCAGCTCATTTTACAAATGAGGAAACTGAGGCAAACAGAGTTAAATGACTTTCCCAGGATTACACAGCTAGTAAGTGTCTAAGGCCACATTTGAACTCAAGTCCTCCTGACTCCAGGAATGATGCTCTATCCTCTGTGCCACCTAGCTGCCCTTGGTCTCAGTGTATTCGTCTATGAAATGAGGAGGTAGCATTAGTTGACCTCCGAGGCCCCTTCAGCTCTAGATCTATGGTGGCCAGTCTTCTGGTGATGAGAAACAAGTGAAAAAGATGTGAAAAATGAAGAAAGACAATGACAGGTAACAGGAGGATCCGCCACGCAGGCCCAGGCAGTTTGGACTGTGGCGAAGATCGCTACATTTCCGTTTACTCAAAATCTGTTCCTGGTTATTTTCATTTTGCCTCCTGCACTAGAATGGAAGGTGCTTGAGGGCAGGGAGCATGTTTTTTCCTTTCCCTCAGCAAATATCTGACTCAGTTCCTCAACTGTAAAATGGAGATAATGATGGCACTCACTTTCAAGGATTGTTGTGAGACTCAAGATAAGATGTATAAAGTGTTTAGCATAAGTGCCTGGCACATAGTAGGTACCTAGTGTCTCTTTGCTTCTTTCCCCTCTCTCTTCCACCCTCCCTCCCTCCTTCCTTCCTCCCTTCCTTCCTCCCTCCTCCCTCCCTCCCTTCCTTCCTTCCTTCCTTCCTTCCTTCCTTCCTTCCTTCCTTCCTTCCTTCCTTCCTTCCTTCCTTCCTTCCTTCCTTCCTTCTTCCTTCTTTCCTTCCTTCCTGTCTATTCCTAGAGCTACATACGGTGCCCTGGCATATAGTAAGAGCTTAACAAACGTTTATTGACTGACTGACTGATTGAAAGAATGAGTGATTGACAGAGTTATGAGAGGACTGAATTGAATTCTGCTTCAGACACTTACTAGCAGTGTGACCATGGGCTAAACACTTGATCTCTCTGGCCTTTGCTTTTCTCATCTGCAAAATGGGCATAAGAATAGCTTTGGCACCAACTTCAAAGACCTGCTGTGAGAATCAAAGAGAATAGCGTATCTAAAGAAGTTTGCTTGCCATCCTTAAGGTTCCATATAAATCTCAACAGCTAATAATGCACCACACTGTCAATGATTGGAATTATATTGGTATGGGAGTGACCAATGCAGATTATAATAGCCTAGAACTTAACAGAAATGCCTTAGGGGGTTGCATGAGCCCCAGAGAGGCTCAGAGAGTCCAGAAACACAAAATTTGGAGCTGAAAGGGAGCACAGCCACCATCTGCTCGAGCCCATGAATGAATGAAGTCTCCATTATAACATACACAAGTGAGCATCTAACTTCTGCTTGAAGACCCCTGAGAAGGGGGAGCCCAGGGCCTCAGAGGGCAGTCATCCTACTTCCGGACAGCTCTAATCATTAGGATCTGCTTAAATACCTCCAACAAAAGGGAACTCAGTACTGCCTCAGGCAGCCCATTTCACTTTTCAAATAGTTTTCATGGGAAGTTTTCCCTTTCATTGAATTGATATCAGCCTCATTTCTTGAGATAACATAGATCCAGCAGTTTATAAACCCGAAAGCACAGTCTACACCAGCAATTCCTTTTATGATGATTTTTCCACCCATTGTTTCTCCTTGTTCTGCACAAGTCCGACCCCTCTTTGAATACTCAGAGCAGACATCTCCTGCCCTTTCTGCTCTCATTCAGATTCCATCTACTTCTTTGTAGCTGGTGTGGCTTATGGTCCGTTCTCATGAAAAGAGAGAAAATGGGCTGATCCCTGGCACAGTAGGCAAACACATCTCTCAAAAATGAGGGGAAAGAGAAAGATGATGGAAAAACTGGAGGCAATGAGTTGTAGCAGGAGTTTCATTGGCCCTAGAGTCAGAGAATCTGGATTCAGATCACACCCCTAATGCTGACTAGCTATACAAACTTAGACAAGTTACTTTACCTCCCCTGGCGTCAGTTTTGCTCATCTATAAAATGAGCGTTTTATCGATATCTCACTTGGGCCTTGGAACAACCCTGTAAGGTACACATTACAGGTATTACTAATTTTACAGAAGGGGAAACTGAGGGTGTGAGAGAGTAGGTACTTTCCTGTGCTCACACAGATAGTAATAGTCAGAGACAGAATTTTAATCCGGGTCATCCTGACTCCATACTCAGTCCTCTATCTACTGCCATATGTCACTGCAAACCTCCATGGAGCTTAGGCTGCGCTGGAGACATCAACCCTTTACAAGAGGTCCAGGCACTGCCAAGGACGCAGATCTGGGTCGAATGATGGCCTTGATTTCTTCCTTGCCCTAATAGTAATTATTCATGCCTGAGAAGTCTTAGACTTGTGGGAAAATCTGGAATTGAAGAAAACAGTGACTGCTTTGTCCACAGAAGTCACGGACCTGTCGCGCCAGATGTTTTGGTCCATGATAAATTACACGTCAGCCTTTAATGGGAGCTCCTAGTGGGGAGAACACTCTCCACTCTTTTCTCTTGTCAGTGGTAAGAAGGCAAGGATTGTACTTCCTCTGTTCAGCTTCATTTCTAGCACACTGTGAGTGCCCAGGAAATGAGTGTTCGATGTAGAATCCTGGGGTTGGGTTCCCAACTCTACCACTGTATTGGGGGGGGGCACATTATAGCCCACACAAGTGACTGTCGAGTCACCAGTGAGCTTTGATCATACACATGGTATAATACAAGAAGTATATCCATCTTTGTATTGGTGATCGCAGATTATAGTAATAACAGGCAGAAAAGAAGGTGAAGGAGGAGGAGGAAGACAAAAAGGAGGAAGAGGAGGAAAAGAAGTAGGAAGAAGAAGAACAGAAGGAAGAGGAGATGAAGGAGAAGAAGGAGATGAAGGGGAAGGAGGAGGAGGAGGAAAGGAAGAGGAGGAGAAGTAGAAGAAGGAAGAGGAGGCAACTAAGTGGTGCAATGGATAGAGGATTGATCCCAGAGTCAGGGACACCTGAATCCAAACCTGGCCTCAGACAGTTACTGGCTGTGTGGGCAAATCACTTAACCTCCTTCTGCCTCAGTTTCCTCATCTGTAAAATGTGGACAATAACACCTACTTCCCAGAATTGTGAGGATCAAGTGAGATAATATTTATTTTTTTTTCTTTTTCTTTTTCTTTTTTAAAGACAATTGGGGTTCAGTGCCTTGCCCAGGGTCACACAACTAGTAAGTGTCAAGTGTTTAGTCTGAGGCTGGATTTGAACTCAGGTCCTCCTGACTTCAGAGCTGATGCTCTATGCACTACATCACCTAGCTGCCCCGTGAGATAATATTTATAAAGTGGCTAGCATGGTGCCTGGCAATACTAGGAAAAAGTTATTATTATTATTAAGAGAAGGATATAATAATGATAATAATAAAATTTATGTAACACTTTTAGGTTTACAAAGTGTCTTATCTCATTTGACAAAGACCAAAATATTTTTACATTAGGGATAAAGACTGGGCCTGTGATTTCATTAGTAAAGGGGATTCCCTGCTCTTCTGCCAATGTAGTTTGGCATCTCCTCTGCAGCTCTAAGAGTCATTGAGAGCTATCTGGTGGCAATGAGAGGTAAAGTGAGTTGTCCAGGACCAAACAGATAATAAGTGTCTGAGGATGAATTTGAACCAAGGTTCTCTGAGCCAGAGCTCTGCCCTCTACACCAGGCTGCCCACCTTGTAATATGCAACAGATTAGCTGTACTTGTCTCATCAATATAAAGAGCCCTCTGGACACCCAAGGAGATTGATTGGTTTTTGAAGTTTTTGATTGATTTGATGTCTTTGATTGATCGTTAATGTTTTCCATATGAGAAAATGCAGAAATGATCTTGTGCTGAAACGTTGCTTCTCACCTACTGGTCTGAGCTGGGTGGCCGTGTCAGTCAAATGAGCAGACCAGCAGATGCCACAAAAAATGATGATAAAAGTAATAGCTAAGACTTAGAGATCACTTTAATTTTTGCAAAAATGCTTTCAAGTGACCTCATTGGATTGAACAGATAAAGAGCTGGGCCCAGAACTGGAAGAGAAGAAGAGAGTGGGCTAGCTTGCCTGGGGGAATTTGGAAGGATCTTTTGATGACCCCCAAGTCAATGACTTCAGTCATTCAACGACTCCCTGAAACTAAGGCACATCTTTTTAACAGTAGAATTCTTCCAGTGATGATCTGGGGCTATGGGTCATGGAACACCATAATCTCTGAAGAACTGAAATTAAGGATGACTCAGAGAGAGATGGAGAGGCATATGGTGGGCATTAGCAAGTTGTGACAACAGGAGATTATAAAAGAGAACCAGAGTAAGGGGCGGGAGGGGGGGAGTCAACCCAGAAATTGTATGAAGGGAAAAGAAATTAGGTCATATGAGTCATGTGGGGAGAGCAAGGGATAAGCAATACATAAGCCCAGTGGTGGACACTGCCATCCTTGTACTCTTATAATTCAGGACCCAAGTTCTCTGGCCAAGCCAGTGGTCTTTAAGTCTTATTCATTTCAGGAAGCTTTCCATAACCACTCTAACTCAAAGTAATTTCTTTCTCTTCTGAATTCCAATAATACTTGTCTATATCTCTTATTTGGCATTTGACATACACTTCCTTTATTATTAGTTCCACACAGAATATTACTACTAATAATAATAGTTAATTGGTATTTATATAACACTTGTAAAATGCTTTATACACATTATCTCATGTAATCATTGGTTTGGAGGTGAAAGAATCTTAAAGAATGTGTCATGTACTTGATAGAGCTCTGGACTTGGAGTTAGAACAGCCAGATTCACATCCTGCCTTAAACACTCACAAATTGTGTGACCCTGGGTGAATCCCTTCACCTTCTTAAATCCAGGTTCCTTATCAGTAAAATGGAGATAATAATAGCACCCATCTTACAGGAGCATTCTGAGAATCATATGAGATAACTCGTATACAGCCTTTTGCCAGCCTTCAGGCACAATCACTATCTGATCCAAACCCCTCATTTTACAGATGGGGAAAACAGTACAGACAGAAATAGTATCATACTACTAATAGTGTTAATACTAGATTAAAAGGTATTATAGTACTCTCTCAACTAGTTGAACAGAAATGTTAGTCTCGTGGATTTAAAATTGGAAGTGACCTTAAAGACCTTATAGTCCCAATATTTCATGTTTACAAATGAGGAAACTGAGGCACACAGAGGAAGTTACTCAACCACAGAGACAATAAAGAACAAAGCTGGGGATTGAACTAAGGAAGGTCCTCTGATTCCAAGCCATTGGTCCTTCCAGTTTACCACACTGTTCCTCCCTGAGTAAAAATTCAGTCTCTGTCTGATGGCCTCCAGCAATGGGAAGCTTATTATCAATCAATTAACATTTATTAAGTGCCTACCACGGGCCAGACACTATGCTAAGTGGTCATTACCTCCCACTATGGACACCGATGCATTTGAACAGTTCTAGCCATTAGGAAGCCTTCTGTTGTATGGAGCCAGTCTGCTTTCTCTGAAATGTCCAACCCTCTAGGACATGTGGAAGGAATCAAATCTCCTTTCCCCATAATTTTCAAAGACTTGAAAATAGCTCCTAGGTTAGAAAGCCAGTGAGGGACCCTAGAGGGTAGCTGGCACCATTCCCTTCCTTTTAAAGGTAAGCCAAATCTCCTGCCTTTGCCCTGAAGGTTCCCTAGCGCCTGGAGTGCACTCACTCCTGGCCTCTGCCTCATGGAAGCCTTCTCTCTTTGGACATGCAGCTGATTCCTCACCCTCTACATGAAGACTTTCCTGATGCCGCCAACTACTTGTGCTGTTTTTCTCAAGCTACCTTATTATATTATATACCTCTTTATATTTATTCTGATATATTTACATATATTCCTGTTGTCTCCCTCACATTTTAGAATGGAAGCTCCTTGAGGGGAGAGATTAACTCACTTTTTATATCTGTATCCCCAACACTTAATACAGTACCTGGTCTATAGAAAATACTAAGTAAGTGATTTTTGATTCATTCATCTACCCCATGATCTTATTGTAAGAGGATGTTTGAGCATGCCCAGATCACCTAACATGGAGGCACCCTGAGTCCCCTACCATGTCGGGGCCAGGAGATTATGAATATTATGAAGACTTATGGTTGGGCTTTTGGCCTTATAGAGCCACTGCCCCATGGACACTCCTTAAGGAGCTTCCCCTATTATTTATGAATTCCCCCAAATTTCCTAGACAAAATTCAGGGACCGATATTAAAAGCTTGAGCTATTTGGACTCAATCTGGCCATTGTGACCATCAGAAAACCAACCTCAGAATGTCCAAGTCAGCCAGATCCTTAAAGCTGATGTAGTCTATCTCAAGTTACAGTGGGAGGAAATTGAATGGTTCTCAGAAGGGCAAAGTGACTTCTCTGAGGTCATATAGTTCGATGGTGACCTAGTCAGGAACAAAGCATTTGTGCATCCCAGTTAAGATTAAAAAATTCTGCACCTGCACACACACCTTCATACCCACAGAGATATATGCACACATACATGTTTGAAATTCCAGTGGTTTACTGTTTATCAATCTTTCTATCTACTATATAATGTCACTGCTTGCAATTGTGCAATGGTTAGCATCTTTCAATTAGATGACCTTTCCTGGTGCTACCACCTGTGGTGCTGTTCCCCCTAAGATATTTTTCAGGAACAGTTTTTTTTTTAATTTTTTGGCCATTCTTTGCATCCCCAGTGCTTAGCAAAGTGCCTGCTGAAACTGTGACTATATGGGGATAGGCAACTCCCATGTGAGGAAACAGTAAACATTTAATAAATGCTTACTGAATGTTGATTGGTCGGTTTTCTCCACAGAATGGAGACAAATCTACTGATGTGAAAAATACATGTATTTGCAAAGAGTCATATTTAAAAGTGCTTCTCATGGTCCCACATTGTATGTCAGGTTCTAAGCTGCTTGTCCAGTTGGCCTGAATCTCTCTGCTGCCTCTAGAATATGATAAGAATGATCTGTTGGGTATTTCAAACCCTGTCCAGTCTGGCTCCGGCTGACCTTTCCAGGGTGATTTCATGTTAGTCCCCTTCTCAACTCTCAATTGCAGCTGAACTGGCCTAGTTAACTGCCCCCTGAATTTGGCCATCCACTCTTGTTACTGAGCTCTTACACAAGCCATCCCTTTGTATAGAATAATGGTGCTGAGGAAGGACCCCAAGAATAGAAATTAAAAAAACACCCATTGGAATCCTGGACCTGTGTGAACTTGCACAAGTCATTCAGCCATTCTGGCCTTTAGTGGATTCATCTATAGAATGGTGGATTATACTGGATGACTTCAAAGGTCCCTTTCGGCTCTAAAACCATCATTCTAATGAATGCTATTCCCTCTTGCCTTCAACTCTTCAAATCTCTCATTTATTGCCAGGTTTAGTTCTTATGTCACCACCACCTGGGAGAAATCTTCCCCAATCCATTTAATTGGTTGTGCTTTCTCCATCTGCATCACATTATCATTTATAGACTTATCTGTATGTATGCTGTTTCCTTCAGTAGAATATAAGCTCCTGGAGGACGTGAATTATTTTGTTTTGTTTTGTTTTTTTGTTCCCAGCACCCAGCAACTAATGTTGGACATTAGCGGATATTAAATGCTTGTTTAACTGAATTGGATTGGGTTGGGTTAGTCTAGAGTGGGTTGGATTGGATTGGATTGGACTAAATTAGATTGAGTTGGGTTGGGATGGGTCAGGATGTATAGGATTGGATTGAGTTGGATTGGACTAGATTGAATTGCGTTGAAGACCATAATTTTCAGACACTAAAACCATGTATATTTATCAAGTCACATCTTAAAGGATCCTCAGTAAAACCCCTTTACACATGCTGCTTTAGGCAATTGCCTCTTTTGCCTGCTCTTCCTCCTCAAAGGCCTTAAACTTGTCCTCTTTCCATTACAGTTTATAAAAATGAAAAGGAATAGATTAGATTTTGAAACTCTCCTGTTTCAAAACAAGCAAAGATCAACACCTGGTACAGTACAAAAATTTTATTTTTTTTTTGTTAGGATAATTTAAAGTTTAAAACTGAAGTAGACATATTCATTTTACAAACAAGATATTCTTCCATAAGTAAGACCATTAAAAACAGTAAACAAAAAAAAAACAACAAAATACAAAACCAAAAAAAAAAAGCAATCTTTACAAAAAGCTCTGTGCATAGCAACTTTATACTGTATATAATTGACAAAGCAAAACAACCCAACGAATGATAGAATTTGGGAGATGAGACTTTACAAAAGGGAAGCAGGAGGACGGTTTTGAAACCATGCATATTGAAATGTGCAAAGAAAAAAAGTGAGAATTTAAGATGCTATAATGAAAATGAGATAAATAATGAAATAAAATGTCCCTTTAATAAAAAAAAAAAACACAACCCCACACAGTTCCTCTTACAAAGCTATGATAAAATCTGTCTTCTCCTATAGAAATACTTGTATTCCAAGTGGCACAAACGAATCTGGGATCAGGAGTATTTAACAGCAAGGACTAGAAAGGAGAGAGTTGCTTTCGTTTATTACACTACAAAATCCTTACACACCAATTTGTACATTTAAATATTCCTGTTGCGGCCAAGGTCCTAGATGAGTGATCAAGGGTTTCTGGATATTTCATTACACACATTTTTTTTTTCCTGGTGTAAATCTACCACCAAGTTCTACAATCATTTGAAGACAGCACTGCACTCATCTTCATGCAAGAGCGAAATTCACAGATTCTAAAGCAAAGCTACTTAAATTTTTTTTCCCCTTATGTCAGATTGGCTCAAATCCAGGTCCAGACGTGCTTCATTTTTGTTCTGCCTTCATTTTTGGACAACTCTGTTGATATCCCTCCTCCTCTCTAAAACGTTTTGCATCAGGGGACTTTTTTCGGGTGTGTTTCTTTGCAACTTGGTTCTTCAAAGCGTGTTACTGTCAACAGCACTTCCAGGCATGCCAACTATGAAAAACCTTGAATTTTCATGGTGCATAAAAATCCCATTTGGGTTGGTGGGGGTGGGGGTAGTATTTCCAGTATGGAGCTAAGGGGAAAGAGTGAAATGGGATTGGATTGGGGGGGATATGAAAATGTAGACTAGGAAAAGGAATGAGGAATTGATTTAAAAAAAAAATATTACCCTAATTCAGACTAAATGCACTCAATTTAAGTGTGTTTCTCCATTGGGACAGGAAAGAACTAATATCATCCAGACCCCAGCTGAGTATCCTCTAAATGAGTTCTGTAGGCACTCTCTAGTGGTGCCAGGGAGTGAATGAGGAAGCTAGGCAGCACAGAGGAGGAAACACCACCTGGGTTGGCATCCCAGGTAAGGTCAAGCAGGTAGTAAGAGTCACTAGCTTTTGAGTTACAGCTTCATTCAGACTCAACTTCTTAGCAACAGCGTCAGGCCTCTCCTAAAAAGAGAGCTAATCATCCACGGAGAACAGTGGACAAATAGCTGAGCGGTTAGGAAACTGCACTCCTCAATGATTCTTTGAAGCTGCCAATATTCATCCTTTCGAACCCCATACTACTTGGGTTTTAAAATGTTCCCCTCCCTTCTCCACTGGGGAGGGGGTTTGAGGAATGGGAGTAGAACCTCTGAATTGTTCATTTTCTACCCAGTGAGTTTAATGCCACGGCAAGTGGTGGGTTGCAAAGAACATTGGATTTGAAGTCCATAAGCTTGGGTTTGAATTCTGACTCTGCTTACTCAAATGAGAAAAGGTCTGCGGAGCACTCTAGAATCCCTGAAGCTGTATAGAAAGTCCTTGGGTGAGGCTGAGCAAGTCTCGTCACTACTCCGAGTCTCAGTTTCCTTATCTGTAAAATGGCAGGATTAAACTAGATGTCTTTCGGGGTCCTTTGCAGGTCTAAATCTATAACCCTATGAGCCTCCCTGTGCCTCAGTTTATAAACAAAATGTGTAAAATGATAGGATTGTACAAGGGGGTCTCCGAGGTCCCCCGAGAGATAGGAGATGGTTAAGAAATGCTTGTCAAATAACAGATCTCTCAATCCATGAACCTCTCTGTGCCTCAACTACAAACTGAAGGGGTTAGAGTATATGGTCTCTTCTACCTTTAGATCTATAAACATATGTATTTCTCTATGCCTCAGTTTCCTCTTCCGGCTCTAGATCTATGATTTATGAACCTCTTGATGTAAAATGGACTAGCTGACCTCTGAGAACCCTCCAGCTCTGGATACTGTGATCCTCTGAATGGGAAAGTGTGAGAGGGGAAAAGAAAGATAGAATTCCTGAGAGATGGGCACTCAGGCACCTTCCACCCATCAGGGAAGGAGAACAATTAATCATTGCCCATGAGCTCTGATGGCCAACCAGAGCAGACAGAGGAGACTCACCAGAGGGATCACCTAAGGGGACTGAAGTTACAGTTGCTAGTGATCTGGAAACTGGACCCCAACATGGTCCTGCACTGAAGAGGTTTTATCCATTTTGGATCCTCTCTCAGGCAAGAAGATTTCCCTGTTGTTCCTGCCCTTGAAAAACTGGATGGGGTTTGGACCGTAACAAAGTGCAAGAATCCTAGGTGGCCTTTGGCAGGGAATGTCAAAAATAGCTACCCCAGGAAAATTGTGATAGGAAGCAAAGACTCAAAGGGACATGCAGGCTTTTTGGAAAGCAGACTTAGCTGGACCAGCCCTACTGCTTTTCTGTATTTCTGGATTTGTGCTTGGCTTTTCTTGGAATGTTGTACGGTTCTGAAAGAACACAGGTGGGCTACCGCAGTCCTTGCATACGGATCTATGCAAGGATGGAACGGGGGAGGGGATGTGGAGAGGACAGGAGTGGGCATCCAGGAAATAGCAGTGGTAACAATCACACATCTTATTTTCTTTTTATCTTGGAACTACAGTTTTGCATCATTTTCATTGTACAAGAGGAGGAGAAAATGCCCCTCCTTTCCAAAAAGGTCTTAATTTCTACCTCTACTTACAATAAGTTACACATTTATTTATTTAAATAATTGTAAAACATTTTAAAATTTTTCCTTTTTTTGTGTTTTTTGTTTTTTAAAGAGATTAAACTATAAGCAAACACACATACAACAACATATCATCGTCATTCGATTCAGGTTTTGTTTTAAGAAAGTCTTCCATGCGGGTACCCTGTTTCGTTCAAATTTTTTTCTGCATAAACTAAATTGGTATCTGAAAGGCTTCATAGAAAATAGAAACTTTCAACTTTTTTTTTCCTACAAAGAAAAACAAATAGTATCCAAAATATCAAGCTTGAATTGTTTGCCAATTTTTTTCTTAAATATTTTACAAACGTAGGAAGGTGGTTTTCATCAAGTCCATAAAGAAAGAACCACATTTCTGTCCTTAGTACTGACCATGCATGCCAATGACGGTATCTGTCCTTGTCCACGAGTGGGGTTGGAGTTTGGGCAGCCGATTTCTCGGCTACAGGGGAGACATGAGACCAGGTAAGATGCAGGCTCCTTGCATATCCAAATCCATACAGAGTGTTCCTTCGGGGGGCAGGACAGCCCTCCAAAAGCAGTTAGTGCTTTCCATATTAGTGGTCCATCACTTGAAGTAGTTGTGTTTTCCAAGACGCAACTCTTCCTTCTCTTTACATTGGGGGGAACGACGAGGCCGGTCATGGCTGAAAACAAAGAGCAGACAAAAGCATGAGTCCATAGCACGTTGATTTGCAGGGTGGCCATTGAGGGCAAGAAGAAAGAGCCTCCACCACCACCACTACCTTAAAGGAGACATAGGTGTTTCATTGATATTAGCCATAATTTATCCAAAAAAGGGGTGACTTCAATCCGTACAGCAGCCATAAATCTAGAGTAGAGGGGATGGGCATTTTAGCATATCCCCTTCATTTTTTCTTGTTGCTCATTCCTCTCAAATTGATCAGATTGTATTTGTTTCGTACCCATAGAGTACAAGGTACTGATGCAGGACCTCTGTCTGGAATACCCCTCTCCCCCCACCACATAACTTTGGTCTGCCCCCAAACAGATTTAAACCACACATTTTAGTAAGAGCCATGAAAGATAAGCCACTGGTTGTGGATTCTAAATGGATACATTCAAAACTATCTTTTAAAAAATCAACTGAGAAGTTAAAAGGGAAAACGTAAAAAACTATATATTCAACTGTCAGTCTAACATAGACATATGTAAATATATATATAATATATATGTACAAAAAAAAAGCAGCCAAGATTTAGATAAGACTAGGAAACCAGGAATTGTAGATTTCACCATAAAGAAAACTACAATAACCCTCCCAAACTCTAACACTAGGTTCACTAATATGATAAATTGTCTCATTTCTGACAGACAAAAATTAAGCTAGATATTATGGCAATAATTCATGTGTTGAGATGAGAAACCAGAGGGTAAGAGTCCAAGGTTACACAGCTAGTGCCAGAAGTAGGATTTGAACCCAGAGCCTCTAACACTTTTTTGCAGCATTTACACAAGTTTCTCTTTCTCTTGGAGGCTCATGGCTCAGTTCACATTACTAGAACACTTGCCAATTTACAAAGCATGTTTCTGCCAGTGAGGCAGGTGGTTTGGTCACCTGTTTAGGGACCCTGATTCCTCAAAAGGGAGTAAGGCATGTGGATAGAGTAACCTTGGAGTCCGGAAGATGGAGGTTCAGCTGTTACCCTGGGTCAGTCAGTTCCCATCTCAGTGTAGCAGCCTCTGAGACTGGCAGAACAGACAAGTTGCTGACCTGCTTCAGTGGAGGGAATTTTCACACCAGGAGTTCCTACACAGGGACAGAATCTTTGTACCAGATGCATAGTAAAGAAATGAATGCAAAGCCAGGATCATTCTCTATTTGTAGAGTATCAGCTGGAAAGGACCTCAGAGGACTTCAAACACAGCCTGCACATAGCCAAGAATCCCCTGAATAAATAGTAATCTAGACTTTGCTTGAAGACCTCCAGGGACGGGGAGCTCACCACTTGTCCCCACACATGTGAGTTGAAAAGCTCCGTGAAGGCAAAGGTAAATTTGGGTACACTTTGCTCCTTCTCCCATTTCCTATAACAGTGTTCTGCACATTTGTTGAATGAATGAATGGATGGATGGATGGATGAGGAAAACCCATGTCCATTTCTTGTCCCAGATGGCTTCTATTGGATCATAAGGGAAAGGAGCAAAATTCGAGCACACGAGCCCACTTAGGCCCTGAGTTTCCTGTTTAACCAGCTCTAACTTTCTGGCCCTCGCATTTATTTTTAGCAGAAATATGATTGGTTATTTTTAACAAGCACATTCCCCTTGACAGTTTGCTGCCAATCTGGGATGTTCAGTAATGAGTGTTGACCCACTGGAATGGAGGTTCAAATTTAGTTTCTAATTTAGGAGCCTTCCTCCCTCCCCCTCTGTGCCTTTGCAGTGGACAGCTAACTCCTCATCTGGCTAGTGAAAGGAATTCTGGGAGAGCTGGGGATCTAGAGTGGATTGGAGGGTGCAGAGCACTCCTTCCTCTTGGCTCCTGCTCAGCTCTGGGAGCCAGGTAGCTGGCCGTGGCCCAAGAGAAGGAATATCGAGGGAAAAGGCCCTGCTCCAGTCCCGCTTAACCAGCTGCAAATTAATACAATTTTCGGATCCTAGGAAAGAGACAACCCCTTTTTTTTACAATAAGCTATGTCTATCGCTTGATTTGAACAGATTTCTGGATATATTCAGTACATCTCAGTGCATCGCAACTTATTAACTGGAATAGAAACATTTTGCAGAGGAATTGCTCTTTATTAGGCTTTAAGGTAAATAATTTAATAGCTTTTCTCCTCCCTTCCTTTCTTCTCTCCTTTCTTCCTTTTTTCTTTCTTTTTCTCATTTACCTCTCTCCTTCCTTAATTCTAGCTTTCTTTTTTCTCTCTTTCCTTCCTTCTTTCCTTCTCCATTGATCTTTTTCCTTTCTTCATCTTATCTCTTCCTTCTTTCTTTCCCTCCCTCCCTCCTTTCCTTCCTTCCTTCCTCTTTCTTTCATTTTCATTCATCTCATTCCTTCCTTCAGGTTATTCTTCCTTTCAATTTTTTCTTCCTATCTTTCTGATTCTGTTTTCTTCCTTCCTTTAGTCCTTCCTTCCTTTCTTCCTTCTTTCTCTTTCTCACCCTCCCTTCTCCCCATTTTTTTCTTTTCTGAATGCCAGCTAACCCTCTCAGGCAGAGTCGTTGGTAGCCTGTCTCTCTGCTTCTATCCAGCCTTTATTGAATGTTTGTGAGATCTGGATTAAGGTCTTACACAGCTAGCAAAGCCATAATTATTTTTGCCTGTATTACTTTATAGTGAATCGATGTAACTTTTCAATAAAGGTGGTTCAATTCCAGACCCTCCCTGATGATTTGGAGTTATAGCAACCCAGACTGATTATCCCAGAGTGCAAGGATTTTTTCCTTTCCTTTTTTCCTTGAGGGAAACTGGCAAGAACATTAGACACACAATGTTGGGTATAACCCTGACAAGCTGTGATCATCTGCTGAAATGCTTGATTACTGCTGTCTTGAGATGGGCTGATGCATTTCCTGGATCAATCCAACAAGAATTTATTAAGCACCTACTGGGTACATGGAACTAGAACTCTGGCCAGTCAATTTCTCACGTGGCTATTTTCACCTTGAACTTCTAGCTTCCTTCCCTTCCTTAGCATGCAGCACCTTCCCTTCCTCAGCCCATTCTTTCACGGTCTCTGGGGACTGCTGCATGAGCTTGTTGAAAGGTCAGAGTGGATCAGGTAACAAAAGAGTGGGTTTCATGTTTCCTTCCTTTCTCCTAGCCCTGCCTCGGATGCCCTAGCGGGTTTGCTTGACCAGCAAGAGGCTTTTGCTTTTTGCTTTGAATCACTAAAACTAACTTGGGAAAAAAAAAAAACACTGGAACTGAGAGAACTCAGCAGCCATCTAGCCTAGTCCAAGCCTTGTACCCTAAGAATTCTCTCTACAATATACCCTGCCTGTGGTTATACAGCTTTTGCTTGAAGAATTCCAAAGAGGGAGAACCTACTAGCTCCTTAGGCAACTAATTATGTTTTGAGACAACTCTTAGTAAATGTTTTTTTTTTTTGCTGATATCGAGTCTAAATTTGCTTCTTTTAACTTTCACTCATTGTTTCTAGTTCTATCCTCTGAGGCCAAAAAGAACAATTTAGATTCCTCTCTTGTATAACAGCCTTCCAGGTGCTTGAAGGTGGGGCGATCATATTCCCGGGAAGCCTTCCTTTCTCTAGACTAAACATTCCCAGGTCCTTCAGCCCTGTGTCACACAGCATGGGCTCATGACCCTTCACTATCCCCATTGCCTTCCTCCTAACAATCCATCCATACCCTTCTCAATAAAGAACAGAACTGAACACAGTACTCCAACAAGAACAAATATTAAGCCCAGAACATGCATTTAGTTATGAGATGGGGCCATTTCTCCTAGAGTATCTTTCCCTTCATCAGCCCCTTTGGTCCACTCTTAATTCTCTTCACCCTCCCATCTGCTTCCACCCCTCCCCCAGAATATTTACAATGAATCAGAGATTTATATCTGGAAAGGACCTTAATCATCATTTAGTCTGATCCCTCATCTTGTAGCAAAGGACATGAAGGCCCAGAAAAATTAGGTGAGTTACCTGCCTGAGGTTACAGGCAAAAACAAAAGTGACAAGTGACAGTCAGAGTTTGAACCAAGGTCCCTGGCTCCAACTTTAGTACTGAATTAGTGCAAGGGGCTGCCTTGGGAGTTCTTGTCACTGGAGGGCATACAGAAAAGTCTGAGGGACTGTTTGTCACGCGTGGTACAGCCAGGCTTCTTTTAGAGGGTGTGGGTCAGGTTAAAAGGCCACTAAAGTCTCTTCTGGCTCTAAATTTCTATCAGTCTCAGAACTGGGAACGTCCATTAGACAATGTGTGAGCCATTACATTCTTATTCTTTCTGCCCCAGAGGCATAGAAAGAAGCCCTTACCTTCTCCTTGGTCCCCAAACTCCTCCCTTGCTCCCTCCCATCTGTGCCTTTTCATCATGCGTTTCCCTAACAATAACTGTTTTGTGAAAATGAAACCTAGCGACTGGGCTCCCATCCAAAATAATCCAACTAGAGGGGTAGTCGGGAAAGGGGAAATGTCCAGAAAGGAATCACTGTTGTTTCTTTTCCACTGGCCATGTGATAAATCCACCATGGAAGACCTGGTGCTGGGTGACAGAAATGAAATTCTTGGTGTCCCTAAGTAGCACTGTGGGCCGGCTTCTCCAGCGAAGTCGTTGAAATACAATAAAATACTCTTGAGTTGTAAAGAAGGAGAGCTGGGTTCTAGTCACAGATCTACCATACAGCTATGTGACCCCGAGTGGGTCATTTCATTTCTCTCAGCCTCAACTTCCACTTCTGTAAAATAGGGGCACTGAATGACGACCCCTAAGGCTCACACCAGCCCTACAAATTCTGTGATTCCTAATCACCAGAACCCTCCAGGGACTCCAGGTACCATAGAACAAAAAAGTTGAGTAGGATGCCTCATAAAAGTGCTAAATTCCCTCTCATTAAGGGTTGTCCAACAGAGGTTAGATGCCAACTTGTGGAGTAGGTAGTGATAAGGATTCTTTCCTGGCTAGAGTGGAAAGACATTGGATTTAGAGGCAGAGGACCTGGGTTTGAATCCAGCTCTGTCATTTACAAACTGTTGGCTCTCAAGTCAGCCCATCACACTTTGGGATAGCTCTTAATTTTTTTCCCCTGATATCAAGTCTAAATTTGCTTCTTTTCAACTTTCACTCAGTGCTCCCAGTTGTGTCCTCTGAGGCCAGAAAGAATAATGCTAATACCTACATCACTTCCTGGGAGTGATTTAACCCCTCCGGGTCTGTTTGGTCCTCTGTGAAAAGAAGGGCTTGGACTCTCTAAGCATCTCTAGGAGACAACCAAATGAGATCATATTTGTAAATCACTCTTGGCACGCAGTTGGTGCTTAACAAAGCCTCCTTTCCCTTTCTTGTTCCCTTCACCAAAGTCCTTCCAGCTCGGATCCTAGGGTTGGTCACCGCGATCCCTTCCAAGTCTGATTTTGTCAGATTTGACTGCGTGATCCCTACGTTTCCTTCCCATTCTAAATCCCACAACCCTGGGACTCCATGACTACCAACCCTCTCTTATACTGCACAGCTTTTCTGAGTCACAGTTCGCAAAGATGGCCCTAGAAGGCTTTTTCCAGGGACCGCTAGAAGAACATCGCCTCTGCTCTGGCCAGAGAGCTGCATGTCCAAGATTCCCTCCGAAGCCCAGCAGGCCTCAGGGACTTGGATCTGAGAGGGGTTAACCGAACCTCTGACCCTATGGGTTCTCTCCAACACTGCTTGTCAGGAATATTTTCATGTCTGAATGTGCAGAGCTGCCGAAAAATAATGGGGGCCCGTCAGTGATCCGCGGTGCTCAGCAGTTTCTAATTTGCTCTCTTGCCATCAGCTGCCTCCTGTCCATGATGAGATGATTAGATATTCGTGTACTCATCACATTTGTGTTACGTCATGTCACATTACATTTCATTGTGCCGCTCAGAAACAAGTTTGACGTGTGATATTAATTCTTTTTCTTTAAAAACACACACACGCACACACACAAAGACATACACTTTTCTTCCCTCCCCGTGGCCCTGATCAGGCACCTGCTATCAATTTGGTGAGCATGGAAGTCAGCGTTCTGGAAACTGCTGGTTATTCCTGATGGATCCCATCCAGCTATGCCCCTGGAATGTATATGGACTGCAGATGACAGGCAGGCTGTGTAAGTAGTAACACATGCCAGCTCATGTGATGACCCAGGGCATCCTTCAGGGAGAAATTGTATGGTCTTGTGGGCCGAAACCACAGTGCCGGGAGCTTGGAAATTAATTCCTGGCTTCTATATTTGGAACAAGTCTGACCACGTCACTCACTTACTCAAGAAACTTCAAGAGCTCACTATTGCCTCTAGGGTACGATACAGAGTCCTCTGTTTGACATAGTCAGGCTCAAGCTCACCTTTTCAGTCTTACTACAAATTATTTCCCCTTGCTACTCTTAAGTTCTAGGCAAAGGAGCCCATTTGCTGTCCCCCGAACACCGATGCTCCCTCTTCTGTGGCTCTGCCTAGGCTGTCCTCCACGCCTGGAAAACATTCATCCCTCACCTCATCTTCAGTTCCACCCAGCCACTTCCAAAACTTAGCTCAGACATTTTCTCCCAGGTCAGTCACTCAGTTTATAAACATTGACAAAGGGCTCACTACGCACCAGGCAGTATGCTAAGCTCTGGATACAAAGAAGGTAAAAGCTGCTTTTGCTTTCAAGGAAGTTGCCTTCTAGCAGAGGGGACAACATGTGAGTAAGTAAATATGTACAAGATATATACAGAGCAGAAAGAAGGTGACCCAGGAAGGGGAGGCATTGGCAGCCAGGCCCACCAGGAAAGACCTCCTGAGGGGCTGGGGTTGGAGCTGAATCTCTAAGAAAGCCTAGAAGACCAAAAGGCAGAAGGAAAGGGGCAGAGAATTTCCTTTCTGGAAATTCAGCTATTAAGATTTGTTCCCAGGGGCAGCTAGGTGGCACAGTGGATAGAGCACTGGTCCTGAACTCAGGAGGACCTGAGTTCAAATCTGGCCTCAGACCAAACACTTGACACTTACTAGCTGTGTGACCCTGGGCAAGTCACTTAACCCCAATTGCCTTAAAAAAAAGATTTGTTCTCTCTTTCTCAAATTATCATGTATATGCTTATCTCTGTCCTTGTTCTACTGTTTCTCCCTTTGAATGTAAGTTTTTGGAAATTTTTTTTTTCATTTTCGGCTTAGCACAACATCTCGCTTATCACTGGTGTTTAATAAATGTTTATTGGATTGGACTAGACCATGACTGGGACTTGGAGATGATGCTGAGTCTGTCTGTTTCTTATTCCACATTTTAATGGAAATTGATCACTTCTGAGTATTTCTTGATTGAAAAACCAAAAAGTGTCTTTGTCAATGGATGCCAAAGAGCAGAGTGATGCTGGTGACTTTCAGTGTGGCTTAGCAAACCCATGGAGAGGAATTCTGGGCATGTGCTCCCAAGGCACCATCTTTCTTACCTCTGAATCCATTTCCATTTCCACTAGAGCAGGCAGGAGAAGGGGAGCCTTGGGGTCTAATGACAGGAGCAAAGGCACTCTTCTGTTTGACAGCTGGGAAGACGGAAGACGAAAATGGGAGGATGGAGGATGCACTGGAAGAGCCAACTGTAGGACTTGAAGACATTACTAGAAAAGAAATAACACGGTCCTCATTTAGAAGGAGATGCCACCAAAGGGGGGCCAGGCAACCCTGTGATCTCCACCAAATTCCCCTTAGGACAGAAACTGTTTTCTTTCTTTTCAAAGCTGGGGAAATCCATGTTCCCATCACTGTCCTCCTGCCCCATACAGGTCTACATAGAGCATGGGCCAGGTGTGCAGCTCTGCCTGGGAGAATATTTCCATTGGATCAGAATGGAACACATGCCTAGCCTGCTTTCTATGCATAGCTATACCTCCCTGCCCCAACCCTACAATGTGGCCAGCCCATCCTTGGCCTGAGGGACTCTCTTTTAATGATAACAGGCTCTATAGTCCTTCAAAAGGGGCAAAGCCTTTTACATATATTCTCTCATTTGAACAATCTTGTGGTGAGGCTACTACAGGCCTTATCATGCCCATTTTACAGATGGGAAAACTGAGGCTCAGATGGGTTAGGTGACTTACAGATGACAGCTAAGAGTCAGAGGTAAAATTTCAACCCAGTTCTGAGGTGCAATTTTACAGTGTCTAGAGTTTTGGATATGGAGTCAGAAAGCCCTGAGTTCAAATCTCATCTCTAACATTTACTAACCTTGTAACCATTTAGAACTCATTTAACCCATCTGAGCCTCAGTTTCCTCACCTGCGAAATAGGCATGATAAGACCTGTAGCACTCATTTTACAGGTCTGGGGTGAGAGAACGCATATAAATATAAAGTGCTTTGCAAACTTTAAGAATCAGTAGAAATATCAGTTATTATCATCATCATTATTGCTCCATGGGGCATTCATGGATGGGATACTAAGGCTTTGAGGACTTCTCTCTTAGTCTGTTTGCTTTTTCTCATCAGACCTGTGATTTTATCAGTGGAGGGGAATCCCTTTCCCAAGACAGATCAATGCCTGCATCCTCAGCCACCACTAATCATCTTAGAGAGTTGTTGAGGACCAATAAAAGTATAAATGACTTGATCGGGGTCACACAGCCTGTGCATCTCAGAAGCAGGACTTGACCCCAGGTCTTTCTGACTCTGAGGCCAGCCCTTTATGCATTATATACCATGATGGCATCTCCTACTATAGTTCCTGCAAAATAGCAACAGAACCTGCAGCCCATTTGGATGGATTCACCAGCAAACTGCACAGTAATAACAAAGAAAGGACTGACTTGAGGGTCAAAAGTCAGGTGGCATCATTGCCAAGAGATGAAACACATTTTGTTAAGTACAGGAGGGAAGGAAGTACAATTAGAGAATATTTTGTCAGAAAAAGATCTGAGGGTTTCAGTGGACCACAAGCTCAATATGAGTTGGCAGTCTGATGTGCAAGCTAGAAATGCTAGTGATGAAGTCTTGGGATGCCTTAAGAGAAGTATAATTTTGAGGAATAAAGAGGGATCATCCTTCTGTCCTCTGCCCCGGGCAGACTTTATCTGGAATATGCTCAGTTTTGTGCCAATCAAAGATATTAATAAGCTCGAGGGTATCCAAAGGCAGGCAACCTAGATGGTGAAGGGCCTTGAGTCCATGCCATATAAGGCCAACCTGAAGAAACTGGGCACACGTAGCCCTTGTCTTTGGAGAGAAGACTTGGGGGCAACTTGAGAGCCATCATCTAGCATGTGTACAGCTGTCTTATGAAGAGGAATACAAGACTTATTCTGCTTGGTCTTGGAGGGTAGAATTCGGAGTGCCAGGTAGAAGGCACAATGAGGCAAATGCATACAGTCTGGAGAAGAAAGAGATGAGAAGAGCCGGAAGGCCATTCTCATCCCAGTTAATATCCAAGAAAACCAAGCTTCTCTAGAAAGCATTTCATTTCTCCTCTTCTCTTCCCTGGCAGTGAAACACATTCTTCAAGTAATACCCCAACCTTCTATTTTCCTTCTAGATAATGCCTATATCCAAGGCACCATGTATAGACGAAGGTCTACTCGTAGCTTCAACCAGATTTCCTCCTGCTAGCCCCATTTTTCCCATCAACAAATTAAGAATGAGATACTCTCCTTTGGTTCTGCTATTTGCTACCTGAATCATGGGCGGGGGGGAGGGCCAAATCCCTTTACCTCTCTGGGCCTCAGTTTCTTTATCTGTAAAATGAGCTAAAGAAAGAGATAGCAAATCACTCGAGTAATTTTGCCAAGAAAAATCCAAATAGGGTCACAAAGAATCAAACAGGACTGAAAAATGACTGAATAACAATGATTATTACTACTACTAAGTTCTCAGATTCTTTCCAGCTTTAATGTTCCATGGTTGAGGATTTTAGGACCCTCAAGCAGAGTAAAATACATGCTATGTGGTTAGCTTTGGGGAGAAGATGGCTTCAACAAACGAATGTGAGGCCGTGGCAATCTATTCCACATCACTAGCCACAAAGTTCTAGGTAGTGAAAGGGGAGAGTGGGGCTGTTTGCCTTAATGCAGAGATCACATACAATAAGTGTGCTGGGATCTGTACTTAAGGTAAATGCCCTTTGTCATGGAGTCAAATAGCCTGGCTAGAGAAGTGCTACATGTTTCCTCCCTTTTCCCCTTCTCTATTCCACTTCCTGCTCCATCCCAGAGCGGAGTGAGGCCAATGATAAGCAGCATTCCCTGACAGTCGATGCCATTTGGTGTAATTCTGGCTTTGGCTCCAGGCTGCTTTGGTGGCTTTCTCTGCTTCAGGGGACACCCCGCCCCTCCCGCCCAGGCAAGGCAGACTTGCTGGCTGGATTGGGTCTTGGACCAGAATTGAAGGGTTGTCTTTTTTTGGCAACTGACTGACCAGCCTTTCCACTGAGTATGTCGTTGGGTATCTACCTTCCCTTGGATGGGAATCAAAGTTAAGAAATGCATGTCAGGGCCTGAAACTAACAAGGACATGAGGAGCAAGGGGAAAACCGCTTCTCTTGTCCCCAGGATGACTCCCCCCGCCCCAGCTGGACCTCGCTGGGCAAATATCCGCCTTTTGCACTCAGCCGTCCCATTTGCTGGTGCACAGGGGTCTGTCAGCATTTCATTATAACCCCCTATTGTCAGGGGTTTATAACTCAGCCATAAAAAACGTGCTCTGGGCTGAAACTTGGCACTCACAGCTCCAGCTAGGAAGCGAAGCCCATACGTCAAATGGGAAAAACATCTGTTTGGCCACTTTTGGGGGGCTGGAGTTCTGTGAGTGTAAGAACAATAAAGATGAAGGTTTCTGATCCCCTGCTTTGGCAGTCATGAAAGTCAAACATGGCTGTGGGGTTCGATTTTATTTTCTCCTTAATCAGCTTGGACGAGTAATTACACCATGGCGTGGCCCAGCCACACCAGGTTATTGGGGAAAGTAACATGAATGGCCATAGCACTGGGTTTTTCAGCCCTGGATCCAGGGGCTCCTTGGCCTCTTTGGAGTTTTCTCCTCCCATAAGCCCTAAGAAACTGTAATCTATCTGGATCTGGACAGGCAGCACAATGGACCAAAGAACATTGAAATATCTAACCTTTCTATAACCCTTTAAGATTGCAAAGAATTTTACAAACATTTCATTTGATCCTTACAACAACCCTGGGAGGTTGGCAATATTATTTCCCCCATTCTACAGATGAGGAAACTGAGGCAGTCAGAGGTTAAGTGTCTTGCCCAGGGAAGACACAGCTAGTGAGTATCTGAGGCTGGATTTGAATTCAGGTCTTCCTGACTCTAGGCCCAGTGATCTATGCACTATGGCGCCACCTAGCTGCCCCTTAGAAGGGAGCTTAGCAACCACCTAGTCCAACTCATACCTCCACAATACCCATTACAATATACCTGATCATATATCATACAATATATCTCACCAGCCCTTCCTCTCAAACTGCTGCAGAAAGGGAAAAGTCGCTGGGTCCAGAGGTGGCCTATTCCTTCTACACCAGGATATTTCTACTTGGGTAGGGAGTTTTCCCCAACATCAAGCCCACCCTTTTTTCCTTTGCACCTTCCACTCATTACTACTGGTTCCTTCCTCTCAAGCCATCCCTCTTCCCCTTGATAGCCTTCCAATACTTGAAGACAGCTCTCATGCACCCCCTGAGTCTTCCCTAGGTAATCTAAGACTGGCAATGAGATAGAATATAGATACTATTGTGAAGAAGTGATGTGAAAAAGGATGTAGATTTAACCATGTATGTGAAAGTGCTTCAATGAAACAGCAATACACGAAAGGTAAGGCAGCTTAAGAGGCCAAGGTGAGAAAACTGGGGGACATGAATACTTGAGAGATGTGGCAAAACAGTGGATAGAGAGCAGCCCTGGAATCTATCTATCTGAGTTTAAATCTGGCCTCATAAAGTTACTAGCTGTGTGACCCTGGGCAAATCATCTGCTTGCCTCAATTTCCTTATCTGTAAAATGATCTGTAGAAAGAAATAGCATCTTTGCCAAGAAAACCCCAAGTGGGGTCACAAAGAGTTGGACATGACCGAAAAACAACAACAAACTTAGCCCAAGCCAACAGAGTATGATGACGGCCCCAACCCTCCACCCCTTAGATTGTATGAACAGCAGCACAGTCTGGCACAGAGAGGTTCCCCTCCTGTTATTGCCTCTCCAGACCGTTAGGGTCAGGCTGACTTCCCAAATTTTAGAAGGGATGTTGACAAATCCAAGCTGTGCTGATGGGGAGCTAAGAGAGGAAGGGGACTCTGGACCATAACACTGAAGAAGCAACAGGTGCTTAGCCTAGAGAAAGACAAACAAGAGCAGAGGGAGAGACAATAACCTTGTCAATCAAATCCTGGAGAGGAGACACCGAAGGATTAGATTTAGTCTACCTGATACAAGAGGAGGAACTCAGAACAATGCAGGGAAGTCATAAGGAAATTGATTTTGGCTCGCTGCGACAATGAACTTTGAACAAATTAGAGCTTTCTAAAGTCCCTGAGCAATCCTGAATCCTATGATCTGAGAATGAGATGACCAAGAGGAAAAAGACCTGCTTCCTGGGGTAGGGAGTATTTGAACCCTGACCATGTAGTGAGATCCCCATCCCTGTAGGTATTCAAGAGGAAGCTGGATGACCCTTTGTCAGGGAAGTTGTAGAGTAGACTCATGCTTCAGGTAAAGTTTGGACTGAATGACCTCTAAGGTCTAAAAATTCTATGTATTCAGACAGAGATATATATTACACACACATAAATGTATATATACATAGATAGACAGATGATAGATGACAGATAGATAGATAGATAGATAGATAGATAGATAGACAGATAGAAGATAGATGATAGATAGATAGATAGATAGATAGATAGATAGATAGATAGATAGACAGACAGATAGAAGATATGATGATAGATAGATAGATAGATAGATAGATAGATAGATAGATAGATAGATAGATGCCAAGTACCTTCTTTACATTTAATGTCATCAGGCACTTCACTTCATTGCTATAGAGAATTTCAATGTTTTGATAGATTTCCTGGAATCACATTTCCGCTTTGCTGGGGTTAAAGCTGAGGCAGAGATATGCTCAGCCTCTCTGCCTCCCAGAAATGGGCTGTAAAGTTCCAAAGCTCTTGTCCTTTTTGAGAATAGAGAACCAACCAAGTGAAGGGAAGTGTGAAGGCAACAAGACAGATAAGTTCCAAGCAGACCCTACCTCCTCCAAATGCCCAGATCTTTTCACACGCTGCTCAGTTTCAGTGAGTGATGTGGAAGCTTTGGTGGGCTTTGCTAGTAGGGGTGATTAGGGTGTCTGAGGCAGAAAGAGGTGAGAAGAGCTGAAAGGTATCATTACTGGTCTCTTGTGCTGAATTTAAAAGAGGACACAGATGAAAGTCTCAGAGGCCAGGGGTTGCAATCTGCATTGCAGGAGAGAACAGCCCCTTCAGTGAGATTACTGGTCAATTGAAGGATGTGGTGGGATCCAAATGAAAGAAAAGTTAAAAAGCCTTCCTATGTGCTCTTCCCTTCCCTGGCAGTGAAAAGTGCCTCAGAAAATATCACAGAATCAAACAATTTCCTTCAAGATGATAACTATTGTATGGACAGGAAAGCATTTTTCTCCCAGGGGATTCTTTCAATCCAGTCCAGCAGGCCCTGCTCCCTTGGGCCAAAAGATGAGAATTATTTTTTCACCCAGAACCCTTTGATGCAATCACATTCACAACAACAGGGTTTGGTGTGAGATGGCCACCCTTCCTAGGAAACTTCATGTATCCTGATTGGCCATCCTTCGTAGTAGATGTAAACTAAAATTGCTCATCTAAAAATGACCCAACAACTTTAATGGAATTGTCAGCCTCCGTGGTGTCAGCCAGTCAGCCAATAATCATTTATTAAGTGCCCACTATGTGTCAGGTACTGTTTTAAGCACTGAGGATACAAAGAAAGGCAAAAGCCAGTCCCTGCTCTCAAGGAGCTTACAATCTAATGGGAGAGACAATAAGTAAAGAAATATATACGAACAAGCTATGTACAGAATCAATAGGAAATAATTAACAGAAGGAAGTCACTAGAATGAAAAAGGATTGAGAAGGATTCCTATAGAAGGTATGATTTTAGTTAGGGCTTGAAGGGAGACAGGGAAACCAGAAGGCAGAGCGAGAGAACATTCCAGGCATAAGGGACAAGCAGAAAAAATGCTTGGATTTGGGAGATGGAGTGTCTATGTGAGGAACGGTGAAGAGGCCAGTGTCACAGGATCAAAGAGTATTTGGTAAGGGGAAGTTTAAGGGCTAAGAGGAATTGGAAAGATTGGGGTGGGGGCTAGGTTATAAAGAACTTTGAACAGCAAGATTCTATATTTGATTTTAAAGGTGATAGGGAGCCACTGGAGTTTACTGAGTATAGAGGTAACATGGTCAGTTCTGTAATTTGGTGGCAGAATATAAGATGGTCCAGAAGAGAAACTTGAGGCATGCTGACCCACGGACCATTGCAATAGTCCAGGTGTGAGGTGATGAGGGCACCATTCTGGTGGCAGTGTCAGAGAAGGGGGTGTATTGGAGACATATTGCAAAGGGGAAATCAATAGTCAGAAGGGTAAAAATAGAGATGCGGTTCTGCCTGGGAACAGCAGTGCCTGCCCTTCCCAACTCTACTGTGACCACAGCCCCACACAGTCCAGGTCTGGGGCCTTTGTCTCTTCTGTAAAGAAAACCCCTTTAGGAGAAATGAGGGAATCGAGCCTCATTCTTCACCTTCCCATCACATCCAGCTGTCCAGTCATGGCACCTCGCCATCTGTCCTGCTATGCAGGTGCCTCTCCCCTTTCCTCCCTTCCCATCTCTTCCTCTGGACACGAGAATCAAATCAGCAGTCACTTCTAGAAAGGGTCAGTCAATGAACTACCTCCGTATGACCCCACTTATCCTCCTTGTGACTCTGAAACCAAAATGGCCCTCTCTGGCCACCACTCCATGATATGCATTGCCTCTTCCTCTTAGACTGTAATCTCCTTGAGGCTAGGGGCTGGCTAGCTTTTTCTGTTTTTACCCAGAAGGCCTAATAAATGTTCTTTCTTTCTTCCTTCCTTCCCTCCCTCTCTTTTGACAGCACTTGAGCTGTGGGAGTGGTTTGCATTTATTAAGTGCCTACTATGTGCCAGGTGCTATAAGGCACTGGGGATACAAAAGCAAAAAGGAAAGAGCCACCCATCAGGGTTGCCCAAAGAACTGAAGAAAAAGCACTTACTTCCATAAGGGGATCCTGTGGGGGAGCCGTTTAAGAAGCCTGGGGACCCTGGCACGCCCAGGTTGGCCATGGGCACGTTGCTGTAGCCGTTCATGCTGTTGCTGGACGTGCTGTAGTTCGACTGCTGGGGGGTGGAACTGGAGGAGTACCCACGAGGAGAGATGCTGCTTGTGTTCCGGATGTAACCTGGGCAAGGGAGGGAGATGAGCTAGTGAAGCAGAAGGCCACACAGCACCACAGAGGGGACCCTAGGACCATACAACTGCAGACAGAACCCTTTGGTACTAGAGTCCTTTCTCCTCTAGCCCATTACCTGGGAGCATGGATGTAGAACTGAGAGACTTTGCAGACTACCAAGCCCAACCTCCCTACCTCACCACTTTGCACATGAGGCACCTGAGGCACAGACATTAAGAAACTTCCCAGCTGGCATCTGATGTAGTCCTTCAACTCAGGGGATCCTGACTAAGCCCAGGGCCCTGTTACCATTCCCCTACGCCACTCAGATTATTAGATGCTCTTTTGCTGTAAGATACCAATGTCCAAGAGAATTTTAAAGTATTATCCCTGGCCTTCCAGGGATTCTTGAACAGGGAAGGAAACCTTGAGCAATAGAACTGGGCTACAGTGGCAGAATTTCAGGCATTGTTCAGTGGTAGGGATACATGGAGGAAAATGGAACCTTCTTATCCTCCCAGCAAAACACCACCACCACCACCCCTGTCAAATTCACCAGGTGTAGGCTCTGCTTGTGTTAGCCTGGCTTTTGAAATACCCACTAGGACAACTGTCTCTGAAACCACACAACAGGGACAAAGCATGTCCAGGCCAAAAATAAAATGATGATTGAATTCCTAGTCTAGGAATTCCCCAGCCCTAGCCTACAGGGTTATCACAAGAGGACCATCTCCTTAAAAGACTCAGTGTAATGAACATGCATACATACCATCTATGAGGAAATAATATATCTCACAGGCTTATTTTTGACTGTTTAAATATATGCAGATGTTATTAAGATTATATAAAACTGAAAATTCACTTACAAGAGGCACTAAATTCAGAGACACTACTCACTCAAGCTGCTAGAGCCCTTCCCTCTAAGGTTATGTTGTATCTACTTTGTTGGGCTCTTGTAAATCCCTATATAAGTGCATAGTCTTCCCCATTAGGATATAAGTTACTTGAGGGCAGAGACTATATCTTTTTTGTCTTTGTAACTCCAAATGCTTAGCACATTGCCTGGCACTTGGCAGGTGTTGAATAAGTGTTTGCTGACTAATATTTTTGTCTGCATCAACAGATAATAAAATTGTGAATACTAAACAACTGACATTGCTTGGGGGCTGAAAAGTTTTGTTGTTAAAAAGGGATTTTCATACTCAACAGAGATGAGAAACCACTGCTCTAGTTCATCCATCTTTATATTCCCAAAGGAAAAGAAAACAAAATTTCCAGCTGGAGGCCTTAACCTTTATTTTTGTTATAGGAACTGACTAATTCAGGGGACCCCTCCTACAATGCCCATCTGCTTTCAGAATGCAGGTCATGTGCCACCTCCTACCCAAGTCCTTTCCTAATCTCCCTCCCCCAACCATTGTTAGCCCTCTGTCTTGAAATTACTTTGCATATACTTTGTTTTTACTTATCTTTGGACACATTGTATTCTTCATTAGAATATAAGCTCTTTGAAGGCAGGTACTATTTCTTTTTTTTTGTCTTCATATTGTCAGTATGTATCACAGCCCTTAACACATGATTCAAGTTTAATCAATATTTGTTGAATTGAATCACCACTCTGACCCCCAGCTGCCAGTCAAATTACATTGTAATGATTTTGTATGTATAAGGGGGTATCCCCTACCCCACCCCATATACTGGAATTATAAAAGGTCTAGACATCTCTATGGACTCAATCAAAAGCATGAACTAGGTATGACCTGGTCTTTATCAATCTGGAAGCAGTGAAATATTTTAGTCAGTAGATAAAATCAGATAACAACTCAGAAAATGTATTAGGACTGGAAGAATGAGTCAGACATATCTTTGGGTCTGTGTATATTATAGCAACCCAGCTTGGAATCAAGACTTCCAAGAGATTCTAGCAACAAGCCAATAGTTACTGATAATTGACCTGAGGAGTGTGGATTGAATTCTCTCTCCTCTCCTCTCCTCCTGTCCCCCCATGTCTAGAGGACAACAGTGTAAACTTTGAAATGTCAGAAGATTTAGTTTTACCATTGGAATTAGTAGCAGTATCCACAGAACATAAGTGGCAGGACCACACCATCTACATTTGGGAACTAAAACACATCAAAGACGGTAGCTTCAGGGTTGACAAAAGCTCTATGCTAGGCATAGAGCCTAGCAAATAGCTACATTGAAAGGGAAGGTCATAAGTATTCCACAAAGGGGAAAAAAAGACTTCTAGTAATTAAGAACTTTGATTTACCCCTTTGTCACACATACTATCTAAGCTTTCTCCTGGATGGGTATGTATTTGTGGAAGAGTGCATCCAAGACATTTGGAGGCATGCTTTATACTGTAATCACCATATCACATCAGTAAATACCCCCGGCTAAAAGCTAATAAGTCTGGCTAGCCAATAATGAACAGAGAACAAGCCAGATTTGGGGGAGTAGGAAGAGGAGGTTATGTGAGGCAGTACTAAAAGTACATCAGGGCCCTGCCTACCAATGTGAGTGGGAGTTGGAGAAACAGCCCCTGGGAGGGCATGCTATAGATACAATTTTATTTACGTGCACATATACAGTATACAGTAGGATACTAGAAGGTAGGAACTCTCCTCTTTGTTTGGTAGTCCTAGTACTTAGCACAGGGTCTAGCAGGTGCTTAAAATTGATTCAATTTATGGAATGGGATGATTGAGGAGCACTCACCCATTAGGTTAAAATAATTGATTCAGGGGAAGATTATCTTCCTTCTATTGAGTCTTTTGATTTCTAGGACAATGAAGGAAAATGGTAGAAGAATGAAGGGGCAAGGGTATTTTTAAATATCTTTTTTAAGTGGTCAATGAAAAGTAATATATTAAACTCAGCCTGACCAAATAATAAGGCATACCTGAAATAAGAAGCTGTCTCTGTATGTGCTTTGCATTTTCATTCACAAATCAGTTCAGATTTTCTCATCAGTTTGTTTGTATGCAGGCATCTATGTGATTACACAGAGCTATGAGCTCTCCAGCCCATAACTTTAACACCAAGATTCTCCAAGTGATGCTGTGTGATTGTGAGCCATGGAACACCATGATGTCTGAAGAACGTCCAAGATCGATGGAAAGATGAAAAGTAAGCACGAGTAGGAAGAAGCAAGCCACCAGAAAAGATCTGTGAGTGACAGGTGTCAATAAAGACATTGAGGACATATATAGCCTTCCTCCCTCCACTTAAAAAGGAGGTGGGCTGGTCATACATCCATGGGGATGGATAACACAGAGCTCAGCTAAATGCTAGAGGAATAGAGAAGTTATGGAAAGCCAAGGGCAAGAAATGCACCAAATAATCAGGCATAGGTAGGTTGTGATTTATACCAATGTGAACAGCACTTACAAACATGAGAGCACGTACCCTTTGGAATGTCTAAATGACATGGCCCAAGTAAGGGACTATCCATTTCATCAGAGGCAGAGATGCTGAAAGATCATGACATCACAAATATGGAGTTTAAAGGGATCTTAGAGACCATCAATTCCAAGCTCCCTCACTTTAGCCCAGTGTCTGGCACACAGTAGGTGCTTAATAAATGTTTCTCAAATTGAATTGCAGATGAGGAACCAGAGATTCAAATAGTTGAAGTGATTTGCTCAAGGTCCCGCACCTAGTATGCATCAAAGGTAGGATTTGAACTCAGGTCTCTGGATTCCAAAATCAGTACTCTTTCTACTATACTATATTGCTTCTAAGTAAAACATATCAGCCAGGAAATAACTGAAGAAAGGAAGTGGGTTGGTCACATGGTATTAAGTGAGAGATAAGAGATGGACAGTTCAAGTGTCCAGATGAGTTATTAATACACTGAAAGGGTTAATTCTATCCAAACAATGAAAGGTCTAATGACCCAATTTGGCCATCCTGACAAGAATATGAGAAGAATCTACATTGCTATTGGTGCGAAATACTCCCACCAATGCATACCTCAACCCAGCTATGATTTAGTATAGAACTCTTACACAGTTACCTGAAGTACACAGAAGCTTAGAAGCTATCTGGGAGTCATATTTCTTAGCAAGAGTCAAAGGCAGGCTTGGATCCTATGTCTTTCCCACACCAAGTCCAGTGTTGTCTTCGTGACACAACAGTTTCTGGTACTATATATAGGTCTTCCAAAACTGATCATCCATACAATTAAAATTTTTTTTCCAACCGTGGTTATTCTATGTCCTCCTTCTTAACGTGCCTTGTTGTTGAAATTTTTATTTTAAAATGTATTTACTCCATGGATTCCACTTGGCAGGGGGATAATTGATTAAGTGTGCGAATTTATTGTTTTCCTCAGAAAGGGGCATCCCTCTCAATTGCATCATTGTGGTTCCTTTGATCTAAGCAGGATTTTCACTTCCCAGTGCCTTCTAAACCTAAGGCTCATAGTAGCTAACCTCGAAGTCCAGAGGAGTTATTACCTTGGTTGTTTCCTTGTGTGGACTCTGAGATGCTGACACCTAGCTGGCTGCCGTAGGAGTTGATACCCATCATGCCACTGTGAGCTGGAGAGCTGGACAGAGCTGGGATCTGGCTGGGATTCCTCGGGACACTATAAAGGGCCTCAGCAATGTCAGCAGCTCGCTTCAGAATGATGTCCTGCAAAAACGTCCATGAGGTTAGCACTCGTTACAGGAAAAGTCAGAATCAAGCAGGAGGCAAGAGAGAGCAGTGGCCCAAGGGGGCAAAGGTTTAGCATCTAACCTGGTTATTGTGCGGTGTTCCATAAAGGGCTTCCACTAAATCAGCCGCTCTCTTCAACAGCATTTCCTGGGGGAGAGATAGGGACAGTAACCAAATGGTGAAATGCATGAGCACAGACAGGGTAGCCCTTTCCACAGCCTTAAATGGTACAGAGCCATCGAGTGCTGGAGACAACTAAAACTGTGAACCACAATGCTAAATATGTTGGTGGCAGACTGCTTTAAAAAATCATCTTTCTTCTCTGCTCTACTAAAAAGCTCATTGAATAATTCAATTCGGCTCAGCAAGCATTCAAGTACTTACTATGCTCTAAGCACATTATCATGATGTGGAAATGACACTGGCAAGCCTCAAAGTCAAGACCAGTAGACCCTTCGAGAGCCTACCAAGGTGGAAAGAGTTTTTGAGTTAGATCCCTGTGTTGGAATGTTTGGTTATGTTCATTTCCTGTCTTTCTTCAAGACACATCTGAAACCCCATCTTTTGTAAGAGGTCTGTTTGTCCCCAGCTCCCAGCTGCCAGTGCCTTCCCCTCTGACATTACCTCCTATCTGTGCTACATAGAATTTGGATGCACCTAGCTTTTTACATAGTGTCTCCCCCATTAAAATGGGAGTTACTTAAGGCAGGGACTGTTTTTGCCCTTCTTTGTATCTCTAGTACTTAGCACAGTGACTATTACCTAGCAAGCATTTAATACATACTTGATTCAACTAAATATAAAGAGG
This sequence comes from Phascolarctos cinereus, assembly GCF_003287225.1. Taxonomy (NCBI): domain Eukaryota; kingdom Metazoa; phylum Chordata; class Mammalia; order Diprotodontia; family Phascolarctidae; genus Phascolarctos; species Phascolarctos cinereus. The sequence continues at coordinate 18,002,291 of NW_027555625.1, read as the reverse complement.
CTCAAAAACATTCTTTACCTCCCTTTTGCCTCTAGGAAAAAATGTAAATCATCAGCTTAGAGCCCCTGACACTCTGGCTCTCACCCACCTTTCCAGACTTATTTTATGGTAATCTCCCTCAAACATGGGATGGTCTAGCCAAATTAGCATATTAGCAGCTCCTTGAATTTGACACATCATTTCCCATCTTGGTATCTTTGCAGGACTTTTGCCCCTACCCCCTTGTCTGAATCTTACTCCCCCCTGCTTTGCGTATTAGATTCCCTAGTTTCCTTCAAAACCCAGCTGAGATGCCATCTTCTAAATTGTCTTTCATGATTCTCCATGCCCCATAGCTAGTGCATGATCCCTCATCAAACTGTCTTGAGTTTCATTATCTGTGTACATGTTGTACCCCTCTGATAGAAAGGAATACAGGGAAATGAATGCAGAGTGTTGTCTTTGTATTCTGAGCATCTAGCACAGTACAATAAGTGTTTTTCAAATTGAATTGAATTCAGAATTCTAGATCTAGAAGGAACCTTACATACTATCTGGCCTAACTCTCTCATTTTATGGACGGGAAAAACTGATGTCCACAGAAATTAAGGGACTTGCCCAAATTCACACAGATAACTGCCAGAGCTGTGATTTGAATCCATGGCCTCTGATTCTGAATCCAGCACTTTTTCCATGGGAATTGCATTAATCAACAGAAAGTTAGTTACCAAATTTTTTTTTATGGTGATAGGAATCACAAAATGGAAAATACCAAGGAATGGAGAGATTGGAGGTACATCCATGGACAAAGTGATCCCACTATTGAATAACAAATCTTTTTTTTTTTTTTTGGTGAGGCAATCGGGGTTAAGTGACTTGCCCAGGGTCACACAGCTAGTAAGTGTCAAGTGTCTGAGGTTCAAATCAGGTCCTCCTAACTCCAAGGCCAGAGCTCTATTCACTGCGCCATCTAGCTGCCCCTTGAATAAGAAATCTTGAGGAATACTAAAGGATGATGTATTCCCCTCCAAAGAGTGTTGGGTTCCCCGAACACAAAATCAGCAATGATATGGGAAGGCTTCAGGAAAAATATGTATGGCCAACTACATTTTACCAAAGGGGGAAAAATATTTCCAAAGCCATGCTGGACATAAATCAGACTGCCAGACCTATCTAGTGTTTTTAAGTGATCGATTGACCAGAGTTTCATCCTCTTGTCTAGGAGCTATCCAGAGTTCTGAAATGGCTCTGGCCCTGCCTTTTATGAAATCTGATTCTAATAAAGATGAATTCTCTCAATAACTTTCTTGTTTCTTGTTGAGAGAGAGAGAGAGAGAGAGAGAGAGAGAGAGAGAGAGAGAGAGATCAGTGATCCCTTTCCTCTCATTTTGTCTTTGCCACCTCCTGTTTTTCTTACAGCTTTTTAAATCACTATTAACCTATTTTCTAGAAATCATTTATTTGTAACGCTGAGTTTTTTTCCAAGAGAAAAATAAAGGTGCATTAGAGAGGCAATTATGGGCTTCTAATTTTTCTCATGATACAGAGAAATGAGAACTTCACAATTTGATATCAGAATGTTTAAAGTTCCAATTTTGGGGAAAAATGAAATACCTCTCAGCTTTTTAATGAGATATAATAAATGTGATCAACTTTTTTATATAAATCAAAGTTGAAATAATCAGCCAGCCCTTATCAAGTCAATTTTTCATAGGCAGACTTACCAAAGGGAAGCATTTCATAACAGATTTACACAAAAGTATACCTTGCCCTATGTTATACAGGTACACTCTCACACAATTTTACCCAATGAATATTATTTCACAATAATGTCATTAATATACCATAATCAAATTCCACAGTTAAGCATCATTTGGACAATTGCCCAAGGCAAATAAGATGGCAGGTGATAACCTGAGCTAACTCTTGAGCCCCAGTGGTGATAAGCCTAAGTGTCAACTTTACCATTGCCCACAGCATTCAGCAAATTGTGTTCTGATGAAACCACTGAGACCCATGCAACATTGCTTCACTTAAAATTGTGTTTTCACAAAAATAAGTAAACATCATTAAACAGAGGAAACTTGTAGATATGTACGTAGGAAGCAGCGGAAATGATGCTGACTTTGAATCATATGACCTGAGTTTGAAATCTGGCTCTACCACTTTCTGTCACTATGACCTTAGGTAAGTCATTTTCCCTCCAGTTTTCTTCAGTGTAAAATAAGAAGGTCGGCCCAGATGACTTCTAAAGAACCTTTCTACTCTAGATCTATGATCTTTAGTATTTGCCGGTTGGTTATTTATAGGAAGCCATGATCATAAGAGAGGACCATAGAGGTCATCCAATCTAACCCCTTTACTATACAGATGAGGAAACAGAGGCCCAGCTAGGACACATCTTCCCTTGTCCGCTTAATTTCTGAAGGTCTTAGCATCATTTGTTGAGAACTGGAAGAGATGTTAGAAGTCACTTGGTACAATCCCATCATTTACCAAATGAGGAAACTTAGAGCCAGAGGGGTGAAGTTTCTTGTCCAAAGTCATGCTGATAGGAAGTGGGAGAAGCAGAATTTGAAATGAAGTCTAAATACAGCATACTTCCCTGATAATTGATGCATAAATAGAATATATTAATATGCTATGGGACCATTGGATTTCAAAGAATTCACTTTGATAAAATGAATGGTCTTTTGCAAAGATTAATCTAATGGATCTGATTTGAAACTCTGTATTTTCAGTTGTCAGGTTTTTTTGTGGTGAGTGTGTGTTTGTGTGTGTGTGTGTGTGTGTGTGTGTGTGTGTGTTTAGCACATCCCAGAAGTACATTTCAAAATTAGGCTTTATCAGTGGAACATTTTGTGCACATTCGACACCTATATCCTAAAGAAAACCCAGGAGAATCTTTGCAGCCAAGCTTCAAAGCCTATTTAGAACTAAGGGAGTTTGTTTTCAGATGCATCTCATTTTACTAAAATGCCATAAAATGGTTTTTTAACACATCAGTCTCCAGAGTGATTTACCTTAGCTAGTCTTTCTGGATCTCCAGGATGCCTCGGGATGACTTTCTGTAATCTCTGGAAGCCATAGTCTATGGTAGGTTCATTTAATGCTGAAAAAGAAAAGTCCCAACTCCTGAGTATATGTCTTGGTTATTAACCAAACCTTCTTAAAGAAATATTTTTTAAAAGACTGTCACAGTTGCTGGTATTAGCAGAGTACCACTAATGCCTTCAATAGTGGAAGCATTGCTGATGCTATTATTACTTCGCTTAGTTATTTCAGACTACCAAGAAGAGGAGGAAACATTTAATGATAACAAGATGGAAAGATGAGTCGATTGACGGGGAGGGGGATAGCAGAGTACAAGCTACAACTGCTGGCCAGCTGTGACTTGCACATGAGATGAGATGTGACAATAAAAGTGGCATCAGAGATAGATGTGGTTCAAAAAGGAGGTTAGTTAGCCACTTTTGTGAGAGATGGAGATAACCATTGAACAGCCCTAGTGCTGCATTGGGAATTCTTATAGATTAAATACTGAAAGAAACAGGAAATGGGCTTAATGCACTTACAGGTGCTTAAGGAAGGAGGTACATCAGAATCACACAGGACAAGAAGTCCTGGGTGGGTTGGAATGGGTGCCCTGTTCTCTGTATATTCCTTCTATGTACTAAGTTATTTATATGTTGCCTCCCCGATTAGAATATAAGCTCCATGAAGTCAGGGACTGTTTTTTTGCCTTTATTTGTATTTCTAGGACATAGCGCATTGCCTGACACACAGTAAGGGCTTAATAAATGCTTGTTGACTGACACCAGCAAAATGCCACCTCCAGTGTGAGGATTTTCTTCATCCCACTCAAATGTTAGTATTCCTACCCTTACCCCAAAATTACTTTGTGTACATTTTTTTATTCCTTTTCCTGCATCCATGGTGAATCCTTCCTCCACCTAGTGGAATGGAGGCTTTGTATCTCAAGCACCTAACATAGTTCTTGAAAGTAGTTGGCAAATCATAAAATCTTTTTGAACAAAATTTAATTGAATCCATAAAATTATGGATAGGTTAAAGAACAAAAATATAATTTTCACCCTTGTGTAAAAAGTTTGATGTACTTTCGTGCCTTATTTGATACTCAAAGCAGCTTAATTTTTAAGAGTTATTTATTAGAATAATAGATTTCAAGTTGGAAAAGACCTTATAGGGCATCTAGTACAACCCTCTCATCATCGTCGTATCTCAGTTTCTTGTAAACACAATAAGCTTTTGTTATTTCTCCCTTTTGTTTTTCTCTCTCCTCTTTTTTGACGTGTGCTTTTCCATCTAAACAGGTTCTTGTCAATTCAATAAAACTAGAATTTTCTTAAAGCATCTGTTATTTCATGTACTGTACTAGGCACTAGGGATGCAAAGACCAACATAAATAATAGTCCCTGACCTCAAGGAGCTTATACTCCATTGGGAGGTGGGAGTAGGGGGAAAGTACCACGTACAGAAATAAAGACAAAATGTTTGCAAAATTAATACAAAGTTATTGGGGGAGGGCAGGAAGAAGCATTCACATTTGGAGTAAATGGGAAAGCTCTTATGCATTCATAGATATGCCAGCATTTCTGCTGACCCAAGGAATCTTTATGCCCAAGAACCCACATCATTGTTCTTTCTTATCCCCTTTCCCATTTAACCAGGCCCCATAAACTCTCTCCTTGCAGCCATGGTTTGGCCTCTTGTTTTTATTTTTTCCGCACAAGTTCACCTCACACTTTCAGAGGTCTATTTCAATGGTATATTAAGAGATCTTGTATATCTGAGCGTCATCCTTCTAGGGGCAGCCTTACCCACTTCACAACTTTATATTGGCTTCCATGAGAACCTCAAAATGATCCTACAAGCTAGGGAGGTTGTGTGTTGTTTTTTCTCATTTTGAAGATGAAGATACTGAGTCTCAGGGAGGTTCTGGAGTTCATCCAAAGCTGTACAGCACGTCTGTCAAAGAGCTGAGCTGAGAACCCAGGTCCGCAAGGCTTCCTTCAGCAATCTTTCCACAACACCATGTGTTGTTGTTGGCCAAGAGGACCATGGCCCCTGAACAGGTTTAGGAACTAGATACAGCAAATCAATAATGGGAAATACTTCCTCCCCAAGTTTATAGTCTTTCATTACTTACTCAAGGCAGAAATTTCTGAAATAAGGCAAACCAAAGGGGGATGTTTAAGACCATAGAAATGCCTACCAAGGTTAAATGACTATAAGTTAAAGATAGAGTGGAGAAAGGTAATTTGTAAGCTGGCATCCCCAAATCCTCCCTGCCCTGCAATGTACAATATCAATGGTCCCTTATTGTCTCCTTTTACTCATCTGTACAACAGCTACAATCAGAATAGAGATCAATAGAGACAGTAAGAGGTCAAGGTTTTGTCTTAGTTGATGACATGGAAAGGGGGAAGGTGCACTTCTTCCCAATGGTAAATGGTCTAGAGAAAACCATCCCCATGTATCTCACCTCAAGTGTGATCTCATATTGGCCTAATCTAGTAATGGAAAGGCCCTCAGAGGCCACCAAGTCTGCCTATGTCATCTCAGAAATTAGGGAACTGAGGCCCAGGGAGGTTAAGTGATTTGCACCAGGTTGAATTGGATTGGACTCATAGTGTAATTCTGTTTATTAACCAGTGAACAAGCTCTAAATGTACCCACTATGGAGAGCACTGCAAGGCATGTACTTTAGACATACTATCAAAAACTAAAGTCATAATCATGAAACTTAGAGTTGCAAGGGCCTTGGAGATCATCTACTCCTATCCCCATTTTCCAGAGAAGGAAACTGAGGCACAGAGAAGGAAAGTGATTTGTCCAAAAGCACAAAGACCAAGAGGAGGAGATCTGGGATTCAAACTCATGTCCTCTGATTCTAAACTCGTTCTACCATATGGGCTTACTCACATGCCACCATTTAGGGTAGCAACTTCAAGGACACAGAATGATCACCCCTCTTTAGACCAAATTCAGGTTAAGAGAGTATCTCATAGAAATATAGACAGGAGCCCTGATCCATTTATGCTATCCATTCCTGCATAATCCCACATCAGTGGATGGGATTAGATTAGATTATAAGCTTCTTGAGGGAAGGTATTATACATTGTATAACTTGAGGAAGTTCATTTAACCTGTCTGGGCCTGATTTTACTCTTCAGAAAAATTAGAGAGCTGGACTCAATTATTTTTAAGGTCCCTTTTAGCTTTGACATTCTGTGGTTTTGTGATTGATTTTTTTCCCACTGAATTGATTGGTTGGGGTAAAAATCAACCTAAAGAACAATTTGTCTTAACATCCTATAGATATATGTTCAGTGTTCATTTCCACCACTTGGCACATCCAAAGCCAACTTTCTAGCCTTAGTATTGTACTCCATTTTGGTAAGAGAGTACCGAAGAGAAGTATAAGGAAAACTTCAGTCACTGAAGTCCAACTATATCACTGCCTGCCACAATCAACACCAATGTGCAACTTCTCCTAGCTTCTGCTTCTTGGTAAGTGGTGTCCATGGGAAGTCATTCCAACACCATGTCTGTTGGGCACCACAAGAGAAAAGATTGCATCGCAAAAACCCAAAGTGAATTGGAATCATGCCCCAAGCCATAGGCTGTATTTATCTATGTCTTTCTTTAGTAACATAGCATTAAGGTAAAAGGTCATCTCCCCACTGAAATACATTTTATATTTACTTTTTTATTAAATAATTATGGCATGGCATGGAGTTAAATATTACAGAAGCTAATCAGGAGGGAATTCAATCGAGCAAACCCCGACCTGAGAATTTCGTCTTTGCTATACATAGAATGTCTTAATCCTCCACTGGGAGCCATTCGGGTTTACTTAAGGAGTTTAATAATACACATTTCAACTGCCACCGAATCTAAATCCCATTTGGATCAGCTTTGAAAAACTTTCATCAATACCTTGAGATTTCATAACAATTCTCCCGAGGCCCAGAATCTCGTGTGTCATGTCATCTTCAGATTGTGGGTCTGATTATTAGCTTACTTACATACCTTGGGTCTGGCCAATAGATAGAAACTATAAGAATTATATTTGGGTAGTTTTGTTTTTAACCACAACATTTTTTAACTAAAAATATCTAATGGGAACCATCATATCTATAGCTTGTGAAAAAAATCTGGGCTGGCCCATACCCAATATTAATTTTTTCAAAAAAGGAAAAATTGTACAATTTTTTGGCAATTGTTTCTCAAAGAGAGGCCATAAAAGCCTCTGCCATAGTGATGGACCTAGAATCAGGAGGACTAGATTTGGATCCTACTTCAAACATTATGTAGCCACATGATAGTTATGCAGCCCTTGGAGTCCTGTTTCCTCATCTGTGACATGGCGTTAATAATACTTGGACCACCTGTTCCACAAAGTTATTGTGAGGAGAATGTTTTGACAAATGAAAAGCTTTAAAGAAAAGTGGAAGGTTATTATGTTTAGAAGGGCTTTTGGCTGACTATACCGCCAGGCACTAGGGTCTGAGAAAATGCTTGCGTATCAAATTATGTCCATGGCACTTTACTTGTCTCAGCCTCAGTTGTATCATCTGTAAAAATGAAGGTACTAGACTAGACCACTTCAGCCCCTTTCACCTCAGGAAGATGGTGTGCCATTTTATGGCCCAAACTCCCCCCCCCATCATCTCACTAAATACACTTTTTGATCCTATGAATCAATTAATAAACTAGTTACTTGCTCTAGCCTGCTAGGGTACTCTGCCTCAGGTAACAGGGAAGTGAATATAGAATCAAGGAACACAGAAATTAGATAAAGAAAGGAATGTAGAGATCATAGCATCTTAGAGCTAGAAGAGACCAGAGCCCGCCTTATCCCAGAACCACCAAAATGTAGCTTTAGAAGCAACCTCAGTGGTCATCTTGTCTAATGAATTCACTCTACAGAAGATAAAACAGGCCCAGAGAGATGAGGTAATTGGCCCAAAGTCATACAATTAGGAAGTGGAAGAACTGGGGTCTTGACCCTGGTTCCCCAATACCAAACCTAGGACTCTTTCCTCAACAACATATTATATGTATATGTGGGTGGGTGTGTCTTAAGATACTGAGCCTTCATATTTTCTATAGCAAAAGGGTCAGAGGCAAGAATTTTACTTCCAAGAGCTTGAATGGGAAAAAAAATGTGAGGCCTCTCTAAGAGAACAAAACTCACTTCATTGCAGCTCCATTGAGGTTAGCGATGATACGTTTAGGGATTAATAAGTTTGCTTTAAATAGATTTGAGAGGAGAAAGAGGGAGAAGGGGGATAGGAGACACAGTTCACTGGCCAGTCTTCAACATGAAAGGAAGTGGGGTATTGTAAAAATGTGATGGGTTTATTGGCGGAGAGACAAGAGTCTGAATCCCAGCTAAGCTGTATGATCTTGGGGAAGTCATTCGTCTGCTCTTCAAGCCACCTATAAATGAGTTAGACTAGATGTTCTCTAATATCCCTTCCAGCTTCAAATCATAAATTTAGGGTTGGAAGGAACCTTAGAGACGTCAGGGTTGTTGTTCTCTAGAACAAATCCCAAAACTTGAAAGGTTTTAGAAATAAATGTATTTGGTCATTTGGCAGGGGAAAGAAGCATAGTCTAATCTCCTCATTTTACAGGTGAAGAAACTGAGTCTGAGAAAATGGAATGGTTTACCCAAGGTCACTTAGGTTACAAATAGCAGACCCTCAGACTCAAAATCCAATGTTTTCACCAATGTACTAAATGGTCATGGTGTGGGGCAAAGAGCAGAGGACTAGATGACTGGCCATCTAGGCTCTAGTCTCCCTTGGGTCAGGGACTATGTCTTTCTTAGACTGTATTTCTTTTCCAAGATGTAACACACTGTGGGGGACAAAGTAGGTGTTTAATAAATGTTTGTTGCATGAAGGGTCTTGATTCCCTCACTTATTTACTGTGTATATGACATGATTTACTGTGTACATAAGTCATTTAAATAATGTGAGCCTCAGTTCCCTCATGTGTAAAATATGGGAGTATACTTAGACAACCTCAATTTTTTCTATTTCTGCAGTTCTATGATCTTGTTTGGACCAGGACAAAATTAAAAGGAACTGCTATCCTTTCCCATTCCATTGGGGAAAAAATTCTATGGCATGATGTGAACTTTACAAATAATGACCAAGAGTGGGAGGTGACCACTAGCTTGTTGCCTGGACCATCATGACATTAGGCAATCTCTCCTGGAACAGATGAGGATGCCATTGGGTTTGAAATCTTCCATTTTTGATAAGATGTACATCTTCACCCTAATCCCAATGGGTATAATGGCAGGAAATATTTTTCTGATGGTTTGGGGGAGATTATATCTAAGCACTTTATTAAGAGGTGGTATCCATCTTGTGGACAGAGCAATGAGAATGTGAGTCAAACACCTGCAGGGCACGAAGTGAAAGATTAGATGAAAGCCTTTGATATTTAATTTTAAATGAAATATTAATTTAATATTTAATTACGCTTGAGGGTCAGGAAAGAGTGCAGTGGCAAGGCAGGGTGTTTGAAGAAGCCCTTAATATACACAGTTAAGGAGACAACTGTAAAAATTAAAGATAAATTTCAAGGGTAAATCTAAATGCCACCACGGAGCTATTCCACGTGTCCTCCCGCTCCCCATAATGTGTATTTAGGATATTAGAGCTGAGTACGCAGAGCTGTTAAGAAGCTGCCTGCCACTCTGGTAGAGGAGCCCTCCTCCTTTCCCCGTTCTGGGGCTGCCAGTAGGGCCATCTCAACTGAAATGATACATCTGAATTTCACATGGGGGGCCACTGGCAAACCCCAGGACAGCAAGAGGGCTGTTGCTTCCACCTGCTTCCAGTTTGAGGAGGGAACAATTGTCCTCAGGCTGCCTTTTGATGTTTGATTTGGGTGCTTTTAACTAAGAAACAGATTCATTTCTTAAATAGTTTTTTTTTTAATGCAGAGTAATTTTTTTTTAAAGAGAAAGAAAGAAGGGCATTAAATGGAAGTTGGATAATCTCTTTGCATTTTAGATTCAGCTCGTGTATAAAGTTTTTTAAAATCTACAGCAATTTCTGGTTTATAGATCACAATAGCAACCTTCGTTTCAATGCTTCAAAGTATTGCATTCTCACTGATGGGTACACTCTTTGCAAGTGTGCAGGCCACAGCCTATTTACCCATCTTATCCAGGGAAACTCTTGTCCATGTCCTCCCATAAGTCCAACCAATGCTCTGTGGCCCTTCTCTATATCCTTTCACATCCCATAGGTATCAGGCAGTCATATCTGTCCAACTGTTATACTAAATTCTCACTCCACTACTTCCCTGCCACACATTTCTTGAATATTACACCATTTTTTTTCTGTATAAGCCATCATTGGCAATATGTTGCAGTCTACTTCAACCCACCATATACCCCTCCACTACTCTCTGGGTCACTTGCCATTTTGATTCTTTGGGAAGAGTTGTTTAATGATTCATAGATGGAGAACATTATCAGAATCATAGAATTTCAAGGATACCTCTTCAATCTCTCCCTCCTCCAGATTCTTAGTAGTGGCATGAATGGTTGCCTGGCCTTTTCCTGAAGATATCCAATGAAAATAAATCGAGAGCCTCTTGTGATGGCCAAAATTTCACTTTTGGACAGCTCAAAGCTTCAACTATCTCTGAAATCCTGGAACAATTTAACACTCAATACCCCAAACCAAGCAGGAAAAAGACCAGCCCAGATAACCTCCAAAAGTGTACCAAGACCAACCATAAAGTAAGGTCTGAAGTCAAGAAGAAGACTGGAAGAATGGGGGATGGGGGAAAGCTACCATGAAAAACTATTGCAGTAGCAGAAACTCTCAAGACACAAACCTACAAGAAGAGAATGATTCCAAAATATCTACAAGCAAAGCCACAAAGAAAAACACAGCTTGGGCACAAGTTTGACTAAAATCCCTGAAAGAAATGAAACAAGAATTTTTAAAATATTTTTATAAATGAAATGAGGGCTCTAGAGGGAAAATTAGAAAAGAAATGAAAGCTATGGAAGAAAGAATTAGAAAGGGAATTAACAGATTGGCACAAAAGGTATAAAATGTTACCCAAGCCACAAATTCCTTCAAAATTAGTATGGACCAAATGGAAGTTAATGGCTCCATGATACAATATGAAATATTAAAACAAAATTTTAAAACTGAAAAAAATAAAAGAAAACATCATATGGCAAGACAACTGATGTAGAAAATCAATTAAGAGAAATAATTTAAGAATTATTGAACTATCTGAAAGCTATGACAAAAGAAGATCCTAGAAACATTTCAAAAGATATTAAAAGAAAACTGCCCAGATCTCTTAGAACCAGTGTGCAAAGCAGAAATAGAAACAATCTACCAATCACTCCTTAAAACTGCAAAATGAAAACACCCAGCAACATTACAACCAAAATCCAGAAGCTCCAGGTTAAAAAAAATCTACAAGTAACCAGAAAGAAAGCACTCTGAGTTCTGAGGATCCAGTCAGGATCACATAAAATTTAGCAGCCACTAAGCTTATAATCAAGAATAACATATCCAACAAAAGTGAGTATAATCTGAAAGGTTAGAAAATGAACCTTTTAATATGAGTGTTCTCAACTGGAAAAGAGTATGGCAGAAACTAGGCATAGACCAAAATCTCACACCATATACCAAAATAAAGTCAAAAAGGGTTCATGATTTAGATATAAAAGCTGATGCTACAAGCAAACTTGGAGAGCAAGGAATCGTTTACCTATCAGATCTAAGGAGAATAGCAGAATTCATGACCAAACAGGAGATAGAGAACATTACGAAAAGCAAAATGGATAATTTCGATTACATTAAATTGAAATTTTTTTTTTCACAAAGCCAATGCTACTAAGATTGGAAGGAAGGTAGAAAATTGGGAAAGAATTTTTACAACCAATCTCTCCGATAAGGGCCTCATTTCTAAAATATATAGAGAATCAAGACAAATTTATAAGACCACAAGCCATTCCCCAATTGAGAAATGGTCAAAGGATATGAACAGACAGTTCTCAGATGAAGAAATTAAAGCCATCTATAGTCATATGAAAAAATACTCTAAATAACTATTGATTAGAGAAATGCAAATCAAAGAAGCTCTGAGGTACCACATCACACCTATCAGATTGGCCAACATGACAAAACAGGAAAATGATAAATGTGGGAGAAGATGTGGGAAAATTGGAACACTAATGCATTGTTGGTGGAGTTGTGAAATGATCCAACCATTTTGGAGAACAATTTGGAACTATGCCCAAAGGGCTATGAAAATGTGCATGCCCTTTGACCCAGCAATAGCACTTCTAGGGCTATATCCCAATAAGATCATACAAATGGGAAAAGGACCCACATGTACAAAAATATTCATAGCAGCTCTTTTTGCGGTGGCAAAAAATTGGAAATTGAGAGGATGCCCATCCACTGGGGAATGGCTGAGCAAGTTGTGGTATATGAATGTAATGGAATACTATTGTGCTGTAAGAAATGATGAACAGGCTGACTTCAGAAAAACCTTGAAAGACTTGTCCGGTCTGATGCTGAGTGAAGTGAGCAGAGCCAGGAGGACTTTGTACACAATAACAGCCATGTTATGTGATGACTAATATTGATAAACTTAACCCTTCGCAGCAATACAAGGATCTAAGACATCTCCAGAGGCCTCATGATGGAAAATGCTATCCGCATCCAAAGAAAGAACTATGGAAGTTGAATTGCTATCTTTTTTTCTCTTCTGTTGAGTTTTGCTTCCTCTTTCTGATGGCTCCTCCTATTGGTTTTAATTTTTACTTACTTTCAGCATTAAATCTATGAACCTATGAGCTAATATAGGCAACACTAGGTAGTGGATAGAGATCTGGTCTCAAAGTCAGGAAGTCTTGGGTCTACATCTTGCCTCTAATATGTAGAAGCTGTGAGACTGGCCACATCATTTAAGCAGGAATTTCCCTATGACAATGAAATCCCAAGTCTCAGCTTTCTCAATATGATACTAAGGAGATTGCTCTGGCTCTTGCCCAAGTCTCCATTTTCCTCAGCTCACAGAAGTAGGGGAGACTTTTTAAGTTGGGGGGAATGGAATTTTAGTATCCATAAGCCTGGGGTAAGGGAGTGAATAATAATAAGCCAATCACTTTCTCCAGTGACAGCCAGAGGCATCCTATCAAATGACGGTGTGAGAAAAAAGCAGCCCTGTGATTATCATGAGTGGGAAGAAAACATGTCATTTTCAGAGGTGGGGTGTTGCCCCTCTAGCCCTCGGCATCGGCAACAGCAGCCACCTCAGGGAGCTGATTACTCCAGTTTGGCTAATTGCAGCAGGTGAAGCTAAAATTAATGGCTAGGGCTCATTATGGTGGCACCTCTCAGCACAGAAACTGTCGGTGTTGGGGGCACACAGGGCGAGACTGATTTTCCCCAACTAACTCCGATGAAACTTCTTTCCAAAAGGACTCCTTCTGATGGATGAAGACTCCTCTGAGACTCCAGGCTACCTCCCCCTCCCCCCAAATCTGATCAGTGGTCCTCCCAACAGTTCCATGAAGGGCCCTAAAAACAAAAAAGCCAGGTTTTAGGTTTCTTCTTCTCTCTTAGGTCAGAATTATTTTTCTTTTTTTCAAGCACACTAGAGAAAAAAATTGGATTTTGAGTCAGAGGGACTGGGTTTGAATCTGGCTCTTTAACTTGCTTAGCTATGTGAACTTAGGCAAAGGCCCTTAGGGCCTCAGGGTCTACTGTAAAATAAGCGGGGCAGACATGATGACCTCTAATGTGACTTCAAGCTCAGAATCTATGACTTTATGCTCCTATGAACTGCTTTGTGCCTCAGTTTCCCCATCTGTAAAATAAGAGCTAGACAACCTCTAAGATCTCATCTAGATCTAGACTTTTGGTGCTATGAACCCCTCCCTGTCTCCATTTCTGAATCTGTACCACTAGGTTGCCTCAATAATCCCTAAATTATCTTCTAACTCTGATCCTATGATCAGAGTTTCCATGGTTTGTCACAGAACCTCAGAGTTTTAAGGCTCACAGGTTTAGAGGCAGATGAGGCCTTTGAGGCAAACCTAGAGTCCAAAACCCTCATTTTACAGCTGAGAAAACTGAGACGTGGGGAGGTCCATAGTGTAAGGATGGGGTCAAAACCACCCTGCCCCATTGTAGCCTTGATACCTTAACTTGGTGGGAACACATCTTAATCAATTAATCACTCACAGACCTTAGACTAAGTGCTAAAAGGCCTTTTGAACTGGAATTGTGTTTGGATAGATGGAGGAAACTTGGCCATACCCCAGGGATCGTCTATAAATTCTCAAAAAAGTTGAGAAAGGGAAGGAATTCCAGAAACCGGAGCAAGTGTGGCTTTCCAGCACACGGCTGAGGAGAAACCACCAGAGTGGGGGGAAGAGGAGAGGGAGGCCTCAATTTTGGCCTTGGCCAAGTATCCTCTCCCCCATTCCCTTTTCCCCAATTTTTTTTTTTTTGGCCAGAGAAGGCCCTCATGAACCTCAAAGGGTCCAGAAGGTTTTAGATTTTTTATTTTCCCATCAGAATCCTATGGGTGTCCCTGGATCAGCTAGCAGCAATGTCTGCATTGTAAGCTAAGGACAGACCTGACACAGATTCACTCTGCTTATGGGGAACTTTTCGATCACTCCATGAATGGGAGAAAAGGATTTTCAGAGACTAGGACCTGTGAGTTACTCCTTTGTCACAGGTGTCCTCTACACTTGGGCCCCTTTACCACGGGCTCTCTATGTATTTGTGGGAGAATGTGTCGCAGAGATTTTATGGTATGCTTGAGGGGATTAGCTATCTCTACTCTACCACCTTAGTAAATACCTCCCTTTCTAAAAGCTATGTAAGGCTAAATGATGATATTAATATCCTCGACTAGAATCCCACTAGCCAAGATCTGGGTCTATGAGATTCATCTGTAGGAATGGGAGTCAGGATAAGGATCATCAGAGCTTATGGGGGCCCCAAAGTATCACAGACTCATAGGCTAGCAATTTGAAAGGACCTTAAAGGCCATCTAGGTCAACCCCCTCATTTAACTGGTAAGAAAACCGAATAAGAGAAGGGATAGGCTTTGATCACAAGCTCTCTGACTCCAAATCTAGCATTTACTGGTCAGTCAACAAATGTTTATTAACTGCTGACTTAGGCACTAAGTTCTGAGGATGCAAAGAAAGGCAAAAAAAAATTTCTTTCCACTGGATTAGTACCTTAAGTGACCATCTAATCCAACCCATAGCTGAAGAATCCCCTCTTCCACAGCTCTGGCAAGGGCTCATTAAGCTTTGGCTCCAGGCCCTCCAATGAGGGAGAGTCAACAGCAGGCCATCCCATTTTGGACAGCTCTAATGGGTAAGCAGTTTTTCCTGGCCTCAGGCGAAAATCTATCTCTGCAATTCCTACCTCAGTTTTTTCATGAGGCTTCCAGTCTTTCCACCATCTTGGTTAACTCTCTCATGGTCAGACTTGGTTGGACACAGTAAGTCTTTCTCCCACACGAGACGCTGATATTGAGAGAGGGGCAGGAACCTCAGTCAGAGAATACTGAGGGCTCATAAAATCTATCCCTGAAGAGGCACTGATCAGGGACTTGTGAGATTCTTTACATAATAAGGAATCTGAGCACTCAAAATGGCCATGTTTGGGGCTTCTATCAGTGCCAGAGGCAGGATTCAAACCCAAGTCTTTCCCGACACCACAGCCAACCCTCTCTCCACTGCACCCCACTGCTCCCCTCACATTGTTCCCAGTCCCCTCCTGATTCTTCTCATTTTACTGCAGGACTCTCGGATACAGTACATTTGAGCCCTAGTCTGACTTAGGACAGCAGAAAGTTTCTACAGAAGTCCTGCTCTCAGGAAGCCAGTCGAGCTGGAAAGATAAGAGCCCTTTGTCCACTGGCTCTGCAGGAGAAGAGGCCAGGGTATGACAGACCAGCATGGGAGAGGGCTCAGGTCTGACACCGGAAACAGCCCTTCCAGACGTTTCCAGGGAACATTCCATCTCATTCCATGTCCAGCCACTGGACTCAGCTTCCCTACTGGGTTACCAATTAGTTCTCCTTGTCAAGTGGCAGTTTTCTCAGTGGGAAGGGGCTCAAGACCACCAATTCACTTCCCATGGGCCCTGGAACCATTCCCAGATGGTTTCCGTTTCCCAGCTCCACTAAACTGGGTTACATTTGATCCAGCAACCTCGAGGTGAAAAGTCTCTGGCTAGTGTTACTGGGCTCCAGAGCTGTCCTGATGCTCCTCCCTAGGTGGCTTTGGTTTTGCGTTTTGCTTGCCTCTGGTGGCCTCTGGAAGAGAGCTTGGGTTCTCTGAAGATTGCGCTTCTGGAAGAGAGCTTGGGTTTCCCTCTTGCTCTTTCATTCCTGTCCTTCCCCACCACCACCACCCACCCACACCATCCACCACCACCACTACCCCCAACACCTACACTGGATCTATCATAAGCTAAATGGATTTGGCGCCAGAAAATGGCCTTCCTGCCAGAAACATCTTTCTCCAAATAACTGCCTTTTCAGAATCAGGTTCAACAGACACCAACATTACTTCCAATTCTAAAATCCCATGATTCTGTCTTCTAAGAGTCTTGGACTAGAGGAGGTTACCGCTAAAAATCTGTTACATTATGGTTTTTATTATAGTGATGTAGAACGGTAGCGGTAATGATGTTGATAGTGAAGAGAATGCTTAAGCACATTGTGCCTCTACAGATTAGCCAAGGCAGTACTAGATCATGAAAAAAGGATTTCATTTGACTAGGGGTGGGGGGCAAGCAGTGTAAAAACAATCAGGCTCAAGACCCAGCTAGGACCTACGTTTGGTTTTGTGGCCCTTAGCAACAGGGACGGAACCTGTGATTTCATTGGTATGTGGAACTCTCAGGCAAGAAAACTCTGTACCATTTCAGGTCAGTACCTTCTCTGCCATTCCTAGCCTTACAGAGTTATTGTTTCCCCAGCACAGAGTTGGGGGAAGGAGTAAGAAAAAAAGTACACTCCCCAGGAACACATGAATGGACCCTGCTGGAGGTGTAGGGGAGGGATTTGGGGCTAAGGGAGATTAATGTATGACTCCCACCCTACATTAATCTCCCTTAGTGCCGCCTGACCTCTGAGCGGTGATCCATTCATGTATTCTTGGGGAATCTGTGCTTTTCTTCTCACCCTCCCCCCAACTCTGCATTGGGGAAACAGCTGTGGAGAGGGAGGGCAGCTGGTAATCAGCCATACTGTGGATCCATGAGAAATTCACGTTATTTAATGTCCAGGACATAGTAGGGATAAGAGAGTAGGGAACATAGCAGGGATAAGATTAGGGACGAATCAAGCCTCCAACTGTTCTGCAACTTAGAATCCTGCATGGAGAGTTTTAAATGACCCTCCTAGGGTCACACAGTCAGTATGAGCCAGAGGTGTGACTGAAAACCAGGGCCATCCTGGCTCTAATGCCAGCACTTTGCTAAAATCAAGATGTTTTTGCATTGATGATTGAAGGAATGAACAAATGAATGAGTGAATATACCGGCAGCTATTCATCCAAAACAGTTTCCTCTCTTTCAAATTAGTCCCCCTGGGAGACCACGCACTTAACCATTTAGGGGTAGAGTGCTTGCATCAGGAGGACCTGAGTTGAGTCTTATTCAGAAACTTACAAACTCTGTGACTCTAGGCAAGTTATTTGCCCTTCCGCACCTTAGTTTCCTCATCTGTAAAACAGGGATAAGAATAGCACCTACCTCTCAGGGTCATGGTGAGAATCAAATGAGTTAAGGTAAGTAAAGAACTCTGCCAAGCTTAACACAATATATAACCCCGAATTCTTGTTGTTGTTACTTTTTCTGACAATGTTCAAAATGTCACTGACACTAAGCTCTCTCTTGGAATCACCTTCAGGGCCCATTTATGAGCCACAAAGCTGTCTTGTTATTTTATCACCACTCCTAAATATCGCTGTCACCTCTTCGCATCTTAAAAACGTGAGGAGCCAAACATTAGCTGTAACACGACCGTGGCTACACAGACCTTTTCCTAGACCTGCATCTCCACTCAAACACAGGTCATGTCCAAGAATGTTGAGTCAGATATTAAAGCCATATGGAAGGTTTCCTAGACTGTCTGTGTCTATTTCATGGAATCATAAAATTTTTAAAGCTGGAAGAGGCCTTTGAGATCTCCCCCTCCCCCCAACCACCACCACCATTTAACAGATAAAGAAGCTGTGTCCCAGGGAAGGAAGTGACTTACCCATGATCACACAGCTAATTAGTGGCAGAGCCTAGAGACTTAGGACTATTCAATCTAATGCAAAAGTTTTAAGTGCTTATTACGGCCAATATCCCCTGATTCCACACACATTCACATTCTTTCTACTATATTCCCGACTACATTTTTTCCTTTCAATTCAGTCCAACCCAGCCAGCATTTATTAAGCACCTACTCTGTGCCAGGCACTGTGCTAGGCAATGGAGGACATAGATACAAAAATTCAACATACCCAGTCTTTGGAAGCTTTTGTTCTACACTAGAGGAAAACAGCATATACATTCACATTTGTAAATCAATAAGCTGGCATTTGACTCCGAATACAAAAGACAAAAACATCCTGCTTTAAGTAACCACTGGACGCTGATGGGTTGGAAAGGAGAAAAGAATAAATGTATTCAGGACGGTGCAATATCTCCAAAAAAAAAGTATCATGAGCCTGATACATTGTCCAGCTTGTAAAATTCTGCCCTTTTATCTCTATTTTTTTTCTTTTTCTTTCATTTCAAAGGGTAGCTCTGCACCTAATCTCCCTGCCTCCAATGACCCTCCTCCTCCAATACAGCCTCTGCACCACTCCATAATTTTCATGGCACTCCCTTTTCCAGAAGCCACCAAAGCCACCCTGTGTTGAAGACACAGATTCTGGGCCTTGGTTTCCACATCTTTAAAATGAAGGGATTGAATCAAATGATTTCTAAAGTCTCTTCCACCTCTACACTAGTCCCTTCCCTCCATGATCTGGGTCTGTCCTACTGATCTACCTAACAAAATTCCCACAGCCTTTCTTCCCCACACATACTTCCTATGTCCACCATGCTTTCTTACTGGAACACACATGACTGACCCTTTCTAGGATTCTTATGACGTGTTATTCACAGAGAGCTGGCAGCAGGGACCTCAGTGGACGTTTAGTCCAACCAATACACAAAATATAGTGTACCCAACAAATGTTCATCCAGCCTATTCTGGAAGATTTCCAGGTAGAAGGCTGAACATGCCACCTCCTAAGACAACATATGTTCAGCATCATAGACTCTATGGGCCAGTCCTTTTGCCTGTTGTATTGTTCATCACTCACAGAGCTCTCTTTCCATTACCTTGCCTTTGCTTTGGCTGTTCTCTACACTGGAATGCAATCCTCTCTCACTTCTGCCTCATAGAGTCCCTAGTTTTCCTCAGTCCTCAGCCCAAGCACCGCCTTCTTCTACTTACTGCTCCCCCATCATCTTACACATACCTCTCTATGTACTCGTTGCCTCCCCCAAGAGAACATACGCTCCATGAGAGCAGGCTTTTGTTTTTGTCATTGTATCCCTAGAGCTCAGCACAGTGTCTGGCATACAGTAAGTGATTAATAAATCCTGGTCCAGGGGTTGATTAATAACTCTGTTCATTTTGTTTTTCTCTTCTCGGACCCTAAAAGCTTAAGGTACTCAACAAACATTTGAGTTACTGGTTTGTAATCGTAACCATCCCCCAAACTGGCTATGGTATCATCCCCTACAGAGTTGGATTCCGTATAAGACAAGTCCAACGTGAGCACCCCTCCAACACGGCGGCTTACAGGATGATAGATTCTCAAAGTTGGAGGAGACCTCAGCGGCCAGGTAGCTCTGTCCATACCCGGCAGGAATCCTCTTCAAAACAGATCTATTTCACAGACAAACTCTCGAGGTTGGAAGGTCCTTCAGAAGCCATCAAGTCCACAATCTCATGAAGAAGACTGGCCCATCCAACACCCCCAACAGTGACACAGTCGGCCTCTGCCTGCAGCCCTCCAGGGAGGACGCGAGGATTCCTTTGACCTGATGGGTTGGGTTAGATGGTTGGGCCGAGGTCTTTTCCATTCTGTGCTGGTGTTGCTACATGACTACAAGACCAAGGTCTTCCTACATGACGGTGTGCCCAGATGAACAAACCCAAAGAACAAAGAAGTGGTGATTTCTCCTGAACCTTACACAATATGTCCATTTTTGTATCCAGTACCTAGCACAGGGTGTTGGTCCTACCATCATAGGATCATCATAGATCTAAAATCAAAATGGCCCTCAGAGACCATCTAACCCAATCCCCTCATTTTTATAGATGAGGAAAAGGCAGCCCACGGAAAGGAAGGACTTTGCCCAAGGTCACACAGGTTGTAAGGGTCAGTGATTGGATTTGAATCCAGATCCCCTGACTCAAGAGCCAGGGTTCTTTCTACTATAGCAGATGCTTGATAAAGATTTGTTGAAATGAACTGGCCTACATTGGAACTGAGATTTGGGAAGTGTCATGGTCAGGTCAAGAAGCATCTGGGTTTAAGTCTTGCCTCTGACTCATCCTGACTGTGTCACCTTAGAAAGTCGCTTAACCCCTTGGGGCTGCTTTCAACTAAGAAGGCAAGTGTTTGATCTGCGTTGATAAAGCAGACTTCATCACTGGGTGTGCTCTCTACTAGCAAAATCACAGGGCTGGATGAAAAGGAAGACAATCTCTCATCTAGGTCAAGATTTGGCACTCTAGCAGAAAGATCTAGCAATAATCACAGCAGGTAGAAGGGCTGACATTCACATAGTGCTTCATGGTTTTCAAAACCCTAGACAGATATTCGTTCACTTGGGCTTCGGAGGTATGATTATCCCCATTTTACAGATGACTTAAAAATGCAAGAGGGCAGAGAGAAGGTCTCATTAAGAAGAAGAGCAAAGAACCCTTGGAATCATCTGAGCTCTTACCTGTGTAAATGAACCTTCCTGGGGCACCTTTGCAGAACTGTTTAGACTTATATGATAATGTCACTTCCACCACTCCAGGGATGTGCCGAGGGGGAGTCTGGACTCTGATGGCATGAGGTGTTATGAGCTGGAGAGGAAACAAGTGAGAAAAAATAATGGGGAGAGAAGGAGAACAAGCCACACTAACCTTCCCTGTCCTCTAGCCACAAGGTTTGGGGAGCCGTAATTAGCCATTTAAACACCTGGAGCAAAAAGCAAACATTGTCCCTGGGCAGGCTTTAGGAAAAATGTCATCCAAGGGCAGGGTCTGTCTGATTGTGTTTGTCTGTTTGTATCCCCAGTGCATAGCACAGTGCCTGGCACATAGTAGGCACTTAATAAATATTTATTGAATTGCATGAAAGAATAAAATCAACTTGGAAAACAAATGCAGCTAAGCAGGGTGGGGAGGGAGGGAAGAGGTCACCACGAGATCAATTGTTCTTGCTTACTAAAGTCCTAGGCTCACTATTTTTTCTCAGCTGCTGAAGTACAAGGATAGTCAGTGCCTGGTAAATTATAGTAGCCTGGGAGCATGGCCCTGGACGCCCTGCCCTCATGAAGGTTCTTCGAATTTTCATAAACGTTTTCTGAACACATTATGCCCATTCTTACCTTCATGCCTCAGCTCACTTCATTTGCCCTATCTTTAATGTCTGCTTCTTTCTTCTCTGATTTCCTCAATCTTCCCCTTCTCTCATTGCCCAGTTCAATTCCTACCCGTCTGATGGCTTTCCCAGCTATTCCAGTCTACAGCCATCTTTCTGTTCCTGGAATGTCACAGGGTGTAGGTGTAGTTATAGACTCATTCAGATCCTGTCTTGAGCGCTCACCACCTACATGAGCTTGAGCAAACCACTGAACCCCAGTTTCTTCCAGAAGTCAATTTCCTCATCTGTAAAATACGGGCTAGATGATCTCTAAGGCCACTGTGATCTCTGGATCTCTTTGGGTCCCTGGCTCTGGCATAATGTCTAGAATCGTTGGTGCTTAATCAGTGCTTCTTGATTAATTAATTGCTTGATTCTTGCTGTCTTTATCACTTATTTGGCACTTAAGAGAAGCTAACCCATTGGTGTCGTTAATCTTTTTTGCACCCTTTTGCCTTCCTTCACTACGGGATTATATCTGTCTGCATCCTCAATTCCTAATGTGGCGCCTTACATGAAGGAGACTGCTCAACATGATCTGGATGACTGGGACCAAGCTCTTGAACTGATCAAGACTGGATGAAGAGATTGACTTTGCCTACCTCACTCCACACGAGCATGGTCCCAAATACAACTTGGAGTCCATCAAAGAAATTGTCCCCGATGATGATCACCATGGCCCCGCCGGTGGTCCAACCTTCACTCGGGCTGATAGCTTTAATGCAGGGTGTAGCTATGGAGACAGAACCAGAAATTAGACTTGTTCCTTCTGCTCTTCTCAGTCAGGACCTCTACGGTGGATTCTTCATGGTGTTTGTCTTCTAGAGCTGAAGAATTCCCAAGCAATGCCTTCTTGCCCACACTAATTGGCTACTAGTTTGCTCCAAGTCATTATAATCTAACAAGGCAATGTGGCATAAAGGAAAGACTGATGGATTTAGCAGCTAAACCATGCAATGTTTGGTTAGGATGCTGGAGTTGGAGTCAGGAGATCCTGAGTTCAAATCCTGCCTTTAATACTTCCTGGCCATGTGACCTTGGGCAATTTATCATTGAATTGTTATCAGCCTCAGTTTCCTCATCTGTAAAAGGGGAATAACAATAGCACCTACCTCGTAGGTTTGGTGTATGGTTCAAATGAGATAATATATTTAAAGTGCTTTGAAAACCCTAAAGAGCTACATAAATGTTACTTATTATCATTAATGATATTACCATTGTTATCATTATAAGTGGACTTGGATTCAAACCCAGGCTCTTCTACTTACTTTCTGTGGGATTTTGGACACATCACTTAATCTCTCTGAGTCTCAGTTTATTCATCTGTAAAATGGGGGGAGGGTTGGACTAATTGATCTCCAAACTCTCTTCCAGCTCTAAATCTATGAATCTATGATGAAACTGACCACACTGCAAGGAAAGGTCAAATGAGGGAAGCCAGAGCCCCGCCATCTTCTACCTTGGTCGGACCACATCTAGACCATTGGGTTCATTTTGGGATCTGTTTGGAGAAGGACAGGAAAACCTGGATTACCTTCGGGAGAGGATGGCCAGAATGTGAAGGGACTCAGTGATAGCATATGAAGAAATGGTTGAAGAAACTGCGGATGTTATACACGGCAAAGAAAATTTGTCAAGGGGAACATGTGAGATACTGCTGTACGGTGGGAAAGGTGCTATTTGGGAAGTCTGAGGATCTGGGTTCAAATCCTAGCTCTGCTATTTACTATCTGTGTGATCTTGGGTAAGTAACTTCACTTCTAAGGACCTCGGTTTCCTCATCTGTAACATGAGGGGATTGGACTAGATGGGGAATGGACTAGACCTAATCCAGGGTCCTCTAGCCAATTTGGGCCTCAGTTTCCTTGCTGTTGCTTGAATACAACATTCTATATCCCATCTCAGAGCATTTATTTTCACAGGGTGCCCCCATGCTTGGAACCTTCTCCCTCCTTATCTCCACCTCTTGGCTTCCTTCAAGTCTCAGAGAAACTCTTGCCCCCCATAGGAAGCCTTTTTTCAATTCTTTTCATGCTGGTACCTTCCTTCTATTGATGATCTCCAGTTGATTCTGTATAGAGTTGGTTTGTACATAGTTGTCCATACGTTGTCTCCTCCATTAGACCTTTTTAAGGTCAAGTACTATCTTTTGCTTTTCTTTGAATCCCCAGGGCTTAGCACTGTACAGGGCAAACACTGGGCGCTTAATAAGTGATTGTTAACTTGCAGAATTGGAGGGCTAAGCAAGCTACTCTGATCCTAAAGCATGATGGATAGTTTTGAAGGGCTATTATATGGAAGAGCAATGAGACTAACCCTAGCTGAAGTGTCCTCCAGCTCTGGGATGCTAAGATCTCAGGCCCACTTAGCCCCAGGGGACAGAACTGAAACCAAAGACAGGAAGATTTGGGATCACTGAAAGGAAAAATTTATGAATGATTGAGTTTGTCTTAATTGTTCATTTCACATTCAAATGACAATTAAAAGTGGTCATGACCTGTGCTGAAAGGTAGTGAGCTCTCATTTCTCAAGGTATGCAAACAGAGCCTGGATTATTATAACAGAAGAGATTCCAGCTTGAGACAAGGACTGGACTAGATGGACAGTGAAATGGAAAGGTGACTGATGGTAAAGTCAGAGTGGCTCCATTCAAGTCTTGTCTGGTTACGCTTTAGACAAATGCTTCCCCCTGTCTGGGCCTCAGTTTCCTCATCTGTAAAATGAACTGGTTGGACCAGATGAACTACACATTTTCTTCAAGCTCACGGATGTTATAATTCTATTTTCATTCAGAGTTTCTTAAAAACTCTGCTGTTGTTGTTAATGTATTTTTATAAGTTGATCACACTGGAAAAAAGTGTTAAATAAACACAAAAACCACACCCCAGCCTACCAGAGGGACGTGTTAAGATTTACAAGGCTGATTACTCTTCTAGAGAGGAAGGGGAAAAAAAGCACTCTATGCAAGACTGGAAATTTGTTTTTCAGACCCTATCAAGAGACAATTTCTAATCATTTTCCTAACTTTATGGGACGGATTGTGTTTTTATCCTCTTCCATGTGTTCAAGGCCTCTGGACTTTACATCCCATCAGGAGCCCAAGATGGATTCCAGGCCATAACTAAAGTCAATTCATCACTCCATTTCCAACGTTGACAGGGTCAAAGGTGGAGGAGAACTTTGGCAGGACTCCAAAAACACAACCCTACTTTGAGCAGCCAGTCAATCACATCCAATCAGTCAGGGGAAAACTGGATGGGTTCCGAGCTCAGAATACTGGGATTTTCTTCTCCCCTTTCAGAGACCGCTGGGGGAGAATTAACAGTGCTCCAAATTCTTTACTGATTCAATCATTTTCTTCCAGTTCATTAATTCTTCTTCAAGCTGATATAGGACACATTTTTTTTAAAAGGGTGGGGGGCAGAAAAATATCATAATGAAATAATAATCCAGCTTGGCCATTCCCTGAATACTCGAAATTCATCTCTTCTTACACTAGTGAGTGGGGTGGAGGTGGGAAGAAGAAGTGAGCTGGGGTTTACTGGAGTTTGTGAGTTATCGTAATCAATGTATTTCACTGGCTTTTTTTTTTTTGACAACTTGAAGCTTAGCAGTTGCAGATATTTTTAATTGCCTTAATGCAGTCTGAAAATCACCCCAAGCCAACCATGATTCCTCCTTGGCCAAGCAAACAAAAATCAATTAGTGTCAATTTCATCCTGCGCATTGTTATGTTTTGCCCACAATTTGTTTAAGAGAACAATTGACACCTCTTCATACAGGCCTGGCATGGAAATGTTTACCTAAGATGTCACATTTCTTAGTTTGCCTGAAAAGCCAGTCTAGCAAAAGAAAAAAGAAAGAAAAAAATAGGATGGAAGGAACGGTTAACTTTGCCATTTGACAGTGTGTGTGTGTGCGTGTGTATGTGTGTGTGTGATGGTGTTTGTTTTGTAGGAGAAAATCAGTATTACGAACTTTGTTTGTAAAACCACGTATAGCTTTGTGCAGGATTCCCACTACCTATGTGAAATCTGATTGAAGCAACCTGAGGCAAATTTCACTTTTCTAGCCAATTTCCACCTAGACAGTCTTACCTTCAGACGGGTCCAGCCTCCTTGCTCTCCGCCCATGCTTAGAATTGTTATGAACAAACATGTTGTCAGAAACAGCCAGCACATGTCCATCCACATTCACGGTTGTTGATAACACCACCTGCAAACATTAAAAAAAAAAAGATGTAGTGCTGACTTTCGTATGAAGTAATACACTAGGCGGAGTCCCATTTTGATTGAGCTGGTAGTAAAAGATGGAACCGAGGAAGGCAGAGGTTTGCATCCCACTTTAGATACTTAATGGCCATATGACTTTGGGTCAATTAGCAAACTTCTTTGATTTTCAGCCCTTATCTGTGAAATGGGGATAATCATACCAGTGGTACCTATCTACCTGGAAGGTTGAGAAGATCATATTGGCTATTATCTGTAAACAAGTGCCATATGATAATAATGCTCACAGCATGGAAATCAAGAAGATCTGAGTTCAAATCCAGCTTCAGACACTTATTAACTAGGTGACCCTGTGTAAGTCACTAAATCTATCTCTACTTTAATTTCTTCACCTGTAAAATGGGGGGGGAGGTGTTAATAATAATAGCACCTACTTCTCGGGTTGTTGTAAGAATCAAATGAGAACATGTATGTAAAGTGATTGGTAAACTTTAAAATGTTATGGAAATACAAGTTATTATTACTATTTTTGTTGTGTTAAATGGCATCTTATCCAATTGAATTAAGGTAAAATGAACTGAAATAAATTTCTTTGATTTGAATTGAATTATATAGCTCATCTCTCTTCGTGGGAATGCCAGATTTGAATATCAAGATATTTAGCGTCTGTCCTGAACAAAAGAGAAAAGGTGGGTATGCTAATGGTAATCAAATTTATTGACATGAATCAATCAATCAGTATTCACTGAGGTCCTGTAATGTGCTAAGCACTATGTGAGTCTAGATAGAGTCAAAAACAAGCATAAAAAGTACAAGATTTCAGACCTGTCTAAGGCAACAGTGGCTTTGTCTCAGGGCACTCAAATGTCCAGGGTACCAAGAGCCCTCTTAGTGAGTCCTTCGGCTCTTTAGAAGCTACTGAGCTTAGCACTTGGTCCCAAAAGTCTTAATGCAGTTTTAAACTTTGATAGTTTAAATAAATCTAATTGTTTTAAGCTTGAAGAGCTTAAGCCTACACTGAGACTTTGGGGACACTCTGTAGTATAAATATTATTAAGTATAAGAAGCTATCAGAGGGTGGGCTACTCCCATCTCATTTCTGTCCTCACCTTACTCCTCCAGCCCACAACAACTTCCCCCAGATGACATCTCAGTGTGTCTCTGTTTCCCTCCACAGAATGGTGCTTTGGGATCTCACACACATACGTACACACACCAATGAATTTTTCTTTAAAAAGTTGATTTGAGGGCATTTTTCAGGAGCACAAAAAAAAAGCTACTTATGATTCTGTCAGACATGGTCCCTACCTTCAAGAGCATATTATCCACTCAGGGAATGAAAAATAAGTTAGATAAAACCATTAGAAATAATACAAGGCTGTTGATAATTACATACTAAACTAGAATAGGGAAGGAGCTCAGCAGATGAAGATCAATGAGATTCCTTCACCCCACCCCCACCCCTACCTCCACAATAGTCAAGAAAGGTGAAAAATTACTGAATGGAATCTCTGGGGTGGCAGAACTAGGAAGCAGGAATATCTCAGGCACAAGCTCACTTCCCGGTTTTAGAATCAATATAAAATTACTCTGCATCTTAAAATTATAAAAACAGGAGTCATGGCAAAGAAGGAAGATCTGATAGGAATAGTTGAGCACATACTCAGGCGACAGATATACAGGAACTAGTTGGCCAAAGTGGGTTAAGATTACGTAGACTTGTACCCTTGTGGTCCCTCCCTACCTCTGTAGGCTACACCTTGCTGGAATGTTCCCATGCCTTCTCTTCCCAATCTGTGGAGTGAGGGCAGTCACCCAGGACCCTAAGATCAAAATGTCAAGTGGGACCTTCAATATCACCCAGCCCAGTTTTCTCACTTTATAGATGAGGAAACTGAGCCCCAAAGAGAGGAAATACCAGGTTACATGGTAGGAAGTGCTAGGATTCAAAACCGGGTGCTTTGATTCAAAATCCCACTCTCCCTGTCCCAAAACAGTCTCCTCCCTTTTCTACCTTCCAGAAGCTGGTATCTGTTTTTAAAATGTTGCTCATGAGCACCCAAAGCTCAGAGGTTCAGAAAATGTTTTGCTCCCCTTCACCATGCCCATTACTGATGCAGCCTGGACCACAGAAATGGTAGAGTAAAATAAGAAGCTTTTCCTATTCCCAATCCAGGCTGCATGATTAGT
Organism: Phascolarctos cinereus; assembly: GCF_003287225.1. Classification (NCBI taxonomy): domain Eukaryota; kingdom Metazoa; phylum Chordata; class Mammalia; order Diprotodontia; family Phascolarctidae; genus Phascolarctos; species Phascolarctos cinereus. Next base: position 17,974,133 of record NW_027555625.1, on the reverse strand, counting down.
ATGGTGACTCTACCACCACTGCTTCTCTTTCTAAAGGCTCACCAATACACATTGGAGAATTCTGCCAGCAATCCCAAGCGAGCTCACTGGCCTATGTTCTGCCTATGTTCTCTACTCTCTTCCCTTTGAAAACTGAACAACACTTTTCCTTTCCAAATCCTACAGTACCTCTTCCATTTTCCAAGATCTTTCAAATACCACTACCAGAGGCCCAGCCTGCACACTGGCCATTTCTTTCAAAACCAAAGGTATCATTCATTTGGGCCAGGTACTATCTTACTGTCTCTTCCTTCCTCACACTGGCTATCAACTCTCTTTTAGTCAATCTTTCTTGTCCTTTCAGCTCAAACCCCACATTCTACAGGAACCCTTGCCTGGTTCCCCCAACTGCTAGTGCCTTCCCTTTTAATCAATCAATCAATTAATACATATTTTAGGAGTACCTCCAATTTATGGGATAGAGAGAGGTAGAGATAGAAATGGGTATATCTAGATAGATGGAAAGAAAGAGTTGGAGATAAAAATAGAGATAGATAGATAGATAGATAGATAGATAGATAGATAGATAGAGAGAGAGAGAGATCTTATAGGTACCTAATTATTCCCATGTTCTTCCCTTAGACTGTAAGCTACTTGGGGGCAGGAACTATTTTTGCCATTCTTTGCATCCCTAGATCTTAACACAGTGCCTGGCACATAGGAGGCACTTAATAAATATTTGCTGACTGACTGACTGACTTTCTAAACTAAAGTTCATTCTCCTGGGCAGAGAAAAAGAAGCAAATTAAGAGCTGAGACACTCTGCCTTCTCTCTCCATCATCCATTATCAATGTCCCATTTACCCCAAATAGCAGTGCTCTCTCTTCATGGAGCACTAGCCCTGATTAGTGAACAAACAGCCATTTGAAAATTGTTTCTCCATGTTTTGAGCCCCCAGTTGTGAGGACTCTGCCAATGTAACCAGGTCATTAAAAGCCTAAGACATAAGAACTAATTCAGAGGGAAACCTTTGCCATTTATATATTGCCCAGCCCTACAAGCTAGGCTTGAGTTTAGAGTTGCACCGATCAGTTCAGGTCTGTTTCCAATTGCTCTCCCGTGAACATGTCCGTGTCTGGCGAAAATCCTCTCCCCAAATTTAATATCACAAGGGTGGTGGCCACGAAGGCATGAACATTCATAGTCTAGCAGCGCACAATGTTATCAGGATGGGGCTCAGCAGAGTACAAGCCCTCATTATAGCCAAAAGGGAAACCGTGCTTCCAAACCAGACGGGAACTATCACATGAAGATAAATGCGAAGGCTGAAAGTGATCAGCACTGTACATTTTTACCCTCAGAGTATAATAGCTATGTATGTTTTAATGAGAGGGCAGAGGAGAAGGGAAAAGAGATGAAAACAAGTCATTATTGCAAATAGCTGGGGGGGGGTGAATTTTCAAAGATGTGACTGTCTCGTTCCAAGAACCCCCCTTCCCCGATGAGGGAAAAAAAATGAGTGGGGATTTCAGGTTTTAATCGTTGATAAACTGTGCTGGGCTCACTTAGGAGAGACCTTGCCCCATCCAACGAGGATTACGTGGATATTAAGAATGCCCTTACTGAGCCCTCTCTAATTCATTCCCCAAGGTTCCTGTTAGAGTCATCTTCGACGTCTGCCTTGCTCCTGCACTCTTGCCACCGAAGGTGGTGGGTTCCAGGTGCCAATGGATTTCATCATCGTCCCTTTGGGTGGAGGCAGCCTCAGGTCCAAAGTGAGCGTTTTCCCACATGACACACCCCAGTGTTTCAGATGCACTTCATTATTTTCTATTAACAATGGAAATAAATTTTCATCTCTTGCTGGCTAGCTAAGGCCTGCTAGGTCAGTGAGGGAATTGACCTGAATTATTTCAGTGTCAGAAATATTTATGACAAGATTTTAAATTATATCCAAATGTAAATCATTATCTATATGTATATCACATATATTGTTATTTCATATGATAAATACAATCTATATGCCATATACACACACATATACACAGACTTAGATGATTAAGATTCCATTTTTTAACATTTTAAAATCTTGAAATATGAGTGCATTGACCATACATACTGGATTTTCCCAAACAGTCTTAATTTCAAATAATCTGTCTCATTGTTACCAAAAACAAAACAAAAAGAAACCTTTGTCCAACCCCGTGTCCTGATTTGGAATTGGAAAATACCTGGAATAGATGATAACTCACCAGTTAAACCCAAGTATGCACCATGGAAAAGATTTCATTTCTCAAATTCTGAATACAGAATTGAAAATATCCTAAGTAAAATATATATATATATATATATATATATATATTTATCCATACGAGGGTACCTGGCATGAAAATGATGGCCCTGTAGGGAAAGGGAAGTTTCCTTATTGAGGAGAAGATACATTTGTTGCCTTCAAAGTTCCAAATGGAATTCCTCTCAATGTTGCCTGATTAAGGATGACAACAATGAAATTACTTTTATGCAGAAGAGGTTTTTTTTAAAAGAAAAACACCCCAACTCAACGCTGAATGTTTTAAGGCTCAAGGAAGTGGACTGTACATTCCTGCCTCTCTCCGCTCCCAGGCCTTCCCCTTCCACTAGCCAACTTCTTTCCCCTAGTGAGTATTTCCTGGGTCATGGAGGCTGACCCGTCCCATCTGGAATCAATCAGTCAACTCCTGACAACTTCCTGAAACACCTCACTCCATTTCCTGTTCTCTCCCCCTTCCCTCTTTCCCCCTGGTTTGCTTCACTCTCCCAAAGTACAGGCCACAGCAGCTTAATGTTAGGGGGTCAGACACAGTTAGACTCCAAAACACTACACACGGACACCTTTGACCTTCAAAAATCTTTACATCTTAGCTAAACAAATCAAGGTCACCGTTCCTCACCATTACCTTGTTAACCATTTGTAGGCATCTTGGCCAGTTCTGCTGGTCACACTGGCACCGAGACCACTTGGCCTCCTGAGATGGGATTTCTTTGAAAAGGAACTGATATTGGGGAAGCCCAAGGGTACACTCAATAATCAATGGGGTGCTGAAGTTGGAGCCAGGCAAAAACCTGAGATCAAACTCCACCTCTGATATTGCAATCTGTGTGACCCTTAATAAGTTATTTCTTTCTGAGCCTCAGTTTCCCCATCTGTAAAACAGACTACCTATAGTACTACCTCAGAGAGTTGTTACAATGTTCAACTGAGATAATGTCTATAAAGTGCTTTGCAAACTTTAAAGAGCTAAGCCAGTTGTTGCTGTTATTATTATTATTATTATTATTATTATTTATTAAAAACATCAGTTAGAAAAAAGGGGCTCGGTCAGAGTATCTGCAAGTAAAAGTGCCCTCTGTTTATCCTAAGACAGAGAGAAGAACCCAGGCAGAAGTACCTTCCTAGAGGGTGAAAGTTTTGTCCTTGCATTCCTAGTGTACAACACATAATAGGTGTGATTGATTTGCGTCCCTAGCACCTAGAACAAAATCAGTATTTAATAAATATGAAGATGGTAAATGAATGACGTTCCAATGACCTCCCACTGTCATACAAGGTTCCCCGTCCTCTAATCCTAAACGTCTTTTCCCTCCTGTGCGTGAGTATTCTTCAACATCACCTCCCTCATGACATCACCTGCCTAAAACCAGGGGCCCAGATGTCCACGATTCGCTTGACACTGAAGTACATTCTTGGCCCTGGAGAGAAGCCATCAACCCCAACCTCAGCTTATGTGTGAGGAAAATGAGGCCGGGAGAAGGGATTTGCCTGAAGCTATGCAGCCAGCCAGTGGCAGAGCTGAGCCTAGACCCAAAGGCCCCCAGTTCCCAAAGCAATCCTTTCCCCCTGATGCTAGAATGCCCCGATTTTATTTTGTAGATGAGGAAACTGAGGCACAGAAAGTTTGAGGGATTGCCAAAGTCAGTGGTGAGCCAGAATTCCAGCCCAGGTCCTCTGACCCAAAGTCCAATGTTCCACACTGTCTCCAAATCGATCTTGCCCAAGCTCCTTCAGTAATAATTTCTCCAAGAAGTATACACTCTAACTTAAGCCACAAGGACAACAGCAAATGATGAATACAGCTCACAAGGGAATTACGCAACCTGACGTACCTTTGCGGGTTTATGCCCAGATTCTCAGAAAAAGAAATCACAGTCCCTTGGTTCTCATTTAATATTAGGGAGGTTTCTGAAAAGAAAGCCAGCATTTTCCCGTTTTTTGTATTTCTTGGACTGCCTGGATATCGTCTCTGCTTTTTGACCAGGGCCCAGTTTTCGATAAGACAGGCAGCCCAAGCTGGAATCGCACAGTTCCAGGATGGGCCATTTTGGGTGGTCATTAATTACACTGAAATAGAAGTCTGAGGGCAGGCTTGGCATCCCTTCCCCTACACCCCTGTCCTGGGAGAAACGTCCAGAAAAAAAGCACGACGATCAAAATCTGCACCTACATTGGCAACCGGAGAAAATGGCCAAGTAACCCAAGTCGGCATTCTAAAGTCATGTTTTCCTTTTAATCACCCGAAGGGCTCCCCTACCCCCACACCAATAACTTATCCAAAGCAGGGGCTGAGTTGTAAAGAGCTTTTTCCTGCTCATAAAAGTCCACTGTGGGAGTTGCCCCTTGGGTGGACACATCTGTTGGTCTCTCCTTAAGAGTAATATTTCAATAGAGTGATTGTTTCTTCAGCCCACCAGAAGATGGATGTCATGTGGTCATGTGGTATGGGGACCGCTATCAAGCCTGCTTGGTCCCCACCCTTAGCTAACCTTCACGCCTCGATCTGAAATGGTCATGGGTCAGTATTTGAGCCTCCACAAAGTTGCTTTTCAAATTGCAGGGAGGGAAAGGAGAAGGAAAGGAGAGATTTGTCGGGCCCATTTTACTTTCTGCCATGCTCTCACCCTGCCTGAGAGCAAGCCATGATGTAGTGAGGAGAAAGGCAAGAAAATCTGGGTCTGAGTCCTGCTGCCTGGGCACATGAATTAACTTCTCGGTGCTCTAGACAACCATCTAGAACTCTAAGTTTCAGTGGACATGGGCCAGGGGCGGAAGGGGGGAGAGAACAGACTTTCTTTGTATCCCTAGCATTTTATACATTGCCTGGAACATAGCAGGTGCTTAATAAATACTGTTAATTTAAAAAAGAGGGGGCAGCTAGGTGGCACAGTGGATACAGCACTGGCCCTGGAGTCAGGAGGACCTGAATTCAAATCCGATCTCAGACCAGGCACTTGACACTTACCAGCTGTGTGACCCTGGTCGAGTCTCTTCACCCCAATTGCCTCACCAATGAATGAATGAATGAATGAATGAATGAATGCTGTTGACTTGCTGAGATTCCAACCAGCTTTTGTAGAGGGAGTTTCCTCATCTAGGAATTCCGTGTGTCATTGAAATCCCCATCCTGAATTCAGTTTTGTCTTCCCTTTATCCCACTTTCCTTTATTTACCCCGACCTGGCAGAATCTTGAGACGAAGCATGGTATTATGAAAGGACAGAGTGCTGGACATGTAGTCAATAAGACATGAATTCAAATCCAGTCTCAGATGCTTAACTAGCTGTGTGACCCTGGGCAAATCACTGAATCCCTCTGAGCCTCAGTTTCTTCCTTTGTAAAATGACTGGAGGTTGGGCTCAAGGCCTCCTGTGGGTGGCCATTATGTGCTTGGAGTCTGTTTTGCATGGACCTATGCACACAGATGTTACCCCCCCACAGAATGCAAACTCCCTGAGGGTAGGCACTGCTTTCCCCAGCACTCAGCACAGTATCCAGCCCAAAGAAGTCCCTTAGTAAATGGCTGTTGAATTGACTTTCCCTTGCTCAGCCGGTGGGTCTTAGGTCATGTCCAGGTGTTTCTGATAGGCTCTAGTTTCTCCTCCTCCAAAAAACCCCAAAAATTGCCTCGTATTTATTTTGTATCAATATCTGGGTGAGCCCAGTCCAATGTCAGGACCATTGTTTTTGGTCTTTTTGTCCTCAGGAGTCAAGCCCAAGGCCTGGCGTATAGTAGGTACCCAATAAACGCCTGTTGTACGTCTTGTTTTGCCAGAAGGGAGGTCAAGAAGGAGAAGGAATAATGAAAGATGGGATGACGAAGTGCCCTTCTTTTGAAAGGCCTGAATCTGATATGTACTAGAGAAGAAATGCATTGGTTTGAAACTTTCCCCCTGTAGATCAGATCTCTCCTGGAAGGAAGGGAGAAAAAGAGGGAGGGAGGGAGGAGAGAGAGAGAAAGAGAGAGAGAGGAGAGAGAGAGAGAGAGAGAGAAGAGAGAGAGAGAGAGAGAGAGAGAGGAGAGAGGAAGGGAGGAAGGAAGGAACGAACAAAGGAAGGAAGGAAGAAAAAAGAAAGAAAGAAAGAAAGAAAAAAAGAAAGAAAGAAAGAAAGAAAGAAAGAAAGAAAGAAAGAAAGAAAGAAAGAAAGAATGAATTTGAGATGGGGGCCCATGGGTATAGACTATTGCATATAATATTTAATATCTTAGTTAAGTTTACTGAATTGTCCTTTTCCCTCTTATATTCTTTGTTATAAGGGTTGGCTCTTGGAGTAGGTAGGAGCTACACTGAGAAATGTGGATGTGTAAAAACAAGATACGTCAATAAAATTGTTTTTAACACTCACACCAACTTTGTCCTGTCAGATACATTCTGCCTCCCCAAGGCAAGGGAGCTGAGTGGGCCCGCACTGGGCACCACCAGTGACATGGCATCATGAGTGCCCCCCAGACCCACTCATGAATGAGCGAATAGCAAACATTCACAAATAGGCTCCAAACAGACCTTCAAAGCTGTCCAGGGCAGGGTGAGGCAGGGCACCCTTTACAACAGTTTACATCTGTTGGAAATTGAATCTATGAGGTGTTTTTTCCTTAAACACTCTGTCACCACACACATTATTCCGGCTCCAGCTTTGCCAAAGAAGGCTGGCTGGGGCAGGGATCGGGAAGGTATTTTCCAGCCATGGAAGGAGGAGGGGTACAGGAGGGATCCTGTAGAAAAGTCAAGACAGGCCTAGCGATCCCAGAGTGACCATCAAAGGGCCTGAGAAGAATCAAGCATTTGTGATCTAGAATGGGAAGGGACCTCAGAAGTCATCCAGTCTAACCTCTTAATTTTCCAGTGAGGGAAACTGAGTCCCAGAGCAGGGAAGAATCAGAGAGGTCAAGCAAGTTAAACAGGGTCACACAGACAGTTGGCTTTGTCTCTGTATCCAACTTAGCAGAGTGCCTAGCCCATAGAAGGCTCTTAATAAATATTTATTGACTGACTACCCTTGGTCGCTAGCACAGGATCAGGAACATAGTAGGTGCTTAATAATGCTCATTGACTAAATAAATAATCTACAAATAGTCCCTGTCCTCAAGAAACTTACATTCCACTAGTCAGAGTCTATGGCGTCACTGAATAAGCCGAGAAGGTGCCATGGAGGAGGTGAGCCTTGGGCTTAAAGACAGGTAAGATTTGGTCATGCCGATCATCTTTGGATGCTGACGCCAAAATCGGGAAAATGCCCTGTGGAGGAGTGTCTTGGCTGACGTATTTCTGGCAACAGCCAGCTACATTGGCTGCTTTTAAGAAGGCACTTTTGTAACGTGTTGAATAAACAATGACCTCAAAGAGTTTGCTTGCCACTGAGTAATAAGAAAAGACATTTATACTGTGTTTCAAGGTATATAAAGTGCTTCATTACATGGTCTTATTTGAAACTGCAAGGTAAGTACTACAGGTATTATTCAAAGCTGGCCTCAGACAATTACTAGCTAGGTGACCCTGGGCAAGGCCCTTAATCTCTGTCTGCCTTGGTTTCCTTATCTGTAAAATAAGAATAATAATAGCACTGCCCTCTCAGGGTTGTAGTAAAGATGTAATAATGATGATAAATAATAAGAATAACAGTTAACATTTATATAGTGTTCGCTATGTGCCAGGTACTATGCTAAACACTTTATAATTAGTATCTCATCTGATACAATAACTCTGGGAGACAGGAGCCCCCATTAACCCCATTTTATAGGTAGGGAAACTGAGGAAGACAGTTCTTTTTTTTTTGGAGGTAATTGGGGTTAAGTGACTTGCCTAGGATCACACAGCTAGAAAGTATCTGAGCTGGATTTGAACTCAGGTCCTGCTGACTCCAGGGCCAGTGTTCTATCCACTGCACTGCCCCTAGAGGCAGATAGCTCTTAAATGGCTTGGCCGGGTCACGCAGCTAGTACATGTCTGAGGGTGATAGATAATGGGGACCTCATCCTGCCCCCACATGACTCTGATCTTTTCTGGATGCTCTTTAAATTTTGAAAGCCTTTCATTCTGTGTCGCTTGGAAATTTTGAATGCTTGGAATGTTGACATCTATTAAAATGCTGTTCTTAAATTTTTGTGGATTAATTTTATATATATTCAGAAGATTGTGGGCAACAGTCCATTCTGTGATAATATTCCGGTTCTGTATATTGAGTTCTCGTTGCTATTTTAAAGTCTCTAAAATTTGTGTTATTGTTGTTGTCATCATCATCATCATCATCATCATCTTCATCATCATCATCATCAGTGTTTATCTTCTCTAGCTAATAATCTACCATGTGGCTGGACCAAGCGCAAATACTGTACTCACAGGAAGTGTTAGGAACCACAGGGGCAGCATATGTATTTGGTGCCTTTCTCTCTTTGGCATGAGATGCAGACATTCCCTTCCACCCCTGTCTGCCAGCCAGTAGTAATGCTATAGGCCATCTGCCTTCCAACACTATGTCCATGTATACCTAGGCATAGCCAAGAGTGAAAACATTGGCAAGACAGCCCAAAATCAGGAAAGTGCCTTACCCTCTCCATGCCTGCCAAGGAACTGGCATAGCCTTAAAATCTTCAGTCAGTCTATAAATACATAAGTGTGCATGCGTGTGTGCATGTGTGCGTGTGTGTGTGTGTACAGTCAAAGCCTTCTAAGTCTGAGGCATTAGGAGCTATGGTTCTCTTACTGAAGCTCTAGGAAGGGTCATGTACAAGGGTCATGTACAAGGGTCATATTCCAGGATGGGTGGAAGCTTTTGGTCCTCAATCAATTCAACTCAACAACATGTATTAAACACCTATTATGTGCAAATGGGAGAAGGTAAATAGTAGTGAATAGAAGGCTGGCCTTGGAGTCATAGAGACCTGTTCCCAAGTCTTGCCTCTGATCAATACCGATGGGGTCACTCTAGGCAATTCACTCAACCTCTCAGTGGTCCGAAGCAATTCCCCAAGTAGTTTGCCAGTCTGCTTTGGTGGAGGGAGTTTCCACACTGAGAAGTTCGCTAAAATCACAGACCCAGACTAGCTCCTCCCCCATTACACACACACACACACACACACACACACACACACACACACACACACACACACAAATGTTCAAGCAACTATACTAAATATTGAGAATAAAATAACTCCTCCAAAGGAAACAGTTGCTGTTTGCTTACAAGGGGAGGTGTTTGAGTTCTACCAGAATCCTGACCCTTCTTGAGAATTCATGGGATACATTCAATGACTACTTTTCTGGTACACCACAGTGGGGATTTCTTTGAGGAGGTTGGATTGGACTAGTTGAGGTACCTGCCAGCTCTGAAATTCTGAAGCTCTTTGACGTTCTAATTTAGCTGTGGAGACTTACTCCAGCCTAGATTAAAACCAAAGGATTACCGAGCTAACCTACACGCTCACTTTTACTTTTCTCCAGCTTTGCCTTCAGAGCTCAAAGCACATTTCCCATGGAAACTGGCAAAACATCCCACTAGCCCTAATTTTCAGTCCTTGTCTGAAGACCACAGGGGATTGGGGCACAAGGTTATATTAGGAATTGGGGAGAAAGCTTGGACCAACTCCCCAGGGCCCTCTTCTCCAGCCTTGGAGCCTTAGACTATGTGAAAGACCCCATAACCCAGGGAAGGTTTTCAGACTCCAAATGGGTAATTACGATTTCTGATCTCCAAGTCTCTGGTTTGTTTCACCAGTGGATAATGGACTCACCTATCGGGCCCAAAGGCCATAAGTCAAGTGATTTCCATGATGGGTTTTAAACTTCTGCTCAGTAGCCTGGGCGATTTCAAATGGTGGGTGAGATCAGAAAGCAGCTGGTAGCTCTCACGTTGAAAGACTGGGAAGGCAGAAACCTGCCGGCAGCTGGGGCTGGATTAGATTTTTGCCATTTGGAGTTAATTTAAACTCTTGTTTCCCTCTTCAATGGGTGTGAGAGATACATTGGACTTTTTTAGAAAAGAAAAATAGTCTCATTCCCCCCCCAAAAAAGAAAAAGGTTTCTATAATAGCCAGGATTCAAAAAAGCTTAGGGGACAGCCATCCATCTCTGCAGTAAGCTCAATGAAGTGCTGAACCAAGGAAAGTATGAGCGGTTGGCATATCCTGGGCTCTTGCATCATCTGGTGTCCTAGACTGAAGGGCTGTGCACTTGGGGGTCTACATCGCAAACACTTGACAGGCCACATCCTCTCACAGCTGCTGTCTCTAACCCTTCCCATCATTCAGCAGCCCTGCTTTGATTCCCCCTACCACCATTCCTTTCTGGCCTCCCATCATTCCCTTGGCATTCTTCCTCAGGCTCCCGTTGACCTACCATTACCTTCCCTGGTTCTTGACTAGATGAAGTCAACTCCTTCTAATTTCTGGTGAGATATAATCTCTCTCTCTCTCTCCTCATTACTTTCCCCTCTCTGTCTGTGTGTAATTGCATCATCATAGCTCATGTTCATAGCTTGTTTGGGGATTAAAGGGTTGGAGGGATAATATCTCATTTGATCCTGACAGCTGCCCTGTGAGATGGATGGTGCATGCATTCCTAACCCCATTTCACAGAGAAGGAAACTGAGGCACATAGAGTGGGAGATGACTCCTGTAAGGTCATACAACCTTGGGAGTTGGGCCTGACTGCTCTCACTCTAGTTCAGTTCCTTGTCACAACACTTCAGACACGTCATTCTGGCCACTGATTTCTGGATTCCTAAGCATCCCCTTCCATTGTGATGTTATGGGACTGAAGGCTGTCTTTGACAATTATTAGTTGTGTGACCCTAGGCAAGCCATTGAAATTTCTCTTGACCTGAGTTTTCTCGTCGATAGAATGATGAGGTCCAACAAGATGGTCTCTAAGCTTCCTCACAGCTATATATCTACGATCTTACAGCCCTAAGCTTTTCCAGGGGGATTCAGAAAGTCTGCATAGGCTCCAAAGATGCCCAAGAATCATTCTTCCATTCATTCATTCAACGAACATTTATTAAATACCTAGACTTTGTGCCAGAAACTTGGGATTGTTCACTTGTTTTTCGGTTGTGTCCAACCATTTGTGACCCTATTTGGGGTTTCCTTGGCAAAGATTTGCCTTCTTCATCTCATTTTATTGATAGGAACTGAGGCAAACAGGGTAAAATGACTTGCTTGGGGTTTGAACTTGGGAAGACGAGTTTTCTTAACTCTAGGCCCAGCACACTATCTACTACACCATCTAGATGCCCTAGAAACTTAGGATATGAAGATAAAAATGAAACAAATCCTGCCTTCAAGGCGCTTATCTTCTTCTAAAAGAAAACTGATTGATGATGGTGGGAACCAGCAAGCCGGGGCGGTAGCAGGTTAGTCTCTTGAAAGAACGCTTTGTGTGGTACATCCGTCTGCCTGTATGCTTACACAATTGGAGCAGAAGCATAGACTTCCACAGGATCTAGGATTTCAGGACCTAGAAACCCACTCTAGCCCAACCTCTGGTAAGTGCTTGATGACCCACAAGGTCTGGCTCCTCCCAATCACCCAAGGAGTCAGCGGCAGTCAACCATCGTGAGTCAGACCATTTTCATTCCATCCTGATGTTAATCCTCGGAAGTCTATGAAAATGATCTTGAGGCACGAAGTCACTTATAGTGTGGAGGTGCATGTTCTGGCTTCAGAATCTAAAGCAAAGCAATGACAATGACCCCAATTCTTCTCCATTCTAGCTTCTTTACTGTCTTGGCTTTATAGCAACCTACTCTCCACCCACAGGCCAAAAAAAAAAAAAGGACAGAATAGGACTTATTATGTCCTAACGGATCCCTAAGAGCTTCAACAAAACATGGCATTCTTTTACCCTTCCTCCCTGGAGGTATGAGTCACCGGGTTCTATCCAATAGTACCACCTCTGTAGTGGCTGGGGTGATTTTCCTTGCCCATAGATTGTGGAATTTTTAAATACCTTGGGGCCCATCAGAATTCCAGACCCCATATTCAGTGTTTCATGTATCATGCAAATTGATTTAACATTATATGTTACCATTCATCAGCTAATTAGCTTCATTTCCCACCACCTCGCCTTTATACGGCCCCTGTATAAAGCCATGAATTCCATCCTCTCACCTCTGTCTCATAGAACATCTTCCTTCAAAGCTCAGTCTGGGTGTTACCTCATATGCAAATCCTTTCCAAATTACACCCATTTGTTAATGCTCCTTCTTGCCCTCAAAGCCAGTTGTATTTCATTGTCTATTTACCTACCATATTGCCCCAGAAGAATGTCAATTCTTTGGGGATGAAGATTTTTTTTTTCATGTTTGTCTTGTGCATGGTAGCATCACAATAGGTTGTCTGGTTTATTTGTTTGTTTATAAACTGAGAACAGAAATTTTTATTTTTGTTTTTGCCTTGCATCCCCAGAACTTAATAAATGGTGGAAGAACTGAATTGAATTTGCTCCCAGAGATAAACATATTTTATATGAAGAGTCAAGATGCCAGGTTTTCCATTGACCGGGCAAGGTCATGTTGAACTGGAAGATGCCCCCTCCCTCCAGAAGCTCCAAGGCTCCAGGCCCATTTGTCATAGTCAGGCTTTGCCACATTCCAGTCCTCTTAGATGTCCTCTGCTTTGGGGTCTAGTTCCAGCTAATTCATTCTTGATTTCTCTTAGGGAGAAGAATATGGGGTTGCTTTGGTTTGAGATCCATTTCAAAGTTAATATTGAATTTCTGTTCGGTTCAAATCCTCCTAAGAGACTTCATCACATCTAGCCTGGCTCCCCTCAACTCAGTCAAATGAAAATCACAGATTAAGTGCCTACTGTCTATGAGGCAGCCTGGTTTAGATGAATATCATGCCTGCCCTGGAGTCAGGAAGACCTACGTTTCCATCTTGATCCTGATACTAACTACCTGTGTGTGACCATGGGATAGATTACCTAGCCTCCTTAAGGTTCAAGAATCTTTCTAGGACTCATGAACTGAGTCATAGAGAAAATGTAATCTGTGTCCGTGAAGTGACTTCCCATACTGGGAGCTCCCTATGCTGTTACAATTTTTCTTATATTCACAGGTATATTTCAAACTAGAGATTCCATTGACATGGAGAACTCCCAGTGACAAAAAGGTCCCCTACTAATGAAAACTGAGACCTTCTCTGCGGATCTGGGTGTGAGAAGGTGTGTTGTAGTCTTAAAGTAGTCTTTATTTTAATGTCTGTGAACTTTTTCTTAAAAAGTAACTTTTGGGGGGCAGCTAGGTGGTGCAGTGGATAGAGCACCAGCCCGGATTCAGGAGGACCTGAGTTCAAAGCCGGCCTCAGACACATAACACTTACTAGCTGTGTGACTCTGGGCAAGTCACTTAACCCCATTGTCTAGCCAAAAAAAAAAAGTAACTTTTTTATTATAATTGCTTTCATTCGTAATCTTACTTTTTTTTTAATTGTAAAATCATTGTTCTGAAACAGGGCCTCGGAGGCTTCACCAGACAGCTAACATAGAGATTCATGTGTTCCCCCCCAAAAAAAAAATAGTTAAGAGCTCTAGTCTTAGAGAAATGCCTGGGGTTCTGAGGTCAAGTGACTTGCCCAGGGTCACACTATTCCAGACTCCAAAGCTAGACACCTTTTCACTAAGCCTAAAGCTCTGGAGTTGTTTATTTAAGGACATAAAAGGACAAAAAAGAGAGAAGCCCTCTCTCCTCAAGAAGCTCATATTCACTCCACAAAGTGAAGCAGAAAATTGAATCAAATATGGTAGGCACTCAAAGGTCCCTTTAGAAGGTACTGTGGTACAGCAGAATGGTGAGTCAGAGGACAAAGATTCAAACCTAAGCTCTGCTACCTCTGAACCCTTTAATATCTCTGGGCTTCAGTTTTCTCATCTTCTAAAATAAGGAGCTTGCACTACATGCAGCCATGTGCTGGTAAGTGTTTAACAACCAGCTCTCCAGGAGGCAGGGAATGTATACTCAATGCACTTTTAAATTCAATCTGAACCATTAAAATTTTCTCCATCACTTTCTTAAGTCTGGACAACCAATAAAACAATAAGTCAAGCCTTGGTCTATAACTTTTACCGATTTCCAACATGTAAAGGGTCACACTGATAATTTAACAATCAGCTCTCAGTAGGATGAAGTGGCTCTAATACGCCCCCCGCTGTGTAGCCTCTGAAGTTCCAACCATTTCAATATCTCTGATATAAGCCTTCCAGCATGAAGTTTCTTTGGCTCTTAGGACTCTTATTTCAAGGCATATCAAAAGTAACATTGAGATCATCACAGTACCTACCTCCCGGGATTGTTGTGAGGAGAATGCAAGATTTTGTTAAAGTGCTTTGCAAACCTTAAGGTGTTCTAGAAATGCTAGCTAGTATACAATGAGCCAATCAATTTTTGCCTGAAATATTCAGATAATGGAAACAAGCGTGTGCAGGGAGAGGGTGGTTCAAACTTTGCCTAAATTATTAAGATAATTGCACCACCTTGGCAATCCACCTGATGGGTGCTGACAGGCTAAATGCTGCCATCACTCCATCTTGAGCCAGGTCCACATTCCAAGAGGTCATTTCCATATAAAATAAGCATTTATTAATCACTTGCTACACTATGTGCTGAAGATGGCCAGATCTCAGAAGCTGAGCGTGTAAAGTCTGTCCTTTATGTGCAAATATGTACATATGTGATGTATGTGCATATATACATGTGTGTGTATGCATATATCGATGCATGTGTATGTATGTGTAAAACATCTGAGCCCCTTGGGTTCTGTATCTATCACAGCTGCTGTCAGCTTAGGTACAATTTCACTGGAGGTTATTTTCCTAACAGCAACAGCTGCCCCATCTATAGAGCTCTAAAATTTGCAAAGCATTTTACATACATTATCTCTCATGATAATGAGTTCAATACTGAGCGCAGCAGTGTATAGAGGGAGAAAGTCTGAAGTCAGGAAGACCTGAGTTTGAATCCTGTCTAAGGCACTTACTAACTGTAGTGATCCTGGGTAAGTTGTATAAATTTCTCTCAGCCTCAGTTTCTTCATCTGTAAAGATGATGATAATAGTTCCTGCTTCACAGGGTTGTTGTAAGAATCAAAAGAGAGGGCACCTTGAAAATGCTAAAAACCGGGGTGGGGGACCCGTGTCCTTGAGGCCACACATGGCCCTCTAGGTCCTCAAGTGCAGCCCTTTGACTGAATCCAAACCAAGGCTGCAGGTTCCCTACCACTGCCCTAAAACATTATATGAATTGTTGGCTATGTTACGTATGAGGAAATTGAGCTTCAAGAGGTCAGATGAATTGGCCAGGGTCACCCAGCTAGTGAACCTTGTGAGTGTTTTGCCAACCTTAAAATGTCAGATAGATGCTAGCCATCGTATCAGGGAAGCCCTTTCTTCTCCTCTCTTCTCCTCAGGTTCCCATTTTTCCATCTTGAAAATGGGTTGAGATAATCCTTGCCTGATCTCTAGTTCAGAGGTTAAGATAGAAAAGAAGGAAATATTTCAGAAGGTGACCAGCTGAGCCTTGAAACCTTAGAACATCTCAGGCTACAAAGTATTAGCCCCCTGAAAATGCTTTATTTCTACCTTTTCCCCTTCTGTGTTTGGGCTGGGGACAAATGGCAAGAAAGTCATTTGATGAATTAAATATGGGTACTTCAAAGATTAAGGAAGAGGGGAGGCGATTGCAGGGAGTATACTTGCTTACATTTCCAACCCAGCACAGTTCGGCTCACTATGTGTTTTTTATTAGCTCGTATTCTCGATACATCAGTGATGGAATGATGGAACCCCTGGCAGATTTAACTTCCAAGCAGCTGGGTCGCTGTCCCATGGGCCCTATTGCTGTGCGGGACTCTTAAAGTGACCATGACGATTTGGCTGGCCAGTTTTGGAAGAGCCCAGAGAGAGAGAGAGAAAGAGAGGGAGAGAAACAGACAGACAGACAGACAGACAGAGACAGAGAGAGATGCCACTGAAAGGGTTCACAAGATGGGGGAAAAAAGGGACAAAAGCATTGCCTTCAGAAGGCACTGAAAAGATCCCTGGTGGCTAGGTCTCAAGGACAAGAGTCCTTGGGGATTTGGGGATGGGGGGATGATGACCTGCAGGTTTCCCATTCTGTCTCTACCCAGCTTGAACATCTCCTTCCTGCAGGGATCTAGGAAAGAAGGTAGAAGGTCTGCACCCTACCAACGAAGGCAGCTTTCACACCATCGGATATGGCTTATCATTTACCTTTATCTTTTTCGTTGTGAAGGAAAGTCACTAGGTTTACTTACAGCTACAGCAGACCCCTTACCTGGAAGCGTCGCATGTCCCTGGGGTTTCCCGCTGTTTTCAAACAATTCTGATTGCACTTCAGGAAAAATTTTAAAAAGAATCTGCAGAGAAAAGGGGACAAGTTACAGCTTTAAGAAACCTGAAACTACCAGGTTTATTATTATTTTCATTACTCTCATTATTATTATTATTATTATTATTATTATTATTATTATTAATTGTTATTAGGTGGGGTAGATCTCATTTTATTTAATAGTATTTGATCATGGTTCAGATCTGGGGAATTTCAACACTACCCCAGACTCAAGTGCAGGGCTGACCTTTAAGACTCCATCATTTGGAATGTTTTCCAATGGTAGTAACATACCACTGTTCTCTTCCCCCACCCCACCCACTGGCTAGGATTGTTAAGGGTGCAGCTGGACACAGCCCCCTGGTAGTTCCTTTTTCATGGGCAGTGGTGACCCCTGTCAGGCAAAGATGTCTCTGATGTGGGTTTGAAATGTCAAGATTCATCCAAGAATCCCAATGTGGGTCAGACACAAGGCTTTCAACTGGCCAGATGTGTATATGCACAGGTACACTTTTAGTCACACACACACACACACACACACACACACACACACACACACACAGTTATCAGCATTTCATGCTTTTTCCAGATAATTCAGTAACAGCATAGAAAATGTTCTTTTGGACTCCAAAGGGAGCTATGGGGCAGCCTCTCCCTTCTTGGTGAGCGCTGGGCTTATAATGACCAATGACCATTTCTATGACTCCTTTCAGGCCTTGAAAACAAAGGACAGAAAAATGGTTTGGGTGTGTCGTTTGCAGGGCCCTGGTGAAGCCAGGCATCCCCTACCAGAACCCAGTTGTGCAACTCGGAAAACCAAGGCATCTTTAATTAGCCAGTCACCCCCAGCTGAGGGAAAAGAGCAGAGGGGGCCTTGAAGGGAGTTGCATTTTTTAATATTTGAAAAACGGGCTTCCAAATACAATAAGTTTTCTTTATTTATTTATTTCTCTTGCAGAGTCCTTCCCTTAAAAAAAATAAAAAATAAAAATAAACCGAGCTTTTGCAGTAAGTAAAAGTCCCAGGTGAGCAAGGCCTATTTCCCTTCCTGTTGCTATGACAACGAATTTTTACCGCAGTCCCAAAGTCCCTTCAGAACTCTCACATCCATGCCTTGAATCAGAACTTTAAAGGAAAAGATAGACATTTTTTCCCCCGGATTTACCACCAACACAAATAAAGGGGATAACAACATCCATCCAAACAACCTTTTGCACACAGGGGTGATCAAGGGGATGTCACTGTGGACTTGGGGACCTGGGATGCTTCCCCAAAAAAAAAATTGCACAAAAGAAACCACCAATGAGCCAATTAATAGCATTTCTCTCTCCATTAAAGAGGAGGGTGAACACATAAACAGGCAAAGTGAGGGAAGTGGAGGAAGGAGAAGGGAAGATGCACTCTCCAGAGCTTTGGCTACATCGAAAGGGTATTTTTGTTTTCCATCGGTTAAAAGATATTTGGGGAAGCGCTGGTGATTGTGCCTATGGTAAGCCTGAGTGTGAATTCAAAAATTATGTAGACAGACAGATACAGAGAGACAGACAAAGACATTTAAAAAAAACAGAAATGGAAGCAGAGAGTTAGGAGAGACATGGAGAGTCAGAGAGAGCAGAGACTGAGACACAAAGACAGAGACAGAGAACAGACAAAGAGAGCCTGTGAGAGAAAGAAAGGAGAGAGCCAGAAACAGAGAGGGAGGGAGACAGAGACAAAGAGACAAAGACAGAGACAGAAAGAAAGAGACAGAGACGGAGAACAGACAAAGAGAGCCTGTGAGAGAAAGAAAGGAGAGAGCCAGAAACAGAGAGGAAGGGAGACAGAGACAGACACAGAGAGGCAGAGACAGAGATAGAGAGACAGAGAGAAAGAGACAGAGACAGAGAGGCAGAGAGAGAAGGAAAGAGAGGCAGAGACAGAGATGGGGAGAATATAAAGCTTAATTTCCATCTATGTCTATGGCTAGATGGAGTTTAGGCTGTCCTCTCTGAATTCACACCAAGGTTTATTGCAGGAAGGGTCACTGATGCTTCTCAAATAGCTTTTAACAGATTCAAAATAAGTACGCATATAGGTCTAAATAAATCTGGCAATTGCCGATGGTTGAAAAAAACAAGCTGGGCAGAGAGAAAAGAAGGGGTAGCTCATTGCACTTTAGAAACTGGAGACAAGCTGTGGACTCGATCACTAGAGAGAGCAGTGGGGAGTAGCTGATGTCTTTGTCCTTCATAGGTACTGAGTACAAGGTGAAGGTGTGACCTTCATCAGCAAAGCACTAGATGTCTGCAAAGTTCAGGATCAAATGAGATGATGATGATGATGGTGGTGATGATGATGATGATGATGATGATGATGATGATGATGATGATGATGGCTAGGTGGAAGGGACGTGTGATTTCATTGATATAAAAAACTCCCCTGGTTTGGCTGGGCCACTGACAGGTTTAAGTGACCTTGCCCAAGGTCACCTAGCCAATACCAGTTACAGGCGGGGCTTAAACTCAATATATATATACACACACACACACACACGCACACACACACACATATATATATACATATATATATACATATATATATACATATATACACACATATATGTGTGTGTGTGTGTGCGTGTGTGTGTATGTGTGTATTTTTTTCCCACTACGCTTCAGAGCATTTCGGTCTAAGAATCAGAAAGACTGGCTTCAAATCCTACCACTGAAACCTAACTGTAACCCTGGACAAATGACTTAATTTCTCTCAGCCTCAGTTTGCTTTTCTGTAGAATGGGAATAATAATCCCTGAGATGCCCACTTTCTAGAATTTTTGTGAAGTTCAGGTGAGATAATGAATAATGATGACTATAAAGAGCTTTTACAAACTTGAAAGGCTGCCCCGAACTTCAGCACTTGTTTATTTCCCCTTTTGATTCTGAACTTGGTAAATAATTGATATTCCGCTAAGGAAAGCTCTCTCTCTCTGGCTTTATCCAGACTCAGAAGGTCCAGAGGTGAGATGCCCTCTACTGCTCCACACAGACTCTAGGCCACTGCCTGTCCCCAGTTTCTACAGATCAACGTATCCCTCTTTTCTCTCTTTCCCAAGGCCGGCTTCTTCTTTTCTTAACCAACACTCAGATTTCTATTTTTTCTCTCATTAAATCCAAGAAAGCACTCCCCCCCCCCTCCTCCCTCTTTTCTCCTCTTTTCTCCCTCTCCTCTCTTTCTCTCTCCTCTCTGTTCACTTCTTCTCTTCACTCTCATACCTCCCCCTCTCCTCTTTTCTCTCTTTTGTCTTTCCTCTCTTTTCCTTCCTCTTTCTTGTCTTTCTCCTCCATCGGCTTTCCCCTTCTCCACTTCCTTCTTGTCTCTTGGTTTCTGCCTGTCTGTCTCTGTCTCTCTCCTCTCTTTCTCTTCTGTCCTCTCCTTCAGCCACCTCCTCCCTTCTCTTTCTCCTTCTCCCTCATATTTGGACGGTATAACTCTAACTGGGCCCCCTATGAAGCCTGCTACATCTCATTATATTGTTCCCTACCCCCACCCACCCTCAAAGAAGTGTTTGGTGAAAACATTAATATTTATTGAAGCGTGCTGATGTAGATGGCTCTGGAGAGAGAGAAGCTGGAAGGAGATGGGATTTTACACAGAATCAAATTGATTTAGGGCTAAGAAAGAGCCTTCCAAAAGGATTTACTCAATTTAAAAGTGCGACCTCTGATGATTCTTCAGATGGAAATTACCCCACTTTGGGCTCCTCCTGCCTGACAGTGCTTTGGGTTTCTGTTCTTCCTGATCCCTACACACGCTATGGATTTAACAGTCAAATCAAAATGGGTCAAGTGGAGAAGAAAGGGGGAGCTTGGGCCCCTAACTCATTGTCTCTTGACCTTTGAGGCCCACTCTTGGGAAAAACACAGGGGATACTGGCTGGCTGTCATTGGAAATTCTAGCACGTGAGTGGGGGCCATGGATAGCTTATATCCGGATACAAAAATTAATTAAAAGAGGGTCTGAAGTTGGCCGAGGCATCTCCTCACTTTCTTTCCTGAGGTCACTGGGTTTTTACCCTCTCTTTTTCCCTCTCAAACACTCTATCAGCACGGGATGGGTCCTCAGCAATGATCTGAGACAGCCTAGATCTGGACAAAGTCCCCTGTAGAGAGTCCCCTTTGAGGGGTCACCCAGACTCTGCTTGAAGACCTCTAGGGCAGGGCAACTCGCTACCTTCGAAGCAGTCCATTCCACTTTGGGATGATTAGACATGTTTTCCTTTCAAGGATCCTAAAATGGCACCTTTGCAACATCCATCCATTGTTTTCCATTCCACCCTCTCTGTGCCAAGAACCAAGCCTGCAAGCAAGCATGTATTAACCTCCTACTATATGCTGGACCCTGTGCTGGGCACTGGGGAGACAATAATGAAAATGAAATGGCCCCTGCCTTCAAGGAGGTTATTTTCTATTGAAGCTGAAGCAACTAAATGGTGCAATGCATGAAATCCTGGGGCTGGAGTCAGGAAGATTTGAGTTCAAATCTGGTCTTAGACACTTACTAGCTGGGCAAGTCACTTTAACCTCTGTTTGCCTCAGTTTCCTCAACTGTAAAATTGTTGATGAGAATAGCACCTGCTTTACAGAGTTGTTGGAAGGGTCAAATGGGATAATATTTATAAAGCACTTTGCCCAGTTCCTGGCATACAGGAGGTGGCCATATAAATGCTTATTCTCTTCCCTACTGAGAATGAAGAATAAATCTAATCCTGATTTGACATGTCCTTCAAATCCTTGAAGACAGTTGGCTATTTTCCCCTATCCACACATCTGAGTCTTCTCAATCAAGTAATAAACATTTATGAAGCACTTACTACATGCCAGGCACTGTGACCTGGGAACACAATGGATAAGCAAAACAATTCCTGCCTCTGAGAAGCTTAGAATCTAGTGAGGGGAGACACCATGTCCATCTAAAATACAAATACAAAGTAGAAGATAATTGGGGAAGGGGGAGACATTAGCAGCAGGGTGGTCAAGAGAGGTTTTGTGTAAAATCTGGCATTTGAGCTGAGATTTGAGAGAAACAATAGAAGCCACTGTGGGGTAACTAGGTCGCTACTCCCAGAGTCAAGAAGACCTGAGTTCAAGTCACAAGTCTGACACGCCAATCATCAATATGCATTTATTAAATGTCTATTGTACACCAGAGGACAATGGATAGAGCGTCTGTAGTCAAGAAGACTCATCTTCCTGAGTTCAAATCTGGCCTCAGACACTTACTAGCTATTTGACCCTGGGCAATTAACCCTGTTGCCTCAGTTTCCTCATCTGTCAAATGAGCTGGAGGAGGAAATGGAAAACCACTCCAGTATCATTGCCAAGAAAACCCCAAATGGCAGGAAGAGCTGGACACAACTAAAAGGACAGAACAACAACAAATGGTGTACCAGGTACTGTGTTAAGCATTAGGGATACAAAGAAAGTCAAAAGGTAGTCCCTGGTCTCAAGAATCTCAGTCTATTGGGAGAGACAACATACAAAACACTATACGCAAACAAGATGCAAACAGGATAAAATGGAGATAACCAGCAGGGAGGGCTATGAGCATTACGCCTTATGCTGGCTCTGTGACCCTGAACCAGTTCCTTAACTACTCACTACTCCAGGCAACTTTCTAAGACTTTAAGTTGCAAACGTGCTAACCTGCATTGGTAGAGGGGAGAGGGGGCCTCCTTCCCTTGAGCGTTCCTTCTGTTGCTAAAAGCAAAGGTCCAATCCTTATGGCAATCCCCTGAAAGGAGATAAGGACTTTAAGAGGTGGCAATGAGGAGGACATGCATTCTAGCCATGCTGGAGAGCCACTGCAAAGTTACAAAGCCCACCCAATCCCTTCAGCAATCCTTCCATGCTATGAACTTGAGGCCCTGCCATATTGACAGATACCATCTGGCCAGAATGAAGGCCAGGGGTCTATCATTACCCTTGTTTCAGATACACATGCACCTCTCTTCCTACATAGCCTAAAATTGTAATGGCTTCCTTGGCCTCCATGACACTTTGCTGACGTATGTCGAGTTCACAGTCTACTCCATTCCTCCAGTCTCCAATGAACTGGTCTCCAGCCTCATTTCCCCAACATGGTACTTGTGAGGTAAATTTTTTAAAATTCAATTCATATCACACTCTTGTGTTGGGACCTCTCCTTCCATCTCTCACTGTTGTCACTGTGGATTAATGGTGACCCAACTTAGATGCTACATAGTCCTATTAGTAGACTGTTTCAAAAAGGATTCGATCAAAAGTTGGGCAGCCCATATTCTATCCTCATTCTCACCTCATGCTTCACAGAAATGTACATTTTCAGAATTAGAAAAGGCATCTGTAGCTATCGAGTCTAGCTCATGCCTGATTTAGAATCCCTACTATGGTAGACCCAACAGATGGTCTTTGTTTGAATAACTCCATGGAGAGGGAAGCTCACTATCTCCCTCCGAAGGTAGATTGCACTAAGGGAGAAATCTAAATTTTAGGAAGATTTTACTTGCCAGAAATCCAACAAGCTTCTTTGCAACACCCACCTGGAGATCCCTGTTCTGCCTTTGGAAACTCAGACTGGTTCCAATCTACTCACTCTTCAACATGGCATCACTTCAGCTTTCTGAAGATAGTCACCATGCCCTTCACATCATGTTTTTGCTTTTTCTTTTTTATCCCCAGAGCTCAGCATACAGCAAGTGCTTAATGCTTAATAAATGCTTGTGGACTCACTGATGATACAAGGTCACAGATTTAGAGCTAGAAATGACCTCAGGTATCATCTAATCCAATCTCTCCATTTTACCCGAAGGAAACTGAGGCACAGATAATTGATGTGACTCACCTGGGTCACATAGACAGTGAATGGCAGAGGCTGAATGTGAACGCAGGTCCAACAGCTCCATAGAGTCACTGCTTCCCACTGCTCTTCACTCACCTACATCATCTTTTCTCTATACTAAACATCCTTCATTTCTTCAAGCAATCTTCACATGGCATATAAGGAACTTAAGAGGCTCCATCATCCTACCTCCCAGCTTGCCTTCCTCCAGAACCCCCCAGAACACCCTTCCACAAATGTGGCAATCAGAACTGTTATGGGTGTATGACCACAGCACAGCACAAGACGATGACCTCCTTATTCCTGACTGAAATGAGGACCAACTCTTTTCCTCCAAGTCTCCTTTCACCCCACTTCCAGAAGGTAGAACCAAAAGAGGTCATTAGGACTAAGGAATCATAGTTTTGGTGAATATATTGGTTTCCTTCAAATGCTCCACTCCCCACTTTTAGGGCTAAAAATTCAAGAGCAGAACTTCCAACCAATAGTTGGATTTTCTTGGGCTCTTTTGTGATTTCATTGGTGTGGGGAAGCTCCCTCTACCAATTCATAACAGCTCCTTCTCTGAAATTTATACCCTGAGAGAGTTGCCTACAGCAGAGAGTGATGAACCCTCAGGGTCCCTCGGTCAGTATGTGAAAGAGGGGAACTTGTCCCTCACTCTTCTGATTCCAAGCCTGTTATATATTATATGATATCTTCAGTTCTTGCTTAGGTTAAGCCTGCTGTTTCCCACTTGAACCAATAAAAGTGGAAATTACACATATCATTTCCTGTAAGTGACTTCCCAATGGAATCCCAACCAAGTCCCTGGTAGGCTGTCAGCCAAAGAGAGTAATGACTGGGACTTTGCCTTGAGCCCTTAAGGAGTCTGTTGAGTTCTTATGTCCCAGCTCAGGATATTAAAAGCCCTGGAGTCTCTGGGCCATGTGAAGGCTGTGACTCTCATCTGCAAAAATGAGGAAGTTCTGGGAGGTCAAGATTCTGTCCTGCTTTCCTCTCCTCCCAGAGCATCCTGGAACCATAGGGCAATGAGATCATCTCCAGAGCAAAGCATCATTGCCATGCCTGATGCAAACAACAAGGCTCGAGAAGAAAGGGAGTGAAGAAAACCTGGATGTATTTTCATTAATCAGTTTTGATCAGATGACTAGTGGCAGGATTTTTTTAAAACATTCATTCATTTTGTAATAATTAAAATGTAACAAATAAGTAAGAGATTAGAAAAAATGATCCCTGAGAATATACTCCTGAATCGTTAGAATCTTATTCTCCCATATGATAGCCAGCATTTATAAAGGATTTTAAGGTTTGCAAAATACTTTACAAATACTATCTCATTTAAAACTTACAGCAACCCTGGGAGGTAGGTACTATTATTATCCCCACTTTACAGATGAGGAAACTGAGGCAGATTGCAGTTAAATGACTTGGCCTGGGCCACACCATCTGATGGTGGATTTCAATTTAGGTCTTCCATCTTTCAGGCTGTGAGCTCCTTGAGGGCAGGGACTTTCTTTTGCCCCTTTTTTTGTATCCCTAGCACTTAGTATAGTGCCTGGCTCATAATAAATGTTTGGTTTGTTTTGTTTTTGACTGACTGACCCTCCAATGAGCCACCTGGCTGCCTTGAGTACTAAAATAACCAGAAAAAAGCCTCTGGTGCCCTGGGTGGATCTTCTAATAAAGGATTGAATAGGAAAAAAAAAAGCCTTTCAAAACTTGGCCCCTTGCTATCACCCCAGTTACCATACACCTTGCTCCTCTTCCCGCACTCTGAAATCTAGTGACACAGACCCCACACAAGAGACTTTGTTTCCCACCTCAAGGCATTTTATTTGGCTGTCCCCCATAGCTGGAATGTTCTCCCTCCAAGTCTCTTCTTCCTGGTTTCTTTCAAGTCCCAACTAAAATCCTTTCTTCTACTAAGAAGCCTTTCCCAAATCCTCTTAATCCTCCTCCTCCTATCTTGCATAGAGCTTGTTTGTATAAAGTTGTTTTCATGTCGCCTTCTTTATTAGTCTGAATTCCTTGAGAGCAGGTACTGTCGGCTTTCTTATACAGCCAGTGATTAGCACAGTGCCTGGCACATAGTAGGTACTTACTAAATGCTCCTTCACTCGATGACTTGACAAGATTTGCACAGGATGAGATGGTGTAGAAGGGTCATGGAATTCCAATTGTACAGCACAAGAGTATAAGTTTAGAGCTACAAGGAAGCTTAGGGTTCATCTATTCTAAACTCATTTTACAGAGAGAGAAACTGAGAATCATAGCACTGAAGAGACCTGCCTGAAATCACACAGGTGGCCACTGGCAGAGTCAGCATTTAAACCCAGATCCTCCATCTCCCAACTCAGTAAAATTTGTTCTGCACCACACCAATGATATCACCCAAGGTCTCTGAAAGTAAGAGATCTTTCTACCTTCCCCCATCTTCCCCATCACCAAGAAAACATGAACCACGTTCTCTCATCTCTTGGCCTTTGCTCATCTAATCCAAATCCATTGCTTCAAGGAAGAAAGAAAGCATTTATTTCCTGTCTGCTGTCTTCACAAAACCTGTGATTTGGAGTTGTAAGACACCTAGGCTGATGCTTCTTCCCTGCCAACCACATTCCTTGTTTCTCATATACATCCATATTGGTACCATCCCTCCCGGGTACATATCCAAGTCAAGCCTGCCCCTCCATTGTGCCTTCTGGAACTTCTGTTGTAACATTAACAAATTTCTCTTTCTGTTAGACCTGTGCCCTCCGCTGGATAGTACTTTGTATATATTTTTAATTCATTTTCTATGTATATGTTACTCTCTCTCCCAATAGAATACAGTCTTCTTGAGGGAATGGGTTATTTCAGCTTTTGCCTTTGTTTCCTGAGCCCCTCAAAAATCGCTGGCACACAGGGGATGCTTAGTAAATGCTTGTTGAATTAAACTGATATTAGCTTCTCTATGGCCAAATGCCTTCCCTCCCTCTCTTTCCTTGCTGAATTTCTGACTACCCTCTAACACAACTCACTCAGAAGGTCAGCTCTATAGAGGCCCTTTGCCTCCTCTCTCTAACTTCACATAGCACTTGTTTTTTTCACTCCCTAATGTTCTGATTTTGTAATATTGTGTGTGTGTTGATGTTATTATTATTAGCATTACTACTTTTGTCTATGTTTGGTTTCTTATCTCCCTACTGGATTGCAGATTTATGAAGGTAGAGATAATGTCTAATCTAAACCATTTTATCTCCCCCAGAACTGAGCCCAGGGTACTGAGGACAATAGGTGCTTAACTGATGTCTGTAGAATCTGTTTCATTGGCTTAGAATGGGTGGGTGCTATGGAAGGCTGCTACCCTGAAGGCTGCTTCTTCCTTCCAGGCTCACTGGGCAGAAGGTTGGTCTATAGCACTCGAGAATGGTCTGAAGTCAGGGAGTCTTCCTCAAAAAGCATGACATGAGCATTCGCCAGTCTCAGCAGCGATACAAGAGAAAGGCTAACAAGGCGGGGCTCCGGTGCTGTGTGCCCTCCTTGTCTTGCAAGGAACAGATGAGGCATATTTGTGATCTGCATGGTAATTGTTTGTAGGAAAATAGAAGGGGTCTAAGCACTTGAAAACAATCTAATTAGCACGAAGTCCCAATCAGCTGAGTTCCGCCAGTGATGATGGAGGTGGAACTTTGCGTGCTCTTAAACTCACAGTAACAAGGGTAGAACAGGAGGCAGTATGGTTCAGCAGATAGAGCACTGGACTTAGAGTCGGGAAGACCTGGGTTTGAGTCCTGCCTGTGTGATCCTGGACAAGCCATTTATTCTCCCTGGGCTTCAGTTTCCTCATCTGTAAAATGAAGGCTTTGGATTTTATGGCTGCTAAGTTGGATGGATGGGCAGTGTTCCAGGGCGAGAAGCCCCCAGGCACTGAGGGAAGCTCCTGGGTCAGGTGGCAGCTTGGGCGTGGTGAACAATGTCACAGGTAGAGCCAGGAGGGGATGGAGGCCCAGAGATCACTTCACAGTGATTTGGTCAGGGTTGCTCGGATAGGAAATATAGGATTTGAACCCTAGTCTTCTCGGCTCTGGGTGTCATTCGGTGCTCTATTCACTCGGGCACCTTGTGTCTCAGGCACGGTCAATGATAACTGTGGTATAACAATTCATTGTTAAGTGTTACATGATAAGTACATTTGAAAGAGGCAGACCCAAGTGTTATAGGAAGTATGACCCAACAGGTTTCTTTTGTTCAGGGGAAACTGAGTCACCAGAGAGCGTAGGTCCCCTGACCCTAGAAGGCTTTTGGCTACTTTTAGTGGGGCACTTCCCATCCTGTCCTGGTTCAACAGTAATCCATGACATCATGACAGCACTGTGTGTTAACCTTTGCAAAGTGCTTTCTATTCATTCTAGAATTTGATGTTCACAAGACAATCAATCAATAAGTATTTATTAAGTGCCGACCACGCGCCAGGCACTGTGTCAGGAGTCACTAGTATTCAAAGGTTCACAAAGAGCTAGAAGGGACCCCAACGACCATCAAAACCAGCCTCATTTTATGAGTCGGGAAACTAAGGCACAGAGAGGTAATCCAGCATCACGCAAGCAACGTGTCTGAGGCAGGATTTGAACCCAGGTCTTCCCGACTCCAAGCCCACTGCCATATCTACTATGACACAGGAGTAAAGTGATTTGCAAAACTAAAGGTGCTAGCTGTTATATTATATCATTATATGTTGTTATATATGTTATTTATTACATTATATAATACATTATTATCTTCATTATTATTATTGGACTGCTGCTAGTTTAAAATTACCTGAGGGTAAGTCACTCTCTTACTATTATTATTACTTCATATTTAATATTCTATGAACTGTTATTATGGAGGCTATGTCTTCTCAGTTTAGCTTCTCCTCCTTCCCAGCCCCCGGCCTAGGGTTCAGCACATAGATCTTTTTTGTTTTATCCCCAGCTCTTAGTACAGTGCCTGGCACACAGTAAGTGCTTAATAAATGCTTGTGGAGTAAGTGATGAAGAGTAAACATCACTGTTTGTTTCTCTATGAGCACAGCCACCAAACCTCTTCTCCCTTCAGACTGAAAATAGAGGAAAAAAGGAGTTCCTATTTAGGCAAAACAAATCAACAACAAAAAACAAGCAGGAAAACCTCCCTCTGTTGTGATCAGAGCCGCAGGCAAGGTTTGGAAGTTGCTGTGTGTTAACTGAGACTTTGAGCCTTCAAGGGAACGCCTGGGACTTGACTTCTCACAAAATCCAGGCGGGCCTGTCAAGGGATTTATCGGCATTCCAAATGCATGCCTTTATAATAAGTCATATTAAAAAATGTGGCTCATCGCACTCCCCCCAGGGCATTCTGCCCTGGGTGTTTGCCTACTCTGCCCACCCCTAGTGAGATCCCTGCTTCTGATACTGCGTCCTTGGGGAGGACAGCTCCCTCCTGGAAGGCCCTGATGATGGGGCAGAGAGAGCCCAGCTCTGTTAGGCGGTGGTGGGAGCAGAGACTGGAAGTCTAGAGATGGGAGGTTACTATAAGTGCTCTCACGCAGACCCCTCATCATACAGGGGCGGAAAATGAGACCCAGAGAAAGGTGAGAAGGCCCTACAGATGTGCCAAAGAGGGCCCAGGTGAGGTGGAAGCCATTTGTCCTCCTGTGAACAAGGAGGGAGGGGTGAGAAGTAAGGAATTCAAAGTGTGACAGGATGAGGTGAAACTCTAGCCAGCAGAACAATGGACCCAGTGACTACAACCATGGAAATGAAAGATGGCTGAAAGGAAGCCAAACCAGGAACCACTGAAAAAAACCCGTCACATTCTGGGAGAACAGACAAGGTGCATGCTCCCCCTGCTTCTAGCAGACAGGTAAGATCAGGCATTTGTATTTAACTATTTTTCTTTGTAACAAGGGAGGGTTCAATTTTGCAAGGAAGAGAGGGAGGAAGGGGAGGTTAAATAGAAGGTAATATTTCCAGAAATGACAGTGGCAGGGACTATTTCATTCTTTTTTTATTATTTTATTCTTTATAAATCTAGCACACTGCCTGGCACATAGTAGACACTCAGAAAATACTTGTTTATGGATCGATTGATGTAAAAACAAAAGGCATTTATTTTTTAATAATATTTTATTTTTTCCCCAATTACATGTAAAAACAATTTTAACATTCTTTTTTATTAAGTTTTGGGTTCTGAATTCTATCCCTCCCTCCCTCCTTTTCTTCCCTACTCCCTGAGACAAAGGAATTACTTTTAAAAAAACCTCTTATTTTTAAATTAGCAAATAATTTCAAGAGTCATTATCAAAGCAAGCTTTTCAATTAATAATAATAACATAATAATGGTATAACTAGCCCTTAAAGTTTTTGAAGCATTTAACATAGATTATTCAATTCAACAAATGTTCATTAACTGCCTGCTAAGTGCTAGGCACTGTGATAAATGCTGAGATAAGAAGAGAAAAACATCCCTTCAGTGAAGGAGCTCACTCTCACCTATGGAGATCCCATGTTCATATAGACAAGGAAGTGGGGGATTGTTAGAGGAAGAAGAAGACACCAATAGCCAAGGGTGTGAGGAAAGGCCTCATGCAGAACGAGGCGCCCTAGTGCTGAGCCTTAAAGGAAACAGGCTTCTCAGAGGCAGAAGTAAGGTCATGCCATGCATATACACAGAGGCTAGAATGTGCCAAGTTCAGTTCAAAGCAAGGAGGCCAGTGTGGGTGGGACATAAACAATACAAACAGGAGGAATGTAAAATAAGTATGGGAAGGTAAACCAGAGCTATAAAAGGCTTCAAGAATCAGGAAAACCTGAGTTCAAATCCAGCCTCAGATACTAGTGTTATGACCTTGAGCAAGTCACTTAACCTCTGTTTACCTCATTCTCTCTTCTACAAAATGGAGATAATGATAGTCCCTATGTCTCAGAGTCGTTGTGGGGAATCAAATGAAATAATAGTTGTGAAGAATTAATACCAGGCTACGCCAACCCCAAAGAGGCCAGCTCATCCCACTTCAATCCTATCAGTACCAGGGCACCTTCCGCATCAAGGCCTACCATACATGCAGTCCAATGATTCTAATTAAATCTGCAGCAAATCCTTTGAAGTTCATTTTCTGCTATAATTCTGGGGTTCTGTAGCTTCCATTTCATTTGTCCAAGCAGAGGAACTACTGGCAACTATTTAACAATTGGCTTTGGGGGGGGTAATGGACCCATGATCAATCAATCAATCAACATTTATTGAGTGCTTACTGTGTCAGGAACTGTGCTAAGTGCTATGACACACCTGTAAATTTAACCTGTCATTAACATTTTCTCCATCACTTTCTTAACTCTAGACAATCTACAAAACAACAAATCAAACCCTGATTTCTGCATTGGCTGATTTCTGAGGTGCTGATGCTCACACCAAAAATTTAACAACCAGCTCTCCCTGCAGAAGGCAGCTCCAGCACACCACTGTGTTCAAGTGCCTAACGCATAAAAAATCTGTTGTGGCTGTGATCTGGGATGTCCCTGGACAGGGAACTCCCTCCATAAAGCGTATTTTAAGTGGCTGAAATTGTCTTTGAGTCTCAAAGAAATGAAAGACGTGGCCAAAGACACACAGCTAGAGTTGAAGGCGACATATGAACCCAGATCTACCTGACTTCAGATACAGCTCCATCCACTGTCATTCTTAAAAGTTCAATTGTTTAAATTTCTGGATTGTTTCTTTCAAAACTACTCCTACGCATTCACCTGCCCCCCCTCCTCAGCAACAACAACAGCAAAATGTTTTCAGAATAAAGTGGTGTCAGAGGAAGAACTGCTCCCACTTAAAGTCTGTCTGTTCGTGTCTGTGCCAATGATCTCTCCAGCTCATCTTCCAGGCAAAGTTTTTGCACCAGTGAATCACCCCAGGGGCAACCATAGTAACAGCCTCCATTTTTGGAGTCAGAGACAATATGGTGCAATAGACAGAGAAGCAACTTCAAGGTCACAAAGACCAGAGTTCAGCTTTTGCCTGTGATACATACTGATCGTGTGACCTTGGACAAATGATTTCACCTCTCAAAGCCCCAGGGAACTCTGAGTTTCAAAAAGTAACCCAGCCTACCTCTGAGTTTCAGAATGATAGGGAATCGACAGTTGCAACCACATGCATATGAATGAGTTTCTCACACATTGTATGGAATTTACACATGCAACTGCATGTGTGCATGCTCATCTCCCCCTTCTCCCAGAGTGTATCCTGATTTCTCGTGGCAATGAATAACACTGGACCATAGCCAAAGCTCACAGGACCAGAAGCTGCATTAGTAGATGGAATTTCCTCATGTCAATGAGTTCCCTATTCCAATGAAATCATAGGTCTGGTCAATTCCCCCCCCCCAAATAAACAAATACCTAAGCTTTAAGATTTACAAAGCACTATACAGACGTGAGCTCACTGGATCCTTACAGCCGCACTGTGAGGAGCTGTTTTTTAATATCCCCATTTTACAGATAAGGAAACTGAGTCTCAGAAAAGTGGTGAGACATATTCAGAGTCACAGCACAATGTTAGAGATGAAATTCAAACCCAGTTCATCCTGACTTTAAATCCAGCTCTCTGAGGATTAATAATGGAAAACACACTGGCTGAAGCATGAAAATCTAGGTTCAAATCCCACAACTGTCACTTACCTGTATGACCTTGGGCAAGTCATTTAACTTCTCTAATAATAAGAACAACAACAGTTGTTGACTAGCATTTATTTGTTGCTTACTATGGGTGGAACATTATGCTAAGCACTTTACAATTAATAGTATAATAATAATAACTGATATATACATATGCATATATATATATATATATTGCTTATTATATGCTGGGCACTGTGCTAAGCTTTACAACTATTATATTTGACCCTCAATATAACCCAGACAGTTGGGTGCTGCTATTAGCCCCATTTTACAGATGAGGAAACTGAGGAAAACAGAGTTAAGTGACTTGTCCTGGGTCACACACTTAGCAAGTGTCTAAGGCAGCATTTGAACTCAGCTCTTTCTATTTCAGGTCTGCTTGCTCTGTGCACCATGGTGCCGCCTAGCTGCTGTGCTTAGCTTTCTCCCAGCCTTATATTCGTCATCTGTAAAGGGATGGTTTTCAACTATCAATCATCCATAATTATTTAACAAGTACTTATTAAAGCCCTACTATGTGTGAGGCATCGCACTGGACATGGGGGATAAAAATGCAATGAATGACTCAGTCTATACCCACAAGGATATTATGAGTGGGGATTCTCATGGGGGAAACAACAAAGGCACATATACCCAAGTACACATAGAATAAATCCAAAGAGAAGGAATTCATGGCTTCTGAAGTCTCCTCCAGCTCTGAATCTAGAAGCTGAGGATTCCACTGTGGAGGGCACAGCAGTGATCTTTGGAAGCTCAATCAGTCAACAAACATTTACGGACCAGACACCGTGCTAAGGGCTGGGGATACAAAGAAAAAGCAAAACATGCTTTGCCCTCAAGAAGCTTATGTTCTAATGGGGGAGACGACATGAACATAAATAGGCACAGGATCCCAAAAAATAATTTTGCAATTGTGAGGGGGAAAAATACGACATAGCACCGTTATAATAAGTTTGGATGAATAAAGTGCAATAAAAATCAGTCATTCCGCATGTATTTCTTAAATCCCAACCTTGTGGCAAGCATAGTCGTAGGCGCTGAGGAGACAATGACAAGAAAAAAAAGGAAAAAAAAAAGAAAAGAAACCCATGCGGACGCGCATGTGAGCACACTCGCATGCATACACACACGCAGAATTCTCTCCCAGTGGATAATACACATGTATGAGATTGTAGCCCCAGGCCTCATTTTTCCTTTGGCTGAGTTACAAATTTCTAAAAAAAAAAAAAATGGCATTTGTGTTTGGCCACGGGTCCTTCATTACCATAAACACTGCCCCCACCACCCGAGCAATGCCTGCTGTGCTCTCGTGGGCGCCTCATCCTCCTTTCCCACTGGGTAAGGGAGGCTCTGCCTCCCCTGTGCCCACAGTCTCCATCCCCCAGTGAGTTCCCTTCAGGATGGCTTCTGAAGTGGACATTTCCTGCTGTTCAAAGGTCCTACCATTGTCTAGAAACGGCAGCCAAGGGGCAGAGACAAGACGGTCACTTGGTTCCTTTGCTGATTTCTGGCCAGCAAAACCCTCCAGTCTGGGGTCCAAATTGGAGTTAGATGTTCAGGTACTCCCACTGCCATTGGACTCTTCCGTCTACCTCGAAGGCCCCCTGGACAAAGGTCTCTAAGGAAAACTCTTTGTTTTCGCACTCGGATGAAAAACTGACGCCATTAGTGAAAATCGTCCAATTCTTCTGGGCTGGAATGGAAATGACCCAAGGCACCAACATTGGTTTTCATTGCAGTTGTTCTAACAACAAAGTCTTTTGAGATACCCACGCACCGAGATGCATTTTACCTTTTTTTTAAAAAAATAAAATAACCTTCTTCTTCCTCTATGCCCTCTTCCTTTCATGTCACTAAAAACTATTAGGGACACTGAGACAGAAGGGCAAAGCTCTAAGTAGGAATATTTTCACATCAGGCAAAAGCAGCTAAAGAGTGAAAGGTAGTGGCTGGAAATGAAGAAGGCTGTTAGACCTCGGATATCCCCACGCCAGGAAAGGGGGCACAAACCTTCAATCAATCAAGCGTTTTTTCAGCGCCTACTATGTGTCAGTCATCGTGCTAGCCAATGGGGATGCAGAGACAAATGTTAAAGTCCCTGCCCTCAAAGTGGTTAGATTTCACAGTTATACACAAAACATATGCAACATTCTTGAGGGGGAAGGCATTAGCAGCTACATCATCCGGATGAGAGCCTGATTGGGGGGGGACCCCAAAGAAGGAAGAGAATTTTTGAGGTGAAGTGCAGGAACTATGGTCAGAAGGAGGAAAGGTTTATGTCATAGAGGAAGCATGCTTTTTCTCCCATCATCCTGGAGCAAAGATCTAACAGCCCCAGATTAATTAAA
Organism: Phascolarctos cinereus; assembly: GCF_003287225.1. NCBI lineage: Eukaryota > Metazoa > Chordata > Mammalia > Diprotodontia > Phascolarctidae > Phascolarctos > Phascolarctos cinereus. The sequence continues at coordinate 17,939,626 of NW_027555625.1, read as the reverse complement.
GCTCTGCAAGGCAGATAAAGGTACATGATGGACCGACTTCATGACCTTCCCCCCAGCCTCAGTTTGCCAGTCTGTAAAATGAGGGGTTTGACCTGAACGACCCCACCAATCCCTTCCAGGTAGAACATTCTCTGTGAGGACGGATCATTTCAAGAGATTTCCAATGAAACAGCACCTCTGGCCACTCTTGTGACAGGAAGAAATGAAGTTATTTTCTTAGTCATCAGCCTAATGATTCCTTGACTTCACTATTTCCTCCCCTCCACCATCCCCCTCCAGCCCGCCTCCCCAGCCTCGATCTTTCTTCCCTCCCCACAGTGTGGATCTATGCTAGGCTGAGCAGTGAACACCGATTACACCAAGGACCCTTTGCTTCTGCCTGGTCCGCTGGTTTTACTGTTTTGCCAGATGGTAGGGGCCAACGTGTAAAACTCTCTCCCCTCCCATTAATTCATAACTCGGTAATAACTTTCCCATGACTCGGGGAAATTGACATGAACTGCAAATGTGACTATGTGAAGGTTGGACCAGTCTTTTCCACCTGCCACAATCGATATCAGTCAGACCCAAAGTGAGAACTGGTTTGCAAAGCCCTCCGTCTTGCCAAGCCTATTCAGCCTCCCCAAACTCTGGTCGTTGGTCGAACTGATGCTTCCCCAAGCCACCATTGGGGAGAGTGGCCAATCAAGTCGGATGGCCGCTATCTCCTGCCTAGTCTCTGCAGCTTGCAGCTTCGCACCTACGGCACCTATGGGTCCACTCACTAATGACCTTGAGCCCAAGCTGGAAGGGGGAGGGGGCTATATTATATCCTTCTGACAGATCTCGAGATGAGCAGATATGGGGGGCGTTCTCTCGGGCGCAGACAGGACACCCTCCAATGTTTCTGAGCATCATTAAAGCAAAACTGACTTTTCACCTGCTCCCATACCATATGCAGCTGCAAATTTTTAAATTAAACTCTGAAGCCATGCATAAATTTACATACATTACGGACTAGCCTCTCCATTTAACATGCAAATGTACTCCAATGTTTCAGAACACCTTCTGTCGCTAATTAATTTGCTGAATTATAATTAGACTAATCCTGCATAATTAATAAGAGCAGATTTTTTTTTAATTTGTAAGCAGCTTGAGAAGATCATTCACTTCCTTCTATAAACTGCTAAGTAAGTGTTAAAAAAAAATCTGGAAAGACCATGTGTGAAAAGGTATGTTTGATGTTGCCTCCTGGTGCCCCAACTCTGACTATGGTGAAAGAGGCAGGCGACCGGCCTGAGAAGGGGGCCAGTCTACAGACACTATTCAAACCAGCCTCCAAAGCGCACACTAGAGATGAGGCTGAACGCTGCCTTTGTCTCCTTGTTGCAGGGTTTTCTGTGAGGCCTCCCTGCCTGCCGGATCTCCCAAGATCATAGAGACAGGAAAGGATTAGAGTCAACGTATGTTGTACCAGGAGATATAATGATATTAACACCCCAGCGTCAATACCCAACGCTGGTGAACATGCTGGGTGCTCATAAGCCCCTTTGATGGTATTTGGAATCATTTTCGTTTTGGTTGCCAAAGAACACCCAAGATCCATCTAGTGGAAACAATTAAGCTCCATCAGTATTGTATCCATTCCGTAATCATCACGACTGAAGGGTCCCTCTGTAATGCTGAAGAGAGGAGTCTCAGAGAAACATATGTGGCTGTGTGCGTGAAGGGGAGGGGGATTACAGAGCTTGAGAGCCCCAGCAGGCAACTTCTGTCTGACCCTCCAAAAGAAACCAGCCACATCTCCATATGGCCCAATGGAAGACTCTTTAGAGAATGAGGGACAGACTGAAGCCAGGCCAAGGTCCGGCATGGAGTCTGGGACCTGGAAGTTGGGAGAGGCATAAGAAGCAATGTGTGGGAGAAGAAGGAATAATAATGATGACAAGAAAGGGGGGGGGAGAAGGAGGTGGAAGAGATGGAGGTGAATGGGAGGAATGCTCATTATTTCATTTGCTACTCACAATGACCCTAGAAGTAGATGCTATTATCCCCATTGTACAGATGAAGAAACTGAGGATAATAGAGGTCAAGAGACTTCCCAGGGACACATGGCTGCTAAGTGTCTGAAGCAGGATCTTCACTCTGATGTTCCTGCCTCCAAGGCTAGCACATCATTCATCCTTCCACACAGATGCATCATTGATGCTTCAATCACCGTGTCTGGTGGGTCTCCTTGCCTTCCTCCTTCTCTGAGCTTTAGTATGCTTTACCTGTTCCATTCACTCTTAGAAGGCAAAGACTAGTTCACTCTTTGCATATCCCCTGCATTCCAGGTGCCACCTCCTCCTGGAAGCCTTCCCTTATTTCTCTGGTAATAAATGCCCCCTCAGTCACCAAATTGCCTTGTACTTTCTTACATTGGTGTGTTGTATCCTCCAGTAAATGGTAATCTGTTGAAGGCAGGGGCTGTTTCATTTTGTCCTTATATCCTCAGTAACTAGCCCAGGGCATTGTACAAAGGATCATAGAGCTGGAATAGAATTTTGAGGCCATCAGGTCCAAACCATTCCTTTTACAGAAGAGGAAACCATGGCCTCAAGAGTGCAAGTGGCCCAGGGTCACACAGCTAGTCTAAGGCAGGACTTGAATCCTGATTTTGCTATCCATTAGACCATGCAGTCGCTGTATAATAAATATTCCTCGGATACTCATGGCTACAAGGTTTGTCCTGCACAATAATACAGTGCCTCATAATGATCTTTCCCTTCTTCCTTCACACACACACACACGCACGCACGCACACACACACACACCTATCAATGTATGATGACTTTTTACACAAAAAAATACTATTGATCCAAGAATGAAATAAAGATTTCCCTGAGTTATTGTGACACTGAAGACAAGCTCTCAATGCCAATGACTTAATGTACTCATCAGTACAACTGAGCTGGCTTGTGAGTCAAGGAGGGAGTTAAGCTGAAGAGAGGATCAACCCTTCCCAGCATGTCAGTGGCACCAGGAGTCCAGGAGCTCCTTGTGTGCTCTATAGAGATATAGCTTCTCTTCTCTCTTTGTCTGGGAATCCCAAGGACCTGTGAGACCATCTGGTCCAAGCTTCTCATGAACAAGCAGTCATCCAGCCTCTGTTTGGAGACCTCCAGGAATGGGGAAACCACTACCTCTCAAGGCATCCAAGCCCACTTTGGGACAGAAGCTCTAATTGTTCAGAAGTTTTTCCTTTATTGAGTCACTGACCTTGAATTATATCACCAGTGCTTCCCCATATGAAAATGAGACTAGGAATGCCAACCTCACAAAACTGTTGTGAGAAACTGAATGGTAGCGGGAACATTTTTCAAAGTGCCTGGAAAGGAGTGAAATTGTATTTCTGGGCCACCAGTGATTACCGGGCATTTTGGAAAAGCGAGTCACTTGGATGGCATTTCAAAGCCCAAGCATCCCCTCAGTCCCCAGCTGGGGAGACTGTGGCTCAGGGAGATTTTTTAAGGAGCAAAATAGAAAGGAAGCTTTCTGTGCTTTTAGGAGTCGCTCAAAAGGAACCCAGCAGCAGCTGCAATAATAACAGCCGGGAGAGGTTAGAAATGATTTTCTTACAAAAAACGTGAAGGGCTGTGGAAATCTTTCATAATGTCTTTGCCTTTCAAGGAAAATCATTTTTAATGGACTGTATTTCCCTTCCACTCTCCCTGTGTTCCGTTTGTGAATGATTAAGATAGGAAACCTAGTTCCTCCAGGGTCGGGAATGTGCAGAAGTGTGTTTTTCTACAGTGATGGAATGTTCAATGGCTAAACTCAAATCCACCCAAGGTGTAAAAGGTTGTTTTTTCTTTCCATAAAGTGTTTGACTTAAGGACTGTGTTTCCGTAGCAGCAAGATCAGAAGTGAACCCTAGAATGGACCTGGTTAGGTCATCCAGTTAAGGGAAGCCTTGTTTCATTCCACAGGTTTATCCCTACCTAACGTTGCCCCAGTTGGACTCATCTATTATAAGACATATAAAAATATATGTATATATGTGCGCATATATATACACATATATTGTGTGTATATAGACATATGCATACATACACACATACACTTGTATATCTATATATGAATATATGTGTATATATCTGCCCTATCACTGCTAACAGAGCATAAAGACATTCTGTGCTCATCAGCTGGAGAATGGCTGGACCAATGATGCTTTGTGAACATAACGGAATATTATTGCCTGCCCAAGGAATAATGAAAAGGAAGAACTAGAGAAACATGGGAAGACTTATACAGAACAACTCAGGCTAATAGAAGCAGAGGCAAAAGTAGAAGTGGTTATCACTATATGGATGAAGGCAATGAATCTTGGGCCAGATACACTGAATGATGTCAGTGACTAAAGCACTAAATTTAAAGCACATATTCTTCCTTTCTTGCAATAATCAATAATAAAAACTGACATGTCTTGTGTATTGAAAAGAAGTCAGAGGACTCAGGTTCAAATCCCACCTTTTCCACTTACTAGCTGGTGACCATGAGTAAGTCCCTAAGCCCTTTGAGCATCATTTTCCTCAAATGTAAATTGAAGGTGGTGGGCACTGTTCCAATAGAACTAATTTTACAACACCCCCTACTTTATTTCACTTAGTGTTTTGTCTTCCTGAGACCAGACAATGTCTTTAGATGGGGTCGTGCTGCTAGTGGGGTTGCTCCAACTTTGCCTAGCCAAGTTCACTACATCCCCTGATGAGAGTGTGAGGGACAGGAAGTGATCGGAGGCTTCTGTGAAGGTCACTTTTGTGAAGAAGCTTCTGTAGAGCAATTAATGAACAAATTCATGGTTTTAACTAATTGAGTTCCTTTGTTTGGTTGTGTAGTTGTTGTTTTGTTTTGTTTTGTTTTGTTTTTAACTGTTTGTATTCCTGGAAATAATCCTTATATTCCTTTGATGGATTTTCTTCATTGAATACCAACTTCAGTCAACCCCTGGAGATCTGAGGGGTGTTGATAGGGAATGGGTTACTCCTTACCATTGAGGTTGGTTGGTTATGTCTTAAAGTATAACTCAAAAGGTTGGGAAACTCGGAGGTAGCCAAAGACTAGAGAGGAGAATGATTATCTAAAAACTATGTCCCAACTATGATTCAGATGGAAGGAGAGAAAACCACTTTGCCTCATTCTCTGCCATAAATAGTAATACTCACAGTTAATGTAACTTTCATGCCAAAAAGACCCCAAAAAAGTGTAGCCTGACAGGTAGCAGGTGGTACTGGAGCCCATATGGAATTATCATTGGACATTAACACCAGGTCAGGTATCATATTAGCTGCCTTTGTACCACATTTGCCAAATCCATATAAAAATATAAAACCAGGTATTTCAGTATTCACTTGCTCCCTTAGCAAAACAGCCTTTCTAATATTACTCATAGCACAGGCGGCCGACTTTTATTACTTTTTTTTTTCCTTAAAGGAACTAAAACCTAGATGGTATAAGTTAGAAACTAGGACAAAAACCAGGTCAAGGATAAAATACAGAAACACTTAAATGATACAAATGGCAGCATATGGTGTGGGAAGCATGATACAGCAGATAGCGTATGCTGGACCTGGAGTCGGGAAAACCTGGGCGTAAATGCCACCCCTGAAACTTACTGGCTGTGTGACCCTCAGCAAGTCACTTTGCCTGCCTCTCTAAGTTTCTATAAAATGTCCATCTATAAAATGGGAATAACCACACCTGAAGTATCTACCTCCCAGGGCAGCTTCGAGGCTCTGGTAAGATGGGGTTGGTAAAGCACTTGGCAAACTTTAATGTTTGGTGTAAATGTCATTGATTATTAGCTCTCTGTCTCCATCTAAATGATGCTCCCACCACCAGGCAATATGACTGACCAGCTGCTGCTGGGCTGACACAGACTTACTTACCTACAGAGCCTCTGTAGGGAAACAAAGGAAAATCACAAATTTTGTGAGGGGAGGAGGAGGAGAAGGAGGGGAAGGAGGAGGAGGAGGAGGAGGAGGAGGAGGAGAAGAAGAAGAAGAAGAAGAAGAAGAAGAAGAAGAAGAAGAAGAAGAGAAGAAGAAGAAGAGAAGAAGAGAAGGAGAAGAGGAGAAAAGGAAGAAGGAGAAGAAGGAGGAGGAGGAGGAGGTGGAGAAGGAGAGGAGGAAAAAGAAAGGAGGAGGAGGAGGAGGAGAAGGAGGGGAAGGAGAAGGAGAAGAAGAAGAAGAAGAAGAAGAAGAAGAAGAAGAAGAAGAAGAAGAAGAAGAAGAAGGAGAAAAAGGAGGAGGAGGAGGAGAAGAAGAAGAAGAAGAAGGAGAAGGAGAAGAAGGAGGAGGAGGAGGAGAAGAAGAAGAAGAAGAAGAAGAAGAAGGAGAAGAAGAAGAAGAGAAGAAGAAGGAGGAGGAGGAGGAGGAGGAAGGAGGAGGAGAAAGAGAAGGAGGAGGAGGAAAAGGAAAGAAGGAAAAGGAAAAGAAGGAGAAGGGGAAAGAGAAGAATAAGAGGAAGAGGAAGAGGAAGAAGGAGAAGAAGAAGAAAAAAGAAGAAGAAGAAGAAGGAGGAGGAGGAGGAGGAGGAGGAGGAAGGGAAGGAAAGATCATCATAACAGATTTGCATAGCATTTTAAGATCTGCAGACCAATTGAACATTTTCTCAAAGATACATATAGTAATTTGAGCACAATAGTGTCTTAATAAACGCTAGTTGACTGAATGACTGATTGGCATGTCATCATAGATAGGCTTTGAAGTCAGGAAGACCTAGGTTCATATTACTCTAGACACCTACTCTCTGTGTGAATCTGGGCACCTCCTTTAGCCTTTCTGGACCTCAGTCCCATCTAACCCTAAAACTATGATACTATGGTCCTTCAAATAGCAGTTGAATTGAATTGAACTGTGACATGTCATCTTCCCAAATGCTGAAAGCACACCCAGTACTTTGCATCAAGGTTACATGAAATAAATGCATGTTGAATGGATGAATCTCTTTCCTTTTTCTTTGTCTCTCTAATTGAGCCTCCTTTCCTACTAACTCTGATCATTTTATGTTTGCAGACTATTTATGAATCAACTTTCCGTGCTTCCCCTGAGTAAATAGTCAGAATCCATTTTTCCATTTTCTTTATGGGGAAAACAAGGCAGAGGCCAAGCGCCTATAGTCTCAAACTGGATCCAAGACGGAGCTGGATCTCAAACCCCAGAGGTCAGACCACCCAGCCCTGCACACCACCCACTGACACCTGGCGCTCTCCTTGCTCCCCATCCAGTGTGCTAAATCAACAGTCTCTCCTCTCTACTCCAGGCCAGGTTGCTATTCCAAAGCAGCACCAGATGACCAGAAGGGGATATAGTTCGGCATTTTGACTTCAGAAAGGGAGGCTGCACACAGCATTTTTCCCCAGTTTCAATTCCTGTGGGTTTTCACTCCAACTTCAAAGAGAGGCCCAACAGCAGAGGCCAGGCTTCGAGTGCCTTCTATAAATCAGCCCCACTTTGCTCAAAGCGAGGACTGGGTTCATTTCAAGGTTTCCCGGTCCTATGCTCCACCTGGCCCAATATCTCAGAGTCTTGCTAAACTTTCAGCCAGAACAGTTTTCACCTGGATTTGGGATACATAGTTTGCAAATTGTTTTTTTAAAAAAAAGTTTTGTCCATTTTCAGAAAGGACAAAGGAATCACATCTCTTTGTTGGTCTAAATTTATGTGTGTGTGTTTTAATTTGACATTTACACAAGGATTTGTGGGATACCCTGTATAATGCTTCCAAGTTTATGAAGACTTTATACACATCATTTTATTTTATCCTTCAGGCAACCCTGTGAATTAGGCACTACGGCTGTTGTTCTTTCCATTTTGCAGATAAGAAAATAGAGGCTCAGAGAAGTGATTACTTTGCAGGGATCGTAGATCTGGAGGTGGAAGATCCCCCAAAAGTCAGCCAATCCCACAAACTCATTTGAAAGATAAGGATACTTCAGTCCAAGGGAAGGGGAATGACGTGGGCCCAGAGATGGCAAAGTCTCAGAGGTGAGATATGAACCCAAGGCCTCCAACCACACATCAAGAACTCATGCTGGGCAAGCTCCAGAGCCACCAGCCAAGAAACACCCCCCACCATCTCCAAAGAATGAGCAGTGGCATATTAAAATGGTGTCAAAGATGTTGTCAAAGAAATGGAAGATGAGAAGCGACTGTGAACAGGTCAAGGGTGAAGTGAGGGTGAAGGCTAACCAATGAGAAGCCTCGGTGTTCCTCCATTGGTATCCAATGTCAGGAGAATTTGAGGAAAGTTCCCAGCATAGTGGCAGGGGACCCCAAAGGCAGTGGAGGTATGCCCATAGCAACAGCATCTCATATCCATCATAGCATGGACTTCCTTTTCATTTGATCTACTTAGACATCTTTTGCTTGGTCATGAGAGATGGGGGAACATAGAAAAAGGAAGTTCATAATACATCCTCAATCTTCGTTCTGTCCATAGTTTAGACCTCCTTTCTTCTTCTTCCCTCCCCAAAAAATGTAAACCAGCCCTTCTGACAAGACAGTGCTGGGTAGTTGAAAGAACAGTAGATTTGAAATACGAATACCTGAGTTCACCTGGGTGAGTCATTAACTCTCTCTGAGCCTCAGTTTCCTTGTCTGTGAAATGAGGACAACCCACCTCCTAGATTATTTTGAGGATTAAATTTCTTCATAGATCAAAAGTGCTACTCAAGTGTTAGCTTATTGCTTTTCCTTACCTTTCCTCTAACATCTACATGTCTTAATTAATGGGCCAGTACCATGGATTGCTTATCCAATAGAAGCAAAGGGCATGAAAAATCAACCACCCAGATAATCAGCCCCGAATAATGGGGAGTTGACTGCACTCAGGTAGCCCTCCCACACCCCGGAGGTTGCTACTCGGTTAGTCTGTTCAGCCCTGTCCAGTGGTTAATGGAACAGACGGATGGAGAAGACAAGTGACCTCCTTCAAGGAACCAAGAGCTGGCCTACAAGAAAAGTGTCCTGGCTGCTCCACTAAGACCACTCAGCCTGCTCTGCTTCCTCTAGGGCAGCACTGCAGGACTGACCAGCAGCATGAGAAAATCAAGGCTCCTGGCTCTCCTGGGAAGCTGCCCTGCACTGACATGCTAGAGGACATCAGAGCCACCAGAGAGGGAGAGGAGTTATCCTTTCAGCCCAGGTTCTGCCTCTTGCAGTAGCACCAAGGGACGTCTGCGGTCTCTTCATTCAATTCAATTTGACAAGCACCTACTTTTATTTATTAAGTACCTACTATGTGTCAGGCGCTGTACTAGGTTCTGCAGATTGAGAATAAAAAATGAAGTAGTCCTTCAAAAAGCTTATATACTAATGGGGGAAACGACATAAAGAGGGGAAAAGAAGATGCATAAAGTTGATGGAAGCTAGCCTTAGAAAGAAAGGCATTGACAAGCCGCATTTGAGTTGAGTCTTGAGGGAGGCCAGGAATTCCAAGAGGCTAAGGAAAGGAGGGAGAGGTGGCATTCCAGACATGGGGTATGGCCAGGGCAAAAGCATGGAGACAGGAGATGGCGTGTCACCATGGGAGAAAGAGGAAGTAGAATAATGTTCATGTCCCCCAGGGCATTCCAGCACTGCCCCTGTGCCCACACTATTCCCCTTCTCCTACGTGGGAATACAATACGTCTTCTTTTGGTGATGTTGTAAGGTTACAAGACATGAAATGTCACTACCTACAAAGAACTAAAGGTGAGGGCTGTCAAAAAGGCAATGGCGAGGTGCTACTATGACATGTTACCAGTGATGAACTGTGGAGGAGCAGCGTAAAGAATCCATCAGAGAAGTGAATGACTGCAGATGGAAGTGAGCCCGCCACATGAAAACAGTAAGAGAATGCCAGCCAGTGAGCTCCGCCAGAATCCGCACAATAGCTAGTGCCCTAAGACCCAACATGGCATTTGGACTCTTCCTGGAGTATTTGTAGGCGTTCAGGGTTGACAGCTGTACACAAAGGCTAGGTGTGGTTTGGTCACAGTCAGATGAAAGGTAGCCACGTCACAAATGCATCAAAGCATCAACTGGATTTGTGATTTGATTGACATAGAGAACTTTCAATGAGGCCATTCCCTTTACCAATTTCTAGTCTTAAAGTTTCGTTTGGGTCTTTGAAAGTTGAAGTGACTTGTCCCTGGTCACACAGTCAACATGTCTGAAACCCAGATCATCTGCAATCCGAGGCCAGCTTTCTAACCACTACATGAAACTACCTCTCTCAACAAAACATAACTGCATCTGTTTTAATGTATCTATTCTGTCTCTCGAATTAGATTGCAAAGTCCCTTAGGGCAGGGACCACATCTTACATTACTCTGCATCCTCAGTGATTGTATGTAGTCAATAAATGTTGCAGACAATGATATACACTGTGCTATGTGACACATCAGGTGTGGATGGGGGCTCACATTTCTATAGTGCCTGGCAAGGAATAGGTATTAAATAAATGCTGATCGAATTGAATTGAATTGTACAGGCATTTACTAAGTGACAACTATGTACAGACCATCATTAGGGATGCTAGAGATACAATTACAAAGCAGAAAATAGTACCTTCCTTGAAGAAACTTACAGTCAAGATTAGAAACTTAGAACGCATGGTTTCCATCTTGAGACCTGGGCCAGCTAAGGTCTTGATGATAAAGAAATTTTTGAGCACACAAAGCTATGTGGGTTAGTTTTATAATTATGTCTGAACAAATGACAAGGTGGCCAATGGATTAAATCTACTCTGAGCCCCATGACTTTAACTTGGGCTGAACCCTTATCCTCTCTTAATGAGATAATATTGAAAAATGAAGATAAATGTTGTCTACTTGTTCCATGCTCTATAAAATTAATCCACTATATTTGTACTATGGACTCTTGGCAGAATTAGCCTGGACTAATGGGTCAAACCTGAGAGAAGGGAGACGAGCTCCATAATGCTTCTTCTCTGCTCTTCATTTTCACACCCTGGTCCATGGGACAATGGATGGAAATTTCCATGGCATGGAAAGTGAATAGAAAGAGAGTGTGCTTCTGAGGGATAACAGGAAAGAGATGGAGGTGCTTCTATAAAGCCCTGAGACTACAGAAATAATGGTATTGTTGATGTCAGTGCCATATAACCATCCATGTAGTGCAAAATCAGAATGACATCTATCTTTCCAACAAAATGGCACCCCATGGCCCAAAGCAACCTACCCAACTCATGCCTAAGGAGGGAAGAATGTAGAGGGAGGGAAGAGTTAATAGCAACTGGTAAACAAATTACATTAAATTCAACAAACATCTACTAGTGCCTGGCCACATGTATGTGTGTCGTAAAGACAAAAGCTGGAACATCCTTTGTCCTCATGGATCTTATATTCTATTTACAGGCTACAATATTTACACAGATAAATAAATACATATTTACCAAGTCAATCTAAATCAATTTAATGGGGTTGACCAGGTAGGTTAGGCTAGCCTCCACCTGGGAGATGGTCTGAACCTTGAAAGGAGCTCAGAATTCCAAGAGAAGGGAGAGAGGGGTCTGGGCAGGGCATTTCTACAGAAGGGCCAGGTTGGCCAGTCTGATGGACTATAGAGAGCTTGAGAGGGAGCCTGCAAAAGAAGGCTGGAGTCAGCCTACAGAGGACTGAAAATGCCAAGAAGAGGATTTGGGATCTTACCTTGGAGTCAATACAGACCCAAGGAAGTTTCTCAAATAAGGTAATGATCTTCTTGGACCTGTGCCCCTTGGAATCTCTACCTCCCTTCAGGACTCAACTTAGCTGTCCTTCTTGGTAAGACTCTCTCCCTATGTTTAATTAGTTATTTACATGCTGAGTCCCCACAGGTCCCCCCCTAAAAAAAGTAGAAATGATTTTTCTTATTGTTTTGGTATCTCCAAAGCCTAAGACAGTGTTGAACAGCTGGTGTGGGGGCAGTTTCATCAGGGTTTGTACATGGGGGTGACCCATGATGCAGTGCCTGTGACTTATCCAAGAGGAAATCCAAGACCCTCAGAACCCAGGTTCTGGACTGAGTGCTACACACTTCCTCAGGGAGAATTGGGTCATCACCAGCAGAGAAAGAGTGGTCCTAGTGGTTAGCAAGGCCATTGGAGGAGTCAGGGAGGTGATGACTATATTTGCAACTGATGATCCCCCAGGCTTCTTCTCTAAGTTTGTCTTGTATGAATTCTATTTGTATTTTATACATACATGTATATACATATATATATATACATATATACACACACATATATATTAATATATATACACATATATGTATATCATACAAAGATATTGATATATGCTTATTTGTGTTCATGTTGTCTCCCAAGCATACTGTAAGCTCCTTTAGGGCGGGGACCGTTTTTGCTTTTACTTTGGATCCCCAGTTCCTGACACATAGTAGGCACTTAATAAATGCATGTTGATTGATGAATAAATGCTCATTTAGGGGCAGCTAGGTGGCGCAGTGGATAGAGCACCGGCCTTGGATTCAGGAGGACCTGAGTTTAAATCTGGCCTCAGACACATAACACAAGCTGTGTGACCCTGGGCAAGTCACTTAACCCCATTGCCTAACCAAAAAAGAAAAATAGAAATGCTCATTTGATTGAGTTAGGCTGGCTGGATTGGATTAGATTGGGACCTAGTGTAATGATATCTGAATTTTCCAACTCACAAGGTTGATCATATACATGAAGAACTATACATATATTATACGTAAACATCCTATCCTATATATACATATACTAGATCCTATCCATGAAGAACTCTGTCAACCTAAAAGTGCAATCTGGGAAAGATGTTGTTGTTGCTAGATATAGTAAAAGTTTATTAAGCCCCAGCATGACTAATTATTATTATTATTAGGCACTTTCTGTACTATACTACAGAGTAATATGCAAGATAGTTTTTAAAGATTAGAAAAATATTAGTAAATTTATATCAATAACTGCTAAATTCAAGGTGGGAAAAGGTCAGCCTGCAGAGAAAGCCATGTTCTTGGGACCTAAAGGGTAAATGCTTTTTCCCAGTATCATTGACCCCAGACTCTTCAAGATCAATCATGTACCATTTGGCCTGCCTTCCATTGGAGCTCTTGGAATATTGAGTCTTGGACCAGAAGATTAGATGCCATCTCCTCCTTTAGAAGGAAGTTCCCTGAGGGCAAGGACAGTTTTGCTTTTGTCTTGGTGTGTCTGGCACTTTTCACTGTGCATGGCACATAGTAGGCACATAATAAATGCTTGATGATATTCTCATTTAACTGCAAGGTAGGTTTCACATCAAGTGAAAAGCATTTGAAGTCTCTGAGGGGCATTATAACACCATACATGAGGCATCCGGAAGTACATGATATGATCAGAGCATTAGAAATCTGTGCCTCTGTACAGAGGCCAGAACACTGTAGTCAGGTGCCATTTTGTAAAGTACATTAGAAACAAAGTTCAGCCTTTGGTGAACAATATTCCCCTTGGCTGGAAAAACCAGACCTGTTTCCTAGCTCCCTAATGACTATTTAATCCTAGTTCTTTTTTCTATTGTACTAAGTATATGTCTGTGCAATGGTCCCTTTATTCTAGGTACCATCAGTATTTCCATTTCAACCCTAGAGACTCTCTTGGACTATAGGACTGTCTCCTAGAAACTTTGACTTTCTTCTCCCCTCAAAGTCATACCAATTTTTTTGGCAATGACATTTAAGGCCCCTTTAAGTCACAAACTGCTAAAGAGACTTGGCCTTTTCAATCAGGCAGTCAATTAGGATTTATTAAATGCCTACAATGTGCCTGGCATTGTGCTAAGCATTGGAATGTTCTGAGCCTCCAAGACTCAGAAAGGGAAAGTCTCCTAGCAAGTGCCTGCTAAGCCGAAAGAATATGAAAAGCTGGAAGAGTTAGCTGCCAAGTGCCCTGAGTGACCCCAAGTCCACTGCTGACCTTATGATTCCAGCGCAGTATCACAAGTATGAATGAGATAAGCAGAGATAGTAGAAATAACATGGATTTCAAGTTATGGGACCTGAGTTTGAATCCTGTCTCTGCTGCTTACTGCCTCTATGAATTTGGGTAAGTCATTTGATCCTGGGCCTCAGTTTCCTTATCTGTAAAATAAGGGGGTTGGGCTAGATGAACAGGAAGATTCTTCTTAGGTCTAAATTTATGATTCTATAATCCAAGATCCCATGAATTCCCACAAAATCCCTCCAAATCTTGCAGAAAGGGGCCTCATAGATTAAATTACTCATTTTGGAGGCTGTCATTTTTTTTCCCTCCTTCTTTCCATTACCCCAACATCATTCCATCCATTCATTGTTTCTTTATAATGTACATCATTGACTTCTCTTGGCAGGTTTTTGGGGGGAGGATAAAGGGAGTTTGGGAATGCCAGAAACTTTGGATTATCCTTAAGGGTCTCATCACAGGACTGCTTGCTACAGTCTTCTCCAATGGGCCCTCTGAAAGTCTGTAAGTATCCTATCAGAACAGCTGGCTCTGAGCTGTTCCAGCCTGCTGGGCCCAGAATCCCCTTCATGGCCGATCTGGGGGAGAGCGAAAGATGATCAAGTGTTCATTTCCATGATGGAAAGGAATATTGTCTCCAAAACCATTACTGTCTGCCTGGGAAATGTATTCTGGAGGTGGTCACAGGCGATTAGCTCTACCAAGTGATTTCAAAGTTCACAGAATCAGTCCATACAGATTGGAACAGCTTTGCACACAGCTGCCAAACTGTGGTTCCTAAGGCCCAGTTCTGACCATGTTGGGCCCCTGGTCAGCAAGTTACAGAGGTCCCTGCTTCTCCTGGATAAAATACAAACTTCTCGGCTTGGCATTAAAGCCATTCCCAGCCTAGTTTCAGGCTACTTTCGAGGCTTGTCTCACATGATTCCCTTCACAAATCCAGGGTTCCCATCAAACCAGACTAACTGCTCTTCCCTGTATAGAATTATATCTCAGGGGGCAGCAGGCACTGGTCCTGCAATCAGGAGGACCTGAGTTTAAATCTGGCCTCAGACACATAACACTCACTAGCTATGTGACCTTGGGCAAGTCACTTAATCCCAATTGCCTCGCCAAAAAAAAAAAAAAAAAAAGAAGTATATCTCCCGCCTCCACGCCTTTGTCCAGGGTGTCTCCCATATTTGGAGTGCCCTTTCCCCTCTTCCCCAACTCAGCATTTGGAAAACCTACACTCCCTTCAGCTTGGCTGTTACTGCCTATTGGAAGCCCTTCCTATAGGCGTCCCCCATTGCTCTCTCTACATTCTCTCCCCTCCCCCATCAACACCACCTTAAGGCCACAAGGAAAACAGCTGACTACCCTTCTCATCGGCTGTCTCCCTCCAGAAGGTATGTTTTTTGTTGGGTTTTTGTTGGGTATTTTTGTTTGGTTTGTTTTGTCCTTGAAGGAGCTGCTGAGACAAATGGGGTGGGAATTATAAGTTGGAATGGTGCCGTAGTATGGTGGATAGAGCACTTGCGCTGATGCCAAAAAGATCTGGGTTCAAGTCCTTCCTGCCTTTGACACATACTTAATGGCCCTGAGTGAGTTATTTAATGCCTTAATGCTCTGGAGAACTTTTAATCAACAGAAGTTGCAGAGAATTTACCAAAGCTGAGCTGGGAAAGGAAGGTTCCTCACCAGAGATATTCTTAAACCACTGAAATCATAGTTCCAATTCCTATTCCTATAATTCACATGTGTCTGCTTTTTCTAGAAAAATAGTAATATCAAATAAAACCTCCCTATTTTTCTAGAGGGCTTATATAACTTTATATTATATATCCTTCCAGTCAAGATTAAGACTGGCCACTGTTACCTCAGGACAACCATTTTTTTTAAATATGACAGCCTTGCTGGGTTTAACTTTGACACAAGACCTTAGACTTGGTTCTCTCTCCTTCCCCCATTCCATCCCTAATCATTGCATTGCCAAAATTACTGAATTAAATGTTCTTCAAGTCCACTTGGTATTCCTGTTTGACCCTCTTTATTTTTCAGGTTTAGTTGTCCCTCCCTTAGGAAAGTCCATCTAGTCTAACCACCTTATTTTACAGATAAGGAAACTGAGGCTTGGGAAAGTTAAGTGACTTAAGGTCAAAAAGTAAGCAAGCAGTAGGTTAATTTCTCCTAATTCAAAAAAAAGCAGATAAAGAATTAGAAGGATGGGGATATCTATGGTACAGGGGAGAGATGTATTTAGTCATAGGACCAGTCATTTAACCTTTGAAATATTCTGGTATGGCAGATTTCCATAGGACCAGGCAGGAATAGAGGGCCCCAAAGACATTAAGAAAGGGATATAGCTCTGCCCAAACACAGTCAGACTGGTTGGTGTTTCCTTATTTTCAGAATCATACAGCTAGACCACAGGCCTATCTAGATTACAGGAAGTTTCAATATTTTTTTGTGTCCTGGACTCCTTTAGCAATCTGGTGAAACCTCTAGGCTCCTTAGAATAATGTTTTAAGTGCATAAAATAGAATACAGAAGATACAAAGGAAACCACTTATATAGAATTATAGTTAGCCACATATTTTTAAAAGCTGTTCACAGACCTTCACTTAAGAACCTTTGGTCTAGAAAATTCTGCAGAAGGCTAGGCAAGGGGGTGGTGAGAGGAAAATAACCAGGATATGCTATATGGGTCTGAGATCTCTCAAAAATGAAAATATAGTCTTCTGGGCCATACTTTTTTCCCCTTCAACTGTATGGAGAAATTACTTTTCCCACCTCAGTCGGTCAACCAGGAAATAAATCTGAAGGAAACCTGCCAAATGTGCCTGGCCCATCTAAACAGCAACCAAATGGAGAGCAAAGAGAGTAGGATTAGGACACACTGCCATGCTGCACTCAACACCACCATCGCCACCATCAACACCACCACCACCACCACCACCATCACCATTTAACATTACCATCATCAACACCATCAACACCACCACCATCAACACCACCATCACCACCATCAACACCACCACCACCATCACCATTTAACATTACCATCATCAACACCATCAACACACCACCATCAACACCACCATCACCACCATCAACACCACCACCACCATCACCATTTAACATTACCATCATCAACACCATCAACACCACCACCATCAACACCACCATCACCACCATCAACACCACCACCACCATCACCATTTAACATTACCATCATCAACACCATCAACACCACCACCATCAACACCACCATCACCACCATCAACACCACCACCACCATCACCATTTAACATTACCATCATCAACACCATCAACACCACCACCATTACCATCACTACCACCACCAACACCACCACCATCAACACCACCATCACCACCATCAACACCACCACCACCATCCATCACTACCACCAGCATCAGCACCATCACCATCACTACCACTACCACCCTCCAACATGTAGAAAAACAACCAGGAGGATAAAATCCTTTT
The DNA here is from genome assembly GCF_003287225.1 of Phascolarctos cinereus. Taxonomy (NCBI): domain Eukaryota; kingdom Metazoa; phylum Chordata; class Mammalia; order Diprotodontia; family Phascolarctidae; genus Phascolarctos; species Phascolarctos cinereus. The sequence goes on along the minus strand of NW_027555625.1, from coordinate 17,922,171 downwards.
AAAGGCAAAGACAGAGAAAAGAGACTGGATAGGGACATAGAGCAAATAAAGCTATTTTACTGAAGACATTTTTTTCTTTTAAAAATAGAAATAGCTTGGATTACATTTTATTGGGGATTTTATATTTGCATTGGTGCAATGATTAAACTTGCAAAAACTATGTCTAAAAACAACAACGAATACCATCCAAAGCCTCTTGATGCATCAGATTGCCACTGTGTGACTTTCGGCAGGTTGCCTCCCTTCTCTGGGCCTCATTTCTCTTCCCTGAAAAATAAGGGCTTGGCCAAGACAGCCTCTCAGATCTTTTCCCAATGATGTCATGATCTGGCTAGGGACAACCTGAATCTGAATTCCAAGTCCTACGCTCACCAGCTCTGTGGCCTTGGGCATGTCACTTTCCATCAATGACCTCAGGTTCCTGACTAGCTAACATCAAAGGTAGCTCCCAGCTCTCCATCTGGCAGTGCTTGTACTCCTTAGGTCAGAGGCTGAGCACGAACTTAGTACCAGCAACAGTCAACTACAAGGATAGAAAGCACGTTTCTCTGAAAAAAAAGACGTTGCAGGAAAGAATCCCTTTCCACCGTGTCAATTCCAGAATGAACTGCCCTCAGAGTGCACCCCCCCATAAAGGAGGGCTCTGCTACAGAGGCATCATGGGAGAATGTAAAAAGAGCCAGACCTGTTGTCAGGCTATGCTTGGGTTCAAACCCCACCTCAGATGCTCCCTAGCTGTGTGATCCTGACCCAGTCACTCCACCTCTCAGAGACTCAATTTCCCCATCTGTAAAATGAGGAGAAATATGGCACCTGCCTACCAAGGTTGGTTTGAGGATCAAATGAAATAATGTATGTAAAAATGCTTGGCCAACCTTATCTCTGTAAGGCTTCCTGATAATGGAAGTTATTAAACACCTATCTATGAGATAGCCACTGTGCTAAGAGCATACCTGCATGTGAAGTGCTCTGCAAACAAAGCTAATAAACATGTCCACTGTGATCGTATCTGTAAAGTACTTTGCAAACTTCAAATCTTGATTCAGCCCTTGTTCTGGGGTGGTATTTAGGGAACTGGAAGCTGGCCCCAGAGGCAAGGAAACCAGGATTCAAGCCCTGCCTCTTCCGCACCTGAAGTACAGAACCTTGAACAAGTCACTGAATTCAAGCCTGTGGGCAAATCTGCAAACTACAAGGAAGGTGTCAATCTGTATTGGTTAGGGGGCTCTCTGTATTCGGGAAATCACAGTTTAGGGTTTTTAAAAATCACACCCCTGGAGTGGAGTGGGGGTGGGGGTGGGGGGTGAGAGGGAGGCCTGGGGGGCTGAGCCGAGCCTTTGACTTACATTCTTTGCCCCAGTTTGCTCTCCCGATTCTTTATGTTTTCTCCGTTCTTTCCTGAGATCCAGGAGTCATTAAGCCTCAAGGAGCAGCCTCCTGCCAAGTACGCAGCAAGGTCGGATGGGACAGTAAATCGGGCGGCCTCTGCAGCGGTCCGAGGCTGTGCTGATGCCAAATCGCCCTTGTCGAATCAGCAGAGAAAGCGCCATAGGGGAAGGGAAGGCCTGAAGCCCCAGACTCTGCGCTTCCAAGTCGGCCATTAAGGAGCTTGTTAACTTGAGACCACTAAGCCTCCCATTACTTTGGTCCAGGAGCTCTTACCGGGAGATGCTGGCTAGGTGTAGCGTACGGAGTCAAAGCAGTGCCGGCTTTGGGGTCTTGGGATGATTGTTCCGGGGAACTAGGGGACGCCATAGAGCAGCGAGGGATGGGCCAGAGTGAAACCGAACTGAGTTCAAATGCAGCCTCAGATACTGACTACCTGGGTGACTTCACCGCTGTCTGCCTCAGTTTCCTCATCTGCAAAAGGGGGGTAATAACAGCACTTACCCTTCAGGGCTGCTGTGAAGATCAAACCACTGTAAAGCGCTTAGCCCAATGACTGGCACATAACGGGTGCTTAAGAAATAGTTGCTCCAACATTCAATCCAAAGCGCTCTTTTTACAGAAGAGGAGTGGAGACAGACTTGTCCAAGGCCACGTAGTGATCACGTGGCAAGGCCAAGAGTTTAAACTCCAGTCCCCCGAGTCCAAACCTAACACTCCCCCCTGGCTGCACCATGCTGCCTCCTCAGCTAAGCTGGGTTCAAATCCCAGCTAGTTCCTCTGCCCTCCCAGACCCATTTTCCCCATCTGCAAGGTAAAGGAGTGAAGAGGGCAGGGGATTGGAGTGTCAGCTCCGACGCTGACGACCTGGTGACCTTGGGCAGTTATCTGTCCTCCTCTGTAAATGAAAGGGTTGGACCAGATGACCTTGCTGGCTCGGAAGACACAGCATGACGGCCCCGCCAGCTCCACATGTGGGCTCCAGGGATGAGCAGCTGATTTTATGTCACAGACAAGGACCTCCATGTGACCGACCAATCCCTAGCCTTGGGACATCCTCCAGGAGAGAGGAGATAGGGAGCCGGAAGGGGCTTGGCAGCCACCTCTTTAGACAGTCTGAGAGGTCACAGATGCACGCCCCCAGGTGCCCAAATGCGGAGGAGGGGGCCAAATCCTAACCCAGGTCCCCTAGTCCGAGGGGGAAGAGCCTCCCATCCTGGCTACCTTTCAACATTCTCGGGATGTTCTGTGCCTGCACTCTGTTCTGTGAGCCCTCCTTGCCACGGGTCCAGCTTCCTCTGAGAAGCCTTTCTCCCCTCCTCCAGGGTACTGGGATCCTCCCCACCTTGTTCCGACTGCCCATTTTTATCTGGACTCCTCTTATCGAGAGGCTTCCACACCCTCCTGTTGTACTTATTCACACACTGGCTTACTTTGCTATTGGATTATTTCATTTCTGTGGGTCTTATCTCCCCCAAGAGACCATGTGTTCCCGGATGACAGGAATAGAGTGCCTGGAACAGGATAGGTCCTTAATAAATGCTTCTTGATTGGCTGAAAAATCCCCTACATCCCCAAGCTCTCCAGATGAAAAATGGGAATCTCCGAGCTGAAAGAGACCTCAGAAGTCATCTAGTCCAAGAGCCTCTGGAAACCAATCCCCTCCACAACTTCCCTGGCCAGCGGTCATCTGGCATCTGTTCTATGACCTGCAGAGAAGGGGAAAGCGACTACCTGGCTGAGGCTCAGTGTGAGAAGGAAGAGGCTTCAGAAACAGCTAGACCAACCCACTCCTAGAGCAAGAGCATCTCTACACATCCCTGGCAAGAGGTCACCCACAGTCCGTAAGGCCCTGGGCTTGGAGTCAGGAAGACCTGGGTTCAAATTCTGACTCAGATGCTAGCTGTGTGGCCATGGGCAAGTCACTTAACTGGTTTCCTCATCTGCAAAATGCGGGATTTAGATTCAGTAGCCTTTAAAATCCCTTTCAGTTAGAAATCTGCGATCCTATAAAAACACAGGCCCAATGCAATGAAAACAGAAAAGACTGGTATTTCTTGGGTTCTTTAAAACAGGATTGAGAGCAAGCTTTAGGTCTTAGTGAAGAATAATAGACTAGGTGGCTCAGTGGATAGTGTGCTGGGCCTGGAGTCAGAAAATCCTGGGTTCTAATCTGGCCTCAGACACTTACGAGCTGTGTGACCCTGGGCAAGTCACTTCACCCTGTCTGCCTCAGTTTCCTCTTCTGTAAAGTGAGCTGGAGAAGGAAATGGCAAAGCACTCCAGTATGTTTGCCAAGAAAACCCTAAATGGAGTCACGAAGAGTCGGACACCACTGAACAACAAAATATATCAAAAACCTTCAAGTCTACTAAGAAGCAGAGGGACTGCCATCTGTGGAGGTGGAGGGAGCAAAATCTCAACAAAACAAATATATCTATAGCCCATAGACCACACAGAGATCCAGGGCTTCCCTATAGCCCTTTGTTGAAATCAGGGGGTATTCAGTAAATATTTACTAAAATAACTATAACAATAATAAGAGCTGACATTAATATAGACCTTTCAAGGTTATGAAGCATTGTGCATCTATTATCTCAACATGCCTGTGAGGTGGACACCACCGATGGGGACCATCTTTAGCCCCATTTTCCAAAAAAGCAGTCAAGTGGGCTGTCTACTTCCACATGGCCAGTAAACACCAGGGGCAGGGTTTGAATGCCCCTCTCACTGTACTCACTCACTCTGCCAAGCTGTCTCTAATGAAAAAAATGAGCAGTGTAACTGACCAATTCCCTTAAAAGTCCCATTCGTTATTGCTCACTCTTTTGAGGGGCCAGGTGGGGTAGCTGTGTGAGAGGAGATGGAGCCCAGTAAAAGCCAAATGGTGAAACTCTAGCCAGGTGCAGGCAAGTCTTAGATGAATGACAAGGGAACCTTTTCCTCAGAAAATTAGAATTTGGAGATTTAGTTGAAATTCAATGAAATTCAATGTGTGTGTCTATGGGATGGGATGTATAACATCACACATATATACATACATTTGTGGTTCAGTCATGTTCAACTCTTTGACACCGTATGGACCACACTGTCTATGGGATTTTCTTGGCAAAAATGTGCCTAAGTACATGTACACACATATACACATTTTTTAAAATTTATTTATGTGTCTATAGTGATATAGTCAAATCTGGCCTTGCAGCCAGGTGGGTTTAAATCACACCTCTAACACATACTGGCTGTGTAACTTTGGGTATATCTGTTACCATTTATGAGGCACTTACTGTATGCCAAGCTCTGTCCTCAAGGGGCTCACACTGAAGTCTAAGACTGAAAAGATGCCAGCCTTCACTCACAAAGCTGCTTCATCTGGCAGTTCACTATATCAATGAAATCACGAGTCCAAGCATGAGCTCTGTCTGGACATTGTTTCCAAGTATATAGATAAATACAAAGATCTTCAGATTAGGCATTTAAAATCCTCCACAATCTGGCTTTCATTTTCCTTTCCAGAGTTCTTGCGTGTTACTGCCCTCCATATCCTCACTGTTCTAGTCAAACCAAGCTACCCTATGCCTGGAGCGCTCCCTCACCTTTCCCTCATACATTCCCTGGCTTCCTTCAAAACACAGCTCGGGCACCCCCTCCATCCCACGGCTTTTCCTGATCTCCATATAATTCCCAGTGATTAGCTCTCTATCCCTCTTGAAATCACTTGGTACTAAGCAGCTAGGCAATAGAGGAGATAGAACCCTGGATGGAGACCTCAGTTCAAATTTTAACTCAGGCACCTAACCTTCTTTGTGACCCCAGGTGACTTTTTTTAACCTCATTTGGCCTCAGTTTCTCATCTGTAAAATGGGGATAATAATAGCTCTTCACTTACAGAATTGTTACGAGGATTAAATGAGATAACATATGGTAAGTACATAAACCTTAAAGTGCTAAATAAGTGCCGGTTATTATTCATTTGCACGAGTTTTGTATTGAATTACTACTGTATGTGTTAGATCTCCTCTCATGTTAGAGGAATGTAAGTTCCTTCAGGGCAGGAATTTATCTGTTTTGTCTTTGTGGTCCCAGCACTTAGGGCAGTGAGTGCCAGGCCTATAGGAGATCCTTAATAAATGCTCATTGAATTGAATACCGAAAAAGAGAGATACGTACATAGTCAGTTACCAAACATTATATAAGCCTTCACTATGTGTCAGGCACTGTGCTAAGCAATGGGATTACAACCATAAGCAAAAGAAAGCCCCTGCCCTCAAAAAGCTTAAATTCTAATGGGAAAGACAGCATATAAGGTGTGAGAGAGAGAGAGAGAGGTCTTACCACATATACATCTAAAAATACTATATATGATAGATAATATAGAAAGATAGAGATAGATGAATAGATAAGTAGATAGATTTTTACCATATATTAATATATACTATATATTATAGATAAATAGATGATAGAGAAAGATAGATAAATAGGTAGGTAAGTAAATAGATCTTGCCATATATACATATATAAGTACTATATATGATAGATGATAAAGATAAAAATAGATAGATAACTAGATCTTGCCATATATACATATGTAAATACTATATATGATCGATAAATAGATGATAGATAAAGATAGATAAGTAGATCTTGCCATATATACATATGTAAATACTATATGATCGATAAATAGATGATAGATAAAGATAGATAAGTAGATCTTGCTATATATACATATGTAAATGCTATATATAGCATTTTATATTTATGCTATAAATATTTGAAAGAGAGAAGGAGATGAATGGATGATAGGTAGACAGAAGACAGACAGACGGATGGATGGATAGATAAATGACAGATGGATAGATAGATACATAGATACATAGATGGATGGATGGATGACTGACTATCCCCAGGCACTACTCTAGCCTCTGAGGATACAAAGACAAAAGTGAAACTGTCCCTCTCCTCAAGGCGTTTACATTCTATTGGGTGGGTACAACATGGACCCCAATGAATAAATAGGATCATATGTTTAGAGCTGGAGGAGATCTTAGAAATCCCCCCTCTCCGAGCTATTAGAGCCCTCTCCCTCTAAATTACTTTGCATTTGTTCTATACAGATACTTCTATATGTACCCATTCGTGGTGTTCCCCTATAGAATGTAAGCTCCCTGAAGACAGGGGCTGTATCACTTTTGTAGCATGGTGTCTGGCATACAGTAAGCACTTAGTAAATGCTCGTTGATTGATCGATTGTTCGATTGCTCATCCAGTTCAAGTAATTTGAGGCAAGAAGAAGCACTGAAGGACTGAGAAGCAGATGGAGGAGCAGGGCTGGGTGATCGCAGAGAGCCAGAATCGATTCAGAATCCCTTCATTGCTACCCAGCACATATCCTACTGTGACAGCATGTAATCTAAACTTGAGCACTCAGCGCTTGAGGAGCACCATCTTTTCCGTACTGACTTGCCCTCTGAGCGCCAGAGTTCTTAGTTTTGAAGACTCCTCAAAACACACAGACTTAAACCTGAATGGGGTTGAAGGGAGTGAAACTTAAGACCAGATTTTTTTTTTCTGCCTTCAAAAAAAAACATTCCCCATTGTCAGCCGGCATTTTGAGTTTTTATTTCCCTACCTCAGCCCATTTCACCATAGAAACTTGGATGTTTTCATTGTACAGTGGCCAGTGAAACATGCGAGCTGACAGGACACACTCGACATGTGGAAAAACAAATAGACCCTTCAGAACTTCCACTGAAAACCCGAGCTAAAAGTGAAATTAAATCTAGCCTTACCCACCCCGCATCCCCCGTTGCTTTCCTTTCCTTTATTATTGTATTTTTTTAATGGTGGGGACAGATCCGTCTAGCCGCCTCCATGCTTAAGCCCCCTTTCAATCTCCTATTGGCATCTTGGAGATCAGTAGCTCTCCCGAACTCAAACGACCATAGTACCTAGCGGGGTTTGGAACAGCAGCCTCGCCTTTCATCTTGTCCCCATCCCTTAATAAACATGTGCGTTTTTAAAAATAAAAAGGGCAAGGAAAATTGGTTTATGGCACGGAGAGGATAAATCACTCCAAATTGCCACCTTGATAAATGTGAACCAAAGAATAAAATTTGTCACCAAGCTAATATTACCATCAATATTTTGTCCAACTACATTCCTTCCAATTTAAAAACAGTTCAATACCCCTTTTACCTTCAAGTAGCAGCACTTAATAAACAGTGATGGATGGTTTTTATTTTTGCTCACATTTCAGCTTCCCTGCTTCTGTTACAAGGGGACTCTTTTGCTTGGGGGAAATGTAGATCCTTCGTTCATTCTTGCATTGACATGCATCCCTCAAGGAAAGCCGGCCATATTTAATTCATAACCCCCATCGGCTACACAAACATACAACTTCCCATCAATTAGGCAACACAGACACGCTGTTAAAAATCAATGAGCTTATTATTAAATATATTTTTTCATGTCGCAATAACAGCGATTGCTTCCTTGTTGTTAAATTACTGCGATGTCAGCTGTTTAGGCAGGTCTCCGGGAGTTTGATTGGTTTTGATCTTTGGAGGGAAGCGTTTTTATCATACCCAGGCATGCCGGTAAGTTCTCACTCTCCTTCCTGCAATACCGAGACGCCAGCCAGGGGTACAATTGAAGGAAGAGTCGTATAATGAAAAAATCCTCGGACAGAGAGCCAGATTCTAGTCCTTGTGCTGTGATTAGAGAGATGAGTGACCTTGGGCCAGGCCCTTAACCTCTCTGGGCCTCAGTTTTCTGTTTGGTAGAATGAAAGGGGAGGGGTAGACTCAGAGATTCCTAAGGCCCCTTCCAGCTTAAGGTCTACAATCCTATGAAATCTTATTGCTCTGAGGTCCCACCCAGCTTTAAAAGTCTATGATTCTTTAATAATTTTGTTCTCAAGAAAAAGCAGATTGGGAAGGCTCAACATATTTCAGCCCACTCATAATATTCTCATGCAATATTATCTATCAGATGAGATACCATTTGCAAAGCGCTTAGCAGTGACTGGCACAGAATGGGTACTCAAAACATTTTATTTCCTTCCTTCTTTCCTTCCCCATCCCCAAAGAATCTTGATTTTTAGAGAAAGAAGAAAAATTCCAAAAATAAAGAAGAAAAAAAAAAAGAATGGGGGGGGGAATCTGGAACAGACGCTGAATTGATCAGAAAACTAAATATGTCCATATTTGTGTTCTCATCCTCATGGTGTGTTTATTAGAAATTATTTTGATATTTTGACACATGCCATGAGTGTGGGAGCTCCCTGCCTACAAACAGAGATGTTAATGCTCTGCCAGCACATGCAAAGGTTAAAAGCAACAAGACACAGCTTTTGGCAAGAACACCATGTGCTGTCTGGCCACAGCTGATCCGAAGTGAGTCCCCCGTAATTACAGGAGAAGGTGGAACAGGTTTGCCGCTAATTGGAAAATTCTGCAAATGGCAGCACTGAAGTAAATTGACAGTCGTTAGAATATTAGCAAAATGAGAGTACTGATTAGGAAAAAGCTCAGATGCCGACTTTTTTTTTTAACTGCTGGATTCTGTGGGCAAATTGATAATAAAATCCGAACTTAATAATAACAGCTGTTATTTGACCTGGCAATATTTTTTTTTTTAATCTGTTGCTGTTCCCAGCCCAATAACACATAAAGAAGGTCTGTATCCACTGTTGCAAAATTATTTTGAATCCCAAAAGGTATATTCAGCCTCAGTGAAGGAAAACTGTTTAAAGGGCTAAGCCATCAATAGTCACGTTCTAATGAAACTTTATTAACTTGAAACACCCTGTATTTTTTTTCCTTCCCTCCCTTGTTCCCCCCACCAGCCCTAGTAGATACGTGTTTACCTATCTTAATTGAAGTGTAAATGGTTCATTTTCAGGGTTGAGTCTCAATTCTGTTGCTTTCCCCCACCTTAATTTACTGCTGTTGCTAGTACAAACAGTCCTCCATTCCTTCATTTGATATTTGAGGTAAAAGGGGACAGGAAGAAAAGGGAGATATTGCCAGATTTGGGGAGGAATCTCTCAACACTTGAGTATTTGGATTGGGGATTTTTTTTTTCAGGCACGGCAGGCAGGCAAGCACAGAAAAACAGGAGAGAAGACAGGAATGAGGGAAGAGGCGGTTCTGTTATACCCCCTCTTGCAAAACACCCATTTCTAAGACCTAGTGGGATTTTGCCACGAATCCATGCGTGTGGCCCACGGAAATACAGAACGCCTCGGTTTCTTTAAGGGGTGAGCAGGGGGCTAAATATCCAGCAATTCTAGCAACATCTTTCCTAGGAAATTTAGTTACTTCCCGCTTCGGCTAGTGACTGTTTCCTGGCAGGCATACTGACCCGTAACTCTCAGTGGGGCAGGGGCCCTAAAGCTTAAGAAAATGAGACCTTACAAGCAGAGGTAGAAAGCTCGTCCTGTTAATGACAACTGACTAAAAGCAGGTCAATTTTGTCTGCGGGCAATTCTTACTCAAAAGCACAGATTCTGTCATACTGTAGGTCTGCCCTTTCTAAACTTCAGCTTCCTCATTGACCACATTGGACCAGATGGCCCCAGCTCTAGATCAATGATTCTAAGATCCTCCGGAAGAGAAAGGGGGCTTTGGAGGCAGGTAATTCATATCTGCAAGTCGGGGCACCTCACCTTCATAACATAAGCACTTTCACAAGCCCTCTGCTTCTCAGACACCATATTCACCAACGCCAATTTGTTCTGTGTGAGTGTGGGGGAGCCATGACTATTGTAACTTTTATCTAGTTATGAATGAGTTGAAACCGCCTCCCTAATACACACAGATACACATAGATACATAGATACACCTCCTCCCAAATTCAGGCCCCATCTCATGAAGGAACTTTTGTCTTTGTGCATGTATCTCCAGTGCCTGGCACAACATGGGCACTTAGTTCATGCCTGGAGATGGGTGGATTGGTCTGGCATTGACATTGGCGGCATGAGACAGTAGATTGAGCATTGGACCAGAAGCCAGAGGCCCTGGCTTTCAGTCCTGCCTCAGGTACTGACCACCTGTGTGACCTTGGGCAAGTCACTATTTCCTTGGACCTTGATTATTTATCATAATTTTCCTCAATTTCTTTATTCACAAAATGAAGGGAATTGAACTGGCTGGCCTCTGAGATCTCTTCCAGCTCTCAACCTGTATCACCAAGACACCATGACAAGGGAAGTTTGCTCTGAATTGGCCATGCACAGTCAGGCTGCCATTGTTCTGCCATTGATCTGCTAAGGCAACAGACCCAGGCAGTGGTCCCAGACCTAGCCATGGCTCTATCCTAGTGCTTAAACCTATACCAAGAGATGAGCAGGGATGGATGCTTTGGGGTTACCTTCCACATTTGCTTTTGAAGCTTGAGTCGGTACCCCAAAGCTACGTTCCTCTTGCCTTCCCCAAAAAATTAATTGAATTCAGGAGTCAGGTGTCCTGACAATTCTGGGTGCTGGTTCTCCTGGATCTTTCCCCAGCTGAGACTACAAGGGCCTTTGATTCTTCTCAGCAACCCTTGGCTGAGTTCTAATCCCTGACCCAGTCCATTTGAAGTCAGTAGTTTCTCAAAGGACCTGAGCAGAGTACCAGGAAGCCATCTAAACTCTGGGGCCCCAAACCATGTGGATTTCCACTGCTCCGCACAATGGAAAGAGTGCCGGATTTTCAGTTAGAGGACCTGGCATGGACAAACTGTGGGACACTCCACCTCTCTAGCCTCAGTGTCCTCCTCTGTAAAACAAGGAGGAACATTAGTACAGTGTGGAGAAAGCCTTAGCCCTTGAGGCAGAGGACCTAGGTCCAAATCTTGCCTCTGATTCGTGTGACCTTGGGCGTGTTATGGAACTGCCATGGTTCTCAGTCTCCTCCTCTGTAAAATGTGGGTGTGTGTGTGTGGGGGGGGTGCATTAGATGGCTTCTAGGTCCCTTTCAGCTCTAAATCTTTTCCTAAGACTCGGTGGCCTCTGAGATCCTTCTTATGGCTGTGCTTCCGTGATTTCCTCCCCACCTCCAGGTGCTCTGCATGTCTCATTCCCTCTGACGGTTCCCTATCAGAGAAACAAGAGGGGAAGTGAGCATTGGGGCATGAGGAAGGGGAGGGAGCATTTCACCAAGCCCAGCTACGGAGGGAATATTAGAAATCAATCGGAAAAATTAAAACTAAATAAATAAAAAGTCCCTCCAAGTCCCTTTCCATCAAGTGTCACACCTTTAAATAGTGGTTAAATCTGGGCATTGTGCAGCTCATCCCTTTACAACGTGGGGCTCCCTTAGAGAATTCCCTGTTTACACTGGGAATTCCTCCAGGGCCGCCTCTATAAGACTGAACAGATGTCAGGGTGGAATGCCAGTGGCGGTGGCTGTTGTCAGGGGTACCGGGGAGGGAGGGCCAGAACAATGAGAGACAGCATCTGCTTGACAAAGGCCGGCCGCGTGGGTCAGGTTTGCCAGTGTGTCGAGATTCCACCCCATCCTTTGTCTGGGCTCCTTGCCTCTCTTGTTTCCTGATGACAAGGGCTGACACATGTCACCGGCCCTATCAGGAGGGTTATTTGTTTGCCACTTCCAGATGCACCGGTGTTCCTGACCTCCCCTCCATCTCCCCAGAATAGACTGGAGCCCCCCGCTGCTGCCGCAGCTCCACCACTACCTCCCAGCTCCCCAGCTCTCCAATTTCATTAGGCACCAGGAAGCAAATGTGGGATGGAGTTGTCCTTCTTTTTAATTAAAAACATGATTGATGAGATTTAACTGACAGGAGGAGGAAATGCAATTGCAATATTCCTTTAAATAGGCCCCAGCCTTGTTGGGGTGGCCAAGAGGAGGCTGCCTCCACAGAGGCAGGGACATGGCGTCCAGAGGCCCAGGAAGGTCCATTGGCAGCTGAGCTGGACTTGTGGTAATGTTAGACAGGCCTCCTCCCATGTAACCAGAAACTCAGTCACAGTCGGAGATAACACGGGCCATGACTTACTTGGTAATGGTTCTCATCAGTGACCTGAAAGGCAGCAGATGAGTGCAGATGAACATGATATAGAATAATGTAAGATATATATCTATATACACACATACATATTTCTATGTGCATATATAGTTATTATTATTTTGAAGACACATATGTATTTATATGAACACATATAGTTATTATTATTTTGAAGACTGACCAGGCTCACCACACTATTTACCAACTTCCCACTTGCTCTGAGATGCAGAGGGGCCGCAGAGGCCGGCCAAGGTGCCTGCCTCCTCGGCTCATTTTTGGTCCTGTGCCTCTCCACAGGCCCTGACTGACTTCTTGAAAGGGAGCCCTGGAAGAAACATCCAGGTGCATGGGACTTCTCATCAGCGGCAGCTCAGAGGTGGACAAGCAGCCCAGCCCCACTACACACAAAGACAGGCGGTCCTGGAAGCTGGCCCTCCGTGATGCAGGCCAAGGTTATCAGAGAGGAGGACTGGAGACACACGGATATAGCCGTCAACAGATGCTGGGAAATGCAGAGGGAGCCCGGCATGGCTGAAACTGTGTTGGGCCAGCATCCTCACTGTACGGTACATGCTAGCAATGCCTAAAGGCTAGGACTGGCCAGGGCCCCCCAGAGTCTCTGCAGGAAACCCCAACCCTACCAGCCTTGAAAAGTTCAGTAGATCAGAGGGTGAGGAGGGAGCCAGGGAGGTCTCTCTGTCTGTCTCTTGGATTTCTGAGAGTGACTTATCCTACTTCCTGGATTGTTTGTTTCTATTCTTTTTGAAGGGGGAAGAGCAAAATGATTATTTTTCTGGGAGACAGCAATTGTAAACCAAAAATATTTTTTGATAATAATTACTTCTCCAAATGGATTTTGACCTAAATCTAGATTGCCACATTGGAGCTGCGACTGCGCGAACAAAGTCCTCCCACTCTCCCTGTACGGCTCAGTCTTCCTCCCATGTTTTCCAAATGCCTTAAAGACGAGTTCCACACCAAATAATGCAGCTCCTTTTCAATTTTTTTTTCCTGGCTAAATCCCATGTTTAAGGGGAAAAAATGGTTTTTTTAATGTATAAATCATTAGAGAAACGACAAAAAAATCAAAACTTAGTTGGTAAAGATTCATTGATGTTCTAATAAAAGGTTTAAAATACCAATTTCTGATCAATCGAGTCATATACCATTGGATGGTATGAGAAGTTCCCTTTTGAAGAAACACATTAAATAAAAAAAAAAAAGCCGAGGTGTCTGGAATAGGTGCTGCATCCTATTAAAGTTTTCCCTCTCAGAGGTTGATGATATGATCAGAAAAATAAAGTCAGAATACTGTCCAAAGTCCTCCAACATAGTATCAAAGCTGGACCCAGTAAGTCACACACACACACACACACACACACACACTCTCACACAAATATCCATGAAAATTAGCCACGTCGGAAGAGCAGGGTGAAAGTATTTAAGAAAGAAGATCGTTCTCTGAGGCTATTCTCCCTTCTCTCCTTTACTACGCCGCAACATGGCAAACCCAGTTTCCTTCCGCAAAGGAAGGACTCCTGGATCTGTCCTTCAGGGACCTTTCGGGTTCAGAGGAGAAACAAAATCCCTCCTGACAGCCTTGCCTCTGCTCTTCTCTTTGCCGGTACCTCGGCTGCTGATCAAAACTCAGCGAAACCTCCCTATTTGTGGCCTGGTTGTATTTTGTCACAATAAACCACGGGCATAGTCTGTTTATCTCTTGTCCTTCAGGCATGTCACAACAGTTTGGCATTCAGAGGGGCGCCACCACTGTGTACATTAAATAGTCATGTAGTTACATTAAACAGTGGGGAGTTCACACTTCACAACCACTCAGTGTTTTAAAACAGATGTGGGCTGTCTGTTGTCAGACTGCCTCTCGGAAAGCTTAGAAGGGAATCTTGGTGGGAATATAATCTCCAGATGATTGAGGGCTCCCCAATTTTTTCCCACTTAGCCTCTCCAGCACCCCTCCATACACAGACCCCAGTCCTTGCGAGAGGAAAATGGAGGGTGGGAGAAAACGAAAGGGGATGGGGGGGGAATAACAACTTGGGTGTCATCTAGTACAGAGATCTGGAGGAAAAAAAAGAATTCAGAATTCACAAGACTTTGTGGCGTGGAATATGCTGAGCGGGGTGGGCTCTCCGGGTATCGTGGGATTTACTGACAGGAGAATTTTTGACAGTTGATGGACAGATGAATTCCGTCATGGAAGCGTTAGTCGAAAGCGGCGAGGCCAGATGGAAACTCACAGCTTGCCTTTAATATTAATTTTCTTTTTTTTTTTCTGGAGATCAGAATTCCCTAATTCCCTAAAATGTTTCAATGCATCTTGAGGTATTATTTTTCCAATGCTGTTCTCCACCTCCTCTTAGTAAGAGTGTTCCTTTGTGTTAATGTTATTTTCTCCCCTTACTTTGGGGAGGGGAGAGCTAGAATTTCATTTTTTTTCTTTTTTGCTAGCTACACAGCTGTTAAAAATTCTGCCTGGGTTTATAGCAAACACAGATGACATATCTTAACCTTGGATGGTATTAGATCTAAATATAAGACGTGTGCCTGAATTGTCTGTACCTATCTGCAAACTTTGAGGTGTGACATAAAAGGGGAAAAAAATAACCCAAATATGTATTATTTTGAGACATATTGAAAGAAATGAAGGGAATGAGTGCCTTTAGGGTGTCCATCCCTGAAAAAGACAATAGAATTTGATTCAGTCATCTTTGTGATATGAAAAGGCTTTGGAGTGAAAGGAACTGGGCTCAGATCCCGATGCTGGCTGCCTCTTATTACAGACCTGGATGACCTTGGGCGAGTCACTTCAGCTTTCTGGGCCTCTGCTTCCTCATCTGTAAAAGATGAGAATGACCTGGAAAGCTCTTGCTGGCTCTAACTCTAAGATCATATGAACTTGGCTGGGTCTCAGTTTCCTGCTCTGTAAAATGAGGAGACGGACTGGGGCATCGGTACAGTGGTCTCTGAATGTTTGGGTTTGTGCCTCCCGATCAGCAAAAAGTTTTTGAGCACGTACCCAAACATGTGTACATTTACTCATTTATAAAATACACATGGATTACTCTACCAATAATTATGTAAAACTTTTATGAACAAAACAGACATCTTAGAAGCCCACGCTAAAGGAAAAGGCACCTTCAGGGCCAATGAGTCAGTCCCAACCCCATTTGATGGGATGAATTGATGAGGAAACTAAGGCACGGGGAGGTCAAGGGACTTGCCTAGTCAATCACTCAACTAGTATTTTAAAGCACCTACTATGTAACAGCAGCTGTGTGGCACGGTGGAGAGAGCACTGGGCTTAGAATTAGAAAAACTTGTCTTCATGAGATCAAATCTGGCCTCTGATGCTTACAAGCTGTGTGACCCTGGGCAAGTCACTTTCCCCCTGTTTGCTTCATTGTCCTCATTTGTACAATGAGCCAGAGAAGGAAATGGCAAACCCCTCCAGTGCCCTTATCCATGACACCATGAAGGTGAAATAACATGTGAGTCTAGAGCTGACAGAGAGCCATTGGAGTTCTCTGAGTAAGCCTGTGACATAGTCAGCTCTGTCCTTGAGGACCGATCACTTTGGCAGCAGTAGATAGATCAGATGGGACTGGGGAGAGGCTTGAGGCAGGGAGGCCAGTCAAGCTACTGCAATGGTCCAGGAGGGGAGTGACGGGGGGCCAAGATTGTGGAAGACAGACTGTCAGAGCGAGAAACAAGACTTTCAGTGGGTCATCCATCTATTCTGTGGGCATCTTGTCCATACAAATTGTCTACTGATGCTACTGTGAGCTCCTCAGGGGCAGGGATTGCGTTTTTGCCTCTCTTTGTATGCCCACCACTCAGTGCTGGCACATAGCAGGTGCTTTAATATATGTTTGTTGACTCATTGACTGACTGATTGGATATAGGACATGAGGGATGAGAAAAGAGTCAAGGTTCTGAACCGGAGAGCCTGGGAGGATGGTGGTGTCCTCGGCAGAAGTAGGGATGTTTGGAAGAGCGGCAGGTTTGGTAGGAAAAGATAAACGTAATGAGATTCTCCATCCAGATTCTAACTCAATCACTCCTGATTATTCGGCCTCCAGGCTACATGTGGCCCTCTAGGTCACATCAAAGTGCGGGGCAGCTAGGTGGTGCAGTGGATAGAGCACTGGCCCTGAATTCAGGAGGACCTGACTTCAAATCCAGCCTCAGACATATAACACCTACTAGCTGTGTGACCCTGGGCAAGTCACTTAACCCCATTGCCTAACTCCCCCCCAAAAAAGGGCTGCACTTGAGGACTTAACGGGCCACATGTGGCCTCAAGGCCACAGGTTCCCCACCCCTGCTGAGTCTGTACCATCCACAAGGAAAAAGGGGGGTGAGGAAGTCAGAGCTCTCTTCCTCACCAGTCACTGCCCCCAGAGCTCACTGGGTGAAGCCCTGAGGTGACCTGGGATGAGGGCAGGGGGTAGGTATGCCAAGGAGGAAAGAGATGGCTCCCCATGGCAGCAGCTGCTGCTGTGGCTACCTGTGTCGCGATTAGGTTATAACTGTCCCGAGAGTTCAATGCCCAGGTCTGAAGAGGGCAAGTAGAGGCCTTGAGGGTGAAAGTATTGGGGGATAACACTGGGTGAGTTTGACTTGGAGATGAGCCCCAGAATTGGGTGCTGATCTTACTATCCTGAGGTTGGTGTATCACATGAGCCAGGACGTGGCCCCCTCTTTGGAGATGTCTGGACTAAATGACCTCTCCCTCTGTGATCATCTGAGCCTTTCTGGGCCTCAGTGATCTCCAAGAAACTCTCCTAACTCCAAACTCCTGTAACAACAGGAGGAAATGGGATGAATTTTGTGAGGCAGCCACAGGCCAGTGACCTTCTTCTCCTAGCTACTCTGGCATCTCTCCTGGCTCTGGGGAGAAGAGCGTCCCACCTTGGGCTGCCAGTTCCCTCGCTAGTTCAGCCAATATATTCACCAGACAATTTTCTTTGAGGTCATAGCTTCTCTTAACTTACAGTCAAAATCCCCCAGCATCCCTAGTCTCATCAAAGCACGCTCCAATCTTTTTAGCCTCCTGCATGGGGAATGTCTGGGGCCCTCCGTCATCTCTTACTCCTGGGACTAGATTGGGAGGCCAAGGCTTGGGCACAGAAATCCTTTTCTGCCTCTGGCCTCTCCCAAGACGCCCAGGAGATGCTTCCAACTCTCTCCAGAGAAGACAAAAAGATGCTGAGGATTTTTTTCTTCCCTAGTCTCTTGACGCACCACTTGGGCTATTTGTTGTTTGCTGGGATGTGTGTGTGTGCATGTATGTGTGCATGTGTGTGTGCATATGTGTGTGCATATGCATGCATGTGTGCATTGTGTATGTGCATATATGTGTGTATGGGCATGTGCAGGCACAGCAGAGGAATACATTTGAATGAGGTAGGCTCAGGGTCAGCCAGAAATCCTTTCACAATTATGATAACTAAAACATTTGGCTAAACAGCTGAAGCCAAAATAAAGCCCCACATTGGGGTCTGTAAGCAAAATGGAACAGGGGCCTCCCTGCACATGCTGGAAGACCAATGCTACAATAATAATAATAACCAACATTTGCACAGCAAAGTGCTTTCCCTACGGTATCTCTGTTAAGACTTACAACAACCCTGGCCAGTAGCCTCTACAGTGATTATTATCATCTCCCCATTCTATGGATGAGAAAACTGAGCTAGCTCAAACAGGTTAAGTAATTTGCCCATGCTCATACAACTAATAAGTGTCAGAAGCAGGATTTGAACCTGGATCCTCCTGACTCCAGGACCAGAATTATAAACACTGTAGCAACTAAGAAAATAACAATAATTACCAATTTATATGCATTTAAAAGTTTATAAAGCACTTCACATTCACTCATGTAGGTGGTGTAGTGGAGATATTTGGCTAGCCCCTTCACGTTTGCAAAGCACTTTACCTGTGTGGTGGATGACCCCATTTCAAGTCTCTCCTCTGAGATGTACAGTCTGTGTTACCTTGGTCAAGTTACTTTACCTCTAAATTCTCTGGGCAGCTCTCTAACCCTGTGAAAGGAGTTTCCTCATCTGGGAATTCCTGATACCAATAGAATCACATTTAAGACCCACAATAATCATGAGAGGTAGATAGTACAAATATTCTCTCTGCTGACTCCTTCTTCATTTCCCATCACCCACCCTGCTCAGTTGAGTTCACACCATCACCATGCCTCAGGCCAGACACCCCACCTTTTCAGCCTCTTTTTGTGTGTTGCATTCTATTCAACTGCAAGTCCTTATAGGCAAGAACTGTCTTTTTTATTTGTAGCCCCATCGCCCAGCACAGAATAGGTACTTAACAAATGTTTTATTGTAATATCTTGTATTGTAGAAGTAAACTGACATTCAGAGGGGTCAAGGGACTCACCTAGGATCACACAGCTAGGAAACATCAAAGACAGGATTTGAACCTGGGTCTTCTTGATTCCAAGTATAGTGCTTGACACATTCTGCTACTCTGGGCATGAATTTTGTAAATTGTAGCCAAATGACTGTTCGCCAACAGCCTCCAAAGTCCATCCCAAATGCTAAATGCCTGGTCAGTTAGCGCTGGAAAGACGCAAAAGCTAAAGCAATGGTGAGACCTTCATTAATAGAAAGCTTTATACTTTCAACAAGCTGTCATAGCCATTACCTCACCTGACAGAGGGTAGGAGGATCCAGTCACATTGGGAAGATGGGAGTGGTGGTATCCTATGTGGCACTCCTTGACCACCTCCCTAAATCTGTCCTCTATGCTCTACTTCCCTATTACTCAGTCAGGTTGGGGGAGATAGGGAAGGTCAGAGTTGCATAGTTAACAGGATGCCCTCAAGGCCCCTCCTCACCTCAAGAGATCCAAACGCCTCATTTCCCAGGTGAGAAAGCTGAGGCCTAGAGAGAGGAATGGTTTTTGCACAATATAATAAACAACAGAATTGCAGGATTTGAACCCAGATCCTTTAATTCCAAATCTAGACCGCTTTCTTCTGTACCATGCTGCCTCAAGGATGTTGGTAATGATGACAACTCTCATTCACACTCCCTGCCGATCTCAGTCCCCATCACCTACCCTTTGAGATGGGACAGAGATGCTGCAGAAGCAATAGAAGAGACAAAGAAAAGGAGAAATATAAATCATGGCCTTGTTCCCTCTCCTCTTCCTGGCCATCTCCCCATTCCCCATAGACAAATAAGAAAGCAACTGTGGAAGATTATTAATATCAGCAGCACACTATTCATCTGAAAAGAATGGTGTCTTAGAGGAGTTCTATGAGATAAATCATTATTTTGTCCACATCTATTGCACCCCTTGGTTTTCACAGAACCTGCCCTAGGGTGTAGACCACCATCATTATCACTATTGTTGCCATTATCACCATGTAAACTCCTTGAGAGGAAGGACCATCCTCCTTATTTTTGTTCCCTGGCACTTAGTATAGTGCCTGGCACATAATAAGGACCTAAGAAATTCTTTGGCTATCCATGTATCTATCTATCCAACCATCTATCCCTCCATTCATCTACCTATCTATCTATCCAACTATCTCTCTATTCATATAGCTATCTATCAATCTATCCACCCAACCATCCATGTATCTATCTACCCATCAAACTATCTCTCTTATCCATTTAACCATCCAGCCATAGCTAGCTAGCTCTCAAGCTATTGACCCATCCATCCACCTATAGTTACAGTCATCATTGTTGTCTTCATTTCTATTGTTATCAACATTGTTGTGAGTAGCATCACCATTGTCATTACTATCACTGTCGTTATCTTGGTCATCATCACAGTTGTAATTGTCATTATCATTATCTTCATCACCATTATCATTATCATCAATGTCATCATTATAATTCTCACCATTGTCATCATCTTCATTATTGTTATCCTCATCACCACCATCATCTTTGTTGTTATCATCTTCACTGTCTCCGCCACCATCACAGCCATCATCATCATCATCATCATTATCATCATTATCATCCACGTCATCATTGTACTCATTATTAAATCTATCTCCATGTAGATGTGGCTTTTGAAAGACTAGCTAAGCTGGACATCAAAGAGATGGGAACCATTTGTCAAGTATGTTTGAGAGAGGATTCTGAGTCCAGTACAGGTTGAACTAGACAGCCTTAGCATCCCTTTCAACTCTGAGATTCTGGGATTCTGTGAGATCCAGGAGAACAGAGAGCTGTGGATAAATTTTTATCTCTCTGCTGCATATGATATCTAAAGATGAATTTTGTTCTATGGCAGACATGGCTCAGAAATTCAGAAATCATCCCGATATTATTTTTGCTGACATGTAGCAATGTATATTATTTTCTCCAATCAAATATCCAATCCAATCTAATCAATAAGCATTTAAGTACATAAGTATATAGCATGTACCTGTCACTGTGTTTGGTGCTGGGAATACAAAGCCAAAAATTTTTTTTAAAACCTGCCCTCGTGGAGCTTACATTCTATTGAATGGATACAACGCGTATATAGAAAGGGGGAATTGTGTGTGTGTATATGTATGTATGTATGTAGATATGTATGTAACTATATATTATGTGTGTATATACACGTAGATATGTGTGTACATACACACACAATTTTGAGGGAGGAGGAAGAGAGCATTAACTCTGTGTTGTATATATGTGTAAATAAATATTACTATTATTATCATTATTTTTACACATATAAACAAATGCACACACAGATATTAACATATTACATGTGAGATGCGCATGTATAATATGGGGATAGACCTGTGATTTCACCGGGATAGGGAACTTCCACATGAGAAACTCCATCTCCCAATGCAAGTCACCACCTCATAATCTTAAAGATTTGTCTGGGGCCTTATTAGAAAGTGAAATGACATGTCCAAGGTAATACAGGCAGCATGCAACAAAGGCAGCACTTGAACCTAATTCTTCCTGGCTTGAAAGGCAGTTCTCTATCCATTTGGCCACACTGCCTCTATGCAAATTTATTTCCTATGTGTGTGCATCTGTTTATACGTGTCGCTAAGGTGGATTGGAGCACTTTCCATGGAGTTGGGTATGTGTGGGACCCTGGGGATACACAGACAAAACAAAAATAAAATAAATTGTCCCTTCCTACCAGAAGCTTGCATGCCACTCTTACCATAAAAATACAAGTATATGTGCATAATAATTTGAGAAGAGAAAAAACAGTACCAGCTGAAAGGATCAGAAAGGTTATCCTATAAGAAGCATCACCTGAGCTGAAGCTACAAGGGAGCCAGGGATTGATTCTAGCTAGGGCCACTCACTTGGCAGTCATCATTCACAGCCTCATTGTGGGAGTGCACCTTTCATGGATGTGCGTGTTATTGGCCCCAGCTAAAATGGAAGCTCTTTGAAGGTAAATACTGTGCCTTATCTATCTTTGTATCCCTCTTGATTATTGTGCTGAGCGGGAAAGTGTTTCCAGTAGAAGACTCTCTGTTTAAGGGGGTATTTAATCTAACAGTGTTGAGCAACAATGAAACCAATGATGATTATGGTGACGATGATGATGATGATGATGACGATGATGATGATGATGATGCTGATGACGATGATGATGATGATGATGATGGTGATGACGATGATGATGATGATGGTGATGATGATGATGATGATGACGATGATGATGATGATGATGATGATGATGCTGATGACGATGATGATGATGATGATGACGATGATGATGATGATGATGCTGATGACGATGATGATGATGATGATGATGGTGATGACGATGATGATGACGATGATGATGATGATGATGATGGTGATGACGATGATGATGATGATGATGCTGATGACGATGATGATGATGATGATGATGATGACGATGATGATGATGATGATGATGGTGATGATGACGATGATGATGATGATGATGATGATGATGATGATGATGCTGATGACGATGATGATGATGATGATGACGATGACGATGATGATGATGATGATGATGATGACGATGATGATGATGATGATGATGATGACGATGATGATGATGATGATGATGGTGATGACGATGATGATGATGGTGGCGGTGGTGGTGGTGGTGATGACAGGGGTGATCATGGTGATAATGGCTGATGTTATTTTATTGTTGTTGAAGAGAGCACTGGTCTTGGGATCATGGGACCTGAGTTGGAATCTAGCCTCTAATACTTACTAACTGTGGAAATTGAGACAATATCTTCCTCCCTCTGAGCCTCAACTTCCCTGTCTTTAAAATAAGAGTAAGGATACTTGTGGTCCCTATCTTCACAAGATCATTGAGTACAAAATGTTTGGTCAACTTTAAAATTCTATAGAAATGGACGCCAGGATTATTGTTTCAGCTTGACGTTGTGAGATGAGTAAGGGCTGGACTTCAGGACGCCTGCGTTTTAGTCCTGGCTCTGGCATTATCTAGCCAGATGACTTGGACTTTGACCAAGTCACTTCACCTCTTATTTCTTTACCTATGAAATGAAAAGATGGGACTTGGCGATCTCTAAGGTTGCATTCATCTCGAAATCAATTATCTGATGATGCAAAGTCCTTCCCAGGTCTAGTCTTCTATAACTACAATTTCAGAGCTGGCAGACCCTTAAGACACAAATCTACTTCTCTACACAGCTTCCGCTTCATGCACACTTCTGACCGTTTTCACCCTTTCACCCAACCAAACCCTAATGGCACACTCTGCTCCAGGATCACTCCTTTGTTTGGAATTTTAAGTCTAGCACAATCAACTCCAGCCCATCTTTTCAGACTCCATATACATTACTCCCCTTCACACCTCTTCAATCCAGCCAAACTGATCTATTTGCTACTTTCACCTACAACATTCAATCTCCCACCTCTTTGCCTTTGCTCAGGCAGTTCCCCCACGCATAAAATTCTCTCCCTCCTTATCTCTGTCCCTCAAAAAATCTACCTTTCTTCAGAAATCAACTCCAACACCTCTTCCTACATGAAGCCTTTCCTGAAAGGCAGATAGGTGGTCCAGTTAGACCGCTGTGCCTGGAGTCAAGAAGAGCAGGGTTCAAATCCTGTCTCAGATACTTAGTATCTGTACGACCCTGGGCAAGTTACTTAACTTCTCTTCGAACTGAGTTTCCTCACCTATAAAATGAGTATAATAATAATAACGCCTAACTCATGGGAGGTCTAGTGAGGATAAAATGAAATAACGCAAGTGCTCACATATGTGTGTATGTATATGTATGTGTGTGGAAAGTGCTTTGTTAACCTTATAACACTTAGTATTATTCCCCCAACTTCTAATTCCTCCCCTCTCCATAGTACCTTATATATGTTCAGGATATATTGTGAATCTACATCTACGTGTTGCCTCCATCAGTAAGTTCCTTGAGGGCAGGCAGGCACTCTTACCTTTGCCTTTTCGCCTCCTGCTCCTGGCAGTATCTGCGACTTGGTAGCTAATCACCAAATGCTTGGTGACTGATCAATGGGTTTCTCCAGAGCTTGCCTCCTTCACTCTGTTTTGTTTTGTTTTTTAATTCTCTGACCTGAATCTCAAAGTCTGTCAGCACCCCCTGAAGTATCCCAAGGAGAAAAGGATCTGTGCCAGGGTAGGGTAGTGAGGATCTCATCCCAAATATCAAGAGATGGGGCTGGGCAGCACTGAGTCTTTGCTTAGATTGAATCCCTCTCTTCTCCCCTTCCTTCTTCCTCCATCGGCTCTGTTTGGTTTCTATGAAACACGGCAAGCTCATGGCACGTCACCAGCCAACAAGTGTGTTTCTGATAATGCCGAGCTCCCAGGGCCCCTGAATAATGGGGCTGTAACAGAGATCATGAAAAAAAAATAGCGGGAGGGGGGTGGCTCGGGGAGGAAGGGAGAGAATGGAATTCTGTTTCTAGCTCTGTTAATTTTTTATGCTGTTGGAGAAGAGCTGGCCGGGCTGGTTGGGGAAAAGGAAATTTATATTCATGTCAGCTCCATCAGGTTCAGGGCTCCCAGGCCTGCTCAAATCGCTTTTCTTTCATTCCAGGGACAGAAGAGATTTTTGCTATTGAAAAGAGATGACTGAGAGCTATATTCAGAGCAAAGGAGGGATTGGATGCATATCTGCAGTCGAAAGGGGTCTTAGAGGCCATCAAGATCAAACCTCTCATTTTACAGAGAAGGCACTTGAGTTACAGTGGCTTGAGATCATAAGACCATAGGGGTCATTTAGTCCAACCTTCTCCCTTTACAAAAGGGGAAACTGAGGCCCAGAGAGGTTATGTGACTTGCCCAATGACACACAGCTACCAGAGCCAGCATTCAATCCCATGTTTTGTGACTCTTCTCTTGCGTGTGTTTCAGAATCTCAACCCCACTCGGTAAGACAGAGGTTGCTTGGGAGCTTTAATCTTTCAGATCATGGAAGTTATCGGAGGATCCCGATGCTGGCTGTGTCAAGTTGAACCCTCAGGTTGCTTTATGGTAAGGTTGGAACCTCTGAGCTAGTGATATGACTAAGTGATGTGACTTGAAGGATGCCTGGAGAGTCTTCTCTGCCCAAAATGATCTTTCCTCACTACCTGTCATGATGCCTAAAGTTCCACCATTAAATGTGTGTTCCAGAGGGTCAGCTCTTCTTGAGGCAGCATGACATAGGAAAGAGAGCAGAGTCCAGAAGATCTTGTATGAATCTCTCCCTAGCTGACCCTAGGAAATTCACTTCGCCTCTCTCAACCTCAGTTTCCTCATCCGCAAAATGGGGATAATCATAACATGTATTTCCCAGTTCAACTATGAGGAACAAATAAGATGAAAAATGTCAAATACTTGGCAAGTACTCTTAGAGTACTATAGAAATCTTAGCTATCATTCTCATAATTATGACTTTGAAGGCTCAAAGGACCCCTAATTAAAGCATGAACACCCCTAAGAGAGGTCATACCCTATTATCCCCCAATTATCAGAAAAGAGCTGACAAATGACTGAGAATGAGGGCAGAGGGGAGGTAGGAGAGATGTGCAGGGGTGAGGAGGGTATGGGGGAGACCAGGGAGAGTGCAGTTACTGTGCTCCAGGCACAAAATACATCCATCCCTGACCTCAAGGAGCTTCCATTTTACCTGAGAGAAACAGAAAGTGTAGAGATAAGAAAAGCCCTTGGGGATGGATGTAGACAATTCTCAGAAGAAAAGAGGATCACAGATTTAGAACTGGTTGGGTCCTTAAAAACCATCAAGTCCAGCTTCTTCATTTTGCAGATGAGGAAACTGAGTCTGAGAGAAGTTACATGACTTGCCCAGGGACACACAGATAGTAACTTCCTGTGGCAGTTTTCCAATCTGGGTCTTCCTGCCTCTACAATGCACAGTGGCCTAGTCTTAGAAAGTTGTTTGGAGCACGGAGAGATGACGGGGCTTTCCTGTAGTTACTTAGTATGTGTCAAAGGCCGATTAGTCACCGCATTGTAGTCTTCCTAAAGCACCAACACAATCTCGCACTCCATTATCTCCAGCAGCTCCCTATTGCCCCCAGGCTCAACTGTTAAATCCTCCATTTGGCATTCAAAGCCCTTCCAGGCCTTCCAAGTCTTTTCACACCTTACTCCTCTCCACGACCCTTTTCATTCCTTGCACCAGACACAGCGTCACCTACCTGCCACGAGTATCTACTAAACATAAGTAAATTCTGGAGGGCACTTTACCCTTCTAGAGTTCAAATTCCCACCTGGGAAATGAGGAAGGGGACCCAATGACCTCTGAAGTCCTTCCCAGCTCCAGACAGACGATCCTACCATCCTATGATTTCACATCCCTTTACTGGGCCTCCCAAGTGAAGAGGCAGACTGGGGCTTCCCTTCCAGCCTAGGACCACAGAAGCCTATGAGCCTGTGATCTCAGGGCACTGTAAGGCACCCAACCATCACGCACCTGGGGTCTCACTGGCTACTCCCCTTGGCTAGGCAGGGAAAGCACTTTTTCCCCAGGTTCGGGTGCCTGACCCAGAAGATTGGGAGTCTCTGCCCGTGCTCTAGTTCTAGGCTGTCTAGTGAGAGACAGGCTCAGAGCCCTCTTGTAATTATGCCCCATTGACTCAGAAATGGAATGCCTGCTCCCATTCCTTCGTCTCAAGCTGATTCGACATTTATAACTACATTAGAGAAGAAAACCCTCTTTTGCTGCTTCCTTCAACTGCTGATTATACCACCTGTTGGCTACCCTGGGGCCCTTCCTGGGAAGACAGCATGGAACTGAGCCTCCTGGGTGCCTCCTCGAGTCCCCAAAAGCAACAGAGATAGATACTTGACCTTGTAACTTGGAGCCCAGTAGAGCTCTCAGATCTGGGATGCAGGGAGCGCCAAACCTCTGAGCCCATCTTGATGGCTGGCTGGGCACAAACAGGTGGGGGGAAGGTGCTCCCCTGTCTATAAAATGGAGTCAGTGAAGGATCCCAAGAAGCTACCCTGGGCCTCCTCCAAAGAGATCTGTCCCAAATGGTGGCTATTGCTGCACTGAGAGCTCTCTCCTTTGTATTGAGCCTTCCTTTCTCTGGGGGTAACACATGAAATAACTCAGTTCTATTCAAAAGTGACGTTGTCAAAGAGCCTACTATGTGCACTGGGGGTGGAAAGATAAATATAATTAGGTAAAAGCATTGGGAATTGTAGTCGGAAGAAGAGAAAACTGGGAGGACAGAGGGATTCCTTGTTGTCTGTATCCCCAAGCGCCTCGTATGGTGCCTGGTACATAGTCGGTGCTTAATAAATGTTTACTGATTGATTGATTACCCTGCGGGGAACGAGTCTCAAACCCAACCTCTTAACTCCAGGTCCAGTGTTCTTTTCACTATAACACAATTATATCTGTTTAACAGACGGGAAAACTGGTGTTCAGGAAGGTTAAGGTCCTTGCCCAGGGTCGCTCATCTACAGAGACGCACAGTGCTTGGCACATAGAAGAGGCTTAATAAATGCTTGTTGATTTATTGATTGGCAGAGCTGGCGTTCAACTCAACAGGCATTTATTAAGCCCTACTATGTGCAGGTACTGTGCTAAGTGCTAGGTTAGACTGAAACCCAAGCCTTCTCACTCCAAGACCCAGACACATTTTACTCAGGACACATGGCACTCAAGCCTGAACTTTTATCAGCTATTAGTAACAGTGCTACAGAACCCAGCTCCATTATCCTGGTCTCCAGGAAGTACTTAACCTGGACTGCTGAAAGAAGCCACCTGGCGTAAAGGTGGTCAGCTTTTTCTCCCTCTGCCAAGACCTCTCTTCCCACAAATCCACTTCCACGTTCCCCAGAATAATAATGCCAGGGCCCCTCCTTCCATGGCCAAGCACAGTCTCTCACAGCCCACATCCTCCAAACGCAGGACGGTTAGTATAACCTACACCTATCCCCATGTCAGATTTGCATGCTTTTATTAAAAAAGAAAAGTAGAAATGAACCATAAACCTCAGCCCAGTTTCTTCAGCAATAAGTGCAGTTTGGCCCTGGGGAACGAGAAGGTGTGTGGGTTGTGCAGTAAAGCACAGAACCCCTTAGCTTCAGGCTTTTTGCTCAATCTTTCAGTCACCTTCGGACCCCTTGGGCAGGATTTTTACAACCCCAGCTCTCAAAAGACAGCTAATGTTCAGGGAAGCCTTGCTGAAATTCATCTGCAGCCCACATATGGGCAGTGATCCCCAAGTGCTACATCCTACAGGCCAGGCTGCCAGAGGCAGGAGCCCTGAACTCACATCTGAGCAAGAGACAGCTGCCTGCTTCTCCCAGGTTAACGGAGTGACAATAAAGGTAACACACGTACGCATATATCCTGTTTGATATACATGCATGTATCGTGTACATATATACGTACATACCATTTATATATATATTATATATAATATATATATATAATATATATATAATATATATATATATAATATATGTATATATATATATATATATATAATATGTCTACTAGAATGTAACTTTCTTGAGGATAGAGATGGCTTTCTTGTCTTTCTCTCCCCAGTGAACTGCTCAGAAAAGGTGCTTAATAGAAACGTTTGTTGGATTAAATATGACTTTGTAATTTTATAGCTGCAAAACACTTTAGAAATTTACTTCAACCCTATAGAGTAGATAGGGCTGGTATTACTTCTCCCATTCTACAGAGAGGAAGACTGAGGTTCAGAGACGTTATATAATTTGTTTAGGAACTGATGTCACCCGAGGCTCAAAGCCAAGCGCTCTGAGGCCAGGTTTCACGCTCAGGTCACATGGCAATTGCACTCACACACAAGAGTTAAATTAGCCTAATCTGGGTCCAATTCTCACCACCGGCAATGTCTTCTCCTAATCTGATTGACAGAGACCAGCTCCCCAGCGCCTTCCTGCTGTTCATAAAAAAAGACAGACAAGTAGTTTCCCCACCAGGGATCCTTGATCTCGGAGGAAACACTAAGATGCCACTCCCCCAGCTCAGACCCAAATGGGCAGGTTCCGAGGAAGACAGGCTGATTCTTGCACCTGAACAAGAAGATTCCCCACACCTTGGCTGAAAAGCCCTGTGGTGTTGTGGTCCTGCAAGCATTCCCATCAAGGAGGTCAGCAGTGTTTCTCAGTAATGAGTGGGGGGCGAGCAGCCAGGTCAGATCGCCAGCATTCCATTATATCCACTATTTATCTTTATAAGCTTGACAAGGAGGAGAAAGTCACCAGCTCATAATAACCCTTTTCAGCTGCATAATCCCCGTTATTTCTCCCCTAGCTCCTTGCCCTCCTGCCCTTTCCTGAACCTTCATACTCTCTGTGTCTCCACAATTTCTTCCATTGTCCTCTTGGCAGGAGGATGAAGAATGACATGTCGGGAACACATCATTGATAATACAAAGGAAAGGCACAGATAAACAAGGACATCAGACTCTTTCCGAATACCTGCTGAACAAGGAGATACAGTGGCCCAGTTCAGCACAGGGGAGAACTTGAATAGAGTAGGAGAACTAAAAAAGCAGATTTGACTCCATTCCACTCAATAAGCATTTATTAAGCACCTACTATATGCCAGACAATATGCTCGGAGCTGGGGATGCAAAGTGAAACTGAAATAATTTCCCTTCTTCAAGAGTCTTCCTTCTACTGAATTCCTCAAGGGACAACAGGACTAAATCATTGTCCTAGGATCGTGTCATCTATATTGGTACAATAGAGAGAGCACTGGATATGAAATTAGAAGTCCTCGGTTTAAATCCCGGCTCTGCCACCTTTGTGACCTATGAGGGCGTTAGGCCTCACTAGGCATCATTTACCTCCTCTAGAAAATAAGGTAATTATTAAGACTAGATGACTTTTGAGGTCCCTGCCATTGCTAAATCTTAGGATGCCATAGGATGGACTTGCTCTGCTGGTTAAAGCTAGCTCAGGACTCCCACAGCCTCTAGAAAATTCTTTAATGTCTTTGCTACCCCCTACAACATCATCCCCCCTCTCCCCCCACCCCACCCCCCAAAAAAAGCGTACTATAAGATGAGGACAATGCACAATTTCTGGGCAGTAGTGGCTGAAGCTTTCTGAGTCAGTGAAGCCAATTGGTCAGAATTCCATCTGAAAGAGAGGAAAGGATTCCAACCAGAAACACCTTTCCATTCCCAGCCCCAAATGAATTAGAAATTAAGTGCTTTCTCAGAACTGATGTCCTCAGCCCAACACAAGTCTTATGGTTCTCCAAAGGAAAAAAAATCTGTTTGAACATATTGGATGGAGTTCTCCCCATGTAAAAATAAAAATAAAATGAAGCTGCTTCCCTTACCCATCTGATTTGGAGTGATTTGGCATTTTTATAAATTAATTTTTCCAGGCAATTAAATTAGCTGGTAATTTAATATTACCCTCGTATTTCATTACATAGAATACATGCTTGGGTGACATAAACAGCTACGTTTTAATTTATTATTTTTAGCAAATTTCATCCTCCTAGAAATCAACTAGATTGACTGTGGCCAAGATCAGAATTCTTCCCACTGTCAGATCATTCTAGGGAGTGGTTCAGTGAGCTCCTGGGGCTGTCAACATGGTGGAACAGGAAAGGTAATGGTATTTGAAATATTTGGGAAGCCTAAATTTGAGACCTGTCTCTGATACTTTCTAGCTATAAGCAAGCTCATCACTTACAATCCCTCTGAACCTGTTTCCTCATCTGTGAAATGGGAATAATAATTATTACACTACCCAGAGTTATAACTCGGAAGTTTTGTACCTGAGGGAATGGGGAGAGACAGGGTAGGGGAGCTCATCTAGGCTGCATCTGCCTAGGGGTAGGGTTTTGGGGATGGGGGAGTAGGGAGGGGGGAGAAGTTAGAGAGTATGGCCCAGGATTCTGGGAAGTTTCTATGCTGCTGAAGTACTAACTTCTGTGAATTCAAAGACCAAGGTAGGCAGGTGGGTGTGGCCCAAGGGGAGAAAAAGTTAATCCTAGGACACTACAGGGTTTCCATGATACTATATAGGAGGAGCAGAGAGATCCCCAGATGACCATCCCATGTATTGTGCTGATAGCACCATCTGAATTTCAGCACCCTGGGACAAAGCCCAGATCAAGCAGCCCTAGTTATGGCCTTGACATTAGTAACTCCACATGGTGATCGTAAGCCTCATTCCTTGCCATCTTTAAAGTGTGACTGAAATGTGCGTTGTTATTATCTCCTCCAGGTGGAGCCTATCCACCATATGTGGAGATCACAGAGGAGTTTCTGCTTTCTCACATCCTCCCCAGGAAAGAATAGAAAGTGTAGGATTTAGATCTTGATGAATGGATGAATGAGGGATCTGAGAGACCATGTGGTCAAATCCTTTCATTTTACAAAGAAAGGAAACTGAGCCTCAGCCAGGGAAAGTGACTTGCCCAAGCTCAAACAGCTAGTAAATGATAGAGTCTGGAGTTGAATTCAGGTCTTCCCACTATAAACCCAGAACTTACCACTCCACTCCTCTCTGGCCTTGGCTGTATAATATCAGTGAATCCAAGATGACTAACAGTGGGAAAGAGTTACCAGACCTAAGCCACCAACTTCCTAAAGGTCAGTTGGCATTTCTCGGGTGTCCGTCTCTAAAGAAAACTCCAAACATTCTCCAAGCCGTTCAGCTCAGTTCTCTAAGTGGGAGGCACAGAGTGTCACTGGTCAGAATCAGAAGAAAGATTTCAGTTCAGTGATGGGAGAATGGGCTTTATCCACTCCCATTGTAAGACAGGGAGGGAGGACTTTGCTGATCTCTTTCAAGCACACTTAATCTGCACCCACATCCCCACACAGAGGTTGATTCTTCTGCCCTGCAGAGCTAGGGAGGAAGAATCAGGAGAAAGATTTCATTTTGCTGCATACCACCCTTCCTGTTAAAAAAAAAAAAGGCAAGGCCAGGAACATAGAAGAAAGGAAGAGCTAGTGATTCAGAGCAGCTCACCATACAGAAAGGAAAAGACAAGCTCAGAACCCAAAAATCTAGACTCCCAGGTCAGCTTCTCCCCAGCACATCTTTCCTCACGGCTGAAATAGAGGAGAGGGGCTACACATGCAATTTCACTGATATACCAGTGGATCTCCTAATGGTACACCTAGGATCTCCCAGGTGAGGAAACGCTCTATCAATACATGGCAACACATCTTGGGCAGCTTGTAGGCTTAGAGAACAAAGAGATTAAGCACCTTGTTCAGGGTCATACAGCCTGGAAGGATCAAAGGGAGTATTTGTTTGAAGGCCAGGTCTCTATCCACAGCACCACAATGTCACTGTTGAAATAAACCCGCTAAAATAAGCACCACAGGCAGTGTGGTGCATTGGATAGAAGACATGAGATGGAAGACCTGGTCCCAGATCCCACCTGCAACCCTTACCTCCTGTGTGGCAATGAGCAAAGTGATTTACCTCCCTGAGTAAGCAATCTCTAGAAAGGATCCTCTAAGTTAGAGGTGGGTTGAGACTTGCATCGGGAAAGGAAGTGCCTGCATCTATGATAGAATCATAGGTTCATAATGTCTTTAGGTAACGTAAGAATGTCATCCAGCCTTTGCAGACTACAAGACCCCCTTCTTAGGATGATTCCTGCCCAGACAAAACTTCCAGGGTAAGGAACTCCACCATCTAAGAGCCAAATCTCACTGGACTCAGTTTGATATCTGTGGTCATTGGAGTGCCAGTGAAGACATCTTTCGATAAGTCTAGGTCTCCCAGAATCTCCATGAAGATGTCATGGGACTTCCAAGACTTCCCAAAGAGAGGCAGAAGGCCGTACTAGGGGATCCCAGTTCAGTGACTTGCTAGCTCTGTAACCTGGTCTACTATTCTGTACACAAAGCCCGAAGGCGTTTCCCGTGCGCCTACACTGGCTGTTCCCTATCCGTGTGCACTCCATCCTCACCACCACCTCCTAGAATCCCCACTTTCCTTCAGGACTCAGTTGAAGTCCCTCTTCCTACACGAAGCCTTTTCTGGTCCACTCTACTCTGCCCCCAGCTATTAGCGCACTTGCCCTCATAATTACTTTGTTCATTTTGCATGTGTTTCACATATGTGTGTGTGTTTGCACATGTTGTCTCTTTGCAAGCAAGGACTGTTTGCTGTTTTATCCCCTGTGCTTGAACGTACTAAATGTTGATTGATTGCATTCACCTCTCTAAGCCTCAGTTTCCTCATCTGTAAAAAGGAAGCATTAATACCCATAGCACTGAGCTCACTCAACTGGTGAGCATTTTGTAAACTCTAAATCACTCTGGGCATAGGAAT
Source organism: Phascolarctos cinereus (assembly GCF_003287225.1). Taxonomy (NCBI): domain Eukaryota; kingdom Metazoa; phylum Chordata; class Mammalia; order Diprotodontia; family Phascolarctidae; genus Phascolarctos; species Phascolarctos cinereus. The sequence continues at coordinate 17,888,994 of NW_027555625.1, read as the reverse complement.
CGGGCTCTGTAGATGTTGGGAGTGGTCCTTACACCTCTGATGAAGTATCAGGTAGTCCTAGATCTCCAAGGGCTCCTGGGCATGGCTGTCCTTGCTCCCCCAAGCCAGCTCTGACAGCTCTATGCCGAGAGCCGCTATGGCTACACAGAGCAGCTTCCCAATGGTCCCATCTCTTCTGTTCGAGGAAGCAATCCTCAGTAGTAACACATCAGGTTGCATATTAAACAGATGAGATGCAGATCTGAGATCTCTTAAAGGTTGGGGGGTGGGGTTTTTTCCCCTGTTTTTAATAGGTTGCTGTCAAGGTATGTTAGCATCTCTTTATTTAAACAAGCTCCTTAGCCTCGGTGCTTCAAGTGGGGACTCAGAGGGGAAAAAAAAAAGATAGAAGAAATAATCTATCATGCTGGTGACATAATGCTAAGAACATATGTTAGCTCTAACTAGCTAGAGTCGAGTCACATTAAGGGAATGTGTGGGAGAGAGAAAAGATGCTAAGACCATCTCAAAATAGTTTACTCGGAGGAAGAGCGGTACCAGGCTACACTGCACCTGCAAGGTCTTCCTCAAACCTGTCTCGTTGGGTTCCAGAAGGTCCTAAAGGCCCAAGCCTTATCATAGGATCGTAAGAAGCCATCCAATCCACCCCCTTCATTTTCCATGGAAGTAAACTGAGTCTCAGAAAGGTTAAGTAATCTGCCCAAGATCACATATCTCAACAATGTCTGAGGCAGGATTGGAACTTAGGTCTTCTTGGCTCCAAGCCCTGCTACCAGGGCAGGGAGGGTGAGGGGCCACATTTGGCTTGTGGCCCATCTGTTATGATTATAGCTGGTCTGGCTGAAGCACTAGTGGCAGGTATGACCATTTCACGGAATCCCATTCAATTCAGCAAACATTCATTAGGCATGTACTGTGTGTAAGGCACTATGCTAGGCACTGGAAACACAAAGACAAAACATGAAATAGTCCCTGCCCTCAAGCCTTTTACATTCTATTGAAAAGTACATGTAATAACAAGAACTGGTATTTGTATAGTAATTCATGATTTGCAGAGCACTTTAATTGTGTTATCTCAATCCTCACAACAATCCTGAGAGATAGGTGTTGTTATCATCCCCATTTCAGAGATGAGAAAATTGAGGCTGAAAGTGGTTAAGTGACTTGTGCAGGGTTGCAGAGCTGGGAAGTGTCTGAGGCAGGATTTGAACTCAGGTCTTCATCTACCATGTTGTCCAACTGTCCTTAATGAAGTCTGACAAAGGTGGCTCCCAATGGAACTCTAACCTCTAACCTATTCCTGGAAGCTACCCATTCATCTCTTCATGCATCCCAAGACCATCTCCCCTCTGTCCATGGGACTTTAAGCACCTTCAGGGCAGCCACCTTCTCTGATTCTTCTTCCCATCTCCTTCAGCATCTAGCCCAGTGCCTTGCCCAAGGTAGATTCTCAGTAAATTTTGGTTCAATTAAATTCGTCCCAGAAGGCACTCTCTCCCATGCTTGCTGTTTGCCTCCAACCACACTGGCCAGGTTTCAATCGCCCCCACTCATGCTCCTTTCTTTTTACTGCTCCTGCCTGGGTTTGGTTAACACAGATAGAGATTCGAGTTGTAAAATGCACATTTTTCTCCCCTGATGTGCACTGAAGTCTGTGGTTTCCATTACAAATTTGGAGCATTAGGGTCCAAGCAGTTCTACAGATGTTAAGGAAGGGGGACAGCACCTATTTTTTATTCCTAGAAAACAAGGAAAAGGGGAGAGGTATAAACTAAATAGCAAGGCAAGAACCCTGTAAAGGAACAGGTGGAGAGATGTTAATGACCGGGAAGGGGAGGGAAGGAGGGTGGTAAGAATTCTACTACTCTCTCTCCCATCATTTCTCACCTAGTTCTTATTTTTAATAGCTAACATTTGAACAGTATTCTTTCCTCTGATGGCACACAACCAAGTCTGAATCTAGTCCAGGCTATTATGTCAGATGTATTGATACAGAAAACATGACATTTAAGGTAGATCCCAAAGGAGAGACTTTGTGTTCATTTTGAGATTACATAGAAGTTAGGATATGGATATTCACATGGTTGAAATACCCACTACCATGTAACCACCTAATGGCATCAGCCATATTTGGTGTTATTTTCTAAGCCCCAACCAAAAGGGAAAACCAACCCATGGCAGTCACAAAGGCACATCCTTCTTTACTGAAAGGTTGGCAGATCAGATGGAGTCTTAAAATACTGAAATTCTTCCAAAGAAAGATGAGCTGGAGAATTTAAAATATTGCTTTATTTCCTTCCTTCCTAAAGTTCTCCTCTGGTGCCTCACTGTGACACAGAGGTGACCCTGGAGTCCTACAGGTTATGCTGGCAGAGGCTAAGCATTGGCAGGCCCCACAAATGGAAACAGCTTCACAGTACCTTGACTGGGCTTCCAGTATGGGTCTGGGGAGGAACTGGACTCCTCTTGTCACTAGCTAAGTTCAGACAGGCTCATCACCTGGTGGGATGCAGGGCAATTACTTTGAGGGTAGAATGTAAGTTCCTTTGCGGGAACCACCCTCTTGGGTCCCTGCCGCCTAGCATTGCGGATGCTTAATAAATGTTTGTCAATCGAACTTTCAACCACATGTGGCAACTCTTTAAAACCATGGATTAAGTCCTGAAGGAGTGGCAATCTATACTAGTGGAGGGACTTCCTAAACCAAAGAAATCACAGCTCTTTGGAGCATTAAAGGAAAAAAGTTTTATTTGCGCTCCAGTAGGAGCACACCCCACTTTCGTGTCAACTTCAATTCAACGGCGCATTTATCAAATGATGACTGTGAGCCAGGCATTGGAAATGTCAAGGCAACAATGCAACAGTCCTTGCCCTCTATGAGCTTACATTCTATTGGGAGGGAGGGGGATAAGGAAGGCTCACACACTTCTACATGTTGCTTCTTGTTCTGCCCTCTAGGGGCAAGCAGATCACATCTAAATCTTCCTCCCTGTCCTTCTAATACCTGAAGTCCTTTCTCAGGTCCCCACCCTAAGTCTCCTCTTCTCCAGATTAAATGTCTCAGGCCCTTCACAAGCCTAGTCACTAGCCCTTTTAAGAAATCTACAGAAACAAATCCAGTGGATTTCTGCCTGGTCTCCTCATAGCCAGTGAACCTGCAGAGGAAAAACTGGGTCCAAGTGAATACTTGTCCTTTTGAGCCCACAGGGTGGTTGGGAAGAAGGCGGCCAAGCAGAGTTAAAGCCTCTGGTTGATGAAGCTAAACAAGACATTGCTTGCATTTCGGGGTCAGTCTTTGTGGACATCATTAACAATAATCCCTCACGTTCACACAGTGTTTTCATATCAATTAGTTCATTTGATATTCACAAAAATCCCTGTCTTATCCCATTTTATAGAAGAGCAAACTAAGGCATGGAAAAGTGAAGGGATTTGCCAAAGCCACATAACTAACAGGCAGGACTTGAAATCAGGTCTCCAGCCTCCCAGCCTCACCACATTGGTGAGCTATGATGTGATGGTAGAAAAGTCAAAACCTCCTCACACTTACTCCTCCTCACCAGGTGGTAAAAGATGAGGTTTGTTGGAGGCTTGGGATGCTATAGGGCTGACGGGATAAGGAAGACGTGGGTGTGCCCAATTGTAGGGTTGTGGGCATAGCTCTGGGGGGAAGCAGGTATGAGCAACTCTACAGGGGTGCATAGGGATTCTGGGAGTATTCCAAGATCTGGTGCATGTTGAGGAGTGGTCTGGGAGACACCTCTGGGAATGGAGAGTATTGTAGCACGAATTAGTGTGTTTGTGTTTTAAGGGTAGATCATAGGTCATAAGACAAGAGATTCAGTGCTGTAAGGGGCCTTAGAAGTCAGCTTGCCCTACTCTTACACTTTACAGTCACAACTTAAACACCTGAACAACAACAACAAATTCTCATGAAATTTAAGAATGAGAGTGGGGTGCCTAAGCAGTGATTTGTGTTCAGGGAGGGAGGGGGGAGAGGTGGTAGTTAAACAGTTGGCTTGAGGGAGAGGGTCAATGGATAAGGGAGATGCCATGAGCCCTCAAAGGCACCAAGCTTCTTCTCTGAGAATTTCTCTCTGGGAACTATATCCCATGTACAGGGTTTGTGACTGGCTTCCTAGCACTCCCACCCCCAGTATGGAGTGAGGAGTGAGGAAGGGTATTCCCCGATCCCAGTCATGAGCATGTGAGCTTGTGGCTGCAAGTTTCTAAGGAAACTGCCCATGGAGATGCCAGGACCTCTAACACTGGAACTTCATCATCATGACTTTATCCATCCAGCATCTGAAGGAGAGTGGAAATATGGAAGTGTGGAAAGACCACTGAACGAGGAATTTGGGAACTTGGGGCCAGTCTCTGGGATACTACTTTCTAGCCTATTGAGAATCTCCCCAGTACCGTTTATCTCAATTGTCTGTATCTGGGCTCCTCCTGGTGCAGGATTTGGGCGTAAGAGGGAAGTGGAGCCCCTCTGAGACCTGGGAAGCTGGAGCCCCTAAAATTGTCTGGACTTTTTTCTCATCCTCTATCTGTGGGGCACCCCGAGCAACACTGAACTGAATCTGCACATCGTCTCTGTCTCCAGTGATGTCACCGCCTCTCCTTAATCGTAGCGCAAACAGTCAACACAGCCAAGAGCCAAGTCCCCAAGCACCTATCACCCACCTGGCTTCCAGTCACCCAGCGCCTCCAAATGCCCCAAGCAGAAACAGCCCCGTCTGCCCAGAGCAGGAAAAGGTAAAAATAAATAAACTTTGCCTTAATCTCTCTGGTAGATTGGAACAATCTGAACCAAACCCAACCTGTAATTTCATCCAGACACGCGGGGAGAATAATTCTGAGAGAACATGAAACAGAAACGCGCTTCCACTCATTACGATTCCCTTTGCCATTCCCCTCCCCTCCCCCCTTTCTCTACATCTGTGCTTTATTCAATGAACACATCTGCATTCCTTCTCTCTCTCTCTCTCTCTCTCTCTCTCTCTCTCTCTCTCTCTCTCTCTCTCTCTCTCTCTCTCTCCTCTCTCTCTCCTTGGCCCGAAACTCGATCCAACCTTATCACTGACACCTCTCTGCAGTTTCAGATTCCAACTTTGTGCCAAATCCCTATTTCCTGCTGCTTAATTTCCATTCATTTAGTCTTGTTTTTGCTTCTTCTGCCGTTCGCAGCATGGACCAGCTCCAGCTCAGCTTCTTCTAATTTTTTAAGGAAGGCTCCCCATTGAGTGCTATTGGAATCCGAGCCCCTGCTCCACGCCAGTGGCTGGCCTTGTTTATACTACCTAACAACAGTTGCCAATGTGACTGCCTTTCCCCCTTTCTTTGTTTCCCTCTTGGAGTGTGTATCCTAAGGCCCAAGAGAACCCCTCTCCACATATGGTGACCCATTAGGTCTACTTTTGTTATTCCTTCTGTAGAATCTGAAGTAGCCTCTTTTCTTTTAAAAAAGAAAAGAAAATAGAGTGAGGGGAAGGGAAGGGGGAGGCAGAAATCCCTGTTTACCCTAACTGTATTGCCATTTCCAGTCTTAGTTTGAGAGGAATGGCAAATGGGACCAAGTGTTTGGAGGCTTGACTAGTCCAGGCTTTGGAGAAAGAGCCAGACTGTCTGTCACCTTCCACGTGAGGACTTTCCCGAACTCCCTTCTCCCCCACAGGGATAATTGCTCTCTCCCTCTTAAAAGCATTGTAGAAGCACTTGGTATTTGTTCACTGGTGTCTTTGCTCAGATTGCATTCATTCACACTTTAGTCTTGGTTGGGGTGCAGCTGCACCTAAAATTAAAAAATGTTGCATTTATTTTTATTGTGTAAGGATAGGGAATAGGGACAAAACTGTCATTTTGCTGGTCTAGAAAACTCCCAGATGAGCAAATTCTCTTCTCTAATGCAGGTCAACACCTCCTCTGCTACTTGGAATTACCTGGAGCACAGAAAAGTTAAGGTCCAGAGCAACACAGCCAGGGTGTTATTAGAGGTAGAAGTTGAACTCAGGACTGCCCAGTATGGTGCCAAGGTACCTCTGAGACCATCTGGTTCCCACCTCTCTGCTGCCAGCACTGCCTCCTCCTCCTTGCGGCTGCTACTGGTGCCTTCCCTTCTAGGATGCCCTTCTAGCTCCTCTGCTTTGAGCTGAGGTGCACCCAGCTCACAGGCCCTAGCCACTATGGCATACCGTTTACACACACACACACACACACACACACACACACAGGTATGTGTGTAGATGCATGTAGATGCACATAAATGAGTACTGTGTGTCCATGCATATGTGTTGTACATCTATATGCCTGGCATGTATGCAGGCATGTATGTGTATATTGTGTGTTATATGTATACATGTGTGTACTGTGGGCTTGTATATATGTCTTGCGTGCATGTGTGTGCTTTATTGTATTACATACATATGTGTGTGCTGTATGTGTATATACATGTATATGTGTATGTGAATATACTCTGTGTGTGTGTGTGTGTGTATGTGCGTGTGCAGGGGAAGACAGAGAGATAGAGAGAGAGAAGAGACAGAGAGAGAAAGAAGAGAAGAGAGAGAGAGAGAGAGAGAGAGAGAGAGAGAGAGAGAGAGAGAAAGAAAGAAGTATTGAGAGAGGGTGGGGGCGACATTATAATCAAGACTGGCTTAAGGGAAAGAGGCAATAGATAAGGGAGATGACTTTGCTGGTGAAAGTGTGAGCAGGTAGGTACAAAGACCAGGAGCCCTCAGAGGCAACAAGCTTCTTCCCTGAGAACTTCTCTCTGAGAGCCGCTTCACTTACTACACAGGGTTTGTGACTAGCACTCCCAACCTAAAATATACACCAATATGGAGTGAGCAGTGAAGGGTATTCCCACCTTCCCAATCTAATATAATATTTACATACAGACATGTGCATATGTATATAGTATACATTTCAGTCATTTTCAGTCATGTCCACTCTCCGTGACCCCATTTGGGGTTTTCTTGGCAAGGATACTGGAGTGGTTGCCATTTCCTACTCCAGCTCATTCTATAGATGAGGAGACTGAGGTAAGCAGGGTTAAATGACTTGCTCAGGGTCACCCAGCTAGGGAGTGTCTGAGGCCAGATTTGAACTCCTGAATGAGTCTTTCTACCTCCAGGCCCAGTGCTCTATCTACTTCGCCACTTAGCTGCCCCAAAACAGCATACGTATTTATATATAAAGAAGCATCTATATGCATGTGTTATAACACATGTGTTATACATATTGACTACATATGCATTCCTATGTATGTATAGGTTGTGTCCGCACAAGCAGAATGTAAGATCCTTGAGGGCAGGGGTCTTCATCTTTGTCATTGTATTGCTGATAGCTCCTCACCCTTAATAAAGGCTTAGGGGATTAACCTAAACAGCACTCTTCCTTCAGCCAAGCCGGGTTACTTAGCTGCTCTCAATACGTGACACTCTCTGGCCTGAGGTTGGCATAGGCTGTGTCCCTCATGTCTCTCTCTGTTTCTCTCTCTGTGTCTCTCTGTCTCTCTCTCTGTCTCTCTCTGTTTCTCTCTCTGTCTCTCTGTCTCTCTCTGTCTCTCTGTGTTTCTCCCTCTGTCTCTCTCTGTTTCTCTCTGTTTCTCTGTCTCTATCTCTCTGTCTCTCTCCTTCCCTCCCTCCCACCCTCTCTCTGTCTCTCTGTCTCTCTCTGTCTCTCTCTGTTTCTGTTTCTCTCTCTCTATCTCTCTGTCTCTCTCTCTCCCTCCCTCCCTCCCACACTCTTTCTGTCTCTGTCTCTGTTTCTCTCTCTCTGTCTCTCTGTCTCTCTTCCTCCCTCCCACCCTCTCTCTGTCTCTCTGTTTCTCTCTCTCTGTCTCTCTCTGTCTCTCTCTCCCTCCCTCCCTCCCACCCTCTCCCTGTCTCTCTGTCTCTCTCTGTCTCTCTCTCTCTCTCTCTCTCTCTCTCTCTCTCTCTCTCTCTCTCTCTCTCTCTCTCTCCCACCACCGTCTGCTCCTCAGAATCCCTAGGTCTCTTTCCCACCTGCTCCAAAAGGCCTTTCCTGATTCTTCCCCCTTATTCGTTCCTCCTCTCCCCCAAAATCATCATGACTTTGCATTTACTTTGTAAATTGTTTCCATCACAACATCACTGAAAGGGACTGAGAAAGGTCCCAAACCACCGGGTGGATCCTGGTTGAACTTTGGAGAGCGCTTGGTAAAAGTCTCACGGGCTAGGCCAGCTCAGACTGGAGCCGCACACTGGAGCGAGAGAGCCGCACACATCCTTGGGCTGCATCTGTGCGCGGTTTGTCCCCCACCCGCATCCCAAAAGAAAGCACATTGGTGAGGATGAAAACTGTCTGGTTTGGGTCTGTCGGATCCCTGCACCCGGCTCAGTGCCTGGAATCTAGCCAGGCCTTTGATTTGAATTGAAATGTTTGTCAAGGGAAGTGACCTTCTGGAAAGACACCCATCCAGATCAGAGGTTTTACACAGACCAAAGAAAAATAACGATGCCTCATATTCCTAAGTGGTGCAGTGGACAGTGTGCTGGGCTTAGGGTCAGGAAGACATGAGTTCTAATCTCACCTCAGACACTTTCTAGCTGTGTGACCCTGAGCAAGTCACTCAACCTCTGTCAGCCTCAGTTTCCTCAACTGTAAAATGGTCATAAGAACACCTACATCGCAGAGTTATGGTAAGGATCAAATGAGATACTGTGTGTAAAACACTTAGCAAACCTTAAAGCACTTTATAAATGCTAGCTGTTAATAATGATAAGTAACAAATGATATAATCATTATCTAAATAATATCTAATAAACATAATAAATAATATATAATTAATAAATCCTATTTCTTTAAGGTTTATAACACACTTTCACCTCTACAACCCACTCAGGAAGTGTCAGTATCATTATCGCCATTTGACAGATGAGAACACTGAGGCCCAGAAATAGGAGGTCACTTCACCAAGGTCACCAGTATAGGCAAGGGAGTGTTGGAGTCTGGAAACAAGCGTAGGCCTCCTGAGTCAAACCCTCGTGCCCTCTCCTCTGTACCTCACCACCCCTCACTGCCCTGTTTCTGTGGCCCTTTCCAGTCCCTACTGGACTTTCTCCTAACACTCCCAAGAGATAGACTGCACAAGTATTATCTCCATTTTGTGAGGAGGAGTTGGGAGGAGGAGATCGAGCCCCAAGAAGTAAAGCGGCCTGTCTAAAGTCATGAGCTTGGGCATCAAAGGCAGGATTTGAACCAGGCTGTACAGCTCAGTCATTCTCCCCTTTTCCCAGACAGAAAGCTGAGGCTCCAAGAGATGGGCCAGCCCACTGATGATCACACAACTCAGAAGAAGAAACAGAACTCAGACCCAGGTCATCGGACTCCTTGTCCTGGGCTGTTTCTGCTTAGTGGGAAAGACCACTGGCTGCTCGTTATGCCCACAGCCTTCCTTGGGGCTTTGGGTGAGTTCGTAAAAACCCAAAACAATCCAGGATTGACTTTTTGGCTTCCTTGAGAAACGCCTCAGAGAGCTATAAATTTTTTTTAATTTAAAAATGTATTTTTATAAGCAAATGAATTGTGGTGTGAAAAGATAAACAACATTTTCCCCCAAAGTCACACATTTCCGTAGTGGGATGGGAAGGTCGCCTTCCATGGCCCCAGCCTGGTTTCCCCCCCCCTTCCCTTCCTCACCTGCTTCTGGTCCTTGTCCTGCTCCTTTCCCCAAGACTGTAGCTGCCATAAGCCCAAGATGCTGATCTCTGGCATTGAAAGAAAAAAACTCCACGGCCAGAATGCCTCAGAGCCAGAGACCACAGAGAAGAAACTACTTTGTTGTTCACTGGGGGGCCTCTACCCTCTGAGCCTCAGTTTTCTCATCTGCAGATGCGACTGTGTGTGTCCCATTTTGCAAAGTTTAAAGCATTGAATAAATATGAGCTATGATGATGACGATGATGACGATTGTTAGTGTTGTTAGACTTTCTCACTGCTCAACGTCTGTCCCTCCAGTCAGCTGCGCTCCAGATTCCCAGCCTTCCACGCGCAGGAGCAGGCTGATCCTCCACAAAGGACATCCGGGTTCTCCCAGCCCACATTCCCTCATTGAGCCTTCATGTTAAGGAGGCTTTGAACCCAAAAGGAAATTTCAATCCCACAAAGCCTGAAATGTCTCTGACACGTTCTCCCTTTTCTTGTCCAATAGAGAGGGGATGTTACCTCATTGGTGACCAAAGGAAGCATAGTTCCCTTCAAGGTTTTATGGCACAGATGTGTTGTACGGCTCAGAAAAAAAAATTCATTTCATTGGTTTTTATTCCCGTTTTAAGAGCAAAACCATTCTTCTAGCAGGGCTGTGCTGGGTCATTCCTTCCACCCAGGCAGAGCCAAGAGAATCCCAAGTAAGAAGTAATAATTAAGTCACTCCAAGGAGGCCAAAGCACCCACAATTTGTTTTAAACTGTTTAAATTTTTTCATCTAACCAACTCTCAGGCAACAACAAGGAATGAGTAATACGTTTCCCATTTTCCAGAGGGCAAAACTGAGAGCTTAATGTCTCACTGTAAGTTAAGCAGATGATTAGTTGAGGACTTAGAACAATGAACTGAAAGCCAGCAGGATAATTAACCATCACCTAGTCCAAACCTCTTGTTTTAGAGAGGAGGAAACAGATCCAGAAAAATGAAGAGATGAACCCAGTGACCCCCAGATAGGAAGCAGCCAGGCCAGAATTCGAACCCAGGAACTCTGACTCCAAATCCCACTGTACAACATTGTCTCCCCAATCCCCCTAATTTAACTCCCTGCCTGCTTCTCTTTGCAAGAATGAATGAAAGAATAAACAGGGGGGAAAAATTTTTAAGTGCCTACTTTGCAGCACTATTCTAGGTGCTAGAGACAACAGTACAAAAGGGAAGCCATCCCTGCCTTCAGGGAGCTAGTAAGTATCTAAGGCTATATTTGAACTCAGATCCTCCTGACTCTCCAGGGTCCATATTCTATCCACCACACCACCTAGCTGCCCTAAAGCACAACATAAATATCAGTTATTTCTCTTTTTGGCTAGGCAATGGGGTTAAGTGACTTGCCCAAGGTCACACAGCTAGTAAGCGTTATGTATCTGGGGCCAGATGTGAACTCAGGTCCTCTTGAATCCAGGGCCAGAGTTCTATTCACTGCACCACCTAGCTGCCCCAATATCAGTTATTTCTAAAGCAGCATGTCACAGTGGTTAGAGGGCTGACCTAGAAGCCAGGGAGATATACCTCGGTCACATACTAGAGGAGTGGCCCTGATCAGATCACTCAACCTCTCAGTGGCCCTAGACACCTCTCTCTAAGCCTATCAGTCACAGAGAAGGGGATGCCGCTCTGGAAGGGAGATTTTTGTGATACCAATGAAATCACAGGTTCAGACTCTATTCCTATTCATGAAGCATTATGCAAATGAGAGCTATTATTATCTTTATCACTGATTCAAAAAAATACCAGTGTGCCTTGAGAGCAGACATTACATACAAGCAAATAAATGATGTAAAGGATTATCATTTCTATTCCATATAATAAATAAATGATGGGTTGTTAGCCAAGAAAACACTACAGTTCTTTTGCTCCATAGCCTTCCATTCTATTTCTTCCCGTTCATCAGGTTGGTTCCCCCTGGAAAAAAAGACCAGTTTACTCTAATTCATTTCAGTATGCATTTATGAAGCATCTACCATGTTCTAGGCACTGTGCTAGGTACTGAGAATAACAAGGGGGAAAAGAAGCAGTCATTGCCTTCAAGGAGCTTACATTCTACTCCAAGCCCTATCCCATCACGATCCAGCCTCTATAAAAGCTGAAAGTGCTTCATGAGTCAAATGGTTTATTGGTTGGGAGAATGTTTGAGTAGAAGCTCACAGATACCTCCCCCCCCATCTAAACTAAAAGAGGTCTCTGAGTACATCAAAATCATATGGTGATCCTAGGAGAATGGGAGCTTTTTCTACAGTCTCTCAAAAAAGTGGTCTTTCAGCCCCAACCTCTAAGGATGAGGCCCATTACTTCCAGACGTGGCCCTATCCCTCTCCCTCGTAACACTTAAAGACATCTATCATATCCCCACCTAAGTTGTGTCTTCTCCAGAATAAACCTCCCCAGGTCCTTCCACCAACCCTAGTTTATCATGGTGTCCAGCCCTTTCACCATTCTGGACTTCTTCCTCTAGAAGAGATTAACCTCAGTTTATCAATATCCATCCCAAAATGGACCACTGTGCCACAGATGAACCAAATAGGACAGGAAGCTGCAGAAGATGGATTCGTTTCACTCTGCTCGGCCCGGGAAGCAGGACTTAGAAGCAACAGACAGAAACTGGCAAAATGTGGACACCTCTCCAGACAATGACAACTCTTCCCCAAAGTGGGATGGGGTGCCTGTGGATGGTACAGACTCCCCTTTCCTGGAGGTCTTTATGCAGAGGGCCACTTGTTTGGGTCTTAGGTAGGAGATGATCAGTAGGGGATGGCTGGACTCAGTGGCCAATTCTAAGCTTCTGAGATTCAGTCATTATCCCTCCCTCATTCTGGATTCCTGCCTTTTATGAATGCAGCTGTTTGTTAGTTGAGTATATTAAATAGACACCCTGGCCAAGAGGTGGGGCCTTTCCCTTCAGATGTCCTTTCCTCCTTCTTCAGAGCATCATTCCACGGCCTCCCTAGAGACGTGACCTGTTGGGTTGGTCTGAAGTCCTCCTTCTCAGTGGACAAATCACATGAGCAAGAGATTCTTTGGGAAGCCAGCATGCAATCTGAAATTAATTATGCTCACTTAAGGGTGGCAGGGACTGCCCCCCACCTCCTCCAATTTCTCAACCTTGGACCGTTTAAGGTCTCACAATGTAGTTTATGCTAAACTTGTAAGCACACACACATGCATATATACACTGTCTCTCTAGATGTATATACATATTCATACACATATCTAGTAAAAATGTAGCCAAGGCTTAATTAGATATGTGGCATGAATATATCAGAAAAGGAGCTCATAGCTCAGAGGTGGGAGAAAAAGGAAAAAGGAGAGTAGAGAGGAGGAGCAGGAGAGGAGGAAGAAGAAAACAGAGAGACAGAGAGAGAGACAGAGAGAAACTCAACTTGAATAAGCAAGCAAATTAGAATAAGCAAAACTAATAAAACTCCAATTTCCTGAGTGGATGTAAAATGCATTTTTAAAATTAGTCTCTAGGGGAGGTCTCACATAATGGACAAAGTGGATACTTCTCATCATGTTCTTTCCCTTAAATTTCAAAAGCAGAGCAGTGAGTGCAGAGCAAGTGAAGGGAGTCCCTGTGTTCAGAAATAGAATGAGCCTAAGAGCCATACAACCAGGAGGAAGGGGAGTGGGTTGGGGGGGGGATGGTTAAAAGAAGCCAAGGGAATGACATGAATACACACCCAGAAGGCAGAAGTGTTTCCCCACTGTGTTACCAAAGTCCAGAGTTGGTTATCCGATTGCAGATCATGTCTACCCTCAGTGGATTGTCCTTGGTAAATTTTTCATTTCACCCATGCTCACTGTATTGCCTCTCCACCTACTACAGAACTGATACAGGGTCAGAATATTAACTAATTTTAATATCCACCTAAGTGAAAAGTAATCTGGAAACTAAATCAGAATTTTTAAAAACACTCATATAATGCATTTCCGTTTCAAATACCAGTAATGTTTAAATTATCTGCCTTTTGCATTATATGCAACACTTCTCTTCAAAATGGTGACGTGGTCTGGTGGATAGAATATTGTGTTTAGAGTAAGGAAGACCTGGGTTCAAATGTCATCTCTGGGGCTAATGAGTTGCAGGATACTGAGCAAGTCACCCAACCTTTGTGTGTTCCAGTTAACTCTCTGGCACTTACCGATTAAGTTCTAGAGGTTTGTGACCTGCCATCATAGCCAGAATGTGAGACACGGCAGAGAATCAGATCAGAGTGAGAACACCCAAGTTCAAATCCTGGCTTAGCCACTATCTGTGTGATGTTGGGTAAATCATATCCTCTCTCTGGACCTCTATTTCCTCCTCTACAAAATGAAGGGTTGAACTCGATGACTTTTAATTATACAGTTTTAAATATACAGTTCTATAATGTAAATAACTAGCTGACCTCTAAGGTCACACCTCAGTCACTACCTGTGTTACTTTGCTAAATTTAACCATGTAACCTCTCTGAATCTCAGCACCCTCCTGTGTAAGAACAGGTGACTTCTAAGGTCCCTTCAAGTTCTAGATGTATAATCCTAAAGTATTCCCACCTATAGAGATCCTCATAATAAAAATCACAGAGTCTATGCAATTCTCTTTCTTTTTTTTTTCTTTTTTTAGCTAGGCAATGGGGTTAAGTGACTTGCCCAGGGTCACACAGCTAGTAAGAGTTATGTGTCTGAGGCCGGATTTGAACTCAGGTCCTCCTGAATCCAGGGCCAGTGCTCTATCCACTGCACCACCTAGCTGCCCTGAGTCTATGCAATTTGCAAATGGTCTTTCTTATTGTAGGTAGATAGCTGAGAGTTAGCTATGCTGCCTAGATTACCTTAAACCTCAGCAAACTGGGTCAGAAAGGAAAACATAACAGAGTACAGATCCTATCAAAGCCCTCTTTCCTTAAGGCCTCACAAAAAGCCCATTGATGTCGTGATAGCTATGTAATAGACACACCTGCCTGATTTCCCTTGGACCTCAGTGGCAGCAAGATGGAAATGGAATAATAAACTAGACTCTAAGTAATTTCAGTTCTATCCAAAAGCCAGAAGCACTGGTCCTGCGCTGCATAGGTTGGTTCTCAAGAGGATGCTGACACTGTATGGTCGTCTTCCAAAAATCTTCCTTACTTATCTAAACCTGGCCTCTGAGCCTAAGGAAATCCATCCATCATGAACAGCCCCATACATGTGCTTTCTTGCCTACATTCAAGCTGAATGAGATTGGAAAAAAATGAAGAAGAAGAAAAGGAAGAAAAGAAGAAGGAAATCTTGCAAGAGTGTGACACCAACATGTTTTTGCTTGGTTAACAAGCCTCCCTCTCCTCCAGCGGCCAAAAATGTTAAGTACCTCTTAAACAAAGGCAGCCCAGAGAAGACTAATGATGTCAGACCCCGGGGCGGGTGCGGCAGTGTGAACACAAAATCTAGGGGCCCAAGTTAAAAATGATTTACACACAGTTTGATCCAAATCAGATGGAAGATGGTGTCTCACTGGAGGCTGGCCAGTGGCTATCAATCCAAATCCCCTACAACAAGTTATGTCATTAGCCAGAATCAATACATTATGGAGACAATTTTCTCGTTTGTTTCTTGGCTCAGGAAATTTTTGAGGTTGAGTTTCATCACCGCCTTGCTAGGCGTTTGCCTTACGATGCTCCTGACACAATCCACATCTTGACTCCCTTACCCGACTGGGGAAATCAAAATGTTTTAGTGAGACAGGAGACAAATTTCAGAAAGGAATTCGATCTGGATGTGGGAACCACAGAAGGACTCCCAATAGTTCCAAGCCATTCGCCGGCAGGTTTACTTTGCAGTCACCCAGCCCGTTCCTGGTGTTTATCTTGCTTTTGGAGGACATGGCTTGGGACTTCCAGAGTGTAAGGGTCAAGAAAGAGCTATGTGGAAGAAAGCAGCTGGATTCCCTGACTCCTCTGGGAGAAGACACCTAATCCCCTTGGTTTACCCAAGAAGTAGGGAGAAGGATTATCTGATAAGGATATGCTTCTGGCCTCTGGCCCATGTTAGTACATATCCCTCCCTCCCAAGCACCCCCACATCCACTAAAGCCACTGGTTCATCTGTTAGCTAACAAGGGACCAAAGGTCGGGGTGCCTTGCTCCACCTCTTGATTCCTACTAAGAATGGTTCCATCACCTTCCACCTTGTAAACTAACAAAGACGTCTCCCGAAAAGAAGAAATAGTCAATACTGGAGGGGCTCAAGGAAGAAAGGCACAGGATATACAATTGGGAAAAATGCACATTAGTCCAAACATTCTGGAAAAGGATTTGGAATTGTGTGAGAAAAGTCACTAACCTGTTCACACCCTTTGACCTAGAGATCCCACAACTAGTTATGAACCCCAACGACAGAATGGCTCTGCACATCCAAAACTATTCGGGATGCTTTATTTGTTAGCAAAGAGCTAAAAGCATTCCCTCGAACATGTGTCACCTTGGATAAGTCTCTCAAATTGTCTTGGCCTCAGTTTCCTCATCTGTAAAATGAAAGGGCCATCCAGTTCCAAATGTGTGAGACCCCATGGTCTCACTACCCATGTGACCTCAAGGCAAGTCACCCCCTATGGGGAAAAAAACACCTCAGTTTATTCCTCTGTTAAACTGGGGTGTTGGCCATAGAGCTAGCCAGGTGGCACAAGGGATGGCTTGCTGGGTCTGGAGTCAGGAAAACCTGAGTTCAAATCCAGCCCCTGACATTCACTAGGCAAGTCACTTGACTTCTGTCTGCTTCCATTTCCTCAACCGTTAAATGGAGATCATAACAGCCCCTACTGTCCAGTGTTGTTGTCATGATAAAATGAAATCCCACTTGCACAGTGCCTGGCCCCTAACAGGCGCCTACTAAAACTGTGTTTCCTCCCTAGACGGCCCCTGAAATCTTTGTCATTCCAAATCTCACACAAGTCGCTTCATCTCTTTGGGCCTCGGCTTCCTCATCTGTAAAACCAGGGAGTTGTTCTAAATGGCCTCTAAGGTCCTGCTAAATCGATGATCTCTATGATTCTACTATGTGTGTGACCTCGGACAAGTCACTTAATTTCTCAGGGACTCAGTTTCCTGATCTGTAAAATGAAGAGTTGGACCAGAAGGTCACAGAGGCCCCTTCAAGCTCTAGATAGATGATCCTTATGAGCAATTAAGTGCCAGCCATAATTGCTCGTATCTTCCTTACAAAGGTCTTCCCAAATGACCTCAGAGCTGGACCTGGGGTTTCTTCCTGAGTCCTACCTCAATGGCACAAAAGAGGACGTGAGGGAGAAACTGAGAAAAGCAGAGAAAAGAGAGAGTGGGCCTCTTCTTGCCTCCCATCTCTAAGCCCCAGATCTGGGTGAGAAGCAGGGAAGGGTCTCTGTTCACCAGCGCCGGTGACTCCAATGGGCTCTTTTTTCCAGCTCACTAGTATTTCGTAAACACCATTTGTTGTCATGTGGTTAAATTAAAACTGAGGATATCAAACGTCAAACAGCGTGTTAATGTCAAGCATGCTTGAATAAATAGTAAGAGTTCAGCTGAATGAAATATGTGGATTGCTAGCTAATTAAGCAAGAAGCAGGTGTGAAAAAAATCTAATTTAAGCAATTTTTTATAATTAATAATGTTTACTTGTAGTACCCTTCTAATAGGGCTCTAGCTTGGCCTCTGGTGGATTGCTAGGAGTTTACTCCAGTATTTTTAAATCATAATTGAACGGGGGGAGTGTTCAGAGGGGTATCAGGTTTCCTTCCTGATGAGGAAGCCTTGCCTTGCCTATATCCAGTTTTCTTGACAGCACTTTGTATCAGTAGGATCAATTAGGGAACCAGCCATGCAATTAAAACTTTGAACACACAGCCCACAGCCAACCTGCCTCTCCAGCCACCGCTTGCCGAACTGGAGATAGAAAGAATTTTGGACCCAGTGAGCTACTGTGGGATCCCGTGTGGTCTCCAAACAATGCTTAACCCAGAGGCCTGATAAGAGGAAGTAACATAGTAAAGCCACGATTTGTTTTAAGGAAGAACGTCCCAGTGATGCAAGCTCTCCCAAAGTGGAGTGATCTACCTCAGGAAGGAGTGATTCCCCCTCACTGGAACTCTCAGATCCAGGTCTGGCCACCACTTCTAGAGTAGATTGTAAAAAGCATTACTGTTTAGGAACAAAGTGGATATGAATCAGTGGTTCTCATTGTTTTCGCATGTCATAGATCCTGTTGGCAGTCTGGGGAAACCTGCAAATCTTTTCTCAGAATAATGACTTTTTAAAAATTCATAATTGAAGGAACTGCTAAAGTTTAGTTACAGATTAGTGAAAATAAAGATGTGGTTTGTTTCCCCCATTCCAAGTTCACAGACCCCCTGAAATCTATCCATGGACCCAAAGTTCAGAGCCTCAAGACTACATGTCCTCTGAGGTCACTTCCTGTTCTGAAACTCTGACACAATCAATCTGTGATTATGTCGTTCTGTTGTGAGCTCCCAAGTGACTTTCCACACCCCCATTTCAACACAAGCAGAAACCAAAAATTAAGATGGTCTTTGAACTGACTTGATAACTTGCACACAACCAGTCAATAAGCCTGCATCTACATTTACTGGTGATTTTCTTTCCAAGGAGCCAAATGGAAAGAGTGGAAGAAAAACCGGCCACAGATGTAAAAACAGACCTGGAATATTTCATTGACATGACATATCTACTGCATTTAATTAAAAGAAGAATGTATGGGAACAATGTATCCCTCTCAATCCGGGTCGAGGGAACAAAATAGGACTGGATTAGATAGGACAACTGGAATCCCCGGAGACATTCCCATATTTAATGGGAGCTGCACATGTTTGATATGCAGGGAAGTAAGTGGGTGTCCTGGACACAATCCACTATTCATCATAATACCACAGCCTTGCTCATTCCCAGTGAGGAGGCTTTAAACCATGAAACCATATGTAGAATATTAAAAATCATTTAACGTTCAAATGCACATTAGGAAAGCATGCACTCTGGACACGGCTCCAGTCCAAAAGAGCACTGAGAAATCTCTGGTTCGGTTGTTAATGGTTATTAGGGAGGTAAGAACACACACCTCTCCAGAGTCATACCTAGGGTGAGGTGATAGGGGCTTTACTCAGGGGCATACAAATTTAGAGGGGCACTGATCACTTTTCCAGTCTTTCAGAAATATAGAAACAACTGAGCATAGAACCTAGTTACTAAGAATAATTAGGTAAGATGGGAAACCACCAAAAGATGTCTCCCTCCTCCAGCAGTCACAACCTGTATGAGTTCCTTCTTGACTTTCTCTTGCCCTGACTTGGTCCACTCACCTTCCTGGCAGCATCCTGGTGGTATCCCTTGATATTCCCTGTGGCCCCCACCCAAAAGGAATTGACCGAACATTCTGTGTCACTCTCCAAGGGTACAAATATTGGTAGTTACAGCCCTGCTTTTCCCCATTTCCCTGCTCCCTCCCACATGTGTGTGCACACACACAAAGGGCCACTAGAAGAAACACAGACACCGGGATGCTTACACCACCCTCCCCCCCAGTTGCTTTGTATGTGTTTGGTATGTTTTATACTCACTGTTCTCTGGACATATTGCTCCCCCACTCAACAGAAAGAAAGCTCTAGGAGGGCAAGGATTGCCTTTATTTTTATCTCGGAATCTCCATTAAATGCTTGTTGAAATGCATTTCTACGCCCAACCCCACCCCAGCCCCCCATCATCCTGTTTTGTTACTGAGGTCCCTGCAGAATTCCACTTTCCTGATGGATAGGGGCTGTGATGCCAGCAGCATCAAGTGCCTTCACTTCTCATTAAGACCAGAGACTCCAGCTCCTCTCCCCCTGCCCATCCTTTGGGGTCAGCTTCCTGTCTTTTTTTTTTCCTTTTGTTCACATTGAATTGTTTCTCAGACAGAGTCAATAACTGGACAATATTTTCCTGGTCTTTTCATTGCCGCCGAATTAATCACAGCTCAGCCTGAACCACATGGAATTTTATTTCCCATAAGGACCGTATTTACTTAGGTTTACTTGGTTGGAACTCATCGTGCTATTCAGTCTGTAAAGATTTGGTGTAACATATTTTGTTAAGCAACATTCAAAGCATTCGTTGACAGATCTTGTCTTATTCGGTTTTACTTCTATGCAGATTCCTTGAGCTTTTGATCTAAGCTATCTCACCAACTAGGCCAACCCCACCAGCTCGGGCTCCAGCTCCAGCTCCGACAGGCAGAGAAAAGCCGCTGGAGATTGGGAGTTCTCTTGGCTTTGTTCAAAGCCCAAAATAAAGCATGCTTGCTGCCGAGCAGAAAGGAAGGCAAAGATGGAAAGTAACCATGTTCCTCCCTGTGCTCAGGGAGACATTCTGGTTGTCGACAACTTACACTGAGACGCAGGAGACCAGAGGGAGAGCCCAACACCACTCCTTCCCCAAGGATCCGACGGCCACCGTTCCAACCTTGAAATTACCTCCTTGTCACAGGTTCAGAGCTAGGAGGGCTCCGAGAAGTCATCTTGTCCAGTCTCCTCATTTCACAAGGAGGGAAACTGAGGCCCAGAGAAGTCAAGGGATTTGCCAATGTACTGGTGAGTCCTCTAGTCTCCTCAACATCCTGACCTCCCTGTTCTGGACTCTAGATTTGTAGCTAAACTATACCACTAGGATAAAACATTTAGAATTGGAGCCAACCTCCATAATAATAATAATAATAATAATAATAATAATAATAAATACAGCTCCTATTACACACCAGGCACTATGCTAACCACTTTTTGATCCTCACAACAACCTTAGGAGGTGGGTGCTATTATTATCCCCACTTTACAGTTGAGGAAAATGAGGCAAGTGACTTGCCCAAGGTCACACAGCTAGTAAGTGCCCGAGGCTGGATTTGAATTCAGGTCTTTTTGACTCCTCACTGTGCCCTTAGCTGCCACTCTGTCTAGAGATCTCCTTTGCTCTCAGCACACTCCACCTTGTCCCTTGTCTAGGTACATGCCCCAGTAGAATATAAGCCCCTCAAGGGCAGGTACTATCACCTTCTGTCATGGCCTCCCCAGAACCCAGCGCATACAGGAAGTGCTTAATAAATGTGGAATCAGATAGTCAGTGCCAGCAGTCTGAGTGTCCATCCACCTTGCTATATCCCATGGGACCTGTCTCTCCTCCCCTGTGCTTTGATCCATCCCTGACTCCATGGAACTTGGAAGATGCCAAGGTCAAGATCAGGTGCTGGTCTAAGCTGTCAATCACCCTTTCCCACTGGCACTGAGTGGGACCCTTCCCTGAATTGATTTGCCCAGAAGTTAAAGCTCTAGTGGAGAGGTAGGACTGGGGTGGGCAGGGGGTGGGGGGAAGAAGTATCCCAGACCCTCCCTGACAACCAAAAAACTAAGGCAGGCAGACCAGGGTTTGGGCAACACCAGGCCTCCCTTTCACAGTGCACACACGTCGTATGCTGCAGGGTGGAGCCTGCAACTGGGTGGGGGCCGGCAAGGGAAAATATGATTTTTATTTATTAAGTCATTTCTGGGGAGAGAAAGAGGCAAGGGCCTGGGAATCTGTAGCTGAGCTTTGGAAGAGGGAAGGCACAGAAGGATCAGGGTTTTTCCTTTCCTTTCCTTTTTTTTAAAAAAAAAATTGAAAGGTCGCTTGTCTACTCCTCACAAGATGTCTATTTTATATCCCACGATCACATATTTAGAGGTGAAGGGACCTCAGAGGCCAAGTCAGAGCCCCTGATTTGGTAGAGTAGGAAGCCAAGCCCAGAGAGGTCCATAGAACCCCAACCCTGGAGCTGATGGGGAGGCCAGCACCTTCATTTTACAAAGGAGAAAACCAGCGATGGGAAGAATAAAGAGGCGCTAAGTACAAGAGGCAGGATCTGAACCAGGTCATCTGAATCTAAACCTAGCACTTTTAGTTGCAATCAGCCAACAAGTATTTATTAATCATCAACCACGTGCCAGGTGTTGTGCAAGGTGCTGGGGGGTCCTCCCAACCATCCTCCTCCCAGGAAAGCACAGAAAGGGAACAGTAGAGCCTGATCGAACTGCTAAGCCCCTCTGCTCCAGTCAGAACTGGAACACAAGCCTTGGAAAGACCAGAGAGATGTCAGAGCACCTGTTAGGACTTGTTAAGAGAACCTCATGAGGCCTTCCCTTTGAAGACGGCTTCAAAATGACAACAAATTCCAAGATCGAAAATTCTTCCAAAAACTGGAGACGGAAACTATAGGGATTGGGCCATCAACCACAAAATTTTCCTAAACCCCACGCCAACCAGAATTAATTTCCCCTAAGTATCCCCCTGGCAGGTGCCTGGGAAATCAAGAACTTTCTGAAGGGATGGGCGATTAGCTCTGCTTCATAGTAAAATGGGTCATTACAATTTAGTCAATACTCAGCCTCCTTGCGATCTATGTGGAAAGGAATTCACTAAGTCACCTGACTTCACTAATGTCCTAACCAATATTATCATGCCATCTTTCTGGGGCAAACTTGAAATGTCTCCATTTCTCCCCCATTACCCAAGTGTCCAAAGTAGAAAAGCAATGTGACCTCATGGCTAGCCTGCTGAAATCAAAGCGAGAAAGACTTCAAGTCCTGACTCTTTCCCCCACCTGAGGTGGAACCTTTACTGGTTAAGGCCTCAGTTTGCTAATCTCTACTAGGAGTGAGTCTGATTTAATAGGGTCATGCCTGGGGGAGGATGACAATGGTCTTTTTCCCCAGGGGGTTGGATTTAGAGGGCATTGACAGCACGTGAAGTCCTTTAGCATCGCAGAAGCAACAGAGCTTAGCACCTAGTTAGCAAGAATAATTAGTTAAAATAGGAAGCTACCAGATGGCGGCTAGGGTGAGCTCCTTGCCCTGCTCCCTACCACCTGCTCAGCCGAGGGCCTACAGCCCCACGTGCCGCAAGCACAAAAATTCCTAGTGGTAGCTCTGGGATTCAATGAACCTTAAGATAATCTAGTTGTAATTTCAGGATTTGGATTCCCAAGCCTTTGCTCTTTCCTCTAGGTCACTTCTCCCTCCAGGGCACATCTGGAAACTTCTTCTCAGTGCCCACAGAATGGCCCCCATCCCTTGTCCTTCCACTCTGCTCTTACATGAGCCCTGCTCGGGTCCTCATCTGCTGCTGCCTTCTGGGGGCCAGCCGCCATCTCTGAACCAACACAGCCCTGAAGCAGGTGCAGGCATATTTTAAGCAACAGCAAATAACTTTAATTGAGCTCTCCTTAGACATATGAACCTAGAGAGGGATTTTTTTTCTCTCCTAATAAAAAAAAAGACCCACGACAGACCAGATGGGTTCATAATAGGTTCTCTGTCCCCACCCAACATCCCCTCCCCCATCTCCAATCTCCCCCAATAAATCTTTTTTAGCTGTAAAGAAAACTGCTCTGTTGAAAGATGGGACAGTATTTGGTTTCATGCTGTCTGTGTACCGGGCTCCCTTTGTAGGCCTGGACGAGAGGCAGAAGGACGCAGAAACAGAAAGTGGGGATGTGCCACCTGGGACCATATTGGCATAGACACAGCCTGGCCGCCCAGCAGCATGGATTCCAAGGTTGAGGACAGAGATCTGAGTCCTGGCTCTGGTACCAGCTGTCTGTGTGAGCTCAGACAAATCATGGACATTCTCTATACAAATGAAGAGACTGAGTTATATATGATCTCATCCCCCTCCTAATTCTAAACCTTATAAATGTATTTGGTCCTGGGAATACAGGATATTAAGGGGAACCATGGTACAGAGGAGTGGTTCATAAGATCATAGATTCAAGACTGGAAGGAACCTTAGAAGCCACCAAGTCCAATGCCTTCATTTTACAGGTAAGGAAACTGAGGCAGGGAGAGGTTCAAAATGATTTGTCCATGGTCACAAAGCAAGTGTCCTAGACAGGATTTGAATCCAGGTCTTCCTGACTTCCAATCCAGTATTCTCTCCATTAGACCATGCTGTCAGAATCAAGACATAAATAGGTGTTGACCTGAAGGGCATTCAGGGGCTGTGGTTTATGGTTCACTCAGAGTTTCCCATTACTGAGTGTTTCCCCATGTGGCTTGATGGGCATGGCTAAAGATGCCTTTCCCCGGTTATTCGAAGACCTCATCAAAGTTCATGCCCACAATCCACCAGGTGAAAGCAGCCATGTTCTTGGCCTGAGAGTCAAGAGATTTAAGTTCAGGCTCTGGCTTATGTGACTGGGAACAAATCATTCTTCTTCTCTGGAACTTTGTAAACTGAATTGCTTGGAGTAGATGATTTCCAAAGACCTCTTCCAGTTCTACTCTGCCATGGCCCTATATGCAACATGGTGTGATGATGGGATGGCAGACATAGGGAGAAATTCATCTGAAAAAGACCAGTAGGGAAAGTGGACCACAAGGAGCAGTCAAAGGGGTCCTCACAGAGCAAAGAAAGCTAGAATTGACCTCGAGGCCACCTTTTATTTTCCAGATAGAGAAAATAAGGCCCAGGGTGAGATTAAGTGATTTGCCCAAGGTGGTCAGGAACAGAAGTGGGATTTGAACCTAGGTCCTCTGAGCCTGTAGAAGTGACCAAGAGGCAGATTCAGGCTTGATGTAAGAGGTGGGACATTTTCCTACCAGTAAGAGCTACCCAAAAGTGGTAGGAGCTGCTTCAGGAGGTCACGAGCTCCCTCTCACTGGAGGTGGTCAAGCAGAGACTGGGGGTTTCGCAGGTGAAATTTCTTTTTAAGCCCATGGTTCTTCAATTCTGCCTTGGAGATTCTGTAATTCTGGGGCTCATACTCAGTGTCACCTGAGTTAAAACTTCCCTCCAGGTGTAGAAACTGGCTATCAGACAAAATGACTTGAATTCTTTCAACCAAGAGGCAGCTTAAATCTTTTGGGGTCGTATCTAAGAAAGGACACGAAGTGAACTTCTGCACTCCAGGGAAAGAAGGACCCAGCAGCGGGCAGGCCAGACAAGAAGGCTCATGGGCTGTTATACAGACGTACGATGTTCCTCGGTGCCTCGCATGAAAATGCCGACAGGAGAGGATAAGAGATATGCACACACACACAATGAATGGATTCCAGACAGGTGGGGGGCGGGGGAAAGAAAGACTACAAGATCTTGCCCGAGGCAAGATAGATGCGGCACACTCTGGATTCTGATTTATGGCCACTGAATTGTGTGGTAGGAGAGCCTGGAAGGAGTAGTTTACTACAGGAATTATTGCAGGTAAATGTTGGTTGGTATTTTAAATCACTCACTAATATTGATAGGTTAATGCCTGTCACGCTTACTTAAGGTTCACCAAAAAATAAAAAAATAAAAAAAAAATTCAACCCCGCATCTTTAACTTGTTACCAGCTCTTTGGGTCCATGTTAGATACATCTTTTTTTTTCTCCTGTAACCAAACCCGCTGTATTATTGATGGTTTTCAAAGTCACTGGTCACAGCCCACATCTGGATTTTAAAGAGATAGAAAACACACACACCAGCACCCAGGCAGGCCTGGTCTTCTCAGGCCCTGTAGGAAATGTCTTGGCTATTCCTAGTGCCTACAAGAGGCCAGCCACTGTTACAAGAAGCAGATGGCACCAGATGGGCTAAGGGCATTCCTCCTTCCCAGTGATGGCCCAGTAACTGCAAGCAGAAGGTTGCTATTCGTCCAGGAGGGAAAGTCACCGAGTCAGCTGGTGGCAAAGTCAGTACTCCTTCATGCATTTATTCATTAAAACACCAGCTTTACTATGTGCCTACTACGTGCTGAGGACCCAGCTTGGCATCAGTAATATAAAATATAAAAATGAAAATGGCATATGACCCGCAACACATTAGAGCATCTGGGAGAAAAGTCAATGAACCAAGCAACGGTGGGGGTAGGGTGCTCATTATTAGGGAATCAGGACAGGCTCCATGCAGAAGATGGGACTTACACTGAATCCAAGGAAGCCAGTGATTCTAAGAGGAATAAGTGAAGAGGGGTATGTTCCCAATGAGAGACGGCTTGTTCAAATGCAGAGCCGGAATATCAAAGATGACTCGAACCCCAGGCTGGAGCCCTGAATTGTCAACGCAGATGTTTTGAGTTCTATTTTTTTTATCAAGTTTCTAAAGCACATTATTTACCCAAGGGGCCCCCCATGGGGACCTAGGGCATAGCACATTATTAGGCAGCCTGTGAAGTGTTTTGCTATTTACCTGAGAGATCCAGGCAGCGTCTCTGATACCAAATGGTCTCCCAGGTAAATATGAACTTAAGCAGATTTCTAAAAAAATAGTAAGTCAACATTAAAATATGTATTTAGGGAGTCTTTAAATGCTGATTTCATCCTTTAAGTTAAGAGTTTTTCTCTCCCCCCCACCAGCCTCCTAAGTGGAATATTATTTATGTAAATTTAGTTCCTTTGGAATGATGCTAATCCACACCACATTTACAGGCAGAACAGGCTTTTCCCCCCTCCCACACTTGGCTGGTGGAAGACCAGGAGGAGTATAGACAGAGGTACGATTTTGACTCTCTTCAATCAGTGGATTGGTCGGGGGTGGGGAAAGGCGGCATAATTCTGTCTATACAGTCTACAAGGCTCTCTTTACTTTCCAAAGCCTCCAAGCTGTATTTCTGATCATGCCCGTACAAAAGCATGAAAAATCTACCCGTCGATCTATTGGCAGCACCACTGCCACCCACTGGACCCACCCCCATTGGAGATGGGCTCAAACGTTGTTCTGTTTGGGGCGCAAAGAAGTCTTGATGGGTAACATGGTGTGGATTGGAATTCTGGCCAGCCTCTTCCCAATACTAGCCTTTTGGGATGAGAACTCGGCCCTTAAGAATTCTGATCATAGGGGCAGCTAGGTGGCACAGTAGATAGAACACCGGCCCTGGATTCAGGAGTACCTGAGTTCAAATCCAGACTCAGACACATAGTACTCACTAGCTGTGTGACCCTGGACAAGTCACTTAACCCCATTGCCTAGCCAAAAAAAAAAAAAAAAGGAATTCTGATCATGACTTGCGTGAAGAAACCCAAGTAGTTGCAGTCACTACTAGACCCTTCTCATGGTTCAGAACACAGTCAAAAAATGAACCAAATAAATACCAAAATAGAATTCCTCTGGTAGCAAACCCCTCCCTGGAAAGCTCCTTATAGAACAGCAAAGGGCAGCTCCCAGCCAGCTGCAAAGGGCCACCATTTTGTGACGGCAAAGAACAAGAAACAAAGTGGGTGGGTGGTCAGGTGCCCATCAGTCAGGGGATGGCTGAGCAAGCCATAGGACATGGAATATGACTGCGCATTAAGAGGAACTCCGAGAAATAGGCAAAGAGTTGGATGAATTGATACATGAATTAAGTAGAATCAAGAAAACAATCTACAAACACAATGACTACAATGGAAAGATGACTGAGTTACTGGTCCTGAGAGAACCTGGGTCCGTCGGGAGGGAAAGAGGAAGGGGAATGGCTCATGGGGGCAGAATGTTATATACACTTGACAGACTCCATCACTGTTTTTTTTGGGGGCAGGAGGGTGGCTAACCTCTTTTTCTTTGTTTTAATGGGATGTTCAACCACCTAAAATGACTGCAAAATAAAAAGAAAAGGAATATATGATACTTCTTTTAAAAGAAAAGGAATCATGTATTTGCTACTCAACCCAATGACTATAAAACAGAATTTGGAGTTATGCTTCTTGGAAAATATTGTTTCCAATACATGCAGAGCCAGCCTAGGACTGGAGGTGTTAACACAATGATGCAACCTTGGTGGGAGAAAGGGAAGGGAAGGGGAAGGAGAGCAGAAGAGTGAAGAAGGAAGGTATAGTTTTCCAAGAACTGCATTTTTCTGACATCTTGTGCATATTGAGGCCCGTGGAGACTTCCCATTTTCCACACTCAGCACTTTGGGGGTCAGCAGGGTCAAGGCACCAGTATTCCCAACAGATCTCTGATAGTTCATCCAGAACAGCCTGGCTACCAACTGCTCCTCCCCTCTCGTTAGGAAGCTGACATTGATTTAAAGAACAAACATTACCTTGCTTCTTTTTAGCTATTTACTTAGATATCTAGTTATTACTATAAGCTGAAAGCAAATGGAATCATTGGACGGACTATGGCCCAGTAATTGATCCATGTTCAAATCCTTACAACCTATGGGGAGGTGGGGGGAAAGGGGAGTTCTAGGAGGCAGAGCTCTCCTCCTTCTCTTTATTTCTCAGAAATATCTAATGTTCAGCTCATGCACAAGAGCTCCGAAACACAACTGCAAATCGTATTGTCTGCTTGGGCCTGGAAGCCACCACTGGAAAAGAAGACAGAGGCATCACAAATGACAGTGGCTGAGGGCACTCAAAACTACTAGGGCATTTGCAGGTGGGAGCTTTGTTCTTGGGAAAGCTGTTTGTCCTCAGACCGGGAGCTAAAGGAACACAAGGTTGTGTAGGCAGATGGAGATGGTGGTGACCAAGCCTCTTCTCTCCCTGTCTCCATGGCTTCAAGACCAGAATGGAATCCAAATACACTTTCACTGGATCTGATAGTGAGCTAGTGAAGTGGACCAAGATAGCGATTGTATGGTGTCATTTGCAAGGATTTTAATTTAATTAAAGACATCGATCATGTGTTCATTTATTATTTCCCCAATTAACCCACTCCGTCATAAATACTTTTATGGAAACAAGAACTATGCAAGACCTCTCCCATAACTCATGTACTCAGACCACAGAATTCGAAAGTTGGCAGGGACCTCAGGTATAACTCATGCCCAGAAAGAATCTCTACTCTAACACACCCAACGTCCAAGTGGTCAGCGCCACTGAGACCTCCAAGGAGGGCAGACCTGCTAGGCTCCTGACAAACAACTTCAGGTACCTTTCAGCTCTAAACAAAAGACATTATTTTTCATTTTAAAGGTGGGAGAAGGGTGTCTTCTCTCTCCAATACATGAAAACACTTTTCCTGAGTGGTTAGAAGCTGGTGTTGTGCAAGGCATAACAGAAGAACATAAGCTCCTACAACACATAGCACAGCTTAGGTACCACCTCCTACAGGGAAAGGAGGGCAGGAATAAGCATTTATGGAGCACCCATTGTATGGCAGGTCCTGTGCTAAGTGCTTTACAAATATTGTCTCATTTAATCCTTATAACAACACCACAAGGTAGGCTTGGTTATTATCCCCATTTTTTGGTTGGGGAAACTAAAGGCTTCAACAAACAGACTTGCCCAAGGTTATACTACTAGTAAGTATCTGAAGTCAGATTTGAACTCATGTCTTCCTGACTCCAGGCCCAGTGTTCTATCCACAGCACCATCAGCTGCCTCCAGGAAGCCTTCCCTGATTTCCCCCAACTGTTACTGCTCCTTCTGTCTAGAAACTGCCATGTATAAGCTTCATTTTTGTTCATCTCCATACGTGTTCTATATTAATGCAAGAGAATTTAAGCTTTGTGGGAGGAGGAAGTGTTGGGCAGCTGGGTAGGTTTTTTTTCTCTGTATTTCCAGCACCTAGAATAGTGTCTGGAACATAGTAGGCGCTTCATAAATGTTGGTTGGACAAATGCAATCACAAAGTACGCATTTAATATTGCAAATAGTTAAATCCAATTTAAAAAGTATTTACTAGAGAGAAAAATCACCTGGTAGCACAGGAGGATTGTGTTTAAACAGAGCCGACTGGGGAGTTCAATGAATCATCAATCCTGCCGTCAGTGAAATGCAGAAAATGACAACCCAAAAGGGGAGGGGCTCAGGTTAGACTGCCACCATGGGGCTTGCCCAATCTGCCATTTTGGAGCTGGAAGGAGCCTGAGTACTCACCATTGTGCTTTGTAAATATTTTTTTTGCTTACCATCTCCTCTATTAGATTGTAAATTCCTTGAGGGCTGGGACTGTCCTTTTCACCTGTTTTTGTATCCCCAGAGCTTACCACAGTGCCTGGCACATAGTAGGCATTTAATAAATATTTATTTAATTCAATTGAATTGAAACACCTCAGGGATATTAAGTATTCCATCCAAGGTCACACAGAGCTAGGATTCAAACCCCAGCCCTTTGGTTCCAAGTCCGATTGTCTTTCCAGTTCATAGGAATCAAGCCAGCTCCTCATTTTGCCAGAGAAATAAGTATTTCTCTTCTTGCAGTGAGTCATACTTGCCAGGCTCTTACATTTCAGGCTTCTTGACCCAACGGTAAAATAAAAATGATGAAAAGTCCCTCCAATGAAAATCAACTCTGCTACCTCATGCTTTTTTATAATAGTGAATTAAAATATCTTCATTTCTCCAATAGGATGTGGTTGATTATTAAATCATTATTGAATCAAGTTCTAAAAAAAAAAAAGGCAGCTTTTTCCTATGGTCTTCTAGGCAGTTGGACAAAGCCCAGTAACGTTTCCTTGTTTTTGCTAACTTGGCCAGTGGGACCAGGGATGGCCTTCAAATACCAGTCAAAGGCTAAACTACAGTATCTCAACTCCCTCTGCCATTGTGTAGCTGTCCTCACCCTTCCCCACCCCACACCAGGGCCTAAATTCCAGCCCTCTGCCTTTGGAAGCACTCACAATGTTCTGGGCAAAACTGTAGGAAAATTACATGATACGGGGTCAGCTGCCAAAATACAAGGTCTTTGCAACTGAAGGCCAGCAATGCTAGGGCACGGTCTTCTCCCGGCTGGCTTTGTGAACCTGATACATTTTCCAGGGTTTGAAATGTCTATGTCCCATGTGTTCTAAGAAGAACTTGAGGATTGGGAAGGAAGGATGGAAAGAAGGAAGAAAGGAAGGAAGGAAGGAAGAAAGGAAGGAAGGAAGGAAGGAAGGAAGGAAGGAAGGAAGGAAGGAAGGAAGGAAGGAAGGAAGGAGGAGGGAAGAAGAGGAGAGAAGAGAAGAGAAGAGAAGAGAAGAGAAGAGAAGAGAAGAGAAGAGAAGAGAAGAGAAGAGAAGAGAAGAGAAGAGAAGAGAAGAGAAGAGAAGAGAAGAGAAGAGAAGAGAAGAGAAGAGAAGAGAAGTAGAAAATTGACTTCCCTTCCTTTGCATGGCTTCTTCCTGAAAGCCAAAAGCCTTGCAGGCCTTTGGAAGATGGAAATATGTGCACATCATGTTGGACTTTAAAAACAATCATTAATGTTATTATTATTATTACTACTATTACTATATTTTTATCTATGTGGTCCTCTCCCTATAAATATGGATTCAAAAGCCTCTAAGTGGTTTGCCAAACCCCATCAGCTAATAAAGGGTTTAAACTTTGCCACTCTGGGGTTAATGTGGAAGGCTTGTCAACATCAGATTGTTTAGACATTAAGAGGAACGAGCTGTGTGCCTCCCTTTAAAGCCCTCGTTCACTGGGAAGGCAGCATCCAGTGGATTTACCCGACTCTAAGTGATTCCAGATGAGCCGCAGTGACGAGCTGCAGTCTCAGGGCACTTATTCATTCCACATTAAAATCTCATGTTCCCAAGGCTGAGCTGTTATCTGACGGAGATCTGATTAGGGATTACAGAAAAAAGGCACTTCCAGACCTGGAGCCCCAATAGATTAGGCAACCCTGGTAACTGACTGGCAGTCCACTTCTAGCATGGGTGGGAAGGAACAGGCAAAGCAAGATGGTAGCAGCATGTCCCCAGGATGGGATGGATGGGATGGGATGGGATGGAATGGGATGGGATGGGATGGGATGGGATGGGATGGGATGGGATGGGATGGGATGAGATAGGATGGGATGTGGGGTCCCAGGAACAAATGTAGCCTTATGAACCACACTCAATAGCAACTCTCAAAGTAAGTAGACATCTGAGACCTGGCTGAGAAAAATTCAGAGTGTCGTAGATTTTGACCTGGAAAGAATCTCAGAAATCATCTAACCCAATTCCCTTCATTTTCCAGATGAGGAAACTGAGTCCTCAAAAGGTGAAATGACTTACATCTCACAGAACTGCACCTGCAAGGCACCTTAGTGGTTATCGAGTCCACCTCTTCATTTTGCATATGAACAAAAGGAGGTCCAGATAGGCAGAGGAATTTAGAATCAACGAATCATAGATTAAATCAGTCGGTCAATAAGCATTTCTTGTCAGGCTCTGTGCTAAACGCTGGGGATTCCAAGCACTTTTACAACCTTGTTTTCAAAGAGCTCACACTCTAATGGGGCAGACAAAATATAAATAACGAGGTACATGCTAGATATATGCAGAGCAGATGAAAGACAATCTCAGAAGAAAGCATTGCCCACAGAAGAAAGGCCTCCTGCTGAAGGATTGGAGCTGGACCTTGAAGAAACCCAGGGAAAGGAAGAGGCAAAGGTGAGGAAGCTGAACTGTCCCAGAATGGAGACAGCCAGTGAAAACATACAAAGTTGGGAGATGGCATACTGTAGGGGAGGAATAATAGCAAGGAGGCTGGTGTAGCTGTGCCCTAGCCAGAAAGGGCATCTAGTCCAACCCTCTTATGGATTAGAATACCAAGGCCCAGAAAGTGGCAGTGACTTGCCCAAAGTCACACAAGGAGTTAGTTGGCAGAGTGGATATTGGAACCAGGTGCTGCCTCCCTGATCTCAAGCCTTTCCCTTGGGCATGCCATCAAACCTCAGACAAGCTTTCCCTACTTCTGATCTACCAGAGAAGGCTTCAAAGGCAAGGATTAGGTCTGTTTCACTTGGGAGTGTGCCCAACACAAGAGGACTGAGGCTTAGAGACAGTTAACAAACACTTTATGATTGGTTGGTTGATTGATTGATTGATGGGGCCAGGTCTACTCAGATCACCAACCCATCAATTCTGCCTCAAGCCTCCAGCTGTGGCTTTCAGAAGGGAGCTGAAATGGCAAGGGGAAAAAGAGGACGAAGAAAGGGAAATGAGAAAGAAAGCTAGGAGGAAACATGTTTGTAGTCCACCCAATCCAGGTCTGTCTTTTCTTCTCTGTCCAGCAAGAGGAAGAAATTCCTTCCAGACCCCTGGGGCAACCTATGTGTCTTGGGAATCAGAGATCTTCTCAGAGAAGAGCCAATGTTATTGATGGGCACCTTCCTTTGTGGCCCCTTAGAAGATCTAGGTCTCCTGGCAACAGACCGATGTTCATTTGGGGCTTAGAGGTAAAAATGGGGTAGGATTGGGGGGGGTGCCTCAGGAAAACAGGAGAATGTGAAACCTGTGATGTCAGCACGAGAGAAAGAACAGAGAAACCTGGCTTGATTTATTTTTCCCAATGACCCATCCTTTCAGTTCTGGCTTTTTTAACTGTCACTTTTTTTTTAAATGACCCTTTGTCACTTTGAAGAGGTTGGTGAAGTACCATGAACCCCCCAGCTGATAGGCTGCGGTCACAGGCTGCTAGGCAGCTTGGTCTCGGCCCCAGAGTCCATCAGAAGCACCTGTCACCGGACTCTTGTCACCCGAGAAGGCCTAGCGGAACATCTCAAACGCATCGACGAATGCCATTGTCTGGCCTACCTCCCACCCGGGCTTCCCCAGGGAAAAGGTAGAGGACAGCTCCAAGACGGGATTCCAGGTGGAGGCAAGTGAAGAGGAGAAGGACAAAACTTGGCCCACATGGGCCCACGGGGAGGGCAGAAGGTCCAGGGAGACCAGGCCAGCCAGCACCATGGCAGTCAAAGAGAATACAGTTGCAGTGTTGGGCAGCCCTTTTCCTTTGCTTAATGACTACTGCACACCAGCCTCTCTCCCCCATATAATCAGAAAATAGTTAAGCCACATCAAGCTCCCTGGACGCAATCAAGATGATCCAGGTTACTGTAAATCACTCTACAATGCCACACGCAGATGTTGGAGAGGATGGGACCGCCATAAAGCTCAGTCATCAGGAGCAGGTAGAGGAAGCCTGGCCATAAGATGCAAGGAGTAGCTCTTTGGATCTTGGGAATCTAAGTGCCAAGCCCCTTACCTGACCCCTTACCTAACCTCATATGTGCCCCCAAAGGCAGGGTAAACCATTTGTGGTAACTCTCCACCTCCAATAATGACATTATGTAAATCAAAAGAAAATTGAGAGGGATTGGCCTCCCTTTACACATGGGAGGAGGGGAAGCATGTTCTCTGCAATCATTAAAGTTTATTAGAAGCAACCCAGATGTGGATCTGCCAGATGCAGCTGGTGTATTCTAGGTGGCAAACTTCTCTGTGTAACTGTGCATATGGGTCTGGGTGTCTAGAATAATAATAATAACAAAATTAATAACTCACATTTATGTGTTTTCATGTTTCCCCCAACATGTTAGCCTATACTGCATTCATGTGCTATATACACACACAGTTTATATAGATGTATGTGCGTATGTACATGTATGCATGTACATGAGAGAGAGCCAGAGACAGACAGAGACAGACAGAGAGGGAAAGGGGGAAAGAAAGGAAAAGAAAGAGACAGGTGATAGAGAAAGAGGGAAGGAGAGAGAGACAGAGAGAACGGAGACAGAGAGAGAAAGATGAGAGAGACAGAGGTAGTGTATAGAGAGCTGATCTCAGTGTCAGGAAGGCCTGAGTTCATATACTGCCTTAGACTCACAATGGCTGAGCAGCCCTGGGCGAGTCACCGACCCTCACAGTACCCCAGGCACCTCTAAGGCTTTCAGGTACAGGCAAGTTGCCGATCTGTTTTGGTGTACAATTTCTACAGCTAGGCTTCTCCATGTTGTTGAAATAATAGATCTATCAAGGGGAATGGACTCACAATCATAGGGTCAGAGTTAGTCGGTGAACAAGTGTTTATTAAGCACTTCCTGTGTGCCAGGAGGGGCAGGTAGGTGGCAAAGTGGATAGAATGCCAGGCCTGGAGTCAGGAAGACTTGTCTTCCTTAGTTCGAATCCTACCTCAGATACTCACTAGCTGTGTGACCCTGGGTAAGTCACTCAACCCTGTTTGCCTCAGTTTCCTCATCTGTCAAATGAGCTGGAGAAGGAAATGGCAAACCGCTCCAATGTCTTTGCCAAGAAAACCCCAAATGGGGTCATGAAGAGTCAGACAGGACTGAGCGACATTTATCAGGCACTGTGCTAAATGCTGGGGACACAAAGAAAGGCAAAAGACAGTCGTGCCCTTAGGATGTTCACAGTCTAATAGGGGAGACAACATGTGTAAAGAGAAATCCAGAGTGGAAGGGAGAAGATCTGAGTTGGATCTCAGCTCGCCCACTTTCCAGCTATATGAGCCCAGGCAAGTTAACGTGGGAGGGTTGAAGGAGAGCAAACGGCCCCTTCAGCTCTAAAAGTCTATTGCCTGGGCTCAGGTCCCAGCTCTGACACCCACTAGCTGTGGGACCAAAGCACTGAACCTTCTCCAAGCCTCTGTTTCCTCATCTGTAAAATGGGAGCAGTAATGTTACTCTGAAAGCTGATCTGAAGAAAACGATTTTCAAAGTAGAAAAAGGGATACAAGCCTACTGGTGGCTCCAACTAGTAAACTAGATCCTTACGGGACCACAATTGCCAGCTGGGAGGCTCAGCTGGGGAAGAGAATGGTTCCACTGTTTGAGCAGCAATGGAAACTTCCAGATTCAACTGATTTGGTTAGTCAGTCAACAAACATATGCATGTTTGCCGTGTACCCGATGCCATGCTAAATGCTGGAATTACAAAGAAAGGTAACAACAACAGTAATAAGCATCAGTCCTTGCCTCCAAGGAACTTTTCGGTATCCCATGAATCTGTCCCTTACCTTGGTTCATCATTGAAGGATCCAAGTATGAAATAGAAGCTATGTTAAAAAAAAAAAAAAGCCACATTGCCCAGGAGGAAAGGAGAGAGAACTCAGTGAGGGTCCCCCTTCTGACCTTCCCCCAACTGTGACCCATGGGCATGACGTTGCCTCTGTTGGTACAGGGATGCAAAAACTCATTCCCTCCATGTCACCTTGCAGGGAGAGTCGGGAGGAAATGATGAGGGAAAGCTGCCAGCAGCAGACCTGGGGCCAGCCAGGTGGGTCCTGCCTGCCTGGAGTAGACAACCGTACCCTTGCCAGCTGCAGCACCCCCCCAACCCACCCACCCCCTGCCCGTGAGTCATTATGTCACCACTCAGCCCATGAACCAGGCGCTGGCTGCGGCATGCTGGGTAATACTTTTAAAAGTCCATTTCTCCGAGCAAGGGAGAAGCAGGTGGAAATCAGAACCCCTGAAGGGCAGATACTCTGAAAGCCCCCAAAGGCAATTCTCCAGTAAACGAGCAACGGCAAAGCTGGCATATATCCCAAACTTTTAAATTGACCTTCTCTCCAGAGCTGGGACTTAATGCCTCCAAAGCAAGCTAATTCCAAAAGTCACCTTCTCAACTTCTCAGTGCAAGGGGTGTGGGGGGGGGTGCCCATGTTTAACAAACGGAAGCTCAGGTACAGCCTTCCCTTGCAAATCTTCTGACGTCCTCAGCTGCTCAAATTAAATCTGAATGGTTCGTCTCTTTTTATTATACGACGGGCCATATGTCACCAAAATAAAAACCCAACTGAAATCCCAGTCCAGATAAAGGGCGTGAAAAACTGTTCCGGCCACAAAGAACAGACCGTGTTTAAATTGTATTCAACAAGAACACCCAGTCCACCTCCCATTTCAAACAACAACCCCCCCAAAAAAAAAAAACACTTCAGGAAGGAAATTGTGGTTAAATCATCTCATAGTTTGGCCAAAAAAAAGGGAAAAGGAATTTTTTAAAAAGCGCGTAGTTCTGAGCAGGACTCACACATGCTAATAAAAAGACGGATTGTATTGCTTTGCGCTGGAGCTGTCAAATTCTCGGCAATGAAATACAGATCCTGACTTTCCCAGTCCCCGGAGTCCCACCCCCACAGACCACCAAAAAGGAACAAGGGGGAAGCTTTGCAGGCTCCGCGAGCCTGCCCACAGAGCATCTTGTTTACGGCCCGTTTCCTCGGTTGCCTTTTTCTGGCCTACGCCGAGCCTGGGCTGAATGAAGTTTCCACAATTGTCGGACAGTGGAGCTCACTACAGGGCTGGGCTCCTCCCCTGGGGCCGCTGGCCAGGTTTTAAGTTGCTGGGGAGTTTTGTTTGGTTCTGAGGCTGCGAGGGGGTTGCTTTCTCTATTCCTTTCGGGGGGCTTTGTTGTTGTTTGGGGGGGTATGTTTTACAAACAGTTTATATTTTAGCAAGAGAAACCAGAGAATTGCAGCAACTATTTGTGTGTTTTTAAATAAAAACAAAACTGCCTTTTTTTAGGGAGGTATGGGAAAGAGAGAGAGGAAGGAAGGAAGGAAAGAAGGGAGGGAGGGAGGGAGGAAAGAAAGAAAAAGAAAGAGAGAAAGAATGAGAGAAAAATAGAACTATAGAAAACAAAAAAGAAAGAGAACTGAAAAATGAAAAAGAAAAGGAAAAATAGAACTAGAGAAAGAAAGAAAGAAAGAAAGAAAGAAAGAAAGAAAGAAAGAAAGAAAGAAGAAAGAAAGAAAGAAAGAAAGAAAGAAAGAAAGAAAATATTACCATTTCACATGTTTCCCCTGTGGCCTCAAAAGCCCCTCCTCCTCCATCAAAAATTCATAAAGGGGATCAGCATTCTTAACTGAATGGATCCCAGTGGCACCATAGACCTTGTTGGAGAGAGAGGCAATAAATATCGAATTATACACCTCATGGGCAGAAAGGGCTGAGGACTGGGCCTCAGACCCTGCACATGGTCCCTGGGGGAGCTGGCTCCAGACTCAAGGTCCAGCACAACAAGAAAATGGGTCAAGTGTGTCAATTTCTAGACCACTGACCTCTGACCTGCCTCAATGACCCCAGGAGTCCGCCTTCTAAACATCAGCTTTATCACATACCACGTGAAGATGACCCAACGCCTTGAAGAGCGGGTGGGGGGAGAGGGGATGACATGATGTGGGGGCAGGAGGAGAACTAGAAGCTGGCCTATGTGGCTAAAATTGGGGGAAGGAAGCTTTTGAGGAACCTTACTCTGCTGTTCACCCCGGAGCAGAGCTGATCAAATAGGGGAAGGCCAGACCAGGAAAAAGCCAAGAGCTCCAGTGAGCACAGATTTGCTGCTCTGGCCTCAGAGACATTTCTCGGGAGGCACCTGGGGTGTGAGAATCAGGAACCGAGAGTCAGGAGCCCTGGGTTCGAATCCACTGTATGACGATGGACGGGTGATTTTAACCTCTCTGTTCCCAGTTTTCTCATCAGTAAAACAGAGGTAATGATACCTGCCTTACCTCCCCTCCAGAGTCACTGTTAGGAAAGCCCTTGGCAAACCTGACTGAACCATGAGAAAGAACAGGACTTGGAGACTGGAAGACCTTGGAAGGTCCCTCCTTCTGGGACTCATGAGGTACGTGACCTGGGCAAGTCTTCTACCTTCTGAGAACTCCATTCCATCATCCACTTCACAGAGTCAGCAGGAGGCTCCAATGGGATACATAAAGTGCTTTGATAAGCTCTAAAGTGCTATTGTTTTGCTTGACTACATTAAGCTCTTCTCATCTCTACCCCTTTGCATAGGCAACCCTCTCACCATTCCCTTTCTCTGCCCATTACCCCTGCACACCCTTCAAGACACAGCTCGAGCCCCCTCCACTCTGAAGCCTTCCTTGGTGTCCCCAGTCCTTCCCAATCTCCCTTTTGTCTGATTTCTACTTCCAGGCCAAACCTCAATCACATACGATCGTGTACACCATAGAGTTCCAGATTCACAGAGCTTGAGAGCTGCAAGTGACCTCCAGAGCCGTGGAGTCCAAGCCATACCCACAAGGAATTCCTTGTGTATTATTACAAGGTTTGGCTCTCCCAAGGAGATTGAAAAGTCCTTGAGGGACAGGTCCACTTCTGCTGAGTGCCCCACAGAACAAAGACACATAGTAGGAGCTTGACTAATACTTCTTAATTGACTGAACAACAGAATGGCAGATTTGAGCTCTAAAGCAAAATTGGGGGTGGGGAAACTGAGGCATAAGTTCAAGTAGCAATTGGCTAGAAAGACGGTTTCCCCTACTTTTAGAAGTCTTCAATTTGGGACCTGTTAGTGAAAGCTCTGTGGAGGAGAAAACCACCCCCCAAACAAGCTTAAAACTCATCTGTCTAGTCCAGTGCCTCCATTTTAGTGAGAAGGACACTGAGACCCAAGAAGAAAACATGACTTGGCCTCATTTACTTCAAGGAGAAAACCAATGGCCTTTAGCTACCCGATGCCTCCCTGTAGGATTTTCTGAACACACCCATAGAAATATTACTTCCTAGAAGGGTCTTAGAACAGCAAAGACTTCCTCCTCCAGCAGAATATAAATTTCTTGAGGATAAGCACCATCTTGTTTTTGTCTCTGTTTACCCAGGGTGAAGCAAACTGGAAGTGCTCAATTAAAGATACTTGAGTTGACAATAATGCTAATAATAGCAAACATTTGGGTAACCCTTGAAGATTTGCACAGCACTTTGCCTGATATCTTTGCTGATCTTCACAAGCCCTCTGGGAGGCAGGTGCTATGGATGTCCCCATTTCAGAGGTGAGATGAGGTGAGTCGTTTTCAAAAGTGTACCTGGCAACATTCACACTTGGTCGAGGTAGAGGAATTCCAGTCTGCTTTTTTTTAATTAAAAAATGGACACAATTAAAGTTTGGAGGCTGATCTGTATGTGCATATGTGTGTAGATGTATATGTACATAGGTTTCCTGGTTTCAGACTTCTGATCTTGGGTGGGGGAGCCAAACATTCCCTAACATTTCCTTGCTCTTTTCCCTGCCCTAAGGGAGATTCTTTGCAACATCCCCACCAAACCCGGGCTTTGTAGAGAGCCAGAGCCATCTGAGCAACTTGACCTGTCTCTTCCCATTGATTCAGGGACTCCTGGGCCAGTTGGCCAGCAGCCCCAAGCACTCATTCATTTCTTCTCCTTCTCTCCCCAGCCTGTAGCACTGACTACTTTGGACTCATCTCACTGGGATCATAAGAGAATGGCCA
Organism: Phascolarctos cinereus; assembly: GCF_003287225.1. Taxonomy (NCBI): domain Eukaryota; kingdom Metazoa; phylum Chordata; class Mammalia; order Diprotodontia; family Phascolarctidae; genus Phascolarctos; species Phascolarctos cinereus. The sequence goes on along the minus strand of NW_027555625.1, from coordinate 17,849,395 downwards.
AGTGACATTCATAAGATCATAAACCTCAAGCTGGGATCAGCCCATCCACCAGCATTTAGGAAGTACTAACGATGAGCTAGGCTCTGTGCTACAAAGTCGAAGCAAAAGTAGTCCCTGCCCTCAAGAAACTCACCTTGTAACAGGAGAGGCAACATCTACATATGTAAGTCTATCCAAGGTATATACAGAGTAACAGCAAGGTAACCTTTGAGGGGAAGCCATTAGGAGACCAGAAGAGGCTTCCTGCAGAAAGAAGGGTTTGAGGGGCAGCTAGGTGGTGTAGTGGATGGAGCACTGGCCCTGGATTCAGGAGGACTGAGTCCAAATCCGGCCTGACACATAACACTTACTGGCTGTGTGACCCTGGGCAAGTCATTTAACCCTGCTCGCCTCCATTTCTTCATTTGTCAAATGAGCTGGATAGGAAATGCAAACACTCCAGTATCTTTGCCAAGAAAACCCCAAATGGGGTCATGAAGAGTCAGACACAACTGAAATGACTCTACAACAACATAGCAGGCACTGGGCTGAGGGCTGGGATCCAAAAGCAAAGGCAGAAACTCTTGGAGGGCTCTTCGTTTCTGTCTTTGTTCCCATGTGGCTAGCAGGGGCCTGGCACAATAAAGTCATGTGTAATTGAACTGAATATACTCCATCCCTTCAGCATAGTGCCTGGCACACAGTAAGTGCTTAATAAATGCTTGTTAGAATTGTTGGATGTGATCTGTACCAGTAGGGAGAATACCCATTCTGGTAGAAATGCAGATCCCAAAGCACACAAAAAGCGGAGAATCAGCATCTGCTAATAAAGCTTCTTTGAGATCGGAATAGAAAGATTCTTTCCAATTGATTGTTGA